>NC_072447.2:145736500-146350000 GCF_028878055.3 Symphalangus syndactylus
CCAGGCCCGTTGGAAAAGCGCAGTATTAGGACGGGTCTGACCCGATATTCCAGGTGCCGTCTGTTTTCCCTTTCTTTGACTAGGAAAAGGAACTCCCTGACCCCTTGCGCTTCCCGAGTGAGGCAATGCCTTGCCCTGCTTCGGCTCACGCACAGTGCGCTTCACCGACTGTCCTGCACCCACTGTTAGGCACTCCCTAGTGAGATGAAACCGGTACCTCAAGCAGAAATGCAGAAATCACCCGTCTTCTGTGTCGCTGGGGCTGGGAGCTGGAGACCGGAGCTGTTCCTATTCGGCCATCTTGGCTCCACCCCATGCCCCGGGCATTCTTCCTCCTCTAGCTGTTCCTCCACATAAAATTCTTTACATTCACAAATCTACCTTCTTCTCACATCCTTTTGCAACTACCAAGGACTCACTTTCTCCATTTTATCATTTAGATTTTGTCTCTAATGTCAGCTAATCTACAATTTGACCTATTCATTCATTGCAATGTCATACAGAATGCCAGTTGGCTTTTTTGTATAATTTGAGAGGTTAATTACAAAAATTGTTGAAATCCGAAAGATCTAGAACAACCAAGGAAACTGGAAAATAAACAAGTTGAAGAACTCACATTATCTAATTTCACAACCTACTGTAAAAAGTACAGTAATGCAAATGTATTATCAGCATAGAGATAGACAATTAGTCTATCAAGGGAATGGACAAGAGGTTTCAGATCTAGAACTAAACATATATGGTCAATTGATTTTCAATAAAGTGGCTAAGATAACTAAATGGGAATTTTTTCAGAAAAAGTAGCTGGAAAAATTGGATATCTGTATGTATACACAGGTGTGTGTGTGTGTGTGTGTGTGTGTAGGGAGAGAGAGAGAGAGATGGATATATGCCTATATATGTGTGCATATGTATATACATATATACATATACCCTATGTATATATGTATATCTTAAGTATGTATATCTTAAGTCAACTACAAAATTAAATTAAAATGTATAATTGATTTAAATATAAGAATTAGAACTGGCCGGGCACGGTGGCTCACGTCTGTAATCCCAGCACTTTGGGAGGCCGAGGCGAGTGGATCATGAGGTCAGGAGATCAAGACCATCCTGGCTAACATGGTGAAACCCTGTCTCTACTAAAAATACAAAAATCAGCCGGGCGTTGTGGCGGGCACCTGTAGTCCCAGCTACTCAGGAGGCTGAAGCAGGAGAATTGCTTGAACCTGGGAGGCGGAGCTTGCAGTGAGCCGAGATCGTGCCACTGCACTGGAGCCTGGGTTACAGAGCGAGACTCCGTCTCAAAAAAAAAAAAAAAAAAAAGAATTAGAACTATAAAACTTTTAAGAAAAATAGAAGAATAATCTTTGTGATCTTAATTAAGACAAATAGTCCTTAGGAAGATTATAAAAAGTAAAAAAAAAAAGAAAAAAAAACTTTAAAAAATGATATATTGGGCTTCATCTGAATTAAAAAACTTTTTATTCAAAACAAACTGGTAAAAAATTAACAGGCAAACCACAGGCTAGAAACAAGCCAAACGTTTACCACTTAGTGAATAGATAAACCAGTTTTGTATTCTATACCATGTAGTAGAATTCAGAAATGAGAAAAAAAAGAATTACTAATATATGCAGCCATATGAACATATCTTGAAAACAATATAATAAGTGAAAGAAGCCAGACACAGAACTCTACCCGCTGTACAACTTAATTTATGTAAAATTGTAGAAAAAAACAAACCTATAGTTACAGAAGGCAGATCAACGGTTATCAGGGCAAAAAAAAAAAAAAAAAAAATAGGAGGAGAATACTACAAAAAGTCAGAAAGAATCTTGGAGAAAAATGGAAATATATATCTTTATTGTGATGGTAGTCACATGACTGTATACATTTGTCAAGACTCAGAATTGTACACATGAATTTGGCAGATCCATTTTATGAAAATTATATCTCAATAAAATTGATTAAAATATAATTGATAAAAAGATATATATGCATATATATACTTGATATGTATATGTATTTACGTGTGTCTACATATTTGATTTTCAGTAAAGATAAAATTAGCTCTGTAGCCTGTTTCGTGTGTACCAGTGGGTATACTAACTGCTAATAATGAAGCTACACAATAAATACGAGTGGAATTAATAAAGGAAAATGCCATAAATTATAATTAAAAACCAATATAAATAAAATATAACAACATTTTCAATTAGAAGTACATATGTATGGAAGAACATGGAAACTTGTATGAGTGTATTTGTTAATTGATTGATTTTTCAGTATACCTGAGCCAACTACTTTGAGAATTGTTGTTGATGCCTTAAGGCCATGCTATGTACTGGAAACTCATGTTTGCAAAATGTATGATTAAAAAATCAGTTAATTCAAATTTCTGTTTTACATGAAATTGACTAGGGATAAGCAACAGCAAGAGAGGGTCAATCAACAATGGTCAGAGATTGGGATACAGAGAAAATTCAAAACCATAGAAGACTCTTGCAATAACTATGTTTAAATATCGGCGATAAATAGAGAGGAACTAAGTTAAAAACCTTTAAAGAAGCACCTAAACATGTGTAGAGCATTATTTTACTTCACTTCAGCAACCTCTAACTAACGAATTATATTAACGATAATCATGAATCAAGGATCTCAGCAGTGCTTACCTGTCTCATAATGAAGGATGTCTGCTTCTTCTTCATCTCCAAAGAGGTCTGTAGCTCAGAAGGGCTGTGGCATATAGAAAACTGAAGCCAGCTGCCTTGATGACTCTGAGGAATATTCCAGGCTAAGAGATAAAAATGGTCAAAGAAATACATGATTATTCTAATTCATATTAGCATGAGAAAGAAAGTTAATTCATATATTGTGAATGAAAGAATGTTATTGACCATGATTAGTCTGCAAACAGTATCTCATGCTGTTTATTCATTAATGGCTCTTTTTAGCACTTCTTTCTGCCACATTTAGTAAGCATTTCATGTAAAAGAGTGTGCTTCTGAGTATTCATAACATACATTCGTGAACCATCCAGCCAGATTCACATTGTACACTTTTCCAAGTTGAAGTCTCCAGCACCCAATTTCACAATTCTTTCTCCTATAAAATTCTTACTTTACCCCTACACTGTGGTATGAAGTATCATTTTCTTAATCTTGATTTTTGCTTATTTCTCATATGCTCTATACTGGCACCTCAGTGCTGCAACCTTGGGGAAACCGTGGGCTTGGTCATATGCAAACTATTTCTGGCCTAGGAATAGTATTAGGACAACTATCATCAGGTCTTTGTGGCTCAATCTAGCTCCAACAATGGAAATGAATTATCATGGTAAGAAAACCTTGTTTTTGTTGCTTAAAATGTATTAGACCAGTCTAAGAAATAATAACTGCTTGGCAATCTGAAAAGTGTTTTCATCTAGTAAGTAGCAGAGGGGTTTAGTATTGTTAACACTTTGTTAAAAGAAAAAAAAAAGCATGGTATTACAGCCAGAAGAGGATTTGAACCTTTTATCTCATTTGAGAAGTAGGTAAAGCTTTATGGAACTATCACCTTGAATAAGCACACCGTAATCATAAAGCACATTTACTTATTTAATTGTGTTTTTGTTTTCATTGAACCCTTATAACTATCATAATTATTATATTTAGCTAGTTCTTCTCCTCCCTCTGGGGGAGAAGTTGCATAAGCCTTGTTGCTTTTCTGATAATTCTTATGTAATAAAATGTTATAAGGTCCTCTGGGAACACTTTAAAATATCCAGTCCCATGAAATAAATAAAACTCCAAATTTAATATAAAGTTAAAGCTCTATCTCTTTCCTGAAGTCATTGAAAGGGGTATACTATGGTTTGAATATGTTCCCCAAACACACATGTTGAAGACTTAATCCCCAATGCAATCATGTTGGAAGGTGGTGCCTAATGGAAGATGTTTAGGTCATGAGGGTGGAACCTCCATGAATAGATTAATGCAGATTATAAAAGGGCTTGAGACTGTGAGCTAGATCGTTTGCTCTCTCACACACATCCTCTTGCCATGTGATGCCTCTCACCATGTTATGGTGCATCAAGAAGGACCTCACCAGATATGGTCCTCTGACCTTCGGCTTTCCAGCCTCCAGAACCATGAGCCAAATAAGGTTTTTTGTTTTTAAAGTATCCAGTGTGTGGTATTCTGTTATTGCAACACAAAACAAATTAAGACAGGGTATATTCCTTTCCCACCTTGTGTTTCTATTCCTCTTCTCCATAAATTTTTAAACTAAGGTTTATATCCTCAGAATTGGAGCAAGGAGAGGAAGGGGAAATAATGGAGGAGGGATGTGTCTGCATGACTAATACTATCCTGGTTATCTAATTCTACCATTCTCTGAGTGTGAGGCTGCCTTTCTGGCAGTGTGATTCCATGGGTTCTTCCGGCATCTCGCATTACTGCAGATAGTCATCTGCAGTTTCCTTGATGAGAGCTGCACCCATCAGGGTCCCATCAGTTTACAGATGGTACATTCAAATCTAGATAATTTGAGTAAGGCTTACTTTAGAATGGATTATTTACAAAATTGTGAATGGAGAATAGGCAAATGGTAAAGAAGAGTAAGGTGACCTTGGGATAGTGACAGTGAGTGTTGCTACCTCTACGCCTAAAAAGATGAAAAAAGGGAGTGGTCACCAGTAACCAGAAGGAAACCGTCATGAAGAGAAGGCCAAAATGAGGGAAAAAAAAGAAATTGATCAAAGGTGATAATAAGATGAGGTACCTCAGATAAAAATAAGCAAGAAACCAATATTCTACGATAATTTTCTACTTTCTTTATATCTTCTGCTGTGGATTCCCTTTGTAAAACTCAACTGGAAGCCAGAGAGCAAGGGAGCCCTATTATGTAGTGCATCAAGGTCAACCTTCTAGGGCAAGGAATAGATGTAGATAAGTGGAGAGAGGAGGTCTTAGAGTGGGGCAAGATGGCAAAACAGAAGGCTCAACCATCACTCCTGTAAGGACACCAATGTAACAAATATCTACATAAAAAAGGACCTTTATAACAACTCCAAATCAAGAGAACACTCACAGTACCTGGTTTTAACTTCATATCACTGAAAAAGGCATTGAGGAGATAGGAAAAAAATAGCTTTGACTTACAAATGCCACCACCTCCCAACACCCCGGCAGGGTCGGCGTGGTGCATAGAGCATTTCTGTGCAATGGGGAGAGAGAGAGCACAGCAACTGTGAGGCATTGAACTCATTACTGCCCTACTGTAGCAGAACAAAATCCAGACCAAACTCACGTAACACCCAACCACGGAGGGAACAATTAAACCAGCCTTAGCCAGAGAAGAATTGCTGATCCAAACAGTTGAAAATTGAGCCCCTATAAGCCCTGCAACCATGGGCTAAAGGGCTCTATGTCTCTAAGTAAACATTAAACGCAGTCTAGGCCATAACAACTACAAATCTTAGTCGAGTCCTAGTGCTGAAATAGGCTCAGAGACAGTGGACTGTGTGGGGCACCTGACCTACTGAGACACTAGCTGGAGTAGCTAAGGGAGTGCTGGGATCTCCTCCTACCTAATACCAGGCTTCATGCCTCATAGCTCCAAAATATATTCCTTCCTTCTGCATGAAGGGAGGAGAAAAGAGTGGGGAGAACTTTGTCTTGCATTTTGGATACCAGTTCGGTCACAGCAGAATGGGGCAACACAGTCATGAGGCCTTCTATCCAGGACTTAGCTCCCAGATGACATTTCTGGACACACTCTGGGCCAGAGAGGAACCCACTATCATGAAGGGAAGGACCCAGTCCTGGAAGGATTCATCAGCTACTAACTGAATAGCCCTTGGGCCTTGAATAACCAGCAGTGATACCCATGTAATACCCAGGTACTACATAGAGGGATTTGGGTAAGACTCTGAGACTTCCTGGATTTAGGTAAGATTCAGCACATTTCCAGCTGTGGTGACTATGGGGTAAAAATTCTTCTGCTTGAGAAAAGCAGAGGGAAAAGTAAAGGGTACTTTTCTTGCACGTTGGGTACCAGCATGGCCACAGGCGGGTAGAGCATCAAGCAGGCTCTTAGGATCACTGATTTCAGGACTTGGCTCTTGGATGGCATTTCTAGACCTGCCCTGCAACTGAGAGGAGCCCAGTGCCCTGAAGAATGAGTCTCAGCCCAGGCTGCATTCACCCCAAGCTGACTTAAAAACTCTTAGGCCTTCAGGGAATAGTGGTGATAGTCTGGCTGTAATCCCCATGGGCCAGTGGTGGTGGTGGCCACGGGATGAGTCTCCTCTGCCTCTGGAAAGGGGAAAGAAGAGTGTGAAGGAGTGAATCTTGTGGGTTAGGTGCCAGCTCAGCTGTAGTACAACAGAGCACCAGGTAGCCTTCTAAGGTTTTTGCCTCTAGTTTCTGACTCCCACATGACAGCTCTGGACCTGCTTGAGACCTGGGGGAACTTGAAGGTCTGAAGCAAAGGACATCTTTGCCACCTCCTGACTGTAAAGCCACAGAGCCTTGAGCAAACAAAGGCAGTAACCAAGGAGTGGTTACAGCAGAAGGGCCTGTGTGAGACCAAGTGCTGTGCTGGCTTTAGGTCTGACCAAGGATAGTCCTACTGAAGGTGGCCATAGGGGTGCTGTGTCACTTCACCAGCTCTGGGTGGCTCAAAATCAAGAGAGAGACTCCATTTGTTTGGGAGAAGGTAAGGGAAGAGAACAAGAGTCTCTGCCTGGTAATCTAGAGAATGTTTTCAGATCTTGCCCAAGACCATCAAAGTGGCACCTCTACTAGTCCGCAAGAACCACAGTGCTATTGGGCTATTGGGCTTGACCAACATGGAGAAACTCCCTCTCTACTAAAAACACAAAATTAGCTGGGCATGATGGTGCATGCCTGTAATCCCAGCTACTCAGGAGGTTGAGGGAGGAGAGTCACTTGATCCCGGGAGGCAGAGGTTGCAGTGAGCTGAGGTTGTGCCATTGCACTCCAGCCTGGGCAATAAGAGCAAAACTCCAAAAAAAAAAAAAAAAAAAAAAAAGCAGGGGACAAAGTTAAAGCATGATATTTTATTAGTTTTCTTTTTGTTTCTTTGTTCACTTATGCAAACAGTGTAAAGTGGTTATCAGCCTAAAATAGTGGGTTATAAGATAATATTTGCCTACCTCATGGTAACTTCAAACCTAAAAACATACAACAACTTTACAAAAAAAAAACGTAAGAGATTGAATTATATCACCAGAGAAAATCTCCTTCACTAAAAGGAAGACAGGAAGAAAACAAAGAAGAGAATACACAAAACAAACAAACAAAAATAATAAAATGGAAGGAGTAAGTCCTTACTTACAAATAATAACATTGAATGTAAATGGACTAAACTCTCCAATCAAGAGACATGGAGTGGCTGAATAGATAGAAAAATAAAGCTCAATGATGCTTTGCCTACAAGAAACACACTTATCTTACAAAGAGACACACAGATTGAAAATAAAGAAACAGAAAAAGATGTTTCATACCAATGGAAACCAAAAAAGAGCAAAAGTAGCTATATTTATATCAGACAAAATAGATGTCAAGACAAAACCTATAAGAAAATATAACGAAGATAAAGGGGTCAATTCGACAGAAAGATATAACAGTTTTAAATATACATAGATCCAACACTGGAACACACAGACATATAAAGCAAATATTATTCGAGCTGAGAGAGATAGGCCCCACACCAATAATAGCTGGAGCCCGTAATAATTTCAGGATTAGACAAACCTTCCAGACAAAAAATCAACAAAGAAGCATTGGACTTAATCTGCATTACAGACCAAATGGTTCTAATAGATATTTACAGGCCATTTCATCCAATGGCTACAGAATACACATTCTTCTCCACAGGGATAATTCTCAAGGATAGAAGATACGGTAGTGAGAGCTATCTATGACAAACCCACAGCCAATATCATACTGAACGGGCAAAAACTGGAAGCATTCCCTTTGAAAACTGGCACAAGACAGGGATGCCCTCTCTCACCACTCCTATTCAACATAGTGCTGGAAGTTCTGGCCAGGGCAATTAGGCAGGAGAAGGAAATAAAGGGTATTCAATTAGGAAAAGAGAAAGTCAAATTGTCCCTGTTTGCAGATGACATGATTTTATATCTAGAAAACCCCATCGTCTCAGCCCAAAATCTCCTTAAGCTGATAAGCAACTTCAGCAAAGTCTCAGGATACAAAATCAATGTACGAAAATCACAAGCATTCTTATACACCAATAACAGACAAACAGAGAGCCAAATCACGAGTGAACTCCCATTCACAATTGCTTCAAAGAGAATAAAATACCTAGGAATCCAACTTACAAGGGATGTGAAGGACCTCTTCAAGGAGAACTACAAAGCACTGCTCAATGAAATAAAAGAGGATACAAACAAATGGAAGAACATTCCATGCTCGTGGGTTGGAAGAATCAGTATCGTGAAAATGGCCATACTGTCCAAGGTAATTTATAGATTCAATGCCATCCCCATCAAGCTACCAATGACTTTCTTCACAGAATTGGAAAAAACTACTTGAAAGTTCATATGGAACCAAAAAAGAGCCTGCATCACCAAGTCAATCCTAAGCCAAAAGAACAAAGCTGCAGGCATCACGCTACCTGACTTCAAACTATACTACAAGGCTACAGTAACCAAAATAGCATGGTACTGGTACCAAAACAGAGATATAGATCAGTGGAACACAACAGAGCCCTCAGAAATAATGCCGCAGATCTACAACTATCTGATCTTTGACAAACCTGACAAAGACAAGAAATGGGGAAAGGATTCCCTATTCAATAAATGGTGCTGGGAAAACTGGCTAGCCATACGTAGAAAGCTGAAACTGGATCCCTTCCTTATACCTTATACAAAAATTCATTCAAGATGGATTAAAGATTTACATGTTAGACCTAAAACCATAAAAACCCTAGAAGAAAACCTAGGCATTATCATTCAGGACATAGGCATGGGCAAGGACTTCATGTCTAAAACACCAAAAGCAATGGCAACAAAAGCCAAAATTGACAAATGGGATCAAATTAAACTAAAGAGCTTCTGCACAGCAAAAGAAACTACCATCAGAGTGAACAGGCAACCTACAAAATGGGAGAAAGTTTTCGCAACCTACTCATCTGACAAAGGGCTAATATCCAGAATCTACAATGAACTCAAACAAATTTACAAGAAAAGAACAAACAACCCCATCAAAAAGTGAGCAAAGGACATGAACAGACACTTCTCAAAAGAAGACATCTATGCAGCCAAAAAACACATGAAAAAATCCTCATCATCACTGGCCATCAGAGAAATGCAAATCAAAACCACAGTGAGATACCATCTCACACCAGTTAGAATGGTGACCATTAAAAAGTCTGGAAACAACAGGTGCTAGAGAGGATATGGAGAAATAGGAACACTTTTACACTGTTGGTGGGACTGTAAACTAGTTCAACCATTGTGGAAGTCAGTGTGGTGATTCCTCAGGGATCTAGAACTAGAAATACCAATTGACCCAGCCATCCCATTACTGGGTATATACCCAAAGGACTATAAATCAAGCTGCTATAAAGACACATGCATGCGTATGTTTATTGCGGCACTATTCACAATAGCAAAGACTTGGAACCAACCCAAATGTCCAACAACGATAGACTGGATTAAGACAATGTGGCACATATACACCATGGAATACTATGCAGCCATAAAAAATGATGAGTTCATGTCCTTTGTAGGGACATGGATGAAACTGGAAACCATCATTCTCGGTAAACTATCGCAAGGACAAAAAAACCAAACACCACATGTTCTCACTCATAGGTGGGAATTGAACAAGGAGAACACATGGACACAGGAAGTGGAACATCACATTCCGAGGACTGTTGTGGGGTGGGGGGAGGGGGGAGGGATAGCTAATGCTAAATGATGAGTTAATGGGTGCAGCACACCAACATGGCACATGGATACATATGTAACAAACCTGCACATTGTGCACATGTACCCTAAAACTTAAAGTATAATAATAATAAAATAAAATAAAAAAAGAATACAAAAAAAAAAGATATGGTAGTGACATGGTTTGGCTTTGTGTCCCCACCGAAATCTCATTTTGAATTGTATTTCCCTAATTTTCATGTGTTGTGGCTGGCACTCAGTGGGAGGTAATTGAGTCACGGGGATGGTTTTCCCCTCTGCTGTTCTAGTGATAGTGAGTGAGTTCTCATGAAATCTGATGATTTTATAAGGGGCTTCCCCCTTTTCTCGGCACTCATTCTCTCTCCTGCCACCCTGTGAAGAGGGGATTTCCACCATGACTGTCAGTTTCCTGAAGCCTCTCCAGCCATGTGGAAATGTGAGTCAATTAAACCTCTTTCCTTTATAAATTACCCAGTCTTGTGTATGTCATTATAGCAGCATGAGAATGAACTAATACAGATAGGTCACAAAATAAGTCTTAAAAGATTAAAAAATAATGAAATAATACCAGTCATCTTCTCTGACCATAGTAGAATAAAACTAGAAATCAAAAACAGAAAAAGTTTTGGAAAGTATATACATACATAGAAATTAAACAATATGCTACTGAGTGACCAGTGTGTCTATGAAGAAATTAAGAAGGAAATTGAAAAATGTCTTAAAACAAATGATAACAGAAACATAACAACACCTACGGGATACAGCAAAAGGAATTCTCATATGGTGTGGACCTGTGTCCCCAACCAAATCTCTTGTTGAAATGCAATCCCCAATGCTGGAGGTGGGGCTTAGAGAAAGGTGATTGGCTCATAGGGGTGGTTTCTAATGGCTTAGCACCATCGCCCTAGTGCTGTTCTAGTGATAGAGTTCTCATAAGATCTGGTTTTTTAAAGTGTATAGCACCTTCACCATCTGTCTCTCTTTCTCCTGCTCTGGCCATGTGAGATGTCTCTATCCCCTTTTGCCTTCCACCATGATTTTAAGTTTCCTGAGGCTTCCCCAGAAGCTGAGCAAAAGCAGAAGTCATCATACTTCCTATAAAGCCTGCGGAACCGTGAGTCAATTAAACCAATTTTCTTTATGAATTACCTAGTCTCAGATATTTTGTTAGAGTTGCATGAGAACAGACTACTACAAGTACTAAGAGGGAAGTTTATAACTATAAATGCCTAATCAAAAAAGAAGACAAACTTCAAATAAACAACCTAATGATGCATCTTAAAGAGCTGGATAAACAAGAGTAAACTGAACCCAAAGTCAATAGAGGAAAAGAAATAATAGATAAAATAGAAATAATAGAGGAGAAATAAAGGAAATTGGAAAAAAAGAAAACAATATAGTTGTTTCCAATGAAAAATATAATTGGTTTTATGAAAAATTAAACAAAATTGACAAGCATTAAGCCTGCTTGACTAAGAAAAGGAGAGAAGAACCAAATAAGTAAAATCAGAGATAAAAAAGGTGACAGAACAAGTGATGCCACATAAATTCAAAAGATCATTAATGGCTCATATAAAATACTATATAGCAATAAATTAGAAAATCTACACGAAATGGACAAATACTTAGGCAAATACAAACTGTTAGGATTAAATCGTGAAGAAGCCCAAAAGCTGAACATACTAGTAATGAGTAATGAGATCAAAGCTGTAGTAAAATTCTCCCAGTACATAAAAGCCTGGGACCAGATAAGTTCACCACTGAATTCTACCAAACATTGAAAGAAGAATTAATATCAATTCTACTTGAAATTTTGTGAGTAATAAAAAAGAGGGAATACTTCCAAACTCATTGTATGAGTCCAGCATTACCCTGATACCAGGACCAGGCAAAGACACATTAAAAAAAAGCCTATAGACCAATATCTTGAATGAATATTGATGCAAGAATTCTCAGCAATATACTAGGAAACTAAGTTCAAAAATACATTAAAATGATCGTTCATTAAGTGGGACTTATCCCTGGGATGCAAGGATGGTTCAACATATGCAAATTATCAATGTTATACATCCTATCAACAGATTGAAGACAATAACCATATGGTCATCTTAATTGATGCTGAAAATACATTTGATGAAATTTAATATCTTTCATGATAAAAATCTTGAAGAAAATATTCCTGAACAGAATAAAAGCCATATATGACAGACCCACAGATAGTATCACACTGAATGTAGAAAAACATAAAGCCTTCTTCTAAGATCTGAAAGATGACAACGATGCCCACTTTCAACACTGTTTTGTAACATAATACTGGAAGTCCAAGCAAGAGCAACTAGACAAGAGATAGAAAAAAAGAGCATCCAAATTGGAATAGAAGCATTCAAATTATCCTTGTTTGCAGATAGTATGATCTTATATTTGAAAAAACCTAAAGACTGCAAAAAAATAGAATCGATAAATAAATTATTTAAAGCTGCAGGATGCAATATTGACATAAAAATAGCATTTCTGTATTCCAACAGTAACAATCTGAATAAAATAAAAAATATAGTCCCATTTACAATAGCCACAAATAAAACTCAATACCCAGGAATTAATAAATGAAATGAAAGATCTCTATAATGAAAAGTATAACACAATGATGAAAGAAACTGAAGAGGACACAACAAAATGGAAAGATATTCCATGTTCATGTATTGGAAGACACAATATTGCTATAATGTCCATATTACCCAAAGCAATATACAGATTCAATCAAATCCCTGTAAAAGTACCAATGACGTTCTTCACAGAAATAGAAAAAAGAATTCTAAAACTTATATGGAACTACAAACCATCCAGAATAGCCAAAGTTATCCTAAGAAAAATGAGCAAAACTGTAGAACTTACAGTACCTGACTTCAAATTATACTACAGAGTTATAGTAAGCAAAACAGCGTGGTATTGGCATAAAAATAGACACATAGACCAGTGGGAACGAACATAGAACCCAGAAACAAACCCCAAACACCATAGTGAACTCATTTTCATCAAGGGTTCCAAGAACATATACTGGAGAAAAGACAGTCCCTTCAATAAATAGTGCTGTGAAAACTGGATATCCATATGCAGAATAATGAAACTAGACTCATCTCTAGCCATATACAATACATAAATCAAAATGGATTAAATACTTAAACATAAGGCATCAAACTATGAAAGTACTACAAGAAACCATTGATGAAACTCTCCAGGACCTTGGTCTGGGCAAAAATGTCTTGAGTAATACCCCACAAGCACGTGTAACCAAAACAAAAGTGAACCAATAAAATCACATCAAGTTTGAAAGTTTCGGCACAGCAAATAAGACAATCAACAAAGTGAAGGGACAACCCACAGAATGGGAGAAAATATTTTCTAACTACTCATCTGACAACAGATTAATGTATAGAATATATAAGTAGCTCAAACTCTATAGGAAAAAAATCTAATAATCTTACTCAAAAATAGCCAATAGATTTGAATAAACATTATTCAAAAGAAGACACACTAATGGCAAACAGGAATATGAAAAGGTGCTCGTCACTGATCATCAGAGAAATGCGAGTAAAAACTACAGTGCAATCTTGTTTCACTCCAGTTAAATTGGCTTATATACAAAGACAGGCAATAGCAAATGCTGGCAAGGATGTGGAGATGTACACTGTTGGAAACATAAATTAATACAACCACAGCTTGAAGGTTGCTCAACAGTTTGAAGGTTCCTCAAAAACCTAAATAGAGCCACCATGTGATCCAAGACCCCTACTATTGGGTATATACCCATAAGAAAAGAATTCGTTATATTGAAAAGGCAACTGAACTCTCATGTTTGTTGCAGCACTGTTTATAATAGCTAAGAGCTGGAAGCAACCTAAATGTCCACCAATAGATAAATGAAGAAAAAAATGGGGTACGTATACACAATGATGTACTATTAAGCCATAAAAAATGATATCCTATCATTTGAAACCACATGGATGGAACTGGAGATTGTTATACTTAGTGAAACAAGCCAGGCACAGTAAGACAAGTATCCCATGTTCTCACTTATTTGGGGGATCTAAATATCAAAACAATTGAACTAATGGACATAGAGAGTAGTAGGATGCTAACCAGAGGATGGGCTGTGCATTTAGGGGTTGGAAGGATGGTGGGGAAAGTTATGGGTATATAAAACAGAATTAACGAGTAAGACCTACTATTTGATAGTAAAACAGAGTGACTGCAGCCAATAATAACATAATTGTACATTTCAAAGTAACCAAAGGAATATTACTGGGTTGTTTGTAACATGAAGGATAAATGCTTGAAGGGATGAATACCCCACTCTTCATGAGGTGATTATTCTATATGGCATGCATCTATCAAAACATCTCATGTACCTCATAAATATATGCACCTACTACGTACTCCTAAAAAGTAATTAAAAATAATTTAAAAGAAAAAAATTAAAATGTTGAGCAGTGTAGAAAATTTCTGACTCCTTAGAATGTTTGATTTTAAGGTGTCAATTTTATTTTGTCAGGCTGGACATTACCTCAGGCTATCTTTTCAATATGCCAGATACAGAATATACTTTTGGGATGGCATGAAGAACAATTTTCTTCAAAAGGTGCAGAACAAGGACAATGGTCTTTATATCCCTATGACTAGCCCAGTGCTTGAGACAGAATATGTGCTCACTTAAGAGCTGCTGAGAGATTTGGTGGTCTTTGATAGCTTACTTCTGTTTAAAGCATCCTATTTCTGGGCTAATCCTGCATATTAAACCAAGACCTTTGTTCTTAAGGGTTAGTATCCTCCCAGTGATAAAAGAATCAGAAAGAAAAACCAGGGTAGTTCAAGGCAGGATAGCCCCACCACACATAGTTTTACACCGTGGAGTTGTAAGTCTGGTTGGCTGGAATCATATTACCTAAAGTTTAAAAAAACATAGCATTTTTAAAGCTGAGGATTACAGAATCATAGCATATTTTTTTAAATGACATTCGTTGTTCCAATTTACTCATTCTACAGCTGGGGGATCTGAAGCCTACAGAAGGTATGCAGTTTACCCAGAGTGCCAGAAAGAACATGAGATTTAGGGCAGAATGAACCTAGGTTTGAACACTTTTTCACAATTATTGAGTTATTGAGCCTCTCTGGGCCTCAATTTCCTTATCAGTAAATCAATCCCCTGTGATGGTATCTACCTCCTGGGACTGCTGTGAGCATCGCATCTCTGCTGAACATCTTCCCTCTGCCTGTCCAGGTCCACTCACCACCCTACTTCACCTGTTCTGTCCGGGGAGTCTATTTAGGAAGGATTCTATTAATGGCTTCCTAGGGTCCCTGGTGTCCACTGGGTTTGGCTAATGGGGAGCCACCAGGAGAGTTGGAGGTGGAAGGGAGAAAGGAAGGAGAGTGAGGGCTGTGGACCTATACTCCTGGCTCCCTCCCTGTGAATCACCCTGGGCTGGATGAGTCTCTTGGTAGAGGTCACTGTTCTTCTTAAAATAGTCATTTCCTCATGATTATTGATCTTTCCAGGTTCTAGTAACCACTTCGTTCTTGCTCTTATTCCTTTGGGTCTGGAGTGATGGCAGTTACTACTAGCACTATCTCTGATGGTCTCCCTGCCTCTGTCTGTTTGTAAGTGATCCCTTTGCAGACAAATATTTGTCAAATTATTCCATTTTGCATGTACCATCTGTTTCCCGTTTGACGTAGATACTATATGCTTAGATCAGAGCCTGGCATATAGTAGGTTCTTGGTGTATGGAATCTATTGCTAGTAGTATTAATAGTAGTGTAGAGGTAGTAGTGGTTGCAGTAGAGGTAATAGTGCTGGTATTTTTCAAAGCCACTCATCCAGTCACAGGCAAAGCCGGCAGTAGGATGTATTCCGCTCCCATCTTTTTCATTGATTGCCCTTCAACTGTCTGTGCTCCAGAGGGAAATACATGGTTGGCCTCTAATACCTTGCTGTTTGTAGCCACAGAATGGGGCAAATCCCAAGCAGATCCTATCCTATACCACATTACACTATTAAAACCTGCCTTAGACAGCTTAAAATGTGTAACAAAAATCATTAAAATGTAGTTGATGGTTATTATTATAACTAAACTAGTGTCAGTTTATAATATCATTTGTACAAAGGCCCCAAAACAAGAGCTGAAAAGGTTTCTAGGAGTCCCTGGTTCTCATCCTGGTCCATTTTTGACTTACAGCATGACATGGGAGAGTGACTGAGTAGTTCCTCAACCTGATCTGATAAGGAAGAATATTCCTGAAAACTAAAAACATCAGAAATAAAAAAGTTCAATGCAATGAACTCATTGTACACTGATGGCCTTTAATTTTTTATTATTCATTTCGGTGGAAAATATAATTACTAAAGATTTCAATAGGAGTTATTTTATAAAGTCAGTTGTAATCTTTCAATAGAAATATGCACTGAATGTGTTCCTAACATTTTGATAAATTTTCGTTGGATAGTGATATACCCACCAAAACATTTTTTAGTAAACAAATTTAGAAAACAATTATAAAAGGTAATAAGGCAATTGAAAGCTGTTATTTTCAGCAATTTTAATCAGTTTTTGACCTACCCTATTTTATGTGGTATGCCTTTTGGTTTTTGTTTATTTGTTTTGTTTTGTTTTTTTATAACATGACAAGTGAGGGTGATGTTCTCACTGTTAATTGCAGGCAAGAGTCCAAAAAAAAAAAAAATTAAATCCTTAGAAGTTAGCTTGTGAGTATTTAATAAATAAAATTGTTAATCTCTAGGCAACATCTGGGATTCACTAAGAAAAATGTGTACTTTAATAACAATGTTCTTTTGATTTCTTAGATTTTAGATGGAACTCATGGGAATGCTATAAATTGGTTGTGTTTGGAGGTCAGCAGGGTACTTTGCTAGGACTTTCTTGATTTGATGGTGTATGAAATAAAGATATGTGAGCTCGACGAGCACTGGAACAAAAATCTGGGGTCTACTGCTCTTTCATTTTATTTTATTTTTTCCATTATTGATTTTTGTGACTTCCTATAGAGAACTGGACAGGTGTCAACCTGTGAGAGAAATCTAGGGCCATGCCTCCTCTATCTTTGGCCCTCTCTCTTTCTCTCTTTTAAAATATTTTTATCTTTCTCTTTTGAAACAATTATAAGTTCACAAGAAGTTTCAAAGATATTGTACATAGAGGCCTTATGTATCCTTCAACCAACCTCTCCCAATGGTAAACTCTTCAGTACACTACCACATTACACTATCAAAACTAGAACACTGACATTAATACAATCCAGAGCTTTTTAAGATTCGACACTTTTCTTTTGGCTGTTCTAGGCCCATTACATTTCCATATGAATATTATAATTATCCTGTCAATTTCTATTAAGAAACCTTTTTAGAATTTTTATTAGGTTTGAGTTGAATCTACAGATGAATTTGGAAATAACTGACATCTTACAATATTGAAACTTCTAAGTGAAAATCAAAGTATACATCTCGATTTTTCCTTATGTTATTAATTTATCTTTGCAATTTTTTTGTAGTTTTAACTGTACAAGCCATTTACATTTTTGTTCAGATTTATCCCTAAGCCTTTAATATTTTTTGTGATATTTTAAATTGCACTGTGCTTAATTTCAAATTCCGGTTGTTGAAATTAACCACCAGTCCACCCTAGGACTGCCATTGGCTGAAACACTGACTGTTCTAATATACAAACCTCTAATATATAACTTCTAACATATAAACATACAATTGATTTGTGTGTTGATATCCTATCCTGCAATCTTGCTAATCGCAATTATTGTCGAAGCCTTTTCTTTTTTTTTTTTTAGATTGACTTTTCTACACAGGCTCTCGTGTAGTCTTTGACAAAGGATACTTTTACTTCTACCCTTCCACACTAAATGCGTTTTGTTTTTCTTTTGCACTGGACACAATCTCCATTACAAAATGTAACAATGCTCACACTGGTGCACATGTTGGTGTTAGATAGTATTCTGCATGTAAACACTCAGAACAACTTCCAGCACATGTATACCCACTCCTCCCCCAACCCTACACACTGGTAAAATCCATGTTGGGAGACTACATTTGCTATGAACATACACCCTTGATTTGAAACAAGACTAGGATACCCAGTAAGAATGTTTATTCACTGAAGTTCTGGCAGACTGAAGGCCATGATTTCAGACTAGAAATAGGAAACTTAAGAGGACTACATGGACATTGGAAAAAAGAGCATGGATTGAAATTTGCCTGGCAGAAACCTGAAAGTTAATGGTCTTCAAGGTGCATATGAAGGAACTGTAGGAGGGAAGTGGGATAATTCACATCTCCACCAATAATTAAATGTAGCCACACTAGCTTGGAGGGATTTGAGGTGAGACATCTAAAATACTAGGTCATGGTGAGGGTTGGAAGACAAAAGAATGAATCACTTAACAGGAATGACTGTGGGGAAGGGCTTGAAGGAATCATCCTCTCACTTCTATGTGAACCATGAACATTAAACATGGAGAAATGAGGAGCGGAGGCAGATTAGTTTGGGATGTATCTTCAGGGGATGTTGAAACAACAACAGCATTTGGGTTCCTCTACACCCCTGCCACCCCTCCCCCACAAACCCAGGGAGTTGTCACAGGTGTTTCTTTGTGATGCCAAAGCCACCCTAGGACTACCATTGCCTGGAACATTGCTTGGATGGCCAAACAAAGCTCAAGGGTGTGGCTTCGTCTTGCTCCCAGGAGGGTATATATACAGGGTGGGCAAAAGCTCTGGGACAGCCCACTGGAAAGCTGTGGAAATCTGCACCCTAGAAGATCCTAATATAGAAATTCTACAACCAACCATAATCATGGAAGAGCCAACTTCAAGCACAAAAGGGAATAAAATGAAGAGCCCCTGTGCATCCAACAAAAGAAAAGTTGACAAGGTCAGATTGTTAGGTTTTGAAGGGAAGGTGAGGGTGAAAGAAAGACACACAGATAGGGGGCGGGTCAAACAGCAACACGGGTATACTGCAGACATCTGCAGAAATGGGCAGAAATGGGGGGCCAGCTTAATGCCAGAGCCCACCGCTACATACAGGCTGGCGTACTTATAGGTATGGGTGGGAGAGGTTTGGGCAGTATGGCTTGCTGCCCGGAAGAATATTGATGAGATGTTGTTATGATCAGGCAGTTTGGCCCTTTTTCCAGTGGGATGTCATCATGGTGTTGCTTGGACATTTTTGCCCAACAAGATATGATAGGGATGTTTTTTTAGATGGGCCTTTATCCACCTCGTGGTCAGGCAGTTAGGTGGGATTTTTCTCACGGCCAGAACCACCGTGGAATGTTTCACTTTGACCAAGGTCTGCAAAATAGAAGGGAGCTTACAAAACAGTGCAGTTTAGACTAATATTCTTGCCTTCTACTTTAGCATAAAAGGAAGAGGGGAGTTGTTGATTATCTGGCTGCTTCCTGCTGAATAGGGTTGCTGTAATCAGGGTTTGGGTTTTGAAGCAGTGGGTGTTGGACTTCAGAGTTGTTTTCCTGGAGGCACTGGTACCGGACTTGGCAGAGAAGAAGGATGGTATCAGTGTGTTGCTGGGTGGCTGCCTGGACAGGGGAGTTTAGCTTTCGGGAGATAAAGCGGGATATGAAGGTGAGTATACATGGGCCAATTGTAGTATTTGGAGGAGAAAGATCAGGGGACCTAAGAAAGTGGCCCCGTGCTATCCCAGTGCTGAGTGCAGCAGAGAAGTTTAGTTCTACTAACACTAGAATGAGATGTAGAGCCTGCTCAGTGTGTGTGGAGGAAGATGAGACAGAAGCTACTAAAGGAACCTGGATGGTCTGCTTGTCAGGCAAAATGTTAATGTTTAGACTGAAACACAAGGGTGCATGTTCCTGACCAATTGGCCAGTAGGCAGAGATAAGAGTTTGTGGCACAAAGGAAGAAGACACTGGGGGGTGGACAGACAAAAGTTGCAGGTTATGGTGGCAAGTCATGAGAAGGTGGGGGTTGAATTCTGCACAAACCCTTTGTTGTAACTTTTATGTTTTTCCAAGTTGAATAGCTGCCAGCAAGGGTAGCCCCTGTGAGGGCATGACAGAAAATGCTGGTTGGGGAGGAGTTGAAGGCTGTTTGGTTTTGGAGAGAGAGAGATAAATGGGTTTTTGTAACTAATAGTCATTGTGGTCCTGATATGGCAGAAGGATACAGGTTGCAGTTGAGGGAATTGTTTGTGCATTTTTTCCAGGGAGCGCCCTTGAGTTGGATACGTGAAGAGCTGCTCTGGTGGAGAGGGGAGGGGTTGGTAAGAGGTGTTTTATGGAATCCGACTTGTATCATGTTTAGTTAAGAGGCGAAGGAGGGTGACAGCCCTGTGTGTGATGGCGTGGGTGGATCTGATAGATTGGGGAGAAAGGTGTTTAGCTGAGCAAGATTATAAACAGGTTTGGGGAATGAATTGGCCGAGTAGGTGAGATGCAGGTTTATTTTGGACTGGGTTTATGTGGCCAGTTTGAAAGGAAGGGCTGTGAAGTGCTGGATTTGTGTGGACAAACAAATTTAACAGTTGGAAGAAAGACAGGAGTGTGACTGAGTTAAGAGGCAATGTGTGAGGCTGATGAAGGGGGCTCAACTGTTAGAGGTTGGGGGTGGGGACTTAGAATATTCCACAGACAAAGAGGGCAAAAGAAGAAAGAGGAGATTTGAGTAGGAGTGAAGTTTTGGAAGGTGCCCTGCCGTCGTACCTCCTGGATTATTGTGAGAAATTGGCATGGGCTATCCAGGGACATGGGGAAGGGAAACCAGGAAAGATCTGAAATAAAGTAGGAGATAAAAGATTGGAAATTGGAGACGGAGACTGTTATGGACTAGGGCGTTCTGGATTGGCAACTTTTGGAATTCTTGTTAAGTACAGTGAGGTTGGTCCTGTGAGGGAGAGAGGGTAATCTGGGGGTGAAGAAATTTCTAGATGTGAATCTGGTGCTCTTTTTAGTTTGGAATGGTGTATTCAGTGTGAAAGGATGTTAGCTTTGCCACTGTGTGAGTAGTTAGGATCACCTGGCGATTCAGACCCAGTCCCCTGGTTGTAGGGACAGGGAGGAGTGTTTTGAGGATTGACTTTTGGGCTGGGGATGATAGGGCTTAGGCTGAGGGGATTTGGGGAAATGGCTCATAAATGCATGAGGACCAGTAGGAGAAGTGAAGCCTGGGCTGTTTTAACCTCTAGGGAGTTTTTTTTTTCTTTTTTGTTTTGTTTTGTCTTTTTAATTACCTGAAGATTAGGGGAGGTAAGGAATATGGAAGGCCCACTTAATGTTTAGAGCCTTTGCCAGCTGTTGGTTAGCCTGTGAAACAAATGTTGGCCCATTGTCTGACTGAATCCAAGAGGGGAGTTTAAACCTGTGGATAATATGAGTGAAGAGAATCGAAGTGATGGGGTGTGCCTTTTCGGTGGTGGTAGGAAAAGCTTTTATCCATCCAGAGAATGTATCTACTATTATCAGAAGGTACAGGAATCATTTGCTGGGAGGCACGTGGGTGAAGCTGGTTTGTTAGTCCTGCCCTGGTGTGTGTCCTCAGGCCTGGTGTGTGGGAAAGGCGATGGTTTGATAGCTTCCTGAGGGGAAGTTTAAGTGCAAAGGGAACATGTCTTAGTAATATCTTTCAGATTGGCAGCCATGGTGGAAGAATGTGTTTAAGTTTTTAAAAGCTGGAGTAGGGGCAGTAACTGGCATGGAAATGGTTGTGCACATATAAAAGTACAGAAGGTTTTTAATACTTGGGCAAGACACTTTTATCATTGAGGTAGAACCATTTTTTCCTGAATGGTGCCAGCCCAGGCAAGTGGGGTTTGTTCCTCGTGGGTATATACAGGTTGTATGCTGGGAAAAATGGGTAATAATGATGAAATTTTAAGGGTTGCCTGCCAGGCTGCTGAATGTGTTTTGAAGTTTCCCTTTGTTTTGGCATCTGTAGCCTTTTCGTGTCCCTTTCAATGGATAATGGTGGCCTTCGGTGGTAGGTTAGCCACCTCCAGCAGCTTGTGTGCAAGTTTCCTATTTCTTATGGGGGTTCCTTTTGTAGTTAGAAAACCCCTTTCCTGCCAGATTAAGGTGTGAGAGTGTAGGATGTGCCACGCATATTTGGAGTTGGTGTGAATGTTAACTCTCTTTCCATTTGCTAGGGTGAGATCCCGGGTTAGGGCTACTAGCTTTGCCTGTTGAAAGGTAGTATGGAGTGCGAGAGCACTGGATTCTAGGAGCTCATTTTTGGCAATGATGATGTGGACAGCTGCTGGACATGGCTCCCTTAAAGAGCTTCCATTAATGAACCATGTAGGTGTTCCCCGCAAAGGAGCTTTTGAAATATGTTGGAAGTGGGAGGAGAGGAAGTTTAAGAGGTCCAGGCAGGAGTGAGAGAGCTTAGAGATATTAACAGGGAGGAGGGTGTTCAGGTTGAGAGTTTTTCAGGTTGAGAGTTTTATATCTCTGGAAGGTGATTAGAGGGTTACCTATGAGTAAGGCATGTACCTGCTGTAAGTGGGATGATGGGAGGGGTAGAAGGGATTGATGGTTTATGAGGTCCTGTACGTAATGGGAAGATGCAATAGTAATGTGTTGGTAGAAAGGGAGTTTCTGTGCCTCTAAGGCCAGCAATGTGGCCACACCCAAGATTTTTAGTCAGAGTGACCAGCCTTGGATGACAGAGTCCAGTTGTTTTGAGAGGCGTGCAATGGCTTCTGGGGCGTCACCGTATGTTTGGCAGAGTAGTCCAAGAGCAAGGCCTTGGTCAGAATGTACATACAAAGTAACGGGCTTGGTGGGGTTAGGCAGTCCCAGTGACAGGGCCCTTAAAAGGGCATTTTTTCGTTTTTGTTTTTAAGTGGGAGTTGATGGGGCAAGCTGGGTTCAGGTGTTTTAGGATGGGCCCATGTGAGGCCGTGTAAAGCAGCTTGACCAGCAAGTCAAAGTTGGGAATGCACAGCTGGAAGTATCCCACGAGGCTCAAGAAGGAGAAGAGGTCCTTTTTGGTGTGGGGAAGGGGCATGTCCTGAATTAGCTCATTTTGTTGGGTTGGGATGGCCCAAGAATTAGGGGTTAGGAGAAACTCAAGGTAAGTAACCTGGGTTTGGGCAACCTGAGCTTTTGTGGGTGACACCCGATATCCTCAATTATGGAGGAAGTTTAAAACCTTAGTGACGTGTTGGATTGACAGGTTATGGGAGGGGCTACAGAGAAGGAGGTCATTGACATATTGGAGGAGGGTGCTAAAATGAAGGGGAAGTTCAGCTAGGTCCTTGGTGAGGGCCTGTCTGAATAGGTGGGGGCTATCCTGGGGGCTACCCTGGAACCCCTGTGGGAGTATGGTCCATGTCAGTTGGGTGAAGGTGTGAGTATTAGGATTTGACTACATGAAAGCAAAAAAAAAAAAAAAAAAACAACTTTGGGAAGCCAGATTTAAGGCAATAGTGAAAAAGGCATCTTTTAGACGCAATTCAGAGAACTGTATGGTAGATGGGGCAATATGAGAGAGTAAAGTATATGGGTTGGGAACCACCTAATGAATTGGTACCATCACCTGGTTAACAACTCCAAGATCTTGGACCAAGAGGTAAGACCCACCTGTCTTTTGGACAGCCAGGATAGGGATGTTGTAGCAAAAGTTGACAGACTTGAGAATTTGAGCTTGTTAGACTTTACAGATAATAGACTTGAGGGCCCTAAGGCCAGCTGGGTTAAGGGGATATTGAGACTGATGAAGGAAAGTGGAGGAATTTGGAGGGTTATTTTAACTGGAATGTTGTGTGTGGCTATTGTGGGTTTAGAAACATTCCAAACTTTAGAATTAACAGAAGGTAACAGGGTGGCTAATGAAGATGGGGGTTGGGGGGAGGGAAGCATTTGGGTGACAGAGTAAAATAAAAGGAGTAGAATTGTAGGAACCACATTGCATGGAGTTCTGGAATTTACTTAACATTTCCCACCCCAAGATAGAGATAAGGCACTGAGGGATAACCAGGAAGGAGTGGCGAAGGGGGGTGTTGAATGGATTGTATAATAAAGGACCAGTCTGTTTGTGCCTAGAGGGGATTTCATTGACTCTCACAATAGAGACAGAGGAACTGAGGAGAGGTCCAGAATATTCTGGTAAAACTGAGTAACTATCCCCTGTATCCAATAGGAAAGACGCGGGCTTACTAGAGACTGACAGTGTTATCCTGGGTTCTGAGGTGGTGATGGTGGCGGGTGGGGGGCAGACTCCAGGCCCTGTCAGTCTTCAGTTAGAGGTTATGAAGCGGGATGAAAAGTTTTGCTGAGCACAGTCTGACTTTCAGTGTTCCTTGATAATACAGATGGGGCAAGGTTTCCTGGGTGTCCTGGGATTAGGGCAGGCTTTTGCCCAGTGTCCCTGTTGGCTGCACTTGTAACAGGCTCCTGGCAGTGACTGTTGTAACACTGAGGACTTCTGTATGCATTGGGAACCCTGTTGAATGGCAGCTGCCAGCATTTGCTATTTAGCCTGGTCCTTGTGTTTTCAGTTCTTCTTCTCTATTATTAAAGACCTCAAATGCCACTTCGATTAAGTGTCTTTGGGAGGTTTGAGGGCCATCCTCCAGTTTTTCAAGTTTCTTTTGGATGTCGGGGGCTGACTGGGAGATAAAGTGTAAATGAAGGTGGATTCTGCCCTTATTGGTATTAGGGCTTTTGAAAGGCAGTAGAGGAAAAGAGCACGGGCAGCTTTATTTATGCCAGCTAGAAGGCATGATATCATATGGCCTTGTTTTTGTCTGTCTGCAGAAGTTGCCTGATAATTCCAACTAGGGTAAGTCCTGGGGACAGTTAGGGTCCCTATTCAGTTATGGGCAGCATCTTGTTGGTGGAGGGTGTTTGCATTGGCCTGGACAGCCATCCAGATGCATTCCCTGTCTTCTGGGGAGACGGTGGAGGAGAGCATGACATATATGTCTTGCCAGGTACAGTCGTAAGATTGAGTGGCATACAAAAATTCCTTGTGGAAAGAGATGGGATCCTTGGATAAAGGAGCCAAGTCTCTTTTTAATATGAGAGAGGTTGGCTAGAGAGATGGGAACATGAGCTCAGATTATGCTTTTGTCCCTCATGATCTCCTGCAAGGGAAGGGCTTTGGAAGGCCTTTGGGTGTGTGCCTGGTTTTCAGCACTAGGGGGGTGGGTGTGAGACCTGGTTTGTGGTGGAGAACGAAGTGGGGATGGAAGGCGACAGTAAGGGGGTGGAGGAGCCAGAGCCAAAGGAGAAGAAGGAGGAAATGATGTTGGGAGGGGGACTGAGATAGGGGTTTTGTTTACCAGGTTGAAATTAGAGGAGAAAGGCTTATCCTGAGGAGGCGGCATTTTTGCGGGTTTTTCATTGAGGAGGAGGATTTGAAAAGGGGAACAAGATTGGCAGAGAGAGACAGCAATCCATGAACAGAGATAAGCAAAGCACTTTTGATCCTTTACCATTGCAGTAGAGAAAGTTTTTTAGATTATGTTCAATTTGGAAGTTGAAAGTTTTGTTGTTTGGAGGAGGGGAGTGCATACCCCTGAAGAGAATGAGTATCTCCAGAGGGTAGTGAATACCCCAGAGGGAAGCCAGTACCTCAGAAGGGAGTTAGTATCCCAGAAAAGAGTGAGTATGCAGAAGGGAAGTGAATACCCCGGAGAAAAGTGACTACCCAATTCCTCCCAGGAGAACGGACGTAGGAGAGCTGGGATGTACCAAAGAGCTGTGGCAGCTCTTCACAGTCCCCTCGTGGCCAGAGTGGCTGGAGTGGTGAGCGTTCTGAAGATGTTCCCTGAGAAGGCAGGCTGCGGTCACCTGGTGACCAGGGAGACCTCCAACCCAGCGATAGGATTTTCTAGAGAACCAGCAGAAATAGAGGAAAATCCGGAAAAGAGGAAAAGGGAGATTCACCCACTAATTGGAGACTGGTGTTGGATGTAAGGTCCAGCAATGGGGGTGATCCTTACTGGAGCCACCCAGAAAGGGTAAGGAAGCAAACAGAGGATGGAGAGTTTGATCAGGACCTATAGGTCAGCCCAGGACTGGAGAAAATGAGAGAATAAGGAGAACAGGGCTGGGAACAGGTAGTCCACTCAGGATATGGAAGCAGGCTCAGGTCTAGTTTTTGCTGCTTGCTGCTTTCCAGGATGTAAAGAAGACTTACCTGGTAGAACTCAATCCCCATCCCGGGTTTTGGCACCAAAATGTTAGGTTTTGAAAGGAAGGCAAGGGTTAAAGACACACAAAGAGGGGACCACTCAAACAGCAACACAGGTATATTGCCGACAGCTGCAGAAGTGGAGGACCAGCTTAATGCCAGAGCCCACTACCACTTACAGGCTGGGGTACTTACAGGTATGGGTGGGAGGGAGCTGGGCAGTATGGGATGCTGCCTGGCAGGATATTGATAAGATAGTCTTATGATCAGGTGGTTTGACCCTTTTTCCTGTGGGATGTCATTGTGGTGTTTCTTGGACCTTTGCCCAGAAAAATATGATAGGAATGTTTCTTAGTTGGGCCTTTGTCCACCTTGTAGTCAAGTGGTTAGGCAGGATGTTTCTCATGGCCTGAACCCCCTGGAATGTTTCACTTTGACCAAGGTCTGCAAAATAGCAGGGAGCTTACAAAATCATGCAGTTTGGAGTAACACAGATGACCCTACCCATGTTCCTCTTCTTCCCCATAGATCCCTACCCTATGATTCCACCTTGCTCTTCTCTGGCACAAGCCCCTTCCTCAACCTGCATTCCTTCTTATAAAGCCCCCCTTGCTATTTATTCTCTACCCTCTTCATCCAAAATAACACCTTTCTGGCCTCTCCCTGTTTTTTTTTTACCAGAAGAAGAAGAATCTGGACAGAGCCTCAGCCCCCGAACAGAGTTTGAAAGAGACAGAAAAAGCAAAATATCCAACATTAGTGTTTTACTACAGGAAGAATAAGAAAAGAAATTCAAATCAACTGGAGAATAACCAGCCTACAGAGAACTCCACTGATCCAATCAAAGAGAAAGGAGACCTAGACATATCTGCAGGATCTCCACAGGATAGTGGGCAGAATTAGTCCAAATTGGACAAATCATCACCACTGATGGCGATGATTACAATAAAATCAGTTTGAGGAGCTGATGACTGTGTATACCTCTGCCTTTTTTTCTGATGGTGGGGAGGAAGGGAAGCGAAAAGATAGGCATTTGAGAACGGAGGGATATGAGATCCTGTAGCACTGGCAGACAGATCCACAGGTTAGCCAGACATTGTAAATAAAGACTGGGGGAGGACTGATTCCTGGAGATAAATTTTCTTCTTAAAATTTTATCTCACGGGAGAGGAAGAATAGGATTTGGTGTTCCTTGGAGCATGTGCATGTTTAGAAGAGCACATAAAAAGATCTGTATTGTATGTAGGTGACAGTGACACTCTTTCCAAAATGAAGACATCAAAATCACCACCTTCAGGCCACATACCTCAGAGTGGTATGTTTTGTAACTCACCCAATGCTGTGAGCAACTGAAGGTCCTCAAAAGGAACAAGAACCTCACCCTACAGAAAGTAAGACAGCATGCCACACACAATAAAATAATGGTGTTTGGAGGACATGGTCCCAATACTAAGGCACTTGTTAAGAAACTCTAGGTGGAGCAGTCACCTACCAAGTGTGGGGCACTGGAATTGGCCTGTGTCTACTGCAGGCAACAAACAGAAGCATTGTCTACAGAGAATTTTAATACAACAATACAAGTAAAAGCTGGTATTGTTATTACTACTTCCATATACCAGCATTTCTATAGAATGTCAGTGATTAAGAATTCTTCCCCTAAAAGAAAATATCTTTTTTATTGGAGGAAATACAACACAGTGGTTTTGGCATCAATGTAGATGGCAGAGTTATATTCCTTGAGTTAACTGCTCAAGACCCTCTCCTGTTTATTTACTCATTCACTCTCCTTTATTTCCATGGCCCAGTTTTATTCCCCTTGTCTTCGTCGTCAATCATTGTAATGCATTTGATGTATATCCTTTTCTTTGTATGAGTGTCAATACATTTTTTTTATTGTTTGTGGACATTTGTTTTAAATGTATATATCTATTGTCAATATTTAATGTTTCACTCAGGCCTGTTTTTAAGATGCATCTATGTATGTCTAATCTGTTCCTCCCTTGTCAGATATATTTTTCTATTATATAAATTTAAGAAATATATTTGGATTTTTAATTTTTGTACCCACCTTCTGGTCCATGTTTTGTTTAATTTATACCTTAGGATTACATTTTCTTTCAAGTGACTGTAAGTAGTATCATGTGTTTAATTTTTATTTCCACATATTCAATGTTAGTATACAGAAGTGTGATGGATTTTTAACGTTTATTTTAAAGAAATTTTATTTTGTATATTTGGGGTTTACAACATGTCATTATGGGATATATATATAAAGTAAAATGGTTACAATGGTGAAAATGATTAGCATATCTCTCTTCTCACTTTTTTAAGTGTGTGACAATAACAGCTAAAATCTACTTATTTAACAAAAAATCATGATATAATTTCAGTAGCTTTAGTCCCCCAGTACATTAGATCACTATACTTGTCCATCCTACATATCTGGTATTTTGTGTCCTTTGACTTACATCTCCCCATCTCTTCTCCACCCCCAATGTTTCATTCCCACCTCTGTCTATTGGACCCCTTATTTACATAGTCCACATATGAGATCATATAATCTTTTTCTTTCTGTCTGGATTATTTAACTTAGTGTGATGTCCTCCTGGTCCACGAATGTTCTGGAAAATGCCAAGATCTTTTTTTTTTTTCAAGTGTAGGAAGGATGTCAAAGAGCAGATGGATGGTAACCAAAAGAAGGGAGAAGGAAAGTCTTTCTTCTGGCTCTTTTCTAACATTGCCTTCAGGACCTAGGCATATTCTAATATCCACAATTTCTATGCCAAAATCTGTTGTCACTACAGGTGTCCATCTTGGAAAGAGCCTAACATAATATGGACATGGCCCTTGATGTCTATAGAAAAATCTCACAGATCCTAACACTGAATCAGGGAGTATGAGAAGCCCTATTAAATCTTTTCCTTTAGTTCACCAATCATTGGTAAACATTTTTCTGTTCTAGATAGAACTTCCATAATTCCCAGGTATACTCTGGCATTTATATTCATTTATTTGCATGTGGATGTCCAGTTGTCCAAGCACCATTTGTTGAAAATATGATTCACTGAATTACCGTGACATCCTTTTCTATGTTCAATTGACCATAGCTTTATCAGTTTATTCCTGTTCTCTAAATTTTATTCTATCAATTAGTACATTTAAAAGTATCTAAGCAGTATGCTTTCTTGAATGCTATGGCTTTGTGGTAAGTTTTGAAATAGGAAAGGGAGAGTCATTCAACTTTGCTTTTCTTTTACAATATTGGTTTGGCTGTTCTAGGCCCTTTAAATTTACGTGAGTTTTAAGATAAGCTTGTCAATATCTGCAAAAAATGCAGGTGGGATCTTGATTGGGAGTACATTGAATCTGCACCTCGATTTGGGGAATATTGAACACAGACTTTATCTCTAAGATCTTTCAACGCTAGGGTGCTCCAGAGTTCAGTCTGTAGACATACCCTTTTATCCTTCTGTGCTCTTTTTGCTTTAAATGACATCTATATGCGTATGACAACCAAAATTATATCTTCACCCTGAATCTCTCCCTGAAGCCCAAACTGACTAGTTTATGCATTCATGTGAGTACTTAATAAACATTCCAAAATTAATACAGTCAGTGATAATTTTACAAGAAGCAATCACATTGTGCTTATCACATTCAAGGTACTCTTTTTAAGACCATATGTAACCTGATGAGGCAATTATCATTTTTCCCTTCAAAAAAACTGAGGTAAACACTAGATACATAAACGACTAAGTTCACATAGAAAGTGTCAGAATCCAAGATCTGAACCCAGTCATGCTGATCCCAGAACCTACACACTTCACAATACCTCATATCATTTCTTCCAATTAGAGCATATGCTTTCTCTATCTGCATACTCATCTTCTCATTTTTCTTGGAAGATAAATTTCTTGGGGAGAATTCTTCCCTGAGCCATTTCTATAATAACATAAACTATATGAATAAAAGAACATAATAATGAATGCCTACAGTTTCTCACTCCCCCAGCTTGACTATGTTCTCAGACTATACTGCTGAGTTGCCTTAATGGAATTAGCACAAGGAAGTTAGTGTTTATAGTCTATCAGTAGAAACTGCTGTTTATCAATTCCTAACCATTTCCTGGATGTTTTCTCTATTGCTATGGTTAGGCTTTGTGTCCCCACTCAAACCTCATCTTGAATTATAATTCCCATGATCCCCATAATCTCCATGTGTCAAGAAAGAGACCACGTGGTGGTAAGTGGATCATGGGAGCAGTTTCCTCCATGCTGCTCTCATGACAGTGAGTGAGTTCTCAGGAGATCTGATGATTTTGTAAGTACTTGGTAGTTCCTCCTGCATTCATTCTCCTTTCTGCCACCTTGTGAAGAAGGTGCCTTGCTTCCCCTTCTCCTTCCATCACGCTTCTAAGTTTCCTTGAGGCCTGCAAAGCCATGCTGAACTGTAAGTCAATTAAACCTCTTATTTTTTTAATAAATTACCCAGTCTCAGGCAGTTCTTTATAGCAGTGTGTAAATGGACTGATACATCTGTAGAATCTATAACAATCTTAAAGTAAACAGAAGAAAATAATAGACTTTCGATAGCCGTTCAACACATAATGATTCCCAGTTGATTCTGATGTGAAGTGCTAGAACTTAGGTTTTCACGTGATATCTGTAACTACTTACACTCTGATCTTTTTTTCTTTGAAAGCACTTGCACTAGTGACATTTGAATCACTTGATCATTCTTTTCTAAAGAATTGTAGAATCACATAACTGTTGGCTTTCTGAATATCTTTCAGTTTCCTATATATGCCAAGGTCTTTTCTACATGGAGACTGTTTCTCATTTTCTTCTCTTTGCGTAGAATTATTTTCTCCTTTCTACACACAGCGCCAAATCTCACCGAAATTATCATTGGTTACATTAATTAATAACTTCAGGTCTTTAGCCCATAGGTACCTCCACACTTGAGTTCCTCTCTGGCCACTTTCTGTAAAGTTTTAATCCAACACCTCCTATCCCCATAGCTAACATTTTATGTGCCTTCCTGGCATTACTGTTTTCTTGTTAATAATTATCATTCCCAGACATATTTTACTTTCTTCTTGTTTTCGGTTTGCTTTCTCCAGAATATTGTAACCTCCATGACAACAATTATCTCAGCCTGTTTTGTTCACTACTGTATTCTCATGACGTCAAAAAGTGTCTAGCATGTAATAAGTACTTAATAAATATTTGTTGCATTGAATCTTCAATATACATCATTTATTCAACGAACACTTATTAAGCACTTGTTATGTCCCAGGCACTATGCTGTGTACTGAGGATATGATGCAGAACAAGACTGACATTACCACTGCACTTAAAGCTGTGAAAAGCAGGTAAGTAAATGGGTATTTACAACACGAAGTGTTAAGGAAGTAAGATAGGAGTCAGCAAAGTGTGGAGGCATATTAGAGGAGCGTCTCGTCTAGTCTGTGGTATCAGAGGATACTTCCAAAACCTGAAGAACTGAGACCTGAAGTTATTGGGGGAGCTTATGTATATTTCTGTAGTATATTGTCTGAACCAGGGGTCAGCAAATTTTTATCTGTCAACTTTTCTCTATCAAGAGCCAGTTAACAAATATTTTAGGTTTGTGGGTCACATATGGTCCCCATTACAATTAACCAATTTTACCCTTGTCGCAAAAGCAGTCATAGATGATGCATACACTAATGGCGTGGCTCTTTGCCAATACAACTTTAATTCCAAAGACAGGTGGCAGCACAAACTGTCTTTTCATAACTCCTAATATTGCCCCATGGAATTCAAATTCTTTTTTTTAAGTAACAGAACCCTTTATTCAAAGAAACTTTATGTAGAATACCAGTACCTAATGAGACAAATGTCCTTGGTTAAAACTGTGGTGGAAGTCTGGAGACCCTTACCTCTCTTTCCCAGTGATTACAGGAATAAGTAGGTAAGCTTCCTTCTTCCAGCATAAGACTTATCCACTTTTCCTTTCTCTTTCTTCTTATATGGCTTCCCCTTCATCCCTTATAATAATAGCTGAGGCCAATAAGGTTGTTCTAACTAAGAAAATCAAACTAGAAAAGTTGATATTCAAAAAGAATCAGCCAGATTTTTTTGGGAAATTCTCAAAGATACTGCTATGTATTGAATTGTGCATTATGCCCCCATCCCACCCACCAAATTCATATGTTGAAGCAATAATTTTCATTGTGATTGTATTGGTCCAGTCTCATACTGCTATAAAGAAATACCTGAAACTAGGTAATTTATAAAGAAAAGAGGTTTAATTGACTCACAGTTCCACAGGCTGTACATGAATCATGGCTGGGAAGGCCTCAGGAAACTTACAAACATGGAAGAAGGCAAAGGGGAAGCAGGCACATCTTCACATGGTGGCAGGAGAGAGATAGTGAAGGGGGAGATGCTACACATTTTTAAACAACCAAATCTCATTAGAACTCACTCGCTATCATGAGAACAGCAAGAGGGATGTCTGCCCCCATGATCCAAACACCTCCCACCAGGCCCGTCCTCTAATATTGAGGACTACAATTGGATATGAATGAGATTTAGGTGGGGACACAGATGCAAACCATATCAGTGACTGTATTTGGAGACAGGGCTTGTAAGGAGGTAATTAAGGTTAAATTAGATCATAAGAGTGTGGCCCTGATCTAATAAGATTATTATCCTCACAAGAAGAAACAGAACACCCCCCCCCCCCTTATTCCCTTCTCCCTCGTCACATGGACCACAGGAAGGCTACATGAGGAAACAAAGAGACGGCAGCCATCTACAACCCAGAAGCCAGGAAGAGAAGTCTCACCAGATACCAACTCTGAGGGCACCCTGACCTTAGACCTCCAGCCTGCAGAACTGTGAGAAAATGAATTTCTATTGTTTTACACCATCAAGTTTATAGTATTTTGTTATGACAGCTGGATCAGACTAAGGCAGACACTCTTCAAGAAAAGCTGAGCTATAGTTTTATGTCCTAATTTAATATCACAGTTGATCTTTGACCTTTTATAAATCTTTTACCAAGCTGCTTCCTGGAGCCTACGAATTATCTTTGAGGTGGCATTTACTGTTTTAAATTTCTTGCTGAGTCACTCAATTACTGCTTATGGTTTCTGACTGCTTAATCCTGCCCTAGCTTTTGAGGGGAACTTGTTACCAACTGTGTATAAAGCAGGAGATGCTACCTAAGAAATCAGGATTAGTTATTCTGACATAGTTGGACATGTTTTTCATCAAGGAAGTAGCACTTAAACTGCTGCTTGTCCAATGTATCTTTATTTTCTAGGCCTGTGCTACTCTTTAGGAAAGATGACATAATGAATAGACAAGGCACATGTGTGATTACTGACTCTCAAAAACTAGCCAAGCTGAACGCTAAGTAAATGAATGTAGCAAAAGAGCTTATTAATAGCCCAGAAGTCACACAGAGAATGCTGTCAAATCTTTCAAAGACAGATTGGTAAGTATACATAGCATCTCGCTTATCTTCACATTAGAGCTGCTGTGAATGAGCCACTTAATAATAATCTTGGAGAGTCTTGAATAAACAGCCTGGGCACTTTAAGGGTTGCCTACAGTAAAACTATAGACACATTCTGCTAGAACACAGAAAGCAGAAGTTATGCTTTCTCTGTGGTCTGAAAAGTACTTAGTAGAAAGTCATTGCACGCTAAGTCTCTCATTGCACACTGCTTCCTCACTTGAAGGATGGGATATTGGCACTTGTTTTGATTATAACATAGAAATCCAGATTTTTTTTATCTATATTTTATACTTTTCAGGGTTGGAGTTGGAGACCAATTGCCCTAGCTAATGCTAAACATTGACTATAGGATGATATTTGGAACAAATAACTGTGACCTCAACTGAATGGTTTTGTCCTAGAACTCCTGAGGGACTCAAAGTGGAAAGTGACATGGAAGGCCTGACAATAAAGTAATAAAATAGAGTGCTTTTCAGAAAGATGAGAAATTACTTGAGCCAGTGAGGTGTTTTCTCTTGAAAAGCAGTCCTCTCAAAAGTTCAGAATTCTTTTACCAATGTTAGCATTGCATAAACCATTTCTGAAACCCATTTTGAAAATTAAATTTCTACCTAACATGCTTCAGGTCAGACATATGTCATTCCTTACTGGTAATTAGATTATTTGTAGCATCCAAAATATACTCAGAGCCTGTTTTTAATTAATTAAATTTTCAGTTAAACTAGTTAATAATAATTTAGGACTCAAAATTACGTGAGATTATATAGTAATGAAACTTACTTTTTAAATGGCTAAAGAATTAGCTCCAGTAAGACTTTTAAAAGGGTTGCTCCAGAAAGGTTTTGGGAAAATGGAGTATGAATTTAATAGGCGTGAGGCCTTCTGGCGGAGGGGGGATGGGGAGCGGGGGTTGCACTCACAAAGAGAGAACACACACTTTGATAGATACGTTCAGATAGCCTTGCTAAGAATTTGATCATATTTTTTCATAGTCAAAATATATTTGACCTTGGTGGTTTTGTTCACATAGTAGGTGATGTTAGGGAGACCAGAAGGAGCAAGAAACAGAGCTTTTGGGGTCATGGTAGGAAATTTAGGTATCTTCTAAATATAAGAGTAGACTATTGGTGATTTTTAAGAAGAGAAGTGACATACTTAGAATTACATTTATTCTGCGGTCAGAATGGACTAGAGGGTGGGAAGCTAAGTGAATCTGAGTCATGCAGCTGTTGCTGTCACCCAGATCAAAGATTATGGTAGCTGGGGCAGTGACTCTAGACGTTTAGGAAAGTGACCAGAACTAAAAGATATTTAAAAAGTAAAACATAATAGTTAGCATAGCTTAACATTTATAGGGCTATCTCTTATATGTCCTTTCATATATGCTGATAGTATCACACTAAAATGAAGATACTATTTGCTGATAACATTTGTTCCTGGCTTAAGAGAAGGGCAAACCCGAGAGAACAATTGAGCTGAATAAATTGTAGGTTTATATAATAAATATACTCATTTATACATAGCAGTGAGCAACTCATGATTTTAAAACAGTGATTCATAAAACAAAATAATATGATTGGGGATAGTCTTTTTGAACATTGAAGTTATATTTGAATACATTTAGCCTGTCATTCCCTACAATTTATATATATGCAATCAAATTCAAAGTGAGCTTCAGCTTTCATTTGAGCAGAGTGTTTTTTATAGTAATTGCGAATTTGGCAGGATTCACTTTTGGTGGGAGTTCTTGATAATTGTTTCTTTGAATGGAAATGGTCCCAATTATTTTTTTTAATGTGTGAATTATTCTTCCCTACTATTAGCTGTTGATGTAGCATGAAACAAGTGAAACAGCACGGTGGCACTGATTCCTTCTCGTTTTGACAAACTGACCTGTCATTAATGATTTCTACTGGGAAATGCTGATAATAACTTTTGGAACTTTGTCCTGGAGGTGGGATCCTTATTTGAAATAGAAAGAAGCCCAGATGAAACTACCATTTGCACAGGAGCCAGCTTCGGAGTCCTAGCAGCACGGGTCTGACTGTCCAGTGGGCAAACACCTGTGGTCTGTCTATGCTGAGCAATTGCAGCACCAAACTGAACACTTCACACCTGTAAAGCTTCATTTATCCAGATCGAGCTGCTGATTGGAATGGCATACTTAAGAGATTTCAGTTCAACAGATAGGATATTCAAAAGGGAAAAACAATTGTAAAACTTCAGCTGAGGCTGGGTGCGGTGGCTCATGCCTGTAATCCCAGCACTTTGGGAGGCGGAGGTGGGCAGATCACAAGGTCAGGAGATTGAGACCAGCCTGGCTAACATGGTGAAACCCCCGTCTCTCCTAAAAATACAAAACAATTAGCCAGGCATGGTGGTGGGTGCCTGTAGTCCCAGCTACGGGGGAGGCTGAGGCAGGAGAATGGCATGAACTCGGGAGGCAGAGCTTTCAGTGAGCCGAGATCGCCCACTGTACTTCAGCCTGGGCGACAGGGTGAGACTCTGTCCCCCACCCCCACCCCCATCGAAAAAAAAACTTTAGCTGAGTGCCATCTTTAAGATGACAAAACGATCACTAGATCCAATGGAGAAGGGAAATCAGGTAAGACAGATACTTGGAATCACAAAACAAAGCAATTGTCTGTCGTTGTTTCAGTAAAGATATTTATTTGTTATCAATATAGGAAAAATATATGTGGCAGGTAAAATTATTTGGAGCCCACTATTGCCTCTCCCTGGGCATGCAGTGAGAGCACATTTCTCAGTCTCTCGTGTAGTTGGGTGGGGGTAATGTGACTGAGTTCCAGTTAGTGGAAATGTGAGCAAAAGTGATGTGATATTTCTGTCATGCAAATAAGAGTAAATGACTCTTCTGTCAGCCGACTTCCTCAGAACTCTGGGTACAGATAGAAACAAAGCACTCTGTTATGGTAATAGTGCAAAATAGTAATAACCTAGATTTCTGAGTCTCTTATTGAAGTTGACCATTGGACTACAGAGTGAGAAATGCATCTGATCTGTCTTCAGTCCCTGAAATTTAGGGGGCTATTTTTTGTCTCTCCATAGCCTGGATAACCTTTAAATACTAATACTAATACTAATAATACTAATACATAATGATAGCAGCAACAGCTACTGTGTGTGGGTCACATAACATGAGCTAGGTGTCATGCTAAGCCTTTCACAAAAGATATTTCACGCTATCCTCACAAACAAAATCTGCCAGGTAAATACCACAATTCTTATTTCATAAATTAAAAAACAAACTCAGAGTAGGAAAGTGATTGACCCTAAGGTCTCACAGTTAGTAATCATGTCACAATCCAACTGCCTGGTTTTAAATGTGTTTTTTTCTCTATATACGGCAGCCACTGAGTGCTCATATGTCAAACAGTTGTTCCCATATTTCACATGCAAGTTTTCACTATTCAAATTTTTTCTTTACCTATATGACATGGTTTGACTGTGTCCCCACCACATCTCAACTTGAATTGTATCTCCCAGAATTCCCGCGTGTTGTGGGAGGGGCCCAGGGGGAGTCAATTGAATCATGGGGGCCGGTCTTTCCCATGCTATTCTCGTGATAGTAAGTAAGTCTCATGAGATCTGACGGGTTTATCAGTGATTTCTGCTTTTGCTTCCTCCTCATTTTCTCTTGCCACCACCATGTAAGAAGTGCCTTTCACCCTCTGCCATGATTATGAGACCTCCCCAGCCATGTGGAACTGGAAGTCAAATTAAACCTCCTTTTCTTCCCAGTCTCAGGTATGTCTTTATCAGCAACATAAAAACAAACTAATACACTATAACACTGACAAAAAGTGACACATTTTATCGGCCAAAGTATGAGAAAACAAGCACACCCATACATTGAGTGGTAGAAGTATAAATGTTCTTTGTATGAAGTTTCACATGCCTTTTCACTGAACAGATCTAGTTTTAGAAATTTATTATACAAATATACTTGTATGTGTGTGATTTACATACAAAGTTAGTCCTTACATTACTTTTTATAACAGTAAAATATTAGAAAAAAACTAAATATAAATCAGTAAGTGGCTGTTTAAATAAATGATGCTAAGTATATACCATACTATGTTGCATGGATACAGGAAGGGGAACATCACACACCGGGGCCTGTTGTGGGGTGGGGGGAGGGGGGACAGATAGCATTAGGTGATATACCTAATGTTAAATGATGAGTTAACGGGTGCAGCACACCAACATGGCACATGTATACATATGTAACTAACCTGCACGTTGTGCACATGTACCCTAAAACTTAAAGTATAATAAAAAAATGAGCAAATACTTTATATACTAGGGACAGGGAAAATGGCAGATTTTTTTTACACTTTGTACATTATTGTTACACTTTGAAATTTTACAATATGATGCATTACCCTTACAAAAATAATTTTAAATTTTTAAACGTATGCTTATATCTTGTTTCTTAAGGGTGGCTACTTCAGAGTTCTATTGTCATTCTTTATACCTGTTCTATACCTTTCTTTGTATATACTCGGTAGTCAGTAAAATCTATTTTAAAAAGCCTATTTTGAAGGTAAGAGGTTTTTTTCATTTTTGTTTTTTTAACATTTTTGTATTTTTAATTTTTATGGCTGCATAGTAGATATACATATTGATGTGTTACATGAGATGTTTTGCAATGGGAATCCAATGTGAAATGATCACATTGTGGAGAATGGGGTATCCATCTCCTTGTGTTACAGACAATTCAATTACATTCCTTTAGTTATTTTGAAATGTATAATTAAGTCATTATTGACTACAGACACCCCATTATGGTATCAAATAGTAGGTCTTACTCATTCCTTCCGACTAGTTTTTTGTACCCATTTACCATTCCCACATACCCCCACCCCATCCTCACTATCCTTCGAGCCTCTAGTAACCATTCTTCTACTCTATATGTGCATGAGTTCAATTGTTCTAATTTTTAGATCCCACAGATAAGTGAGAACATGTGATGTTTGTCTTTCCATGCCTGGTTCATTTCACTTAATGTAATGATCTCCAGTTCCATTCATGTTGCTGCCAACAACTGGATCTCATTTTTTTATGGCTGAGTAGTACATCATTGTGTACATGTACCACATTTTCTTTATCCATTCATCTGTTGATGGACATATAGGTTGCTTCTACATCCTGGTTATTGTGAACAGTGCTGCAACAAACAGGGGAGTGCAGATGACTCTTCGATATACTGATTTCCTTTCTTTGGGGTATATGCACATCAGTGGAATTGCTGGATCACACGGTAGCTCAACTTATAGTGTTTTGAGGAACCTCTAAACTGTCCTTCATAGGGGTTGTACTAATTTAGATTCATACCAACAGTGTATGAGGGTTTCCTTTTCTCTACATCTTCGCCATCATTTGTTATTACCTGTCTTTGGGATAAAAGCCATTTTAATGGGGTGAGAGAATATTTCATTGTAGTTTTGATTTGCATTTCTTTGATGATTGATGATGTTGAGAAACTTTTCATATATCTGTTTGCCATTTGAATGTCTTCTTTTGAGAAATGTCTATTCAAATCAATTGCCCATTTCTTAGTTGGATTATTAGGTTTTTTTTCCTATAGAGTTGCTTGAGTTATTTTCTGATTATTAATCCTCTATCAGGTGGGTAGTTTGCAAATAATTTCTCCTTATTTTGAAGGTTGTCTATTCACTTTCTTGACTGTTTCCCTTGTTGTACAGAAGCTTTTTAACTGGACCCCATTTGTCCATTTTTGCTTTAATTGCCTGTGCTAGTGAGGTATTGCTCAATAAATTTTTGCCCACACAAATGTCCTGGAGATTTTCCCCAATGTTTTGTTGTAGTAGTTTCATAGTTTTAGGTATTAGGTCTAAGTCTTTAATCCATTTTGCCTTGATTTTTGTATAAGGCAAGATATAGGTGTCTAGTTTCATTCTTCTGCATATGGAAATCTAGTTTTCATAGCAGCATTTACTGGAGACTGTCTTTTCTCCAGTGTATGTTATTGGCACCTTTGTCAAAAATGAGTTCACTGAAGATGTATGGATATTTTTCTGGATTCTCTATTCTGTTCTACCGGTCTATGCGTCTATTTTTGTGACAGTATCATGCTGTTTTGGTTACCACAGCTCTGTAGTATAATTTGAAGTAAGGTACCATGATTATTCCAGTTATCTTATTTTTGCTTAGGATAGCTTTCGCTATTCTGTGTCTTTTGCAGTTCCATATAAATTTTAGGATTATGTTTTCTATTTCTATGAATACTGTCATTGGTATTTTTATAGAGATTTCATTGAATGTGCAGATTGCTTTGGGTAGTATGGACATTGTAACAATACAGATTCTTCCAGTCTATGAACATGGAATATTTTCCTGCTTTTTGGTGTCCTCTTCTATTTATTTCATCAGTGTTTTATCGTTTTTATTACATAGATCTTTCACTTCTTTGGTTAAGTTAATTCCTGGGTAATTAATTTTATTTGTGGCTATTACAAATGAGATTATTTTTGATTAGTGTTTCAGATTGTTCACTGTTGGCATATAGAAATGCTACTGATGTGTTTGTTGATTTTGTTTCGTGACACTTTATTGAATTTGTTTATCAGCTCTAAAAGCTTTTTGGTGGAATCTTTATGTTTTCCCAAATGTAAGACTATATCATCTGCAAATAAAGATAATTTGACTTCTTCATTCCAAATTGGATGCCTTTTATTTCTTTCTCTTGTCTGCATGCTCCAGCTAGGCATTCCAGTACTATGTTGAATAACAGCGGAAACAGTGGGCATCTTTGTTGTGTTCCAGATTTTAGAGAAAAGGCTCTCAGTCATTCACCATTCAGCCTGATACTAGCTGTGAGTCTATCATAAATGACGTTTATTATGTTCTTTCAATACAAAATTTTTGGAGGGTTTTTATCATGAAAGGATGTAGAAATTTACAAATGCATTTCAGCTTCAACTGAAATGATTATATAATTTTTATTCTTCATTCTGTTAGGGAAAAATAATGCTTCGACATGATGAATGATCTTTCTAATAGATTGTTGAATTCAGTTTCCTAGTATTTTGTTGAGGATTTTTACATTAATATTCATCAGAGATACTGGGCTGCAGTTTTCATTTTTTGACATGTCTTTGTCTGCTTTTGGTAGTAGGGTAACACTGGCCTCAGAAAAATGAGATTAGAAGCATTTATTCCTCCTCCATTTTTTGAAATCATTTGACTAGAATTGATATTAGTTGTTCTTTAAATGTTTGGAATACTTCAGCAGTGGAGCCACTGGGTCCTAGGCTTTTCTTTACTGGGAAAATTTTGGCTATGGCTTTAGTTTCATTACTTGTTATTGGTCTGTTAAGGTTTTGGAGTTCTTTCTGGTTCTACCTTGGTTGGTTGTATGTGTCTAGGAATTTTCCCATTTATTCTAGATTCTCCAGTATATTGGTATATAGTTGCTCATCGTAGCCACTAACAATACTTTCAGTTTCTATGGTGTCAGTTGTAATGTTTTTTTTTCTCATTTATGATTTTATTTAATGTATCTTTTCTCTTTCTTTGCCTGGCTAAAAGTTTGTCAATTTTAACTTTTCCGAAAAAAAAGACACTTTTTGTTTCATTGATCTTTTGTATTTTTTTCATTTCAATTACATTTATTTATGCTCTGATGTTTATAATTTCTTTTCTTCTACCAATTTTGAGTCTGGTTTGCTCTCGCACTTCTAGTTCTTTAAGACACATCTTTTGATTGTTCATTTGAAGTTTTTACTTTTTTTATGTAGGCACTTGTAGCAATATATACTTCCATCTTAGTACTGCTTTTCCTGTATCTCATATGTTTGGTATGTTGTATTTTCATTATCATTTGTTTCAGTAATGTTTTTAAATTTCCTTATGGATGCATAGGTCATTCAGAAGCATATTTTCAAAATTTCCACATATTTGTATGGTTTCAAAAATTCTTCTTGTTATTAATCACTAGTTTGATTCCATGGTGGTCAGAGAAGATGACTGATATTATTTCATCTTTTTGTATGTTTGAAGACGTGTTTTTTGTCCTAATAAGTGGTCAATATTTGAGAATGATCCATGTTCTGAGAGACAAAATGTGCATTCGGCAGGCATTGGATGAAATGTTGTGTAAATATCTACTAGATTCATTTGTTCTGTAGTGCAGATGAAGTTTGATGTCTCTGTGTTGATTTTCTCTAAAGAAGATCTGTTCAGTTCTGAAAGTGGGGTGTTGAAGTCTCCAACTATTATTGTATTGGGGCCTATTTCTCTCTTTAGCTCTAATAATATTTACTTTATCTTGGTGCTTCAGTGCTTGGTGAATATATATTTAAAATTGTTAAAACCTATTGCTGAATTGGCCCTTTTATTACTATATAGTGACCTTAATTGTCTCTTCTCACAGTTTTTGTCTTGCAATCTCTTCTGTCTGATATAAGTATAGTGGCTCCTGCTTTTTCTTTTGGTTTCTATTGGCTTGGAATATCTTTTTCCATCCCTTTATTTTCAGTCTATGTGTGTCTTTAGAAGTGAAATGTGTTTCTTGCATGCAACAGATTAATGAATCTTTTTGTTCACATATTCAACAAGTTTGTGTCGTTTGATTGGAGAGTTTAGTTTGTTTATATTCAATGTTATTATTAATAAGTAAGGACTTACTCTGCTATTTTCCTACTTTTTACTGGTTGTTTTGTGGCCTTTTCTACCTTCTTTCTTTTCTTCCTGTTTTCCTTTAGTGAAAGCGATTTTCTCTAGTGATATAATTTACTTTCTTGCGTTTTATTTTTTGTTTATCCATTGTATGTTTTTTGGTTTGAGGTTACCATGAGGCTTGCAAATACTATCTTAATACCATTATTTTGATATAACTTGTTAACATGGTTTACATAAATAAACAAGCAAAATGAAAACTGACAAAAACTAAGTTTATCCTCCCGCTTTTAACATTTTATCATTTCTATTTATATATTATTTCTATCAATAGTTTCTATTTCTTGAGTTATTATTTTTTTCCTTATTTTTAATTATTATTTTTAGTTCTGGGGTACATCTGCAGGATGTACAGGTTTGTTACATAGATAAATGTATGCCATAGTGGTTTACTGCACATATCAACCCTCCTTCTAGGGGCACCTCTCAGGGTTATCAGTGCTCTGCCCATAAACCCCTGGCTGGGGATGCTGAGATTCCCACTGGGAGGCCCTGTCCAGTGAGAAGGAGTGGATCCAGGTCCTCATCTCACTGGTGCCTGTGGCAAGGGAAAGCCTCTGACTATGATGGCAGCCACCCCTTCCCTCGGGAAACTCCATCTTCCTAGGCAGTTTCTTGCTGGCTGTGCTGGCTTTGGATGGGGGCTGATTCCAAGCCAGTGGGTTCTGGCTTGTGGAGTTCTGTGGGAGCAAGGCCACTTGGCTCCATACCTTCAGCCCCCTCGTTACAAGATTGGATGGATCTCCTCCCTCACAGGATTTCCCAGAGCTGGAGTGTGCTAATACTCCTGTGTCTCAGTGCCTGCTCAAAGTGGCCACCCATCCAAGCAGCTGCCCTGATTCTCCACAGCTATATTCTTGGGACTGAAGACTCTGGTAGGGTGGGCTCAGGAGGGGACTTCCTGATTCAGAGGTTGCAAGGGTCCATGAGAAAAGCCTGGTTTTCAGGGAGGAGAAGCTAGGTCCCTCACCATCTTCCTGCTTGGAGGAGGGAGCTCCCTTTGCCACGTGCAGCACCTGGGTAGGGTCTTGCTCCGCCCTGCTTTTGTTCACTCTCCATGGGTCATGCCTGCCACCTAGTCAGCTCAATAAGAGAACTTTGGTACCTCAATTGAAGATGCAGAGTTGACTTGCAGTTTTCGACCTTCTTGGTGGGAATTACAGAGCAGAGCTGCCTCTATTCAGCCATCTTGGCTCCACCTTGTTATTATTTTTTATTGATTTATTGTTTAGTCTTTCTATTTAGGATAAGAGTAGTTTACACTCCAGGATTATGGTGTTAGGATATTCTGTGTTTTTCTGTGTACTATGACCAGTGAGTTTTGTATCTTCCATTTATTATTTATTGCTCATTAACATTCTTTTCTTTATGATTGATATACTTCCTTTAGCATTTCTTGTAGGATAAGTCTGATGTTGATGAAATTCCTCAGATTTTGTGTCTGGGAAAGTCTTTATTTCTCCTTCATGGTTGAAGGATATTTTCACCAGATGTACTAATCTAGGGTAAAAAAATAAAACTTTTCCCATCAATATTTCAAATATGCCTTATCAGTCTCTCCTGGGCTCTACGATATCCACTGGAAACTACTGTTGCCAGATGCATTGGAGCTCCATTGTATGTTACTTATTTCTTTTCTCTTGCTACCTTATGATCCTTTCTTAGTCCTTGATCTTTGGGAGTTTGATTATCAAATTCCCTGAAGTTGTCTTCTTTGGGTTAAATCTGCTTGGTGTTCTATAATCTTCTTGTATGTGGATATTGATAGCTTTCTTTAAGTTTGGAAAGTTCTTTGTTATCCCCTTAAATAAACTTTCTATCCCCATCTCTTTGTCTACCTCCTACGTAAGGCCAATAATTCTTACATTTGTCCTTTTTGAGCCTTTTTTTTTTTTTTTTTTTTTGAGATGTAGTCTCTCTCTGTCTCCCAGGATGGAATGCAGTGGTGAGATGACTCACTGCAACCTCCACCTCCCAGGTTTAAACTATTCTCCTACCTCAGCCTCCTGCATAGCTAGGATTATAGGCACGTGTCACCACGCCCCGCTAATTTTTGTATTTTTAGTAGAGACAGGGTTTTGCCACGATGGCCAGGCTGGTCTTGAACTCCTGACCTCAGGTGACCCGCCCACCTCGGCCTCCCAAAGTGCTTGGATTACAGGCATGAACCCCCACACCCAACCTTTTGGAGCTATTTTCTAGATCCTGTAGCTGTGCTACATTTTTTTAAATTCTTTTTTCTTTTGTCTCCTCTGTGTATTTTCAAATAACCTGTCTTCAAGCTAACTGACTTTTTCTGCTTGATCAATTCTGCTATTAAAAGACTTTGATGCATTCTTCAGTATGCCAATTACATTTTTTGACTCCACACTTCCTGCTTGATTATTTTTAATTATTTAAATCTATTACGTTTTTCTGATAAAATTCGGAGTTTCTTATCTGTGTTATCTTGAATTTCTTTTAGGTTTCCTCAACATAGCTGTTTTGAATTATCTGTCTGAAAAGTCACATATCTCTGCTTCTCAAAAATTGTTCCCTGGTGTATTACTTATTTCATTTGTTGAGGTCATGTTTTTCTGGATGTTGTTGATACTAGTAGATGTTTTTCAGTGTCTGGGCATTGAAGAGTTAGGTATTTATTGTAGTCTTCACTTTCTAGCTTTATTTGTAGCCATTCTCCTTGGAAAGGCTTTCCAGATATTTGAAAAGACTTGGATGGTGTTATCAAAACTGTCTCTGCTTTAGAGGGCATGCCAAGCCCAGTAACACTATGTTTCTTGCAGACTCATTGATGGTCTTGGACAATATCTGAGAGAAGTCTATGGATTACAAAGTGAAGACTCTTGTTCTCTTTTCTTAATCTCCCTCAAACATACAGAGTCTCTTTCTCTGTTCTGAGTCACTTAAAGCTGGTAGTAGAGTAATACAAGTTCCCTTGTGGCCACTACCACTATGACTGTGCTGGGTCAAACCTGAAGGCAGCATAGCACTGGGTCTCACCCATGCCCTACTGTAACCACTCCCTGGCTATGGCCATGTTTCCTCAAGGGTCTGAGGCTCTGCAGTCAGCACATGCCAAATCCCATTAGGCTAATTTTCTCCCTTCAGGGCAATGAGTTTCCCCCTGCCTGGCTGGTTCCAGAAATGTTATCCAGGATTCAGGGAGTAGGGTAATAAACCTTAGAAGTCTAGTTGATGCTCTATTTTATAGTACCTGGGTGGGAAGATACAGTGCTTTCCCTTCTTCCTTCCCCTTTCCAAAGGCAAGGAATTTCATCCTGTAGCCACCACCAACACAGGCCATGGGGAGTACTGCCAGACTACTGCTGATATTTCCTTAAGGCCCAAGGACTTTGAAGTCAGCTTGCGGTGAATGCTGTCTAGCTGGAACTCACGCTGCTGGGCAGTGGGCTCCCTTCTGGCCCAGGGCTGGTCCAAAGATGCCATCCAAGAGTCAAGTCCTGGAATAGGGGACTCCAAGAGCCTGGTTGGTGCTCTACTCTTCTGTGGCCGTGCTGGTACATAAGGTGCAAGACAATGTCTCCTTTAATTTTCCCTCTGCTTTTGTCAAGCAGTAGAAGTTTCATCTTATAGCCACCACAGCCAGTAACATGCTGAGTCTCACCTGAAGACAGCAATTCTCAGAGGCTCACCCAAGGCCATCAGTGTAGTACCCGGGTATCACTACCGGTAATTAAAGGCCCAAAAGCTCTTTATTTAATAGATGATGAATCCTGTCAGGATTGGGTTGTTCCCTTAAAAGCAGTGGATTCTCTTCTGCTCCAAGGTATGTCTAGAAATGTTGTCTGGGTTCTGGGGCCTGGAAAGGCAGCCTCATGACTCTGCCCAGTGCCTTATCCTGCTGTGGCGGAGCTGATATCCAAGATGCAAGAAAGAATCCTTCCCACTCTTCCCTCTCCTCTCCTCAAGCAGAAAAAAGGGGTCTGTTTGGAGCCATGAACTGTGAAGCCTGGGTCTGGGTGGTGGGATTGATGCCGGCACTCTCTTAGCCATGCCAGCTGGTGTCTCAGTGGGTTACACGCCCTCCCCCAACCCCTGACCTTATCCCCTATCTCTAAGCCCAGCTCAGCACTAGGGCTTGCCTAGGAGTTGCAGTCCTTATTGCCTAGACTGCCTTTAAATTTTAATTAGAGCAAAGAGCATTTTATCATGTGTTGGTTAGGTTTATAGAACTCAAGATCAGATTGCTAGGACTGACAATTCCCCTCTGGCTAGGGCCAGTTTAAATGCTCCCTGCATGGGTGGGTGATAGCTGAGTTTGGTCTGGTTCTCCTTTCTGCTCTAACAGGACAGCAATGAGTTCAGTGCCCCACCGTTGGCTGTGCTCTCCCTCTCCCAGCACGCAGAGATACTCTTAGCACCATGCAGCCACTGGTGGGTGTTGGGGAAGTTGGTGTCATTGATCCTGTTTCTTTTACCTTTTCAGTAGCTATTTCAGCTATATGGAGTTAAAACCAGGCACTATGAAGGCTCACATGATTTTTGATTCTTGTGATTTTTTTTTTTTTTCTGCGTAGTCATTAAATTGGTGTCCTTTCACGGGGGACGACTGGTGGATCTTTCTATTCTGCCATCTTGCCACTGTTCAAATTTCTGATGCTAAAGATTCTTTACATCTTAGCAAAGTGCCTGAAACTATCTGAAATAAATGAATGAATGAAAAATTACTGAATCAAATATATAAAGTAATTTTGCACCATATCCTGTCAATACAGATGCCCCTGAAATTTATTTCAAAAAGTATAATCAAGATCAAAATTCTTGATGCTTCCTTCAGATACTTTTATCTTAAAGACACAGAAACCAAAACCAGCTGTTCTCAATAGATTGGAAGAGCACAGCAGAGCTGTTTAATTTCTAGGCAGCCATCTTAAAGGCACATGGCTCTTGAACTGGTGTCTGTTGTTCTCATCACATATTTGATAATGCTTACAGGAACCACAACAAGTGCAATAAGGTTAAATACATTAAATTGTGTCCAAAATAGGCACTCCTAATTTACATAATATGTAGCACTTCTGACAAAAGTTACCACCTATGAAATCTATTAATTTTTCAGCATGTTTTTATTATTAAAAGAAAATTCAGGGTGTGTTTTTAAGTAAATGTCCGATTAAAACTCTATCCGACATTCTGTAGTGTTGTATGTCCAAAAGGATTTATATCAAAAGTGAATACAAACTAATAAAGTAAAATTTCTGTGTGATTTTTCCAATGAATCCAATGATCTGACTCTGATATCATTTCCCATAGAAGAGTTCTAAAGGCATTTTGAGCAATGACACCATTATAAGGCTATGTGTATATTCTACCAGGGAGACGACTTGGAAGAATAACACTCATTTGGATGTATAAATCCTGTTTTGTTTTCCTTTAAAATGTCCAATTACTTCTATTGCTGCCTCATCCATACTCTTATATATCTTCTTAATGCCTATCTGCAGATTTTCCTTAAAATAAATGTACTGTTGGGAAAAATGCCTTTGAAATTTCAGGTTCAAGATAGTCCTTTCCAATTAATAAAGTTAAGCTAGTATTAAAAGTTCCTACTTGTTACAGTTATGTAAATAAGATTCATGCTGAGTGTTGGCAGGCAGCTATAATGGAAAAACAGGCCTACGCTAGGCCTCAGACACCTTAATTCTAGAATTGGTTTTACTTTGTAATATCAATAAAATGTGGATAAATCACTTAATAATTATATTCACTCGGCCGGGCGTGGTGGCTCACGCTTGTAATCCCAGCACTTTGGGAGGCCGAGGCCGGCGGATCATGAGGTCAGGAGATCGAGATCGAGACCACAGTGAAACCCCATCTCTACTAAAAATACAAAAAAAATTAGCTGGGCGTGGTTGCAGGCGCCTGTAGTCCCAGCTACTCGGAGAGGCTGAGGCAGGAGAATGGCGTGAACCTGGGAGGCGGAGCTTGCAGTGAGCCGAGATTGTGCCACTGCACTCCAGCCTGGGTGACAGAGCGAGACTCTGTCTCAAAAAAAAAAAAAAAAAAAAAAAAAAAAAAAAAAAAAAAAAAAAATTACATTCACTCATTATTCCGTCGCTCATTTGTTCATTCACTTACCTCCACTGCATTTTTTAAAACATGAAATGCTCACTAAATTGTTGTCACTTTGGTGATTTAAAAAATTGGTAAAATATAGTCTCTTCTCAAAAATTGTTTGCAAGTAAGTGAATAAAATTACAAACTTTTTCAACATTAAAATGAAAAACGCTTACCTGCCCTGCTTACCTCATTAATGCATTGTATCTAATGAAAGGGTGCTATGGCTTAAATACAATTTGTCCCCACCAAAACTCATGTTGAAGCTTGGTGCCCAATGTAGCAGTGTTGGGATCTGATGCCTTTAAGAGGTGTTTAGCTTGTTATGATAGATAAATGTCCTCTCAAGACTGGATTAGCCCTTGTGGGAATTGACTATTTCCCAGGAGCGCAGGTTGTTCTAAAGGGAGGTTGTCTCTTCTTCTGTTGGCCTCTTTGAGTGTGTGCACTTTCTCTTCTCTTCTATATTATGACACAGCATAATATTCTATATTATGCTTATATATTATTCACCAGAAGCCTACCAGATGCATCTGCCCAATCTTGGGCCTCCCAGCCTCCAGAACTGTGAGCTAAAACGACCTCTTTCTCTTCTAAATTATCCAGTCTCAGGTTTTCTGTTAGAGCAACAGAACAGTGATTAAGACAAAGGCCTTATGTGAAACTGCTTTATGAAGTATAAGTTACTATCCACATATTCAGGAATTAATACGAGATGCTATCTTACTCAGTTCAGGCTGCTAGAATAAAGTACCATAGATTGGGTGGCTTATAAATAAAAGCCAATTTCATTAAAGCTGATGTATTAATACAGGATTTTTTTGTAAGTGGTTGTTTTGTCAGTTTCATTTGAAGAGCTTGAGAACATGGAGGTGGGACAAAAAAGAGAAGAGGGATAAGGATTTAGAATAACAGATGATGAGGGTGAAAATGTAAAAAAAAAGGAGTAGGGAAGAAGTTATGTTGAGGTCTGGAAGAGGAGTGTTGTGAAAAGCGTGAGGCTTTGAAAACATGAGAGGTGCCCTCAAAGCAAGAGTAGAAGAATCCCCGGGGGGAAGAGGAGTGAAAGAAACGGAAGATGGAGTGGAGTATAAGAATGTAAGTGACATAGTTTTGTTCTGAGTGGTTTCTCAAAAATATATGGAAATTTTTCTTAGTGTAAAGCAGCAGACTTCAGTTCCTATCTAGCTCAATTATTTTTTTAGTTGCAAGAAAGTAGTAACAAAAGTACACCCCAAGAAGATCAATATTAAGGAAAAAGTAGATTTATGATAAGAACACAGGAGAATCACACAGAAATCTTTGCAGGAAATAAAGCTAGAATTTACAGAAAATAGGAAATGATCAGGCTATTTTTCTCCTTGCTTTTTCTTGACTGTCTCCCTCTCTTTCTCCGTCCTCTCATTCTCTCTCTGTGTTTCTCTCTATCTGTCTCTCTCTCTCTCTGTCTCTCCCTCCCTCCCTTCCCCCTTTTCTCTTTCCCTTTCTTCCCGCCATGTTCTTTTACTCTGAGGCCACATGGGATCTCTTCTCAGCTTCTTTCTCTATGTCAGCCATGTTCCTTCCTCTCTATAGACTATTTTAACTGTTTGCCTGTGGGCTACCACGTGCTTGCTCCCAACTCTACGGGGCTTTTCTCAGTGGAAGGGGAGGCCTGGGTTCAAATCCTCAATCCACTTTATCTGTGTCACTTTGGTCAAGTTGCTCAGGAATGTCTATGTTCCTCCATTTCCATATCTGTAAAATGGAGGTGATAAAAACACCAACTTTTTACTGGATTATGGTGAAGATGAAGTATGTTAATTTATGTAAAATGCTTTAGGAAGTGCTTGACCCATAATAAGTACTTCACAAATTATTTTATATCATAATTACATCAATTAGGCTCTCCAGAGAAAATCAACTCAGGCTTTTTAGCCAATTCCAATTTTCTAAAGGAGAGACTATTTGTTCAGATCGGACAGTAACTTGCTGTCCAGCCTTGACCAGCACTCTTCCATACTAGGCATTTCAGTTTCTTCAAAAATAAAATCAGAGGGTGGAATTTGATGTATCCAAAGATACATGTTAGAGTTAAGATTCTGTGATTCTATTATAGGGTTTCCCTTTAACTGAACAAATTCAGACATGCATTAAATCTTATTTACTATGTAGTTCCTAGGATCCTTTATAAATAATATACATTAAGCAATTAAGTTCCAACATTAAAGGTAAATGTAAATCACAACAGATATAAATATATTCTCAAGTTCCCCACTATCTGTACCCAACTCCTGGGGGAAGGAGATTAAATTTAGTTGCATTTCTGTAAGGCTTTAAAACATAAAGCATTGATTTGGCATACCAAATACACCCCATAATAAATATGCATTTGCTTAGAAACTGAAGCAGTTTTGATAGAGACTGGCTGGAAGAATTAAAATGGAAAAGAAAATTAGCAAGAAGAAGTGAGCGGAGGAATGAAGAATTAGCAATCTGCATAGTTTCCATTAGTACCTATTAGGAAAACAGAATCTGGCCATGTGGTGCCATTATTCCACAGGCTGATGAGATGAGCAGAGAGGGGGTAAGTGTAAATAAATGTAACTGTATTTTTCACTTTGCATTGTGCTATATGTTTCCAAAGGGAAAGCATCCCTTTTGACTATGTAATTTTCTTGCTATGCACACAACACCAGGGGACATTACCAACCTTGGAAAACTGAGATGCAGCATACCGATTAATAAATTAGTTTAGTGCAAGGCCCTCCTGGTGGGATTTTCAGAGCTGCCAGATTGAAAGCGCTGCCAGTTTACAAAAGGAGACGCTTCATTAGCTAAAGCCAATAGAGGCTTCTTTCTCCAGCCAAAGCTCCTAGCTTCACAGGGAAATGAAAGCTGCTCATCTGTGGGTTGGGAGGGTGTGTGTGGGGGTGGTAGTGGGCTGTTATATATTCAGTGTTCTCTAAAGCACTTTAGAAATCTCAAAAAATATTTGGATTATCCATAATGCTTTAACTGTAAAAAACTAAGTGCTTAAATGTGTTATTCTTTTTCCTTTAGTTACTCACTGATTAGTTATAGTGACCGATAACACCAAACTCTAAATATCTGTGTATAGAAGTTCATAAAAAGGTCATGGTTAATGGAAATAGTAAAAGGGACATTGCTGCAACCATTTCAAAAATGTCAATCTAATTTTGACTCCTTGTAAATCTAATTTTTACCCATCACATATTTAAAAATATATTAAAATGTGGGTATGGAGTTTGCTTTTAGGGTAATAAAGATGTTTTGAAACTAGGATAAAGGTGGTAGTTGCACAACATTGTGAATGTATTAAATGTTACTGAATTGCTATCTTTAAAATGGTTAATTTATGTTATGCGAACTTCACATTAATAAAAATAAATAAAAAATGTGCAAATGGGTATTTTAATAAGTTTATAATTTGTTTTCTTTTGAGTATGATGAAGTTAATATTTTGCAGTTTGTAATGAAATGTAAAACTCTCATTCTTTTGGTCCTTCTGGAAGCTACGTCTGGTCTGTGTTGAACGTCCATCTACAAAAAGCACAATTTGAAATGAATCTTGTATGATGTTGCTGAAGTGATATTGCCACTTTCTTTGAAAGTGACATCTACACTGCATAAAATATTTCTCTTTTTTGTTCCTCCTGATCTCTTAATATTTCATTTGGTGATGGATGCTGATTTAACCCAGAGATGTTGGAGCAACTTGAAGGTAGTATGTTAAAATAGGCTGGGTGCACCCGATCTGTGGCCCACAAGTGGTAAAACCTAGGGCGAGTCCTATGTCCTTTCTAATAACCAGTTGCCTCATCTGTATAATAAAGAAGTGGAGTAGATGCTAAGAGCCCTTCCTTTTCTAAAATGAAGATGCTCTGTGGTCTCTGTAAGCAACTTTCCAATAACCAGTGTTAGTGTATTTACTGTGAATATCAACTAGATGCCTTGTGTGGGGCTTCGGTTCTACAAATAATTGAAAGGTATGTTTCATACCCTTGTTTACTTTATAGTATGTTATCTCAGTTCCAAAGCAAAATTAAGTTCTGAGTTGTTTGATACAAGGTTCAGTGTTTCAGGCAATCAAAAAAGATAAAGATAAATGATGACTGGAGGTATGGGTTCTGGATGAGTTGGAACTTCAGATGGACATGGAATAAAGCATAGGAATTAAATAGGCTGCAAAGGAAAGGTCAATTTCCCCTGTTCTATAAATAAGGAAATAGAGGTTCAAAGTTAAAAGGACTTTACAGTGTTAAACAGCTAGTAAATAATAGAAAGATTTTAACCTTGGCTTTTGTGGTACCAAAGACTCTCCACTTAACACCTTCCTGCTTGTATTATTTCAGTCAATATTTCATTCATTTTACAAGTACATTTAGATTCTACTATGTGTCAGACACAAAGCTAAGCTCTGAAGTAGAAAAGTATATAGGACATAAGTGGTTCTTCCCTGATGGAACTCACAGTCTGGTGGAAGAGACAGAAAATAAACAAAGAATTATAGAAATTAAAAGTTAAAAACTGTGATTAAGAGTGATGAAGTAACAGAAGAAGGTGTTAGGAGAGAATAACAAGACTTCCCTAATTCAGATTGGGAGCTCTTGACGACTTTCTTAAAGAAATGATATTGGCCGGGCACGGTGGATCACGCCTGTAATTCCAGCACTTTGGGAGGCCAGGGCGTGTGGATCACGAGGTCAAGAGATCAAGACCATCCTGGCTAACACACGGTGAAACCCCGTCTCTATTAAAAATACAAAAAATTAGCCGGACGTGGTGGTGGGCGCCTGTAGTCCCAGCTGCTTGGGAGGCTGAGGCAGGAGAATGGTGTGAATTCGGGAGGCAGAGCTTGCAGTGAGCCGAGATGGCGCCACTGCACTCCAGCCTGGGTGACAGAGCGAGACTCTGTCTCAAAAAAAAAAAAAAAACAAAAAAGAAAAGATAATTATACTGAGAGATGAAGTCAGGTAGGAAGTACTCAGGGAAAAAGTAGTGGGAAAAAGTGTTCTATGCAAAAAGAAGAGCATGTTTGAAGGACTTATAGCCGATAAAAGCTTCACTTTATTCAGCAAAAGAAAGAAAAGCAGTGCAGCTCATGTGCAGACACAAGGAAGCAAATAACCAAGAATAAATGTGAAGAGGTTCACATTATCTTAACAAGGCTGCTTGACATCCTGTGACATGCAGTGATTTCAGTTAACCCAACAGTGGTCCCTGGATATCAGCAGACACCATGTAGAATCAGAAAATACTTTCATTATGTATTCTTTTCTGTCTGGCTTCTTTTGCTCAACATGCTGTTATATGTTTTTGCAGTTTGTTCATTTTCATTGCTGTATACTATTTCATTTTGTTATTACCCTACAACATATATATGTATTTTTTGTTGTTGTTGATGAACATTTGGGGAGTTTCAACATTTGTCCTCTTACGAAGAATACTGCCATGGATATGCCTGTACATGTCTTTTGGTAAAAATATACACTCATTTTGTTGGGTATGTATCTAGGAGCAGGATTGCTAGATCACAGAATTTTCATATATTCAGCCTTAGCATGTATTCCTAACCATGTTCCAACATCATAGAACTTGCACATCTGCAAGCAATGCATAAAAATCCTGTTTTTTCCTTCTCACCAATAGGTGGAATTCCCTCAGTTTGTTCGTATTTTAATTTTACCCACTCTGATGTATAGAATTATCACACTGAGGTTTTAATATACACTTCTCTGAATAAAAATTAGTTTAGGCATCAACATTAAACATTACATTTTTTTTGGCTATTTGGTTATCCTCTTTGGTGACATGCCTTTTTAAATTGTATTCATTTTTCTATTGGATTTTTTGACTTCTTATTATTTGTAGTTCCTTAAATATTTTGGATTCAGGTCCTTTGATATATACATATATATGTATATGTGTATATATACACATATATATGTATATATACACATATACATATATATGTATATATACATATATATGTATATGTGTATATATACACATATATATGTATATATACACATATACATATATATGTATATATACATATATACGTATATATACATATATACGTATATATACATATATACGTATATATACATATATATGTATATATACACATATACATATATATGTATATATACACATATACATATATATATACACATATACATACATATATATACACATATACATATATATATTTAATTTTCTCCCACTTTGTAACTTACTACTTTACTCTTTTAAGCATACATTTTGTAGATTATACATTTTTAACTTTAATAAGATACAGTGAAACAACTTTTTTTTCTCTATGGAAAATGCTATTTATATCCTGTTGAAGAAATCTTTGCCTACTCCAGATCACAAAGATATTATCCTATAGTTTCTCTTAAATGCGTTATTGTTTTAGCTTTCATTTTCAGATTTATGAGACACCTGGAAATAATTTTTGTGTATCAGATGAGACAGTTTTCATATAAAAATTTCCAATTTCCAAGCACCATTTACTTAAAATACCAACATTTTCCTACTATACTGTAGTGGCACCTTTGTCATAAATTACATTAACATATATATGTGGGCTACTTTCTGGGCTCATCATTGGGTTATTTTTCTATTATTACACAAATACTCCACTGTTCAAATTACAATGGATTTATAATTGTTGCTGTTTAGTAATTATACTCCATGTTAGATATTTCGATATTCTTGAGTAATTTTGCCCCAGTGAATTTCCATATAAGTTGTAGAATTATCACACAAACACACATACGCAACTTGCAAAGATTTTTATTAACACTTTAGTGATGTTTGAGAGAATTTACAACGTAGAGTGTTTTAATAAGTGAAAATGGTACACCTTTCGTTTACTCGGTGTTTTTCAATTTATCTCAGTAGTGATTTGTAATTTTCAGTGTATAAGACTTACATAGTTTCATTAAATTCATCAGTAGATATTTAAGATTTTAAATGTTATACTTAATCACATTTTTATTTTTTTCTAATTATTTGATGCTAATGCATAGAAATACAATTGTTTTACTATCAATATTAAGCTTATAGCTAGTATCATTTCCAAATTCTCTTGCTGATTGTAACAGTTTCTCTGAAGATAGGATTCTTTTTCTTTTTCAATATACATAATTATATCATCTGCAAAAAATGAGTTTTATTTCTTGGCTTTCAATACTTATGACAAATATTTCTTTTCATTGCATTTTGCACTAATGAAGAACATCAATAAAATTTTAAATAGAACTGATGATAATCAACCTTTTGCTTTAGTCCTAATGACATGGTGAAAGCTTTAAACATGTCATAATTAAGTATGAAATTTGTTGTGTGTTGTGTGTGTGTGTTTCTAGATACTCTTTTTAAATTAAGAACATTCCCTTCAATTTCCATTTTTATAAAAAAGTTAATCATAATTTATTTGAAATCTTATCAAGTAGTTTCTGTATTTACAGAGACTGTTTCCTTTTGTCATTCTTTTAATAGTGTGAATTAAAGTGATAGAATTTTCAGAGGCAAACAATCCTTGTACTTCTAAAATAAAATGCATAGGTTGGCAGAGAAAGATGGTGCAATAGAAGCCTATACCATTCCTTCCCCTCCCACCCCACAGGAACACCAAATTTTAATGACTATCTGCATACAGAAAAGCATCACCACAAGAAAAATAACTTAGGTGAGCAATTACAGTACCCGGTTTTAAGCTCATGTCACTAAAAGAAGCATTGAAGAGGGTCAGAGAGACATTCTTGAATCACTGATCCCCCATCATCTGACAGCAGCCCTGTAGCAAGGAAAGTATATGCACCTAGAAAAGGGAATGTGCAGTGACTGGGAGACTTTACATTGAACTTAGTGCGACCCTATCATAGGAGAGAGGAAAATTCTGCTTGGCTCAGCCAGCACCCATGCATAGAGGGAGCATTTGGACCAGATCTAGCCAGAGGGGAATCACCCATCCCAGTGGTCAAAACTTGAATTTCTCATCAAGCCTCATAACTGTGGGCTGAAGCACTCTGCGGTCCTACATAAACTTGAAAGGCAGTCTAGGACACAAGGGCTGCAATTTCTAGGCAACTCGTAGTGCTACAGTGGGCTTAGAGCCAGTAAACTAGTGTGGCACATGACCTAGGGAGAGATGTGGCTAAGGGAGGGCTTTCATCATCCCTCCACAATCCCAGGCAGTGCAGCTCACAACAACAAAAGTTACTCCTTCCTTTGGCTTAATGAGAGAAAAGCAAACAGTAAAAGGGACTTTGGTTTGTGTGTTGGATACTAGCTCAGCCACAATAGGATAATGGCACAGAGCAGAGTCATGAGGCCCAGCATCCAGGCCCTAGCTCCTGGATGACATTTCTAGATACACCCTAGGCCAAAAGAGAACCTACTACCTTGAAAGGAAGGACTCAGTCCTGACAAGATTTATCACCTGCTGACTAAAGAGGCCTTGGACCCTGAATAACCAGCAGCAATACCCAGAGGGTACACCATGGACCTTGGACTCTGAGGCAAGCTGGCTCCTGGGGAAGACCCATCACATATCCAGATATGGTAGCTACAGTGAAAGACTCCTTCTGTTTGAGAAAAGCAAAGGGAAAAGTAAAGGGGGGAACTTTGTTTTGCACCTTAGGTACCACCTCAGCCACAGTGAGGTACAGCAACAAGTGGGCCTTGGGGTCTCCAACCGGAGGCCGAGGGCCTTGGACAGCATTTCCAGACCTGGCCTGTACCAGATGGGACCCCACTCCCCTGAAGGGTGAGTTCCAGACCTGGCAGCATTCACTGCAATTTGGCTAAAGAGCTCTTGGGTGTTAGGTGGACATTGGTGATGGCTTGGCAGAAACCCACCATGGGCTGCAGAAAGGGGAGGAAAAGGCTTCTATTGTGGTTTGAGTGCCAGCTTAGCTGAAGTAGAATAGACCATCAGGCCAATTTCTAAGGTGTTTGCTCCAATCCATGGCTCCCAAAGAGCATCTCTGGACTGGGCCAGGGCCTAGTCCTGAAGGGAAGGACACAAAGCTGGTTGGCTTCACTACCTGCTAATCATAGAGCCCTAGGGCTTTGGATGAACATCATAAGTAGCCAATTCATAGTTACAGAGAACCTTGGGTGAGCCCCAGTGCTGTGCTGGCTTCAGGTCTGACCCAGCACAGTCCCAGTAGTGGTGGCCACTGGGGTACCTGCATCACCACACCCCTAATTCCTGGTGGCCCAGCACAGAGAGAGATACTCCATTTGTCGGAGAACGTAGTGAAAAGAAAAAAAAAATCTGTGTCTGGTAAGCCAGAAAATTCTTCCAGATCTTATTCAACACCACCAAGTCAGTACCTCAAAGAGTCTGCAAAAAACAATAATGATATTAGGCTTGAAGCCTAGGTCTCTTTGAATACCTAGAAAGACTTCTCAAGAAGGTTGGGCACAAAAAGCACAGACTGCCAAGAGTACAAAAAAGAACTAACTCTTCCATGTCAAGATACCAAAGAAGATCTACAAGCATCAAGATCATTCAGAAAAACATGACCTCGACAAACTAACAAGTAAGGCACCAAGAACCAAGGCTTAAGTAACAGAGATTTGTGACCTTTCAGAGAATCTAAAATAGTTGTTTTTAGGAAACTAAAAGAAATTCAAGATAGCACAGAGAAATAATTTAGAATTCTTTTTTTTTTTTTTTTTTTTTTTTTTTTTTTTTTTTTTTTTGAGACGGAGTCTTGCTCTGTCGCCCAGGCTGGAGTGCAGTGGCGCAATCTCGGCTCACTGCAAGCTCCGCCTCCCGGGTTCACGCCATTCTCCTGCCTCAGCCTCTCCGAGTAGCTGGGACTACAGGCGCCCGCCACCACGCCCGGCTAATTTTTTGTATTTTTAGTAGAGACGGGGTTTCACCGTGGTCTCGATCTCCTGACCTCGTGATCCGCCCGCCTCGGCCTCCCAAAGTGCTGGGATTACAAGCGTGAGCCACCGCGCCCGGCCCAATAATTTAGAATTCTATCAGACAAATTAAAAGATTGAAATAATTAAGAAATATCAATTGTAGACTTGAAGAATGCAACTGACTTATGAGGAATGCATCGGAGTCCTTTTATAGCAGAACTGATTAAGCAGAAGAAAGAATTAGTGAGCTTCAAGAGAGGTTATTTGAAAATACACAGCCAGAAGAGACAAAAGGAAAAAAAAACAATGAAGCATGCTTATGAGATATAGGAAGTAGCCTCATAAGGGAAAATCTAAGAGTTATTGACTTAAAGAGGAGGTAGAGAAAGAGATTGGTAGAAAGACTATTTGAAGTGACAGTAACAGAGAACTTCCCAAACCTGGAGAAAGATAACAACATTCAAGCACAAGAAGGTTATAGAATACCAAGCAGACTTAAACCAAAGATCACCTCAAGGCATCCAATAGTCAACATCCCCAAGTCCAAGGCTAAGAAACGATTCTAAAAGCAGGAAGAGAAAAAAAAAATAACATGCAACAGAGTTTCAGTACGTCTGGCAACCAAATTTTCAGTAAAAACCTCACAGGCCAGGAGAGAATGGCATGACATATTGGAGGTGCCGAAAAAGAAAGAAAAAAAAGTTTGCTTAGAATAATAAAGCCAAAAAAAAAAAAAAAACTTTATGTAAGAAGGAGAAATAAAGATCTTCCCAGCCAAACAAAAGCTGAGGAGTGTCATGAGCACCAGATTTGTCCAAAAAGAAATGCTAAAGGGAAGTTCTGTAATAGTGATTACACAAAAAAAACAGAATATTATATAACACTGTAATTGCAGTGTGTAAACTACTCTTATCCTAATTGGAAAGAGTAAATGATGAGCCAATCAAAAATTGTAACTAAAACAAATTTTCAAGGCATACACAGTACAATAAGACATAAAGGGACACAACAAAAAGTTGGAAAGTGTGGATATAACGTGTAGAGTTTTTACTAGTTTTCCTTTGTGTCTTTGTTTATGCAATCTGTGTTGTCGTCAGTTTAAAATAATGGGATATAAGATAGTATTTGAAAGCCTCATGGTGACATCAAATCACAAAATATACAATAGAAATGTGAATATAAAAGCAAGAAATTAAATTATACCACAAAAGAAAATCACCTTCACTTAAAGAAAAATACAAAGGAAAGAAAGAAGGAAGAGAAGTTCACAAAACATCCAGAAAGCAAGTAAAAATATGTTATTATTGATAAGTCCTTACTTATCAGCTTATTTGGGAGAAGACTCAAATAAATAAAATTACTCAGTAGTAATTACATTGAAGGCAAATGAATTAAACTGTCCAATCAAAAGGCATAAAGTGGCTGAATTTTTTTAAATGACCCAATAATCTGTTGCCTACAAGAAACACATATTGCCTATAAAGGTACACACAGACTACAAATAAAGGGATAGAAAAAGATATTCCATGCCAATGGAAACAAGAGGAGGAACTTATATCAGACAAACTAGATTTTAAGAGAAAAAGTGTACAAAGAGACAAAGAAGATCATTAAATAATAATAAAAGAGTCAATCCAGCAATAGAATATAATGATTGTTAATATATATGCACCCAATATTAGAGCACTCAGATATAAAGCAAGTACTATTAGAGTTAAAGAGAGAGATGGGCCCCAATACAATAATAGCTGGAGATTTCAACACCCCACTTTCATAATTGTACACATCTTCTAAATAGAAAATCAACAAAGAACCATCAGACTTAATCTGCACTGTAGAATAAATGAACCTCACAGATATTTACAGAACATTTCATCCAAAGTCTGCAGATTGCATATTCTTTTCCTCAACACAAAAATCATTTTCAAGGATAGACCATATGTTAGGTCACAAAACAAGTCTTAAAACATTATTTGAAATTATCCAAACACATGGAAATTAAACAATATGCTCCTGAATGGCCAGTGGGTCAATGAAAAAATTAAGAAAATTTATAATTTTTTGAAATAAATGATAATGAAGATACAACATATCAAAACCCATGGGATACAGTGAAAGTAGTATTAAAAGTGAAATTTATAGCTATAAGTGCCTACACCAAAAAAGAAAAAAAAATAAACTAATGATTCATCTAAAAGAACTAGAAAAGCAAGAGCAAATGTAACCCCAAATAAGTAGAATATAAATAATAAAGATCAGAGAAGAAATAAATGATTTTGAAGTGAAGAAAACAGTAACAATTTTTAAAAAATAAAAAGTTGTATTTTTAAAAATACACAAAATTGACAAACCTTTCCCAGGCTAATGAAGAAAAAAAGAGAGAAGACCCAAATAAATTAAATTAGAGATAAAAAAGGAGACATTACAACTGATATTGCAGAAATTAAAAGGATAATTAGTGGCTACTATAAGAAATTATATGCCAATGAATTAAAAAATCTAGAAGAAATGTATAAATTCCTAAGTACATACCACATACCAAGACTGAACCATGGAGAAACCCAAAATATGAATAGATCAAAAACAAGTAAAGAGATTGAAGATATATTAAAAAGTCTCCCAGTAAATAAAAGCCTGTGACTCCATGACTTCACCACTGAATTCTACCAAACACTTAAAAAATTAATATGAATCCTACTCCATGTATCCTAAAATAGAGAGGAAGAGGAAACACATTCACACTTATTCTATGAGAACAGTGTTACTGTGCTACCAAAAACTAATTAAAGACACATCAAAACAAGAAAACTATAGGCCAATATCACTAATGAATATTGGTGCAAAAATTCTTAAAATACTAGCAAACCAAATTCAACAATAAATTAATAAGATAATTCATCATAACAAAGTGAGATTTATCTCAGGGATACAAGGATAGTTCAACATATGCATATCAATCAATGTGATATATCATACCAACAGAATGAAGGACAAAAATCTTAGGGTAATTTCAATTTATTCAGAAACAACATTTGATAAAGTTCAACATCACTTCATGATAAAAATCCTCAAAAAAGTGGAGATAGGAGGAACATAATAAAAACATATATGACAGACTCACTGCTAGTATCATACTTAATGGGAAAAGAGAGAGAGAGAGAGACAGGTTGATCTGGGTCTGTTAATAAACATGTTATTTTTTGCCACATTGAAATATGGTGGTACAAGGAAGAGAACGAAAATTCCCTCTTCTCTCTGGGCTCTTACCAATCCTAACCTGGTTTATTCAGACATTCTAAAATGCTGCAAGCAAATTATTAATTTGCTTATCGTCAACACACTTATCGTCGACAAGTTGAGGATGCTCTTCCTCCTGTTTGTCCATCCAAACCACTCCACAACCTAAAATTTGGAGACAGTGTTCTGGAGGCAACTTTACCAGAAGGCTAATTTTGAACCTTATTTTAAGGGCCCTACTTCATGCTCATTACAATTAACACTGCTGCCAAATTCCAGGAAGTCCAACACTGGGTTTTTGTCTCTCAACTCAAGAAGTATGAGAGACATTTTGAATGTAATCCATTCCAATTGAGGACCTGAAACAAAGGCTCTTGGGTTCCCAGAGGAAGACAGTGCACTGAGGTAGACGGATTTCCCATGAACTTTGGGCATCCAGCTAAATGATGTCATGAGGTATTCAGCTTCCACTGAAGATATTGTCAGAACAAGATTGATTAGGATTCCTTTGTCTCCATTTTGTCCTTTTAATTCTCAGTTTTCTTCTTTGCTGTATCTTTCTTCTTCTCTCTGTCCTCCAGTGTTATCTTTGCTATACACATACTTTCCACCTTGCAACCTAAACCATATGATTTTCTAATATTTTATTAAGACAAATTCTTAGGTATGAAATTACTGTGTCGTGATATGAGTATTTTTTCACTCTTAATCAAGTTTTTTTTAGACATGTGGATTCCAAACTTGTTACACGCTTATTATAACAACTTAAATAATAGATATGTGCCTGAAATAACATTAAAATATATAGTAATATCCAATTTAGCAAGGTTGTGGGGAAATGATATTCTTATATGCATTTTATTTGACTGTAAGATATTATTATACCATGCTGGAGAGCCAGTTAGCCATTAGTACCTTGAAGAGCTACAGTTATCCACATAACGCAACTCAGAAATTTGTCATGAGAGGCCCTCTCCCACACAGGGTGAGGAAACAGGCAGCACTATGCATTTTAGAATTGTTTCCTACAGTTAAAATGGAAAATAAACTGAATGCCCATCAATATGGAACTAGATAATTTGCTGCACAGTCATACAATAGAACACTGTGCAGCTGTGAAAATAAATTATGATGTATTTCAACACAGATGAATGTCACAAACACATTAATGAGTTTTTTTAAAGTAAGTGGAAAAAGCATTTATAAAGCATGCTATTGATATAAAACTTTTTCAGAAAACCAAACAGTATTATATGTTTTCTACAGGTATTTATGCAAAAAAAAATGGAAAACTACTTTTCAAAATCACACTAGTGTTTATAGGGAACAGGAGAAAAAAATAAGAATGCAAGTAGAAGTTAAGCAAAATAATAGTTTAATTTGTAATATTTAACGGAAAAGAATATAGTTATTATGTTTCCTGTGAAACTCCAAACTACATGCGTGTGTATGCTTATGCACCCACATACACACACACACACACACACACACACACAGAGAGACTTACAAACACACTCAGAGAGAGAGAAAGCCCACAGTATTCACAATACTATATTCTGGATTGTAAATGTATGATTGGTTATTTTCTTATATATATTGAGATGTTTTTTTTTAAGATAAAGAGGAGGCAGAACTGTGATTAATGCTAGGAAAACTATTGTTTTCTCTAATGGCTTTCTGTCCTTTTAATCACTCATTCACATATGTAAGCATGCTCGCACATAAAGCTATTTCCGTAGATGGAGCAGTATTTAACCAGTGTGGCTGATAAAGGATTACTTGCTAGAACTAAGACAGTCCATGTGATCAAACCACCTTAAGTATCTAAAAATATTCTGAGTGGTTTTCCATGATGGAGGGCGTGGGCAACTGTCTATTAAATGCTTTGCACTGCTTCCAATCAAGGGAAAGATGATTTATGTGACCTCATATTTTGCAATATTAGAGTATTCTATATATATATAACCTATATGACATATATATAATCAACCTATATATAACCTATATATATATACACATATAGTGCATATATATATAACCTACATGTATATATAACTAAAAGTCTATCATAGTGGTTACAGTTATACTGAAAATTCCCTTTTCAGCTCTGAATGTGAATAAGCCTTAACTTATCACCTAGAAAACAGAGGGAATGCTATGCTCTCACAGGTTAACTGCATTGTAATCTAAATGGCCTTAACTTATTAACTCATCATTAATCACTGATGATATGGGCATGTAATTTTAAACTGCACTTACAGACTATTGCTTGCTCTTGTGCAAATAAAAATTGTGAAAATTTTAGTGACTTTTAAATAAGAAAACAGTTCCAATTCTGTATAACAAAATAAAAATTGAAGTTAATGACCATAGAATCAAAGAAAAATTAGGAATGGACCCACTCTGTTTCTTTTTAAGTAAGGCCTTCTGCCTTAATTAGGCTTATCAGAACATGGAGCTACTCTTGCTCAGCTAGCTTTTCTGATCTTGGAATGCAAGTGCTTTCTGTTATGACTTGGAACCCATTCAAGTACCCTAATTCAGATACATTAAATCAAGCTCCCCAAAGGAGTATTCACATGTGAACACAGATTTTTATCAGTGATATTTGAAGATGTGGGCAGAGTAAGAAGAATGCCAGAAGACTGGATGCAACTTTAAGCGGACCTGTGCACTCATGAGATTATGATACCCACTGTCCCCATTTGTAAGAAAAAAGCATAATAAACAACAACGTAATTGTTAAAGAAATAAAACAAACATATGAGGATTTCTTGATATCCCTCTGATGATGTTTTCTTTTGAAATATCAATTTTTTTGTGTAAAAATTTTTTGTTATCTCTGCTTTGCTGGTGCCTTGTATCTTGCTTGGCCTAATACATAAACCAGCATAAACTGACAGAAGAGAAAAAACAGGCATATTTATGTTTCTTTTCCAAAGATGGTGAAACTAGAAGTTCCAGACCTATGATCTTGATATTAATGCACAGCAAAATTCAAGAACAGACTGGCAACTAGGTAGCTTATTAGCATCGATAAAGTAGAGATTAGTAGTTGCCGGAATAGATTCAGCAATACTAAGTCAAGTTAATAATTGTGGATTACCAGACTGGTTAATTTGGTAGAAAGGGGTGTGTCTGTGTGTGTGAGTGTGTATCTGTACATGCACTATTTTTCCTTAGTTTAAAAAAGAATTTGGATAGTATTTCCTCATATATATAAAGACAAGAAAATAAAACAAACTAAATGACAGTACAAACAAATGGATTTTTAAGTCCTTGAATAAGCTGATCAACACTCATTTCCTACAATCAAAAAACCACTAAGAGATATCATCTCACACCAGTCAGAATGGTTGTTATTAAAAAGTCAAAAAACAACAGATGGTGGCAAGGTTAGGGAGAAAGGGGAATGCTCGTACGCTGTTAGTGGGAATGTAAATTAGTGCAGCCACTGTAGAAGGCAGTTTGGAGATCCCTTAAACAACTTAAACACAACTGCCATTACTGAGCACATGTCCAAAAAAAAATGAATTGTTCCACCAAAAAGATACATACATTTGCATGCTCTTCACAACACTATTCACAATAGCAAAGACATGGAATCAACCTAGTTGCTTATCAGTGGTGGACTGAATCAAGAAAACACGGTCCATATACACCATGGAATACTATGCAGCCATAAAAATAAATGGAATCATGTTTTTGCAGCAACATGGATGCAGCTGGAGGTCATTACCCTAAGAGAATTAATGCAGGAACAGAAAATTGAATATCACATGCTCTCACTTACAAGTGGGAGCTAAATGTTGGGTACTCATGGACATAAAGATGGCAACAATAGACACTGAGGACTACTAGAGGGGGATGGAAGATGGTGCAAGGTTTGAAAACCTAACTATTGAGTACTGTGCTCAGTAATTGTGTGATGGGATCAATGGTATCCTAAACTTCAGCATTACACAGTATACCCAAGGAACAAACATGCACATGTATTTCCTGAACCTAAGATAGATGGTGAAATTAATAAAGAAAGAAAATTTAAAAAACTCATTTCCTCATTCATTCGATGACTATTTATTCATTGCCTAATATAATCGTGAGCACTGAAATTCAGAAGTGAATAAAACGTAGGCCCTGGTCTAAAGAGCTTACTTTTCTCCTTTTTCCCACCACCCTCTCTCTGCGTGTGTGTGTGTGTGCGTGTGTGTGTGTGTGTGTGAGTGTGTGTGTTGGTTACAGTAGTGGTAATAGTGATGTGTGTGGACTCTGGAGTAAGTAAACTGGATTGGATTGCCAGGTAAACTAATAGTCATGCAACTTTAAACATGTTCCCTAAATTCTTTGTGTCTTAATTCCTTAAGATGAGAATGATAATAGTATTGGATCATAATGTTGCATGCGGATTAAAAGAGAGAGAACATGTATGGCACAGCCTGATAGCTGTCCATCAAAACCCACCCATCCCTTCTTTAAGACCTCAGGCAGACTACATTTTCCCAGCTGCCCATTCAATTAGCTGTGACCATGGGACTAGAGCGTTTATTGCTACATGAATAGAAGTAGATTGACATGATATATAAAACTTCCAGATCAGTCTACATAAACTTCCTCTGTGTTCTTTTCCCCTCTGGATGATTGTATTGTCAGTAACCATGGGAACTTTGGAAGCTACTTATGTCATGTTTGTTAAAGGTAGAACCTCTGACAGCCTGGGTTTCTAAAAGCGTGTGTGTGTGTGTGTGTGTGTGTGAGAGAGAGAGAGAGAGAGAGAGAGAGATTAGGGAGTAAGAATACACATATAAACAGATTCTTTCAGTGCAGTGCAGTATGTTCTGTAATGGAACCATGGGATCATGGAGGGAAGTTAAGTAAATCAGCAGTAACCTGAAAAAAAAGTTGCGAAAGAAAGGCATAGAAATATTTCTAGAAAAAATGAACTTAAACTAAGATTTAAAGTACAAGAAGAGATTGATCAGGTAAAAAGGAAAATAAATAACATCCTAGACAGAGTGAAAGGCATTCTTAAAGGAACAGGGACATGAAATGGCATGACACATTCTGAGAACTTCTAGTATTTTCAATCTAGAATATAAAATGGAATCCAAGTAATAGGGAGATATAGAGCTGGAAATGAGAAAACTTCCCAGATTACAGGGGGCTTCCTATACAAGGGCAAGAATGCTTGACATTATTCTGCAGTCCAGCTGAGACTATGCAGCTCATTTATAAATATCTGTCCACTTCTACACAAAAGCATGGCCCTCATCTCGTTCAGGAGTTTTATCATTGACTTGGATGAGACAGCAAAACCATGATGAGAAGCAAATTGACCAAAGGCTGGAGTAATAGCTAAGGCACTGATGATAGAAGGAAGAGTCAAAATGATCTTTATCAGTCAGTAAGTATGAGGTCTGTATTACAATCCAAAGAGTTATCTTCTAAACCCATGTTTAGAATAATTCATGTAAAAACAATCCAGATATAACATTTTATCACAAGCATCGTATAAGACGATGATATAACACAGTTTATAAAAAATTCAAATGATAAAAGTTTAGGCCGGGAGCAGTGGCTCACGCCTGTAATCCCAGCACTTAGGGAGGCCCAGGCAGGTGGATCGCCTGAGGTTGGGAGCTTGAGACCAGCCTGAACAACATGGAGAAACCCCATCTCAATGAAAAATACAAAATTACCTGGGCGTGGTGGCGCGTGTCTGTAATCCCAGCTACTTGGGAGGCTGAGGCAAGAGAATCGCTTGAACCCAGGAGACGAAGGTTGTGGTGAGCCGAGATCATGCCATTGCACTTTTGTTTAATTGAGTGGAATTATAAAATATTAAAAGTTTAAAAAGTTTAAAAGTTAAGCATTATAGCTGTTTTCAAATATTACAAAGCCTATCATGATGCTAAGAAATGATTCTTGTGAAGTATTCAAGAAAACAGAAGTCAAACTAATAGATGGAAATAAGAAGGTGGGTGTATTAGTCTGCTAGGGCTTCTGTGACACAGGTTATCAGGCTGGGTGACTTAAACAACAGAAATTTATTTTCTCACAGTTCTGAACCCCAGAAATCTGAGATGAAGGTGTTGGCAGAATTGGTTTCATTCTGAGGCCTCTCCTTGGATTGTAGATGGCTATCTTCTCTCTATGACTTCACATGGTCATTCCTCTGCGTGTGTGTATTGTGTCTTCTTATAAAGACACTAGTCATATTGGAATAGGGCCCAATTTAATGACCTCATTTTATCTTAATTACCTCTTTAGGGTCTATCTCAAAATAGAGTAACATTTGTAGATACTAGGAGTTAGGACTTCATCATATAAATTTTGATGGGACATATTTTAGACAAAAAGAGTGAGCAATCACAAATCAGCAAGTAAAAAGCTTTCTAACAAATAGAGGTGCAAAAATCTGTCTTGATATGTTGTGAGCTCCACGTTACTAGAAATGATTAAGGAGATGGTGTAATTAATGTTGAAAAGGGAATTCTTTCAGTTGGGAGAAAGATTAGACTAAATTACATTCCCACTTATCTTTATATGGTGATAAATAACCAGTAAAGCATAATTTGAAATTATCTACATGCATTTTTCTCTGTTCACAGGTAAGTTGTGTTTCCTTAAACAACCAAACAATTAATAACCAAACTATTAATCAAATACAACTGTCTGGGTAAGTTGATTAGTACAAATAATAAATGATTAAAATCTTAGTGCTCTGGATATTTGTATAGTACTTTATAATTTACATAAGACTTTTAGTGTACCTTATTTTAAAATTTCACCGTAACATGAAAATAATGGTAAATAAATTATTAGTATATCCAATTTATAGATGTGGGTATTAAGACAGAGAGATCAGAAGAAAACCACTTCTTCATGTAAGACAGATTGATGTGGAAAAAGCTCCAAGACACCCCAAGTTTACGGTACTCATTGATACTTCTATGCTATTAGGAAGCTTCATTGGAAACGTTTAAGTAATTCTGCCACACAATGCTGTCACCTTGCTGTAGAGGAACATTAGTCTTACGTGAAGAAGTGGTTTTTGTATGCAACTGATTATATATCTAAGAGAAACTGCTTACGAAAATACCTTGTACTTCAAGGAGTTGCTTCATTCACAGCTAATTAATCCATCAGAGAAAGCCTCGAGTAATCACTTTTACTCCTGTTCAATCAATCTGGACCAGATATAAAACCCTGACCCTTAGAGAAGTCTCCAATCTCAAACCTCTGGATATGTCTTTTATAATATCTTCTAGCATGTTCAGAATAATAATAACCAATTAATGAATGATATTCTTTTACTTTTAATCTAGCCCTAGAAAACACAAACTGGGTTATGTTGTCAATGGGGTTGGGTTTAATTATGTTGAAAAAGTCTTTTACTTTAATTCTTATAATGAGCCAGTTTTATACTTCTGAAGTGAATAGTATTTGTTGGATCCTAAGATTTTGCTTCTGAAGCAGGATGTTTTGAAATGGCCAAATTTGACATGAACATTTTTATGTTGGTGACGTTTTGATGTGCCCGAGTCAAAATAGCTATGGTGCGTTGTAAAACATTGTTTAAAATTATCAAGTAATGTGAGCAATGTACATCCCTAACTCTCATCTCTTCCCAGAATTTTACTTATACTAGAGATTTCTGACATTTGTGAGGATCAGAATGGGGTAAGACACAAAGGATGCATGCATATTACTTGGGTATAAAAGAAAAAAGATACATAGATAGATGATAGATAGATAGATAGATAGATAGATAGATAGATAGATAGATAGATAGATGCAATATGACTATTTTGGCTCAGGTATACTAGAATTTTCTCCATGTCTAATCAGCCATATCAATTTAGTCTCTTACCTTTTTCAGAACCTGGACTTAGCCAGGCCAGGCATAGGGCCCTCAGCTGCCTTCCATAAGGTCTCTCAAAAGTGTCCCTCCTATCTCTAGATTCAGTGAAGTCTTTGTGAGGGTAGGTCGGGAGATATATGAGAGATTTTTTTTTCCAAGGAAAACCTACATTTTAATGGATTCACAAATTTTCTAGAGCAGTGGGGTTTCACACTTGAGCATGCATCGAAATGACCTGGAGAACTTGCTAACACACAGACTCCTGAATCCCACACTGAGAGTTTCTAATTCAGTAGGTCTTTACGGGGGGTGGGAACTAATAATTTGCATTTGTAACAAGTTACTGGGTGCTCCTGATGCAGCATATCCAGAAGATTAGCCTTTGAGGAACACTACCCTAACATTGGTCACTACCTCAATCTCAGTCTGAATGCTCTAAGATCTTCTTATGCACATAGAAGTTCTGACTTTAGAGAGTATGGAGATATCTTGCAATAGAAATTCTATTTAACTTCTCTTCTAGTTAATCAAAAAGCTCTGTCAGTACTTTTCTATCCATTGTTAATAAGTGTTCTCAGTCCTACAAGATTCTCTCCTTGAATCTCTGTACAATGAAACCTTTTACTTCTGCTTTACCTGGAAACCAAGACACTCAATCTGTTTGCTTTGTGTTTCTTCTTAGAAATCTCTCTGCAGTTCCATTTTCCCAGGTATAACAACAACAACCAATTCTAAAAATGAAACTTGCACACAAATCACTGTAGCATTAAGATGTATGCACCCTTTTTACTACTCTCATCCCCACAGGATCCTGCTTCTCTTGATCTTTTACCAGCAATCCTATTGTCTCTGTGCATGGTATTCCCAATGTCAGACCCTCTTCTTTATTATCCTTGTAGTTCATGTTAACCATACTGGAGAGGCAGTGTAGTCTGATGGTTACGGCTTCTATTTATAATGCTTAAATTACTTACATTCAAATCATATTCTTACCACTTACTGTGTTCCCTTCAGAATGTTATTGAATCTCTGTGTCTCAGTTTGTCACCTGTAAAAATGTGGATGGTAATAATGCCTAGTTTCACATGGTGGTTATGAGGTATGAGGATTAAAATAGTTATTATTTGTATATAACTTTATGTGATGCTTAGTACACAGAAGGTAAGTAAATGTATGGTGGAAAAGCTATAAATTATTTTAGTTCTCCCTAGACCTAAAATACTCTATCCTTTAATATTTCAGGAAAAGCAATTTTATCCTCAATGTTGCTCAGTTGAAATACTTTTTTCTTACTTCCTGCCCCTTAATCTACTGCAGTATTGCTTCTACCACTAAGCTCTCCACTTTTTCAAGGTCACTGTCAAATGTCAAAACTATCGTCCTCTTTTCTGTGACCATTTTCTTTCAATGCATTTTTAAACAGGTTGAACACTCTATCTTTGCAAATGCTGTACAAACTTAGATTCACCTTTTCTTTACCAATTTACAATATTCCATTTCCTTAAACAGTATTTGTTCTCCTTGAAAAATGAGCTTGTGCCAAACACCAAAGAAAAACACCTGAAAGGCAAAATAAAATACCTTGAAAGTACTTGTGTTAGGCCTTTTTTGTGTTGCTATAATTACATGCGTTTGAGTCATTTATAAAGAAAAGAGGGTTAATTCATTCATGGTTCTGCAGGCTGTACAGGAAGCATGGCACTGGCATCTGTTCAACTTCTGTGGAGGCCTCAGGGAGCTTACATTCATGGCAAAAGACAGAAGAGGGATCACTGTATCACATGGTGAGAGCAGGAGCAAGGTGGGAGGTGCTACACATTTTTAAACAACTGTATCTCATGAGAATCCACTCATTATCAATATTAAAGCACTAAGCCATGAGGGATCTGCCCCCAGTGACCCAAACACCTCCCACCAAGCTCACTTCCAACATTGGGGATTACATTTGAGCATGAGATTTGTATGGGACAAGTACCCAAACCATATCATTCTGCTTCTGGCCCCTCAAATCTCATGTTCTTCTCTCATTTCAAAATACAATCATCCTTTCTCATAGTCCCCCAAAGTCTTAACTCATTCCAGCATTAACTCAAAAGTCCCAAGTCCAAAGTCCAAGTCCAAAGTCTCATCAGAAGATAAGTTTACTCCACCTATGAATCTGTAAAATCAGAAAAAATTATTTACCTCCAAGATACAATGGGGGTACCTGCCTTGGGTAAACATTCCCATTCAAAGATGAAGAAATTGGCCAAAAAGAAGCAAAAATCCCCAAGCAAGTTTGAAACACACCAGGGCAGTCAGTAAGTATTAAAGCTGCAAAATAATCTTCTGACTCCATATCTCATATCCAGGACACACTAGTGTAAGGGGTGATGTCCCAAGGCCTTGGGCAGCTCCACTCCTGTGGCTTTGCCAGCTAGAGCCCCCACAGCTGCTTTCAGGGGTTAGAATTGAGTGGCGCTGCAGCATTTCCAGGCTCAGGGTACAAGTTGCTAGTGGATCTACCATTCTGGATTCTGGAGGATGGTGTCCCATTTCCCATAGCTTCACTAGGCAGTGCCGCAGTGGGAAGTCATGTGGGGGCCTTCAACACCAACATTTCCCCTCTGCACTGCCCTAGCAGAGTTTCTTTGTGAGGGCTCCACCTTTGCAGCAAACTTCTGCCTGGGCACGTAAGCATTCTCATACATCCTCTAAAATGTAGGTGAGGCTGCCAAGCCTCCTTCAGTCTTGCACACTGCATGCCTACAAGTTTAACACCACATGGAATCTACCAAGACTTACAGCTTGCACACTCTGAAGCAGCAGCCATAGCAGTATCTGGGGCCCTTTGAGATAAAGTTGTATCCAGCATAGCCAGGGTGAGAGGAACAGCCTCCTGGGGTGGCACAAAGCAGTAATGCCCTAGCCTTGGCCAGGAAACCATTTTTTTTCCTTCATAAGCTTCCAGGTCTGTGATAGGAGGAATAGCCTGGATGTCTTCTGAAATGCCTTCCAGGCCTTTTGTCCACTGTCTTGGTTATTAGCACATTTTTCCTTTTAGTCATGCAAATCTAACAAGTGGTTGCTCCACAGCCTGCTTGGATTATTCTCTTGAAAATGGGCTTTTCTTTTTTTCCCCACATGGTCAGGCTGCAAGTTTTTCAAACTCTTACACTCTGCTTCCCCTTTAAATATAAGTTCCAACTTCAAGTCATTTTTTGCTCCCATGTTTAGCATAGGTGGTTAGAAGCACCCAGGCCAACTCTTGAATGCTTTGATGCCTAGAAAATTCTTCTGCCAGATACCTTTAGTCATCACTCTGAAGTTCAAACATCCACAGATCCTTACGGCATGAACACAATATAGCCAAGTTCTTTGCTAAGGCATAACAAGAGTGATCTTTGCTCTGGTTCCAAATAAGTTCCTCATTTCCACCTGAAACCTTATCAGCCTGGACTTCGCTGTCCATGTCCCTATCAGCATTTTGGATACAACCATTTAACCACTCTCTAAGAAGTTCCAAACTCTCCCTCATCTTCCTGTCTTCTCAGCCCTCTAAACTATTCCAGCCTCTGCCTGTTACCCAATTGCAAAGTCACTTCCACATTTTCAGTTATCTTTATAGAAAGGCTCTAATCTTCTGTACTAATATTCTGTTTTACACTGTTCTTGCATTACTATTAAAAAATACATGAGGCTGGGTAATTTATAAAGATGTTTAATTATCTCACAGTTCTGCAGGCCGTATAGGAATTACGTCACTGGCATCTGCTCTGCTTCTGGGAAGGGCCTTGGGAAGCTTACAATCATGGCAGAAGGCAAAGCAAGAGCCAATGTATCACATGGTGAGAATAGGACAAGAGTAGGAGGAGGTGCCACACACTTTTAAACAACCAAGCCATGAGGGATCCATCCCACGACCCAAACACCTCCCACGAAGCCCCACTGCCAACAATGGGGATTACATTTTCACATGAGATTTGGGCACAATGAATATCCAAATGATATCAGTCTTATAATCCTAAAATAAATATCAAATAACATAAAGGCTACTGAAATACATATGTGCCCCAGGAAATCTAATCATTTTGCATTTCTTCACACTAGTATTTCTTCAGAAGGGAAGGTCTAGGTATTAGGTAAAGGATCAGGCAAGGCTCTTCATGGCATGGATTAAGCTTCATCTACTCTGGCTCCAAACTTTTACACCTCCCAGATCCAAGAAAAAGTCATACAGTTAACTGGGTCAATTCTACTTAAAGGAAGTTTTGTGGCCGTGTTTTAGTATCAGAGCATGATCTTGGGGGGGCTCACCATCCTAGATCCACCCTAATTGCCACAGTGAAATATCTATTTCCCCAAAGTTGTACTCTTCCTGAAAGATACTTAGATAAATATTATTTCCTAAACTTCATTATATTCCTACTGATATTCTAAAATACCATATATGTTGGCACCTAGGGAGGTACCTGGATGGTTTACCCCATTTGTTTGGCTCAGCTATATTTTAGTCATTTTATTAAATGGTTAACAATTTGGAATATTTCTCATAGGAACAAATATTGTTTTACAATATAATTTTCAATGGATGAACAGTAGCCTGTGGTATCAAGGTGTCATAATGTACTTAAAGAAACCCATACTATTAGCATTTACACATTTTCTATATCTTGACAGTATTCACAAATATATTCTACTACTTATATATTGCTGTCAATAAGTATTTGCACATTGGATTATTTCATTTGGAGGAATCCTTAGAAGTAAACTTGATAGTTCAGTTAATATGAATATTTCAAGGCATCTCATAGATACTATCCTCCCCTGAAAATATCTGGGGGAAGACTGTCACTGGAAGATAGAGCCTGAGACCATGGGGCAAGTGTGTATTTGGTGTATTCCAGGAAGGATAAGGTGGCTACTGTGGCTGCAACAGAGTGAGTGAAAGGGAAGAGGAGAAAATGAAGTTACAAAGATAGCATGTCACCAGATGATTGGGGCGAGGTGGGGAGGAGGGGTCTGTTGCAGGCCATTTTAAGAACTTTGACTCCGAATGAGACAGAGAGCCAATGGAATGTTTGAGCAGAGAATAGATGCAATATAACATCTTTAACGAGGTCATTCTGGCAGCTGTGTTGAGAATGAGGGGCACAAGGGCAGAAGTAGTTCGGCTCATTAGGAGACTACCCAAATATAAAAACAAACAAGAAATGGTGGATACTTGGAGCACAGTGATAGCAATAGGTGAAAAACCTAAAATTTTAATGTATTTTAAGGGTGGAACTGATAAGAATTGTTAGTTGAGTGAATATAGGATGTCATAGTCACTTAGTGAGATTGGGGAGACTAGAAGAGAAGAAAATATTTTGAGATGGAAATTGAAACCAGCTTAAATCCAAGACACAAAAGTAAAGAAAATGTCATACACTGATAACTGAGCACTGGGTCACTAAACTGAATAACTGTGTTAAAGGAGGTGAAATGCATAATAACCTGTTTTAATTATTTTCTCCACATATCAGACATATTATTCTTTGTGGTATAAAAATGTGCATGCTATCCTGGCTATATCAGGTACTAAAAATTTAATCTGAGACATCATTTTATGTCTTTGAGCCTCAGTTTTCTCAGCTATAAAATAAATAGAGAAATAAAAACAATGTTATTCAGTTGCAAAGATCAAATAAAGTGATGCACGAAAGGTGCCTAGCACAATGTGTGACATACAGTTAAGTTCCAACAAATGTTAGTTCCTTCATTTTTCTTTCTAAATTGTAAGTCCCTTTTGAATAGAAACTTTGTCTCTGTAGCCACCACAGCATGTATTATGTTACCTTATATACAGTATGTGTAGAATATTTATTAATTTAAATGAAATAACTACTTCATAAGCACTTGTTTTTAACCCCCATGAATGGTGGTCCCAAATCATATGTGTAATTGTCAGGTAAGGTTAATTATATATATAATTATTTGTACCTATTATTGATATCATTTATCTCTAGCCAACTGGTGCTTTATGGATAAAGTCTATTTCGCTGAAAACTACTTTCAATGCCTGTAATTTTTTATTTTTAATCTCTAGTATGAATGCATTTATATATCGCATTTTCTACATACCCCTTTCAATTCCTCCATCGAAACTGAGGGACTCATTGTCCTTTTTTTCACCAGGCCTAGGAAGAATTAATTAAATTTTGTTTCTCCTCAGAAAAGGGGACTATGTCTGAGAAATCTGCTCTACAATTTGGGTAGTAGTTAAAGGATTGTGCATGCCTTCCAATCTGCTACCTTTGAGACAAGAAACTTCTGCTGAATGCTATGCCTCTCAGGTACAGTTGCTTGGACTGAACTGCAATATTCAACATTGGCACAGGGATGGCTGGTGTCAGAAGAGCTAGCCATGAACACGTGAACTCATCTCTTTTCTAACTCCAGCCTCTATTGCTCTATTGCCCATGGAGGAGAAGCAGCTTGAGGTTTTTCATGAACTCTCCAAAGTTTTCCAGGCAATTGCCTAATTCTTACTTTCCATTGCATTAGAGAATCAGAAGAAATTGATTTTCATCAGATTGGAAACAGTCCAGAAAATAGGATTCATGTTCCATACATCACCAGTCTAAGTTGCCAAGATACGCAAGTTTCAGACTGCTGTGTGAAATTGAAACTCATTACAAACATAGTTCAGATTGGGCTCCCTGATTGCAGCTGAAACATCCTAAATGATAGCAGTTTTCTCTTGTTTACCTTTTAGCAATGGCACCCAATCACAAGGAGATATCTAATCAGCTAATTGACCAAATTCGGAAATAGATCATGGAAATATTTCCAGAAAAATTAGTACTTATCTTTTCTTTTAAGATCTGCAGGGAAGAAAATTCTCTACTTTCTTCACCTTACAGTAGAACTGAGTGAACTTCATCATCAATAAATGCTTCCTTATTTCCAACTTAACTCTCTCAGTTGGTGGTTTCTGGATTTTTGTTCTCTTCTTTTTGGACCACACAAACCTTTATTTTGCCAAGACTTAAAAGTTCCACATTAAATTAATCATAGTTGAAACTTAGGAATAGAACTGTGCTTACAAAAATATTATCAATGTCTTGTAAGCAAATAATTTTTTTATATTAACCAAATATAACAAGCAAAAACCTCAAAATGATTACTTTTGTATATCTAAATTCAGTTATACATCTCAGTATAAAATAAAACAACTTTCTTGTTATTTGAATTAATGAATTGAACATTAAATATATTTATGTATTTATTTATTTAGATTTTCTCTTTTTCTAAAAATAATTTTAGGTGGCTAGAAATTAAATTTAGGCTGTTGCTATTTAAAATGTAACACAAATAAAGTCAGAATTTAGTGTTTGTGTCAAATAGATTACGTAAAATTAATAAAAAGCAAATAATATAGTATAATCTGAAAAAAGTAAAACATAAAGAAAATAAATAATTGATTTGACACGCAAAATATTGCAGATGCGGCCACTGATTAGACACAGATGAAATAGCCAAACAGATGAGCATGAATACAAAAAGGTCATGATTAAATTAGATAATAAAGTACCTATTAGAATTCTCTTGGCTTGTCTCAATTTTGAAGCATATTTATAAAATTATAAGAGACGACAGTTTAAGACATTTGCAATTTAGTGTTAAGCATTTTTTTAGTATATCATTTTGGTCAACCTTTAAGTCAGTGTGGCCATGTGATGATACAAATCTAAAATGCCTGGCTTTAAATTATCACCTAGGGAATGTGAAGTTCACAGAAATGAGCAGGGTGCCGTTCATTAGCATGTCAGAGATGCTTCTTCAACAGGATGCCATTAAATTATTGTGGTGATAATTGAGACACTAAAAAGAGACAGATGCTGGGTCTGTAGTTCCTAAGATCTTATAACCCATTAGCAATTAAATTTCAATGAGCTAACATAATTTCAGTCTCACTAAATTAACAACTGGGGATTTTTTTTTGAACCTGTATTTTTCTAGACCAGTTTTGGCTGAGTTGTAAAGGAAATCGAAACACCAGTGTAGTACAGGAATCAGGACACAGAGCAAGCAGGTATAGGGATGTGCCCTACTCTCAGGCCTGGAGTTTGGGTGGCAGCCAACCAAGGCAGGACTGGAAGTGGCAGTCCAATTGTATCAGAGTGTTCTGATGGTCATTGCAGCTGTGAAGAACAAAAATGTATGGGCAGAAGGTCAGATTCTTCCGGGAAGACATATGACTGTTTTCTCTCTCTAGGTAAGGAGATAACCTCAGAGACTCTGGTCTATATTAGGATAGATGAGTCTGTGCTGTGGTAACAAATTAATCCAAAAATAGTACTAGTTTAAGGCCACAGTGTTATATTTTTTGCTCTCTCTAATCTTAATGGAGGAAAGGTAAATTAAAGCAGTTGTCCTCCATGCAGTGACTCAAATATCCAGACATATTTGATCTCAGTAATGTTACTATCTCAACATGTAGATTAAAGTCTCCAGAGCAGGGGAAGAGAAAGTAAAGTGAGAGCTTGCAACAAAGGTTCTTAATAGGCATGGAAAGGATCACACATTATTTCTACGGATATCCTACAGCCTAGGAAGACCTACATGGCCCCTGCCTAACTACAATAAAGCTAGAATATATGGAGGAGCACATGTGTATTTGTCAGCAGTAGATATCTCTGACAGCAGATCTGATCTGAAATAGAGGGAGATTAGTACAAGCACGATAATGTTGGTAAAAACTGAAGATATAATCAGATACACAAAGTCAGATTTTCCTGGGTTCAGAAAATCTAGTGGAAGGCTTAGGAACCAATAGGGCTAAACCATTTCTGTGAAGAGAAAGTGGTGGAGAATAAGGAACGGAATCCAAATTCAGTAGTTCGGTAACAGGAGTTTGGAAAGGCAATAGAGTAGAAAGAATGCGAACTCTAGAATTATGTAGGTATTAGGTTATATCCTGGTTCTACCATTTACTTACTAGAATAACTTGGCATGTTACACAATGTCTCTGAGGCTGAATTTTCTTTTGTATTATTATGAGCTGACTTGTGTCCCTTTAAAATTCGTATGTTGAAAGTCGTAACCCCTAGTATTTTCAAATATGACTCTATTTGGAGACAGGGCCTTCAAAGAGATAATTAAGGTAAAAGGAGTTCATAAGGATTGGCCCTAATCCAATATGACTGATAGAAGAGAAGATTAGGAGATGGACAGAAATAGAGGAAAGACCATGTGAAGACACTGGAAGAAGCTAGCCATCTACAAGCCAAGGGGAGAGGCCTTAATAAGAAACCAACTATGCTGACACCTTGATCTTGGACTTCTAGCCTCCAGAACTGTTAAGAAATAAAGTTCTGTTGTTTAAGCCACCCCGTCTGTGGTATCTTGTTATGGCAACTCTAGCAAACTAATTCAGGTGTCAAAATGTAACAACACCAATACTTGTCCAATATATTTACTTTTCTGTAAAAGCAGGAATATGCTGTACAATGTTGTATTCAAGCTAATCATTTTGTTGTGTTTTTTAAAGACGTATTGCTCTTTAAAGATGGCAATGTTATATCATTTCTCACTGAATTTGCAGTGTTTCCCATAAGGCTTGGGCATTTATAGGTGTTATGATATAGTCTGTGGAAAGAAGAAAGGGAAGAAGGAGGGAAGGGAAGGAAAGGGAAGGGGAGGGGAAGGGAGGGAAAAACTCATGATACCCAGAAAATCTTATTAACAGACATGCAGAGAGAATAAGTAATGAAGGTTAAAACTCAGGTAGAGTCTTAGCAGAAAATTTAAGATATCAACCAAAACGGCTATGAACACTAAGCCATCTTTACTATAGCAAATATTTCTAATATGCTTCATGCTAAGAGCCGGAATCAGGGTTAAGGTAAGAGACAGTCAACATATCTGTCTACAGTAGAGGCATGCAGGTGTGGGAATTCAGGCAAGTACCAAAAACACCAAAAAACATTTACTTTACTGTCTAAAGCCCTTGTGAAATATTCAATAACCTCATCATGAAATTTTATTGTGTTTCAAATGATGACCATGCACTCAGGATCTTAGATGATGGATTTCAATGTACAGGAGCCTCTTCCCTGAGGACATCTGAGGCATAAATAATGATTCAATACAGCCAATATTTACTCAGCACCTTCCTGTACAAGGCACTCTGCTCAGATATAAAAGCAATAGAAAGGTGACTAAAACCCAGTTCTGGTCCCCAGAGCTTGCAAAACTGTGCTATTTTGGAAATGACTCCTATTTTCTCATCCAAATAAGCAAGATATCAGCAAATACACACCTGTGTTTGTACAGTTACATAAAAATAAATAGCAGCACAGCCAGGCAGGAAAATAACAATTACATCTCAAATAATCCTCCTGAAGCCTAAAATAATTTATTTGCATTTTCAGAGAAGGAAATTGAAGTTAAAATGCACACAAGCACTTAGCAAATGTCTATTGACTGGAAGAGCATCAATTCTTGTTAGGACCGACAGCAAATACCTTCAGGTTAGCTAGTAGAGGAGTGTCAACAATGCAGCCTCTGATAGAAAAAAAAAAAAAAAAAAAAACAAACAAACAACTGAAAACTTTGTTCTAGATTTTCAACATGCCTAAGGTCAGATTATGACCTAAAGATCTATGACTTTTTCTTATAGAAGTGATTAACTATGTAAATCTGTAATTCCAAACCTTCCCAAGAGAACCTTCAAAATGTTTGAAAATATGCCGCTTCAATGTATTTGAAGTGCCTTATCTGTCATTGTTCCTTATTGTATATTTCCATTGAAAGAACTAGTGTGCGTGTTTGTGTGGGCATGGTGGGGTCAGCATAAAATCGTGAGGCAGTAATCTAATGTTGTTTCTCACCCTAAAATTACTTTCATTCCTACCCTTGTCCCTCGTTCTCGACTGCAAGAAGAAGAATGTCTTCCAGGTATCCGAGAGCATGTGGACAGCACTTTGAGCCAGCAGTCCTAGAGAAGCTCTACAGTCACAATGAAGAGGGCACAGGGTAAACTGTGCCAGCTGATGCGGGAAGGCAAGGGAAACAATGAGGACATCTATGCAGAAATCTGGAAATTAAAACCTGGTTTAGGCATGAGCTGACATCACTGCTACTAGAGTTGAGATGAGAATGACAATAGTAATGAGCACACATGTAAGTGCCTAGCACGTGCCAGGTACCATGTAACATAATTTACATAAGCTATCTACAATACCCACACATTCTTCATAGGAATTCATGCTATTATGCGCATTTTATATTGTTAAACTGCATCTCAAAATAAATTCCAAAAGATCACAAAGCCAGGAAGTGCAAACCACAGAATTTGTATCAAGGTTGGTGTGATTCTTAATCTTCTACAGCACTCCATTCCGAAAGCAAGAACAAAACAACAGACAACAATGAAGCCACATTCTCAGTCTCAGTTGTTATAGCAAATCATTGTGTCACAATTAATTCCGATGTTCATCTGAAACAGTGGTGTGCTGACAAATGTTTTAAAATGTCCTCGTGTGCATCATTTGCTTATTTCTGTTGTGCAGATACTCCTCCTATGATCAATTTTGGGCTACTCATGTAAAGCTTCTGAAGGTGCAGTTCGGAAGAGGTGTTTACAACTGGCTCTGCTGAGTTGTACAGGTCAATTTCAGCACACTCCGAAAAGCACTAGTTTTTGAAGCTGCAGCATTGAAGTTTGGAGAATGGCTTCCACTTTTATGTTCATTAGAGTGGACTCAGGATTATCCCTAAAATATCAGCACGATTATTGTACTTGCAGTTGAATATGTTTCCTTTACTAGGAGAATGTCATATATGCACGTATCATTTTAATCTGTTTGTATATAAAATATGCATGTGTATAATGTGCCTATATATGTGTGTGTGTGTGTGTGTGTGTGTGTATAACATAAAGCAAAAAGCCCAAAACCGAACTTAATTCTGTAAATCACCAAAAGCTGGCATTCTTATGAAAAACACATTGTTGAAACCTTCATGTTTTCATGTGCTGGTCAGTAATCTAACTGCACTTGAATCAACTGGGGTTTTGTTGAAACACAGGGTCCCATCCACAGGAAAATGATCTGAAAATGAGAACATGAGAATGCAGTAAAGCAGCATTATGCAACTGTCCAGGAGGAGAGTTAAACGAGAGGTTTGATCAGCCTACTGCCCCATTATCAAGAGCTATGCCAGATAACTATCAGTTTAGTCACACAGGAACTTGGCTTAGTATGGACTTAGCATCCTCAAGAGCCAATCTCCTATAAGAGTTTAGACCACCCTGTTCTAAGAGACTTGGCACATATCCAGCTTTGCTGTAAAGGTTATCTCAAGAAAATGCTTCTGAGACACTTGCAAGCTCACAAAGAAATTGTGGATATCTAGAATTATGATGGGAAAGGATTCTCATATTAGCAGAACTAGGGATGAATGAGGCCTATTAGAGTACCCTGAAGTGGAACAATGAAAATATATTTTCCAGTTACACACATAGATATAAGTATATATTAACGTGTAAATAAAAATGGTCCATGAAAAATGGAATTTGGAGATGCTGCATTAAGCCTTCAAAATGAATTATGGAAGAACTTATCAGATCATTTATTATTATAATAAGTTCTGAATCTCCAAAAATAGGACAGGATGTGTGGTATTCCTGAAACATATTTCACCAGATAATCTTTTGTGTGTATATGCAGCTAAGATTAAATTTGGTGGTTTGGAATATGCTGGAATAAGGACATCTCTAGATATTTAATTTTCATTATAATTACTTTAAGTGGAGAAGTTAAGGGTTTAGTATCCCATGTTGATCTACCTTCTAGGAGGGGAGAAATATACTTCTTTATCCATGTCTATATATCCTATCAGACAATGTAGCAGAATTTAAACTTCTTCTTTTTGTTAGTTATTTTATGTGTTTTGATAGATTATGACAAGATTGGCAGTTGTTTTAGGGTCTCCTAGCAAATGTTTTAGACTTTGTAGGCTACATATCGTCTTTGTTGCATCTAACTATCTATCTATCTATGTTCCATGTATCTTCTACTTATTTTATAGCTCTTTAAAACTATCAAAAAATATTTTTAGCTCATTGATCAAACAAAAACAGTCTTCAGGCCATAGTTGACCCACAGGATGTAGTTTTCTGATCCCTGATCTAGGTGACAGTTTCAAAGCACATTGAAGAACTCAACATCAAACTGAAGTACAAGATTTAAGCGTTCTCAAAGAGGCTTTCCCCTCCTACTCACCCAAGATTTCCTGATATAAGAATATTACTCTCTCTAATGCCAGACCTATTTTTTTCTATGCTTCTTAGAGTACACAGCACCTTGTGATTGCCAGCTTCCAAAATAGGCCCAGTGATCCTCCGCCTTCACGTATTTACAGCTTTGGGCTACTCACTCCCATTGTAACAACATTGTTTTAAGTGTGGAAGAAATTTGTGGCATCCAAAGCTAGATTACAAAATATTAAAAGATGTGGTATCTGTCTTGCTTATACCCTCTTGCTTGGATCACGTGTTCTAAGGAAAGGCAGCCACCATATTGTGAGACACTCAACTGGCTCTATGGAGAGGTCCTCCTAATAAGAAACAGAGACCTTCTGCCTATATCAAGCAAGGAACTGAGGCCTTCTGCTAACAGCCATTTGAGTAAGCCATCTTGGAAAGGAATCTTCCAGCTCAATCATGCCTTCAGAGGATTGCATTCCATAGGACAGCTTGATTGCCAGAACTACTCAGCTAAGGCATTTACAAATTCTGTACCCACAGAAACTGTGAGAAAATAAATATTTGTTGTGTCTAAGATGTTAAGTTTTGGGGTAATTTGTTACATGGCAACAAATAACTAACACAATATTTTAGCTAACCATTTTGACATAGACAACTTGATGTCAATAATTTTTTTTGCAATCTACTATTTCTCATAGGCATTTTTATGTAGGTTCATTTTGACAGGTCTGTTTTGTTTCACATTCTAAAAAAAATAACCAAATAATACATGAACTACACAATTCAAACACTCCTATTGCCAGCTCTTATCTAAATGGTCAGGGATGGATGAGATAAGGGGTAGGCTGACGACAAGAGTTGATGTGAGGCTCAGGAATAAGTAGAGAGTAGAGTGAGGCTTAGGGATGGACAAGGGATGAGATATAGGTCAGAGATTGGTAAGAAACAGGGATAAGTCTACGTACATTCTCTTATAAGTTTTAAGAATGTGAGAACAATTTGGCTATGACATCTGTCACCTCATTGATCACCAGGGCTGATTTGGCTGATCTAGCTGGCTAGGCAGGTGTCCCTTTCCTCCCTCACTGCTTCATGTGTGTCCCTGCTGAAGCCACCGACTCATTCAAAAAGGACTACCTTTCCTAGTAGAGAAGGATAGCTCTTAGGTCAAGGGTGTGGGTGTGTCCGTGCTCTCCTGCTACAACCTCCAAAGAAGTTCTCAAGGTCCATCTGTAGTAGAACACAGGGTAGTCAAGCAACTAAGACTTTAGACACATCTAAATGATGCATTGCAGATGTCAATCTGCTTTTCTAAAATAAATAAATAATTGCAAATGACCTTATTTTTGGCCAAACCCACCTTGATTCATCCTGCTTTATTTCTAAAGAAGCAAATGATTACTCAAGGTGTACACATTCAGGTTAAGAAGATTTAAGCAGGTCTATTAAAATTAGTTGGATAATTTTCTCTATATCCTTACCGACCCAATATTTTCTACCCACAGTCACTGACCTACATATTCATAAACACTAATCATTTGAATATATTTTATCAAATGAACCAAATACAAGGGCAAGTGTCTTTAGCTCTCAAACTTTGTATTCTTCCCAGTGCTTAACACAAAACAAGCTACATAGTATAAAGTAAAACAAAGCAGACCAGAGTAAAAATTATACAGGATTACAAGGTATAATGCAACAATTCCAGGCTCAGTTAGTAGCTTAGAAGGATCATTTTGATCCTTTGAGTCCCATTGACCTCATTGGAAAATGGGAGTAATATTACTTTCTCACAGGGTTATTTTGAGGTTCAAATGGAATGATAAATGTGAAAAAGATTTGGCAATTTTGTTATTGAAACAAAGCACCATAAATATGCACTGAGTTAAATTATTCAAATGCTTTAAGGACTCTGAATTTTCTCTTCTAAAGCTATGAGTCAAGTTTCTTTAAATGTATCAGTTAACAGCTGTTTCCCTATTAAAGGCAAAAGTCTGGTCTGCGTTTTAAAGAAAAAATAAAACATATGGAAATTCTGATATAATATACCAATATTAGCATAAATATATAGAGTAAAATCCAACATTTTATGCATCATTTGTTTTTTTTGTTGTTGTTGTTTTTTAGTCTATAAGAGCCAGTACACATCCAACCACAGTTAAAATGCATGCCTAAATTTTAAAAATCTGTTTTAGTCTCTTCAAGTATGTGATAAATATATTATCTTCCAATCATATGGTGAGATGTCTGAGATGTTATTTTCTTTCCCAATTCAGTTATCTTGCTCCAAATTCCTTTTTGTTTCAATTTCTTAAACTGTGAAATCAGGGCATGCTGTTAGTAATGGATTTGTTATTTTCTGGCACAGTAGTAGCTAAACTAAATCATTGACAGTCTATCAGTCTAAAGGAAATCTACTTCCAGCACTTCCACAGGGTGTCAGGATGTTATTAATTTAGAAATTATACAGATTCTTATATATAACTCCAAGTGCTTTGACTCCAATGAGAGAAAGAGAGAGCCTTTGTTATTGAAAAGAAATTTGATCTTGCAGTAAAATTTAGCCAGAAGCTTCATTCTCAGATTAGACAGACAAAGGATTCACACAATTGAATAGTTTTTTGTCATCGATGTGTGCATAAAAGAACGTTCATGTTTTCAAATAGAGTTGAAAATCTTACATGTTTTCTGAATAAAGTAACAAATATGTATTGTGTTCATTCTATGTACCAATCATTTTTCTATGTGTTATGAGGGTCTGGAGTTTATCCTCGGCCTCTTGGGGCTTAAACTCTAGCAGAAAGCATATAGGAAAATACTTTATATTACATGAGCCATAATGAAATGAGTGTTAAATCTAGATATATTGTTCTCTGGATGTAGAACAGCAAATGACTGATTCTGACTAGAGAGACCATCGCACCAAATCTGAGCCTGAGGGAAGAAAAAGATTCCAGTAAACAGAAATCAAATGAATGTGTATGGCCATCCAGGCAGAGGAAAGTATGAGCAGAAATACTGAGACAGAAAAGTGTTTAGGGTCTGTGGAGAGTAAGTATCCTGCTAAAGTTGAGTTTAATATTCCAGGAAGAGTGAATTGAAGTTTGAAACTGAAAAAGTAGTTTGAAGTTCAATTGTGAATACCATGCTAAGAAGTTTGGAGTTTATTTTGAAGAAAATCAGGGGCTATTTACAGATTTTGAGAAGCAGAATTTGAGATATCACCTATTTTGTAAAGAAAATGTTAGAAGCGGTATGAAAGTTGGGCTAAAGAGACACTAGCCTGAAGACAAGGAAGCTGGTTAGTCCTAAAGACAGATGTGTGCCTGATCCAAGGTAGTGGCGATGTGAATAGAAAGGAGGGAAACGGCTCAGACTGACATGGAAGACATTCCAAACAGGATCAACAAGATTTAGCTGATTGGATGGAGAGAAGGAAGTGGTGAGTAGGAATATGAAAAAAAAAAAAAAAATCTAGAAGAGTCTGAAGTTTCTACTGTGGGTGATTATGTAGTATATTGTGCTGGGGAACAGAAAACTAAAAACTACAGTTGTAACAATGGTGTTGTAGAGATATCTTCATACATAAGGAATGGCTTGTGGATTAAAAAAAAAAAGAAGCCTGATAATGAGCATTCCCATTCCTCTTTATATAAAAGAAACAGAGTAACACACTCTCAAGTTTGGTGTGAAAGTAAGTAAAAGGTGATGACTTCTAGGACAAGAAAATTAGTCCATCTCCATTTGGAGAAATAAGAAAGTGTTCAATCCCCAACATATGAGTCATTATTTCAATTTAGGGGAGTCAGGCTCTCAGCTGGGATGGCTGTGGGCTTCTATGTGATCTTTGAGACCTAGATGGGAAGAATGTGGAATAACCCTGAAGGAATAGTGGGGTGAAAGTCAAGAGAGCCCATGAAGGCATGGAGGCCAGACTGAATCAGTTCAAACATTCCTAAAACTAGAAGTGACAGCGTGGTGGCAAAGTTGGTATCAGTAGCTTTATATACCAACCACAGAGTTAGCATTGTTTTATTTTAATTAAATATATTAACATCATCACAGAAAAATAACATGTTTCTTATATCTCAGATATTTCCAGTAGGGCTGGTGACTAGAGATGGGGATATTTGCCAATAAGGCAATATCCTAGGAAACTAATTTTTTAAAACCAGCAGAAAATTTAATAACTGTGGCATGACACAAGAAGCAGATACTGAGTGATATTTCCGCTAAAATAAAATGATAGCTAGTTGTTTAAACACTGATATAAATCATGTAATCACTTTTCACAGTTCATGCATCCCTGCATCCATTTATTCTGTAAATATTCACTATGCATTTACTATGTCATAGATGCTATACTCGGTATTCGTGATACCAAATACGACTTTCGTGCTCCCAGGCATATTATTACCTAATTAAAGATATGTCAATCCAGAAGATTAGAACTAAGCAGTTTAGCAATTAAGTTTACTCTCCACTTCTAAAGACTGGATACACGCAATAACAAAATGGATACATGCAATAACAAAATAACAACAAAAGCTGTAGATGGTCTTGACCGAACACCTACTATGTGCCACATACTGAGTTGGGTAATTTAGATCTATCATTTCATTTAATTCTTACAACAATCATATGAGATAGAGATCATTACCCGAAAATTTTGGGTGAGTAGGTAGAATATGAATTTAAGACATCTTCTCAAGATTACAAAATGTCGTTCATTATTGCAGCTAGAAATGGAAAGTGAGTCTCTTTCATTTCAAAGTCCACATTCTGCTTTGACCTCAGGTTATCAGTCAGGAAGCTTCTATGTAAGACAGACTGAGGAAAGAAAGTTGGGCATCACAGATGGTAGTCTGAGAAAGTTCCTGGGAAAGGGTGGACCAGAAGTGTGGAAGAAAGCAGGAAACATGAATTGGCAGAAGCCATTCCAGGTGGACGGATGTGAGTGGGAAGAAGTAAAAGAAAGAGAAAGGGAGAGGGTGCAGAGAGTGTCAGCAAAAGCCCTGGATTGGGAAACAGCAAACAGTAAAGCAGGCCAGAGAGACCTGGTCATTTGGAACCCACCACCATAATGAAGACACACAGGCCTTTTAATTACCAGAATAGTGACTCAACTTCAATCAATGAACCTCCAGCAATCTTAGCTGGCTTGCGTTATCGTTGTGTAGTTGATTTATTTCTTTCACTCTGAACTTCCATCTCTGCCCAAGTTTTAATTAGCTGAATGCTCCTAGAAATCTGTGAACCTGTTCACAGGCTGAAGCATAATATGTGTAAAAGCAGCTTCCTGCTGTGAAAAGGTTACTCAGTGGACAACTTGTTTTCAGCTTGTTGATAAGGACAGTGCAATTTGGAAGCACTGCTGGCACGCTGCTGCCGTAGATATGTGTGTCAGCAAACAACTGTGGCATCTCATGTCAGGAGGCTACCTGAATCACAGTGCCCACTGGGAGAAGGGCAGTCCTAGGACTGAGCTTCAGAGGGACCTACTTGGATTCTAAGGCTCTCACTAATGTTGCTCTTTTCTATTTCATGGCATGCCTTAATGAGGTGATTCAGGACCAGAATTATTGGGGAAAATGTTATTAATATCAACTGGTTCCTATAAATATTTTTTGTTTAATCCCAATTCTTCATATTAGGAAACAGAGAATATGACATTCATTCATTTATTCTTGCCTTCGTGAAACATTTTATGCATCTCTACATTTCAAAAACCATGGTAATCAGTGACAGCAAGATATAAAGATTAATATGATAGCATCTATGTTCATCACAAATTACAGCTTATAAAGAAAAATACTATATCTTGGTGTAATAGTATAATGCTTTACTTCTCAAGCTAGGGTTTGGGGACGTAGTCTCAAGGTTCTGAGCTTACTCTATGAGACTGTGAGTATTTATATTTGTGTTATTTTTTCCAGGACTTAATAAATACTATCCGTCTACTATGGGTCATCTAGAGGATTACCATATTCATAACATATGTTGCAATGTTCTCACTTGACATTTCAGAGCCCAGATTTCTGTTTCTGTTTTGAAGGATGTTGGTGCCAGGTTTGTGTTTGTGTTTTTAGGTTGATGCCAATTAGTACATCTTTTATTGTTTAATACAAATGAAAGGGACAGTTTTATGATACATATAATGAGTGCACGCTCTGTGAAGGCCAAATGATAATGTGATGTGCTGCGCAAACAAAAGTGTGAAAGGAAGAAAGTAGCGGGAGAATTGAGCCATTGCAAAGCTCAAAAATGGGTCAAGATATTTTATGTAATTATATTCAGGTTCTGAGCTCTAATTTGACTTCAGTAAGTCATCACATTAATTTATTTAAATTTTATATTTATGTGTTTAATTTATACTTTTTGGAAATTGCCCATGAATTTAGGTTTGTAAATATTTAAGTAACATGATCAAAATTATTTAAGTCACGTGATATTTTTTCCTTTTAAAATGGTCCACATATTACCCAAGAGTGAGAATCACTGTTATAAATGTCACGTGCTATGATTCATCCTGCTTCTCCCCTTAGCTGCTCTGAGAAAGGTTATTAGTGGTGTTGATCTCCCAGTGTTCCAGATCTATGGCTTCTTACAAGTCCTGAGCTTAATTGACTCTTCTGATGTGTTTGAAGCTGTTTTTCATTTCTTTCTTTTTGAAACTCTTTTTTCTTCTGACTACTAAAAAACATTTTTTACCTTTTCTTCTGCCTCTCTGGCCATTCTTTCTTAGTCTTCTTGTGGAATTATTATTCCTCTGCCTGTCCAAAATATATTTATGCTTCTAAGAGTTTTCCCCTAGTTTCTCTTCATTTTATTACTTCTTGCACTTGCTATGGGTAAATTCATCTGCTCCTAATGCTTCAGTTATGACCTATATGGTAACGACACGATCTAAATTATGTCGCCAAACCTCTCACCTAAGTTCCACATCCGTATCTACAACTGTATACTTGGAATTTGCATCTGGATGGCCCATAGCCTTCTCAAAGTCAACAGGTATAAAACTGAACTCATCAGCAACACACACACACACACACACACACACACACTTGAAAACATTCCTCAACTCCACAGCTTTTTAGGCTCTTGTCCCCTGTATTGTGAATAGCAGCCATTCTGAATTCCTTCCCTGTTTCTACCGTGTATCTAAGTCAGAAATCTAGACCTTTATTCAAGGAGGTAGTCTTCATAGGGTGCAAGCAGATAAAAGCTTCATTATTTGTTGTCACTTTACACCTACTCTTGTAACTTTTTTTTTCACATTTATGAAAGCAATAGTGGGAAGCTCCAATTTTTTTTTTCAATCACTTTCAAACTCTAGTAAGGATAGGATGATTCTTTTGTTTTGTTTATTTTGTTCGCTTCTGTGTCCCAGAACTTAAAAATGAAGAGATATTGGAGGATTAAGTGACCAAATGCTGTTATTCCAAGTCTTTCCTTCTCATCTGTGGGTTATAGTGGGGGAGAAGGGAAGGCAGCGAGAGACAAAGCTATACTTGTTTTATGTGTAGCCTTGTGTTTTTATTCTGTAGAGATGCAGATGAATTTGAATTTAAGTCATAGATATTTTACATTCAACTTTTTCAAATGCGTGTCAGATAACAGTCTTTGCATCTCTTAAAACTGCCGGGAACATATATCAAACTCATCTTGAAGCACCCCCTCACTTGATTTGAGGTAGGTAGAAGACCGATCTTCTCCTCACTCACGGGATGCGAGCACATTCATATCTCTAAATAAATCTGAATCCCTGGCTTCTTCAACCTCAAGTAAATTCTTAAACTTTTCTTCAGAATCCTATATATGGTTGAGGGACTATTGCTTACAGAATCAGTTTGTGGTCATCCTTTTGTCCAGTGCTGTAACAATGAGCTAGCATATTTCTTTAAAATTTAGTTAGCTTATTTATGTATTTATTTATTTATTTAGAGAGGGAGTCTCACTCTGTTGCCCAGGATTAAGTGAAGTGGCATGATCTCGGCTCACTGCAACCTCTGCCTCGTGGGTTCAAGTTATTCTCCTGCTTCAGCCTCCTGAGTAGCTGGAATTACAGGCACCTGACACCACGCCCCGCTAATTTTTGTGTTTTTAGTAGAGACAAGGTTTTGCCGTGTTGGCCAGGATGCTCTTGAACTCCTGACCTCAGGTGATCTGCCCGCCTTGGCCTCCCAAGGTGCTGGGATTACAGGCATGAGCCACCATGCCCAGTCCTAGTTTTATTTTTATTGATAATGATTGAATTCAAACTATGGTGACTCTTCTGAAACTCGATAACATTAAGATAATTCAAATATAGCATCTTGTCTTGTAAAGCATTCTTGATGTTCCCTTTTCTTTATTCCCAAAGATGATATCTTATATATCTTCTGCTGACCAACTCTTCTTTCCCTTCGCTGCTAACTTTTTATTTCAGATCTTCATTCTCTCCGTCTGATGGAGTGGTGGTTCTCAATTGCTGTTTTTATCATATCGAATAACTCCTAGTTTCTTACATGTTATACTAAAAATTTCTAAGCATAATATATGAAGCCATGCATGATTTTACCTATGCCACCTCTTATGCCTTTTTTCTTTTTTTTTAATGTTTATGGACATATATTTTATTTTTTAAATTTTTTTATTATACTTTAAGTTTTAGGGTACATGTGCACAATGTGCAGGTTAGTTATATATGTATACATGTGCCATGTTGGTGTGCTGCACCCATTAACTCGTCATTGAACATTAGGTATTTCTCCTAATTCTATCCCTCCCCCCTCCCCCCACCCCACAACAGGCCCCGGTGTGTGATGTTCCCCTTCCTGTGTCCATGTGTTCTCATTGTTCAATTCCCGCCTATGAGTGAGAACATGCAGTGTTTGGTTTTTTGTCCTTGTGATAGTTTGCTGAGAATGATGGTTTCCAGCTTTATCCATGTCCCTACAAAGGACAGGAACTCATTCTTTTTTATGGCTGCATAGTATTCCATGGTGTATATGTGCCATATTTTCTTAATCCAGTCTATTACTGATGGACATTTGGTTTGGTTCCAAGTCTTTACTATTGTGAATAGTGCCGCAATAAACCCTAAACTTTGCTTTCACCACAAATTCTGATGTCAGCCATACAGAAATACCTGCACTTTTTTAATCTGTTTGAAATCTCATTGTACAATGAAACCTCCTATAAAATAGTATTTTTCTGTAACGTTTCTCCTTCCCATACCAACCCTTCCCATCCCCAATCTGATTGAAAAACTCCCAGTCATCCTACACAACTCAACTCAAAGATATCCTACTCTATGGAATCTTTCTTGATCTTTCTAGTGGCGTATTAATTCATCTGTCATTATTAGAGCATCCCCACCCCCTCTGTGTTATTATGTAAGGGCTGTCAGTAACTTAAGTTGTCCTCAACAGTATTTTATCTCCAATAAAGCACCTGATTTAATCTGTGTATTCCCATTCTCAGTCTAACTATAGCTTCATATATCAAGTGTCATGGATACTTGAGTTAGGAAACTTGGAGAAATACTTATGTTACTTTGCTTGGCATGATACCCAGTTGTGTTCGTCCAATTATTTTCCAAATTCAAATGGTAATATGCCTTAGTTTCTTCCTTAAATATCCTGCTAAAGTGTAGCAGAGCTCTCTGACCTAGTTTTGTCAGCCCCCTTACTCATTGTTTATTTCCCACCAGTGTAACAGCATAATGTGAATCCTCAATATTTTTCTAAGCTATATTAGAATATCAACTCTAGATCCACATCTATTTATCTCTCTTCTCCTTTATCAATCACTAATTTATATTTTTAAAATAATTATCACCAGCAAATTCAAAGATGTAAGATATTTAAATGAAATGGATGAGACAGATATAGTACCCATATGAATCAACTGCACTGACTGAAGGCCCATAAGTCAGGCTCTTCCTAGTTTCTGTTACCATCACCAGGCACAGCCTGACCTCCAATTTGCTCTGCTACTAGCTGTCAACGATTATACAACCAGAGGGTTGTGTGTGACACTATAAAAACAAAAACTAATATATAAGTTTTCAATACATCACTATGTCTGCTACAGTTAAATTGCAGCAACTGCTGACAAATGCGACAAAAGTTGACAAAATATCTAAAGCCTAAGAAGGATGTCAGCAGTTATTGCTGAACACAAGGTGTGTCCTTGTTACGTTTTTTTTTTGTGCCAGCAGTGTTTTAGGTAAGATTGAAAACGTCTGGATATATTTTGTTAGTGTATCTTGCAATTGTACATGAAGAACATTATGTTGTCGATGGAATCATTTTTCTTGATTTAATTTTTTGAAATTTTAATACATCCCTGTATCAGTCTGTACAGGCTACCATAACAAAATATCACAGACTAGGTAGCTCAAACAACAGATATTTATTTCTCACAGTTCTGGAGGCTGGGAAGTCTGATTAAGCTGTTATCCAACTAAATCCCTGGTAAAAGCCCTCTTCCTGGTTTTGCACATAGTCACCTGTGTCCACACATGGCAGAGAAAAAAAAGATATTTTACTCTTTCTCTCCCTATAAAGCCATTAAGCTCATCATGAACATGCCACCCTCATAATCTCATCTAACTCTAATTACCTCCCAAAAGCCCCATCTCCAAATATCATTGTATTGCAAGTTAAGGCTTCAACATGTGAATTTTGCAAGGATATACTTCAGTTTATAGCAATCCCCATGGTTCAAAATTCAAAAAATTTAAAAGGCTGTACAGTAAAATATTTCTATATCTCACAGTTATTTACACTGCCTGTGATATGAGCACTATTATTAGTTCTTTATATATCATACAAAGGTATTCTATGCACACATAAATATGTATGAATATATATCTTATTTTTACACAAATGGTGAATTCTTTATACACTATTATCCACTTTTTTTACTCAGTATGTATTGGCAACCACTCTATTTTGGACTACAAAGAACTACCTTATTTTTTTATAGCATCATCACATTTTATGGTTGGATGTACCACAAAATATTTAGCCGATCCCCTATTGATTAGCATTCAGTTTGTTTCAAATGTGTTACTATCGGAAACAATGCTGTATTACGTAGCCTCATACAGACTTCATTAGCATATGTGAGAGCATGTTTGTAGTATAAGTCTTTGAAAGGGGAATTGACGGGAGGAGGGCATTGATAGGGGATGTGTATATGTATATTTGTAATTTTAATGGACATTCTAAAAGTGTTATTCACAGGAGTTGTGCCAATTTAAATTTATATTCCCTTCAACCTTGACAACATAATGCATTTTCAGACTCACATATTTGCCAATCTGGTCAGAGAAAAATAATATTTTAATATAGTTTAATGCACATTTTCCTCACTATGAGTGAAGTGTATCATTTTTCCTATGTTTAAGATCTATTTATATTTTCTTGTTAACTGTCTAGTCATATAGTTTGGTCAATCTAATGTATTGGTCATCTTTATAAATTAATTAGTTTCTAGTTTGATGTTTTTATTTAGGATTTGTTTCTGGCATGTTTTGAAACATATTTCCTATTAGTATTACTTATTACAACATACTAACTATTTCTTTGATGGCTTATGGATTTGTGTGAATATTAGGAAGGACTATTCCACTCCATAGGAATAAAATATTTATCCTAGAATTTATTCTAGAACTTTTTGTTTGTTTCACTTTTTAAGGTGAAAATTTAATCTATTTAGTAGTGAACTGCCCTAAGATGGTTTCTAGTAATTCCTATTTCCTAGTATTCAAATTATTGTTTAGTCTCTTCCCACACTGTTCCAGAGTTGGTGTGTGTGAGTAGTAGGAATCAGTTAGAAAAGATATTGCAACTTCTGTCTTGATGTCTTGCTTTTTTTTAGATCATTTTTTTCTGGGGGAGGTGAGATGCCATGTTATAAGCACCTCTCAATATTATCTTCCTTTTCAAGGAAGCAATGACTTCCCCATTCCTATTCAAGGAGACATTATAAGATCATTAGTTACATTTTATTGCTTTAGTATATTTCCGGACTAGGTGGACTCTGAGATCCCTTACAACCCTGACTTTTTATAATCCTCTGATATGTAATGTTAATTATTATAATGGCTAGAAAGCATAATAATATTAGGATTACCAAAGCTCAAGACCCTGAACTTTATGTCCGTTCTGCCATCCACTACTACTCTACTCTAACACCTAACCATTCCAACTACACACATTCGTTTGTTTGCGTGTGTGTGTATGTGTGTGTGTTGTTTTTAAGAATGAAGCTTACGTCTCAAAATCCAGTTAGGAGTTTCTGCTCCAGCTTAGAATGCAGAAATTTACAAGACAATATTGTTCTACCCCAACAAAGTGGACAAGCAACTTACAAAGTCACGTTAAAACATTTTTGGAGAATTTAAGAAGTAATAAAGAAATCTTAAAATCTAAAATTGAAAATGTGATGTTCCAGTCTAAAGGGATAATAGCACAGGTATAACTGGAATAGCAGAAGGAAAAAAAAAGAGTAAAAATAGAGTAGAAAAAATATTTGAAAATATAACAGCCAACGATTTATCCAAATTTAAGTAACATATCAATCTGTAGATACAAGAAGTTCAGAGAAAGCCAAGAGTGATTAATACAAGTAAATAACACTTAGCACCTCATTGCCAGAGAGCTGAAAATTTAAGATGAAGAAAAATATTTTGAAGGCAGCCAGAAAAAAAGATGTCTTTAATAAAGAGAAACAATAGCACAGACAAGGTAATTTGTTATCAAAAAAAATGGAGTCTGGAAAACAATTAAACAGAATCATTTAAGTGATACAAAACTAATAAAATGTCAGCCTAGAATTATATCTCCAGAAAAATATTTTTTAAATGATGGGAAAATCAATACCTTCTTTTCCAAGCAAACAAAAGCTGAAATAAATAATTTGCAGCAGAGCTCAGCTATAAGAAATCTTAAAAGAGGCTCTTTAGGCTAAAGAAAGTGATGCCACTTTTTCAGGGAGGAACAAAGATAGCATGAAGGAGCACATATGTCAGTAAATATATATTATTCTTATTACATACACTCATCCATATGTTTAAAAATATGTTTACATCATGTTATTAGTTTTTAAATATAAAACAGTATGAATATATTTTGTGAATAAAGGCATACCTTAAAGTTAAATATATAACAAATAGGGCACAAAGACTAGGAGAATGGTAATTGAATATATACAGTTGTAAGGTTTTCATATTTTTTGTAAAGTAGTAGAATGCTGCTTGAAGATAAGCTGTGAAATTATAGATACATGTTATAATCTTTATACTATACAATAAACATACAACACTCCAAACACAAGCACATCTAAAACACTAACATGAGAAATGGAATGGGATGCTACAAAATACTTGATTTATTCCCACTTTTTAAAAGTCATAAAGGAGAAACAGGCACAAACAGCAGACGGTACCAATGAAAAACAAACGCTAAGAGGGTAGACTTAAATCCAAATAAATCAATCACTATATCAAATATAATTAAACTAAATATCTTAAGGAAAAAATCAGAAATGGTCTGACTGTACATAAAAGGGAAAATCAAGTATATGTTTATTATAAAAACACATTAAATGTAAAGATACATTCAGGTTAAAAATAAAAGCATATATCATGGAAATATTAAGCATAAGAAAGCTAGCATGAGTATAACAGACACGTAGACTGTAAAATGAAGAGTATTACCAAAGATAAAGAATAATTTCATAATTTAGAAAGGATAAAGGAATAATTTCATAATTTTATAAAGGATAAATTTCATAATTTTAAAAGGATCAATTTATGAAGAAGATAATCATCTTAGTATATTTACCTAACAACGAAGCTTCAAGATCCATAGAGCAAAATGACAAAAGTAGAAGAGAAAAGTAAACAAATCATGATTATAGTTGAAGATATCAATAATTTCCTCTCAGTAACTGATAAATCAATTAGATGCCAAATCACCAAAGATATAGAAGACCAAAAATATTAGTTTTCTCAGCATATGGATTAGTCTCAATAATAGACAATATGTTAAGTAACAAAATAAGTAATAACACTTTCAAGAAATTGAAATAACATCAAGCATCTTCTCTGACTATAGTGGAATAAAACTAGAGATTTATATGAAGAGAAAATTTGGAAACTCATACAAATATATGGAAATTAAACAAAATGCTTCTTAATGACCAATAGGTCAAGAAAGAGATTAAGAAGGAAATCGAACAATTTCTTCAAGTAGGTGATAATGGACACACTACATACCAAAATCTATGGGATACAACAAAAGCAGTACTAAGAAAGAATTTTATAGCTGTAAGTGCCTATGCTGAAAACAGAAAACACTTAAAACAAACATTCTAAGGATGAATTTTAAAGAACTAGAAAAGCAAGAGCAAATAAAACTCAAAATTATTAGGAGAAAATAAATAACAAAAATAAGAACAAAAATAAAATGGACATAAAAAAGCAATACAAATGATCATTGAAACAAATAGTTGGGTTTTTGAAAAGTTAAACAAAAATTGAGAAACTTTTAGCCAGACTATGAAAACACAAGAGATCTAAAAAAATAAAATCAGAAATAAAAAGGAGACATTACTACTGCTACAGCAAAAAGTCAAAGAATCATTAGTGGCTACTATGAGCATCTTTATGCCAATAAATTAGAAAATCTAGAAGAAATAGACAAATTTCTAGGTACATGCAATCTTCCAAAATTGAACCAAAAAAAGTCCATACTTGAACACACCAATAATAAGTAACAAAAATAATGCCATAATAAAAAGTCTTCCAGTAATGAAAAGCCTGGAACCTGATGGCTTTCCTGTTGAATTCTACCAAACATTTAATGAAGAAATAATATCAATTTTACTCAAACTAGTTCAAAAAATAAAGGAGTAGAGATTACTTCCAAACAAATTCTACAAGGCCAGTGTGACTCTGACACCAAAACCAGAAAAAGATACATTTAAGAAAAAAACACAGGCCAATATTTCTGATGAATATTGATGCAAAAATCCTCATCAAAATACTGCTAGCAAATTGAATTCAACAATACATTAAAAAGATCGTTCATCATAGACCAAATAGGATTTATCCCTGGGATGGAAGGATGGTTCAACATACACAAATCAATCAATGTGATATGTCATATCAACAGAATGAAGAATAAATCCGTATGATAATTTTAATTGGTGATAAAAGGTTTGATAAAATTCAACATCCTTTCATGATAAAAACCATGAAAACCTGAGTATAGAAAGTACAAAATAAAAGCCATATACAACAGATCTAGAGTTAGTATTATACTGAATGGGGAAAAACGGAAAGCCTTTCCTCTAATTTCTGGAACACAACAAGGATGCCCACTGTCACCACTGTTAATCAACATAGTATTGGAGGAGGCTGGGTGTGGTGGCTCACGCTTGTAATCCCAGCACTTTGGGAGGCTGAGGTGGGTGGATCATGAGGTAAGGAGTTCGAGACCAGCCTGGCCAGGCCAACACAGTGAAACCCCATCTCTACTAATACAAAAATTAGCTGGGCGTGGTGGTGGGTACCTGTAATCCCAGCTACTCGGGAGGCTGAGGCAGGAGAATCACTTGAACCCAGGAAGCAGAGGTGGCAGTGAGCCAAGATTTTGCCACTGCACTCCAGCCTGGGCAACAGAGCTAGACTCTGTCTCAAAAAACAAAACAAAACAAAAACAAACAAACAAAACACCATAGTACTGGAAGTTCTAGCTAGAGCAATCAGACAAAAGAAAGAAATAAACGGCACTTAAATTGGAAAGAAAGAAGTTAAATTTTTATTTTCAGATAATATTATTCTGTATTAAAAAAAAACTAAAGATTTCATAAGAAAGCTATTAGAACTGATAAACCAATTGTGCAAACTTGCAGGATATGAAATCAATATACAAAAATCAGTAGCATTTCTATAGCCAACAGTGAACAATGTGAAAAAAACTAAAACATAATTCCATTTACAATATCACACATAAAATTAAAGACCTAAGAATTAATTTAACCAAAGAAATGAAACATCTTTATAAAATGAAAACTATAAAGTGCTGATGAAAGAAATTAAAAGGACACCAAAAAAATGAAAAGACATTCATGTTCATGGATTGGAAGACTTAATATTGTTAAAATGTCCATGCTACCCAAAGCAATCCATAGTTTAAATGCAATCTCTATCAAAACGCCAATGACATTTTTCACAGAAATAGACAAAACAATCCTAAAATTTATCGGGAACCACAAATGGGCCAGAATAGTCAAAGATATCCTAAGCAAAAAGAAGATTCTCATTACTGTACTTCAAATTACACTACAAAGCTACAATAACCAAAACAGCATAGTACTGCCATGAAAGCAGACAAATAGACCCATGGAACAGAATATAGAGCCCAGAAACAAACCCACATACCTAGAGTGAATTCATTTTTGTCAAAGGTGCCAAGAACATGCACTGGGGAAATGGAAGTCACTTCAATAAATGATGCTGGGAAAATGGAATATCCATATGCAGAAGAATGAAACAACCCCTGTCTCTAGCCATATACAAAAATCAAATCAAAATGGATTGAAGAGTTAAATCTAAGACCTTAGATTATGAAACTACTACAAGAAAACTTTGGGGAAAATCTCCAGGACGTTGGTCTAGGTACAAATTTCCTGAGCAATATCCCATAAGCACAGGCAAACAAACAAAAATGGACAAATGGAATCATATCAAGTTAAAAAGCTTATGCACAGCAAAGGATACAATCAACAAAGTGAAGAGACAATCAACAGAATGGGAGAAAATATTTCCAAAATACCCACTTGAAAAGAGATTAATCACCAGAATCTATAAGGACCTCAAACATTGCTATAGGAAAAAAAATCAGTGTATCAAAGAGATATCTGCACTCATATGTTGGTTGTAACACCATTTACAACAGCTGAGATTTGGAAGCAACCTAAGTGTCCATCAGCAGATGAATGGATAAAGAAAATGTGGCAAACATACACACTGAAATACTATTCAGCCATAAAAAAGAATGAGATGTTGTCATTTGCAACAATACGGACGGAACTAGAGATCATTAAGTTAAATAAGCCAGGCACGGAAAGGCAAACTTCGCATGTTCTCACTTATTTGTAGGATCTGAAAATCAAAAAAAATGAACTCATGGAGATAGAGAGTAGAAAGATGGTTACCAGAAGATGCAAAAGATAACTGGGTGGCTGGGAAGGAGATGGGGATTGTTAATGGGTATTTAAAAAAATAGAATAAATAAGACCTACTATTTGATAGCACAATAGGGTGACTATAGCCAATAATTACTTCATTATGCATTTTAAAATAACTTAAAGAGTATAATTGGATTGTTTGTAACACAAAGGATAAATGCTTAAGGGGATAGATATCCATTGTCCATGATGTGCTTATTTCACATTGCATCCCTGTATCAAAACATTTCACATACCCCATAAATACATGTACCTATTATGTACCCACCCACAAAATTAGAAATAAACGTATAAATAAATTTTTAAAAAGAAAAAAAGGATTTGGAAACTATTCTGATAAAAACATAATGTTTTTTCCAGAAGGAAATGTTTCTAACAATCATTGAAAATAAATCAATATTCATACTATGATTAGACATAAATGACTTTCAATTATTATTCTACTTAGCAATGATGATCAGTCCTTAATATTGAAGACCTAACCTCTGCTTTCCATAAATGGGTCTGCATTGGAGTATTGGCTCCTTGCAGATATAATTCAGTTAAAATGAACTCATTAGTGTAAGCCCTAATCTTATATGATTTGTGTGCTTCTAAGAAGGGCAGAAGAGACACAAACACAGATACATACAGGGAGTTATGTTTTCACAAGCCAACAAACACCGGGAGCAATAAGAAGCTAGAAGAAGCAAGAAAGGAGTCTCCACAGAGGCTTCAGAGAGAGAGCGAGTAACCATGCAAGGACACTAATTTTGTACTTCAAAACTTATTAACTATGACAGAGTAAATTTCTGTGTTTAGTTCAAGCATTTGAGTGTTGGATACATTTTTTACAGCAGCCTTAAGAAACTAATACACATAGTAAAGTCCCTTTACACCTCAATAAAGTTAAAATTAGATCTCTTTATCACATTATATGAATCTCTACCATACACGAGACGGCTTCTTTCTCTTCTTTTGTTAAGATGTCTCCTGAGGCTCCATGTCTTTAGGGCTGCTAATAGGATATCAGGAGTTTCTTCCTGGACTTACAAACTTACTGACCGCTGGGAATGAGGATAGTGACTATAAGATAAAGAATAAATATTCCAATATTTCAAGAATGAATAAGTGATGTAGTGGAGTTTTCTGTAATTGAAATCTTCCAAGAATGTTATTCCATCTTGACTGACTCTTTCTTACCAACTTATTGTCTAGTGAGAGCACCAGAGACTAGAATAAGTCTATACCTTCCAGAGTTTGCGACTTCTAGCTAGATTTTCCACCCCATTGATGAGAATCTCGTATTATCAACATGGTGACCAAAATTAACTAAAATTCAAATATGGTTACTTTACTTCCTCATAAAACATCTGGAATCCAGTTTCTTGGTTGGTTTGTTTCCTGGAGTTAATTAGAACTCTTGTGCATTTGTAAGGGCTACAGTTTCCAACTGCACTATTCACCTTTCCTAACAATTGCTTAAACATGGTTTCCCACTGTTGAATTTGCTAACTTTCTTCTTTATTATGGCTAGAATCCAAACTTTTCTTGACCTCATTTCTTTCCTTTCACTTGCTTTCTGTGCTGGCCTATGTTCCTATTTTTGTATCTTTTCTTGCACACATGAAGGCAGAGAACACACCAAATGACTCGACCTCCGATCATGACCCTCTCCACCTCCTCTACCTTACACGTGTGTCTGTGTTCACGACACTAACCACTTTCATTGTGTCGGTTTTCTTGTTCTGAAGAGAGCTGAAAATACCCACCATAATTTCTACATAATATCTGAGATATTTTATGAAACAGAGAAAACTGGGCATTCACTCTATTAACATCCAGTTACTAGACAACACAATAATCAGGCTATTTTCACATTCTTATAATAATTATGGCCACATAGTTTTTCTATTTCTTTATATATAATAGCTGGTTGCATTTGACAATCTTAATAATTCTTTAGAGATATTGCTTTTTAACTTAGTAAAACAACTTTAAATTGACAAAGATTTAATTGCACATATTCTAGGGGTTCAATATGATGTTTTGATACTTTTTTCAGATGATAATCATTGTCACTGTAAGAAACAAATAAAAGCTATTAATAGAAAGCTATCATAGAATTTTACACAAGATATATAATTTGTAGTTTTCATATATAGGAAAGAAATGTTAAATTTATTTTTACCAAATGGTTTTACTTTTGATAGGCGTAGTATATTTTGTATAGTCTACTAGTAGTATCCCTTAATTTGAAGTAATTTTTAAATAATTAGGTAAGTGTTGCCCGTATATTGCTAAAATCACTATTGTGGTTTACATTATAATTTTCACAAATGAAATTAAAAATTTCATTACAGATTAGCACAGTTCCCTGAGGTACTATTTAAGCTATATGTTACCTTTAATCATATGTACATGACATCACTCTTCTGTACTCTTCCCCTCACCCCAAAAACAAAACAAAACAAAACAAAACAAAAAGCATGCCATTTTAGAGCTATTGGTCTTTGTTCATACTGGAACTTCATCCTGGAGTACTTTTCCCTAACTATAGAAACAATATTCATCCCTAAAAGCTTCTGCATATTTATGCTGTCACCTTCTGGGAAGAAGGAAAGAAACACACAAATACACACTCTAGTATTTATTGAGATCTTACATATACCAGACGCTATACTAGACATGTTTGTAACACAAGACCCATGCCCATTAGTTGTTTCCTCACTTTGCATAAGAAGAAACAGAGTCTTAAATATGTTAAGTACCTTGCCCAAAGTTGCACAAGCAATTCATGGAAGAATTAGCATCCAGCTCACTCTTATCTAAGCCCAAAGCATGTGTTCTTTCCATGCTTCAATAGGTTAGCTCTAAAGCCCCATTCTTATAACATGCAGAAAGATACTTTTCTACCTGTAATATTAGATGAATTAAATCAATTAGTTATTGAATGCTCACACCTTGTTTTAGTCACTGGCAAAATAATGTCAAGATAAACTTTATTACTGCCCTCCACAAGATAGAGAAAGCAAGTTATTCATCAAGTTGACCTTGACTCTACAGCTAGAGTGACCACCTGCCCCAGTTTGATTGAGACTGCCAGTTTTAACACTAGAAATCCCATAACCCAGGAAACTATCCAGTAAAGGGCAAACTAGAATGACTGATCACCCTACCATCACCTATACAGTAGAAACACCATGGAATGTTATTTTTAATTGAGACAGGGCTTCTGTGATGGTTAATACTGAGTGCCAACTTGATTGGGTTGAAGGATACAAAGTATTGATCCTGGGTGTGTCTGTGAGGGTGTTGGCAAAGGATATTAACATTTAAGTCAGTGGACTGGGAGGGGCAGACCCACCTTTAATCTGGGTGGGTACAGTCTAATCAGCTGTCAGCAGACAGGGATGCTGTTTGGAGCCTTTAGCAGGCCCCCATAGGTGAATCACTGTGGAGGTCTCTAGGATTTTGGAGCAAGGCCCTGCCATCTTCTGCAGATAACTACTCTCCATTTGAGAGACAGCTCTTGGTCTGTTACTGGGCTTTGATGGAAACTGAAGGTTTGACTATGGGTCATCAAGTCACCATGCGACCTGAACTGCCTATTATGAACTGGGTGCTTCTGACCCATGTAGCCATAGAGTGCGGCATGCACAGCAGCACTCCATCATGAAATGAAAGTGGTATATATGTGACCAGGCACAAGCAGGTCCTGAAGGCACAAGTAAGTTACATAAGGGAGTGGCTCAAAGGCCCATGTTCTCCACTCCTGCCACCCTGCCTTCTCTTGCCCAGCCTGCACCAGTGGGCTCATGGGGGAGTTCCTTATGATCAGTTGACAGAGGAAGAGAAGACTAGGGCCTGGTTCACAGATGCTTCTGCACGATATGCAGGCACCACCCGAAAGAGGACAGCTGCAGCACTATAGCTCCTTTCTAGGACATCCCTGAAGGACAGCGGTGAAGGAAAATCTTCCTAGTGGGCAGAGCTAGGATATGAGCAGGCAGAAAAATGTGAAAAAGGAGATTGGCATAGTCTTCCAGCCTACAGCTTTCTCTGGTGCTGGATGCGTCCTGCCCTCGATCATTAGACTCCAAGTTTTTCAGTTTTGGAATTCGGACTGGCTCTCTTTGCTCCTGAGCACGCAGACAGCCTATTGTGGGACCTTGTGATTGTGTGAGTTAATACTTATTAAACTCCCCTTTACATATATATATATATATATATATATATTCCATTAGTTCTGTTTCTGTAGAGATCCCCGACTAATACAGTCTCGTTATGTTGTGTTGGGAGCAAGCCCCCCAAAATCCAGCCATAAACTGGCCCCAAAACTGGCCAAAAATAAAATCTCTGCAGCACTGTAACATGTCCATAATGGCCCTGACGCCCAAGCTGGAAGGTTGTGGGTTTACGGGAATGAGGGCAAGGAACACCTGGCCCGCCCAGGGCAGAAAGCCGCTTAAAGGCATTCTTAAGCCACAAACAAAAGCATGAGCCATCTGTGTCTTAATGGCGTGTTCCTGCTGCAATTAATTTGGCCCATCCCTTCGTTTCCCTTAAGGGATACTTTTAGTTAATTTAATATCTATAGAAACAATGCTAATGACTGGTTTGCTGTTAATAAGTATGTGGGTAAATCTCTGTTCGGGGCTGTCAGCTCTGAAGGCTGTGAGACCCCTGATTTCCCACTTCACACCACTATATTTCTGTGTGTGTGTCTTTAATTCCTCTAGTGCCGCTGGGTTAGGGTCTCCCCGACCGAGCTGGTCTCAGCAATGTTGCTCACGCTGGACTCAAATTCCTAGGCTCAACTGACCTGCTTGCAGCAGCCTCCTAAAGTCCCAGGATTACAGGTATGAGCCATAGTTCCTAGCCATGGAATATTCTTAATACCCACAAGCTGACCAATTAAATATGGAGGTGGACACAAAAGTTATTATTATTTAAAGGTGGCTGGAGTTAGGAACCATTGTTCAAAAACAATGGGTTTTTTTCCGGACCAGCAGTTTAGGCATCACCTAGATACTGGTTTGAAAACAAATACTGCTCCAGAAATACTTAATCAAAGATTCTGTGGGTAGAGCCCAGCAATCTATGTTGTAATAAGGCTTCTAGGTGATTCTAATGCATACTCAAGATTGGGAATCACTTCTCTAAAGAAATGACGGGAATAAACCTGTCCCTAACAGTGATTCAAGTACAATTTTCTGCAAACACTGTGATTGTCAGTGTGTAGTCATGTGGCTGACGTCCTTTTCCTTCTATATATCATTTGAGACTTTTGCAATTATTTCATTCTGCCTTGAATATGAGAAATGGTAACGTACTAATTTTGGACTGGTTTTCTCCTGTTTTTCTAGTTCTTTAAGATGCGTTTGTTAAATTGCTTATTTGAAAATTTTCATCTTTTTTTAATGTATGCACTTATAGCTATAAACTTCCATGTTAATACTGCTTTTGCTGTATCCCATAGGTTTTGGTATGTTGTGTTTCCATTATCATTTGTTTCCTAAAATTGTTAATTTTTTTTTTCTTAATTGCTTTGTTGTCCCACTGGTCATTCAGGAGTATACTGTTTAGTTTCTATGTATTTTTATAGTTTCCAAAATTCCTTTTGTTATTAATCTGTAGTTCTATTTCATTGTGGTCAGAGAAAATTATTGATATTATTTCAATATTTTGAATACTTTAAGACTTGTTTTGTGACCTAATATGTGGTCTATCATTGAGAATGATCCATATGGTGAGGAAAAGAAGGTATATTCTGCAGCTCTTGGGTGAAATGTTCTGTAAATATCTATTAAGTCAATTTGATCTATGGTACAGATTAAATCCAAAGTTTCCTTGTTGATATTTTTTTTTCTGGAAGATCTGCCCAATGCTGAAAGTGGGGTGAAGTCTCCATCTATTATTGTATTGGTGCCTATCACTTTCTTTAGCTCTAATAATATTTGCTTTATGTATCTGGGTGTTCAAGTGTTGGGTGCAAATATACTTAAAATTGTTATATTTTCTTTCTGATTTGATCCCTTTATATATAGTGACCTTCTTTGTCACTTCTTATAGTTTTTGTTTTGAAAAATACTTGTCTGATATAAGTATAGCTTCTTCGGCTCTTTTTTGGTTTGCATTGGCATGGAATATGTTTTTCTATCTCTTTATTTTTCAGTCTATGTGTATCTTTATAGGTAAAGTTTGTTTCTTTTTGGCCACAGAACAATGGGTCTTGTTTTCTCATCCATTCAGCTAGTCTATATCTTTGGATTAGAGAATTTAGGACAGTTACATGTAATAGGAGTGTTGATAAGTAAGGGCTTACTCTTGTCATTTTTTTGTTTTCTAGTTTTTTGGTGGTATTCTCTTCTTTCTTTTCTTCCTGTCTTCTATTAGTGAAGGTGCTTTTCTCTGGTGATACAAATTAGTTTCTTGATATTTTTGATATTTTTTTGTGTGTGTATCCATAGTATTTCTTTTGGATTAAAGTTGCCAAGAGGCTTGCAAATACTATCTTATAACCATTATTTTAACCTGATGGGAATTTAACATGGTTTGCATAAACAAACAATCAAAAAGAAAATTAATAAAAATTCTATGCCTTAACTTTATCTTCTCTAATTTTTAAATTTTTGTTGTTTCTGTATCTTATGGTACTGTTCATGTCTTGAAAACTTTTTGTAGTTATTATTTCTGATTGGTTTATAATTTAGTCTTTCTAATTAGGATACAAGTAGTTTACAATCCACAGTTACAGTGTAATAATACTATGTGTTTTTCTGTTTACTCACTATTACTAGTGAATTTTGTACCTACAGGTGATTACTTTTTATTAATATTCTTTTCCTTCTAACTGAAGTACTCCCTTTAGCAGTTCATGTAGGACAAGTCTGGTGTTGAAGACATCCCTCAGTTTTTGTGTATCTGGAAAAGTCTGTATTTCTCTTTCGTGTTTGAAGAATATTTTCACTGGATATACTATTCTAGGGTAAAATATTTTTGTTTTATTTTTCTTCAGTGCTTTAAATATGTCATGCCACTCTCTCATGGCCTGTGTTAAATCTGTTTAGTGTTCTATAACCTTCTCATACTTGAATATCGATTGATATCTTTCTCTGGGTTTGGGAAGTTCTCTCTTACTATTCCTTTGAATAACCTTTCTACCCCTATTTCTTTCTCTACCTCTTCTTTAAGGCCATAACTCACAGACCTGTTCTTTTGAAGCTGTTTTCTAGATCCTGTATGCATGCTTTGTTGTTTTTCATTATATCTTTTTTAATCTCCTCTGACTGTATATTTTCAAATAGCCTGTCTTCAAGCTCACCATTCCCTTCTCCGCTTGATCAATTCTGCTATTTAAAGACTCTGATGCATTCTTAAGTACATCAATTGCATTTTTAGCTCCAGAATTTCTACTTCATTTTTAAAAATTATTTTAATCTTTTTGTTAAGTTTATCTGATAGAATTCTGGATTTATTCTCTGTGGTATCTTGAATTTCTTTGTTTTTCTTCAAAACAGCTCTTTAGAATTATCTGTCTGAAGAGTCACATATCTCTGTTTCTCTAAGATTATTTCCTGATTTCTTACTTAATTTATTTGGTGAGGTTTGTTTTCCTGGATGGTGTTGATGCTAGTGGATGTTCTTTGGTGTCTGGGCATTTAAGAGTGAAGTATTTGTGGTAGTCTTCACTGTTTGGGCTTGTTTGCACCCATCCTTCTTGGGAAGGCTTTCTAGATATTTGAAAGGATTTGAGTGATGTGATATAAGGTCTATGTGCTTTAGGGGGCACCCCAAGCCCAGTAACACTGTGGCTGTTGTAGACTCATAGAGATACCATCTTGATGGTCTTAGACAAGGTCTGAAAAACTTTTCTGGATTACCAGGCATAGACTCTTGTTCCCTTCCTTTAATTTCTCCCAAGCAAACAGAATCTCTCTCTCTGATCTGAGCCCACTAATGCTGGGAGGAGTGACACAAGCATTTCTGTGGCCACCACCACTAAGACTCTGCTGGGTCAGACATTAAGGCAGACCAGTACTGTGTCCTGCCCAAGGGCTGCTATAACCATTACCTGGCTTGCATTTATGTTTGCTCAAGGCCCTAGGGCTCTACAATTAGCAGGTTGCAAATCCAGCCAGGCCTGTGTTTTTCCCTTCAGGGCGGTGAGTTTCCCTAGACCCCAGATGGGTCTAGAGGTGTCATTCAGGATTCAGGGGCTACAGTCAAAACCTTAGATGTGTACCTGGCATTTTATTGTACTGTGGCTGAGCTGGCACTCAGTCACAAGATGCAGTTTTTTCTACTGTTTCTCCTTTCACCAAAGGCAAAGGGGCCTCACCCCATAGCCACTGCTACCACGGGCCACTGGGAGTGCTGCCATGTTCCTTTAAGACCCAAGGGCTCTTCAGTCAGCTTCTGGTAGATTCTTCCTGGCCTGGGACTCTCCATTCAGTGCAGTGGACTTTCCTCTGGCCCAGTTTAGGTCAAGAAATTTTGTCCAAGGGTCAAGTCCTGAAATTAGAAACTTTATGGGCCCACTTGGTGCTCTATTGGCCTGTGGACATGCTTGTTTCTAAGGTGCAAAACAAAGTCCCCTTTACTTTTCCCTCTGCTTTCGTCAAGCAGAAAGAGCTTCACCCCGTAGTCACCACAGCTGATAATGTGCTGAGTCTCACCTGAAGACAGCAAGTCCCAGAGCCTTACCAAAGTTCCTCAACATAGTACCTGGGTATCACTGCTGGTTGTTCAGGGCCCAAGGGCTCTTCAGTTTGCAAGTAATAAATGCTACCAGGACTGGTTTCTCCCATTCAAGGCAGTAGGTTACCTTCTGGCTCAGGTTTTGTCTGGGAGATAGGGCCTAGAAATGTGCTCACGCTCTGATCATTGTCTCCTCCTGCTTTGGCTAAGCTGGTAACCAAGATACAAGACAAAGTCTTCCCCACTCTTCTTTATCCTATGTTCAAGTGGAAGAAAAGGGTTTCTTTCAGAGCTGTAAGCTGTGCAACCTGGGATTAGGAAAGGGATGATGCCAGCACTCCTCAAATGGCCTCAGTAGGTCATGTGCCCCTCTAGTTTACTGTCTTTGGGCCAAGTTCAATCTTAGAACTCACAGAAGAGTTGCAGTTTGTATGGCATAGACTGCCTTTCAAGTTTACTTAGAGATCGAGAGCACTCTGGCCCTCAGTGGTAAAGTTTCTGGGAACTCAAATTTGGACCACAGGATCAGTGATTCCCCTCTGGCTAGGGCTGGTTTATATGCTTCCTCTGTGGGCAGACATCAACTGAGTTTCATCCAATTTTCCTTTCTGCTCTAACACGACAGCACTCAGTTCAATACTTCACGCCTGTAATCCCAGCACTTTGGGAGGCCAAGGCGGGTGGATCATTTGAGATCAGGAATTAGAGGCCAGCCTGGCCAACATGGCGAAACCCCGTCTCTACTAAAAATACAAAAATTAGCCAGGTGTGGTGGCACACACCCGTAATCCCAGCTACTCGGGAGGCTGAGGCAGAAGAATCGCTTGAACCTGGGAGGTGGAGGTTGCAGTGAACCAAGATCGCACCACTGCACTCCAGCCTGGGCAACAGAGTGAGACTGTCTCAAAACAAAAGTCATGATGAGCAACACTTTTGCAACTTATTTTGCCAACAAACATTTTACACATGAAAACACTCCTTCTACTGAATGCTTTGTAGGAATGACAACACAGGAAAACATCATGACATTTGGCATCAAGGAACTTCATTTTATATAAAGCTTTCTTATTTACTAGCTATACAAATGCAATCTACTTATCTAACACTTCTGAGCTCCTATTTTCTCATATATTACAAATTATAACTATCCTAGCTATGTAAATTTGTGAAGGTCATATGAGTTGATACATATAAATTTTCTAAAGGAGTGCTTGGTTTATAGAAGTTGTTCGGTAAGTGTTGTTTTTTTCCTCTCTCTAATATTTTCACACTCATTTTCTCTGGCAAACATTTATACATACAAAGTCAGGGGTGAGTTTAGTCAATGAAGTAAAAATAATCAGTCAAGTCTGTCACAAAATAATGAAAAAGGCTAACTCTTTAAATGATCATCAGTTTCTTGTAATGCTATAGTATTGCTTGTGATCCTTTTTCAGATGTTGCCTCTGATTTGGGAGAGTTTTCAAAGGTGAAACTCAGAAAAGTAGAATGTAACTCAGTAAATTCTAGACTTTTATTTTAGCGTACCAATGCTTATGCTGTCTTAGAAAGGGTCCCTTCGGATTTATGTGAAGAAGTTTTGATCTTTTATATTACATCTTGCAGCTAGTCATCAGCAATTTATTGTCTGCGAGAAAGTGTTACTTCAAAGCAAATTGTAGCTTAGTCAAATTAGGGTTTAAATTAAGTAGGTAGTTTTCTCTAAGTGAAGTGTTAGAAGCAAAGAAATTATGTCCAATCTAGGAAGGACTCTCTAATTTGGACCATGTATAGGTTCGCACGTACCCACTTCTTCCTCTAGCCAGCTTTCCTGTCCCCAAAAATCAGTAGCACTTTATTTTTTTCATATAGTAACAATCCAAGATTTTAGTAAAAAAAATCTGCAGCCTTTTGTTTCTCCATCCTGAATGAGTGGAAAATCTAGCGATTCTAAAGCTGAAGCTCAAGAATGGCCATATTTAGGAAACACCTTTGAGCTTTATGTTATAATAGGGCTTTTGATTATGATGTGTGCTAAAATTAGAGTACCACTAATATAAATATTGTGTGTGTGTGTGTGCGTGTGAATGTATTTAAGAAGCTTTTAAAGCATAAAGTTTCTGCTCAAGAATCCCACTATATATAGCAGAGGAGACAGATATCAGTGTAACCAATTAGAGTTCAGAGCATAAGTGAACAAATTCTAAAATGATATTGTATACACGTTGTATTAGTCCGTTTTCATAGTGCTATAAAGAACTGCTCAAGACTGGGTAATTTATATTAAAATTAAAAGGGTTAATTGACCAAAGATCAGCATGACTGGGGAGGCCTCAGAAAACTAATAATCATGGCAGAAGGCAAAGGGGAAGCAAGGCATCTTCTTCACAAGGCGAAAGGAAGGAGAAGTGCTGAGTGAAGGGGAAAGAGCCCCTTATAAAACCATCAAATCTCATGAGAACTAAGTCACTATCACAAGAGCATCATAGGAGAAACTGCACTCATGATTCAATTACCTCCAACTGGTCTCTCCCTTTACACAAGGGGATTATGGGGATTACAATTCAAGATGCTATTTGGGTGAGGACACAAAGCCTAATCATATTATTTCATCCCTGGGATCTCCCAAATCTCATGTCCTTTTCACTTTTTAAAACCAATTATTTCATCCCAACAGTCCCAAAAATCTTACTTCATTCTGGCAGTAATTTATCCCAAATTTCAAGTCCAAAGTCTCATCTGAGACAAGGCAAGTCCTTTCCACCTAGGAAACTGTAAAATCAAAAGCAGGTTAGTCACTTTTTAGATACATGGGGATACAGGCATTGGGTAAACACACCCATTCCAAATGTGATAAATTGGCCAAAATGAAGGGGCTACAGGCCCCATACAAGTCCAAAATGCAGCAGGGCAGTCATCAAATCTTAAAACTCCAAAATGATATTCTTTGACTCCATGTCTTACATCCAAGTCACACTGATGTAAGAGGAGGGCTTCCACGGCCATGGGCAGCTCTGCCCCTGTGGCTTTGCAAAGTACAACCTCCCACTAGGCTACTTTCATGGGCTGACATTAAGTGTCTGCAGCTTTATCAGGTGCACGGTGCAAGCTGTCAGTGGATCTATCATTCTGTGGTCTGGAGGACAGTGGCCCTCTTCTCATAGCTCTGCTAAGCTGTGCCCCAGTGGGGACTCTAATCCCACATTTTCCTTCCACACTGCCCTAGCAGTATTTCTCTATGAGATCTCCACTTCTGTAGCAAAATTCTGCCTGGACATCCAGGCACTTCCACACGCCCTATGAAATCTAAGTGGAGGTCACCAAAATTCAATTTGTAAGTTCTGTGCACCTGTAGGCCCAACACCATGTGTAAGCTGCCAATGCTTGGGGTTTGCACCCTATGAAGCAACAAACTGATTTTTATGTTGGCCCCTTTTAGCCATGGCTGCAGCTGGAGTGGCAGCCCCTGTGACACAGGGTGCCAAGTCCCGAAGCTGCATGGAGGTTGGGGGTGGGGACAGCCCTGGGGCTGGCTCACAAAAAATAATTTTTCCTCCTAGGTCTCAGGGCCTGTTATGGGAGGGGCTGCCATGAAGTCCTCTGACATGCCCTGAAGACATTTTGCCCATTGTCTTGGTGATTAACATTGGGCTCCTCATTACTTACGAAAATTTCTGTAGCTGGCTTTAATTTCTCCTCAGAAAGTGCTGTTTTGTTTTGTTTTCTATCACATGGTCAGGCTGCACATTTTCCAAACTTTTATGCTCTGTTTCTTTTTTAAACCTGAGTTCCAATTTCAGATAATCTCTCTCAAGTTGAATGTTTCACAGATCTCTAGAGCAGGGACAAAATGCCACCAGTCTCTTTGCTAAGGCATTGCAAGATTGACCTTGGCTCCAGTTCCCACTGAGTTCCTCATCTTCACGTGAGACCACCTCAGCCTGAGCTTCATTGTCCATATCACCATCAGCATTTTGGTCAAAACCATTCAACAAGTCTTTAGGAAGTTTTAACTTTCCCACATCTTTCTGTCTTCTTCTGAGCCCTCCAAACTGTTCCACCCTCTGCTTGTTACCCAGTTCCAAAGTCACTTCTACATTTTTCTGGTATCTTTATAGCAAACACCCCCCTGTCTGCACTGTCAATTTACTGGATTAGTCCATTTTCATACTGCTCTAAAAAACTGCTCAAGACTGGATACTTATAAAGGAAAGAGGTTTAATTGACTCACAGTTTAGCATGGCTTGGGAGGCCTCAGGAAACATGATCATGGCTGAAGGTGAAAGGAAGCAAGGCACCTTCTTCACAAGGCAGCAAAAAAGGAGATGTGCCAAGTGAAGGCAGGAGAGTCCCTAATAAAATCATCAAATCTTGGGAGAACTCACTCAGTATCACAAGAACAGCATGGGAGGAACAGCCCCCATGATCCAATTACTTCCACCTGGTCTCTCCTTTAAAACATGGAGATTATGAGGATTACAATTCAAGATGAGATTTGGGTGGGGACACAAAGCCTAATCATATCACACATTTTCAGTTCTGATCAGGAGATTCTGAGGATATTCCTAAAATGAAGTAGTATGGAGGCTAAGCTCTAAAAGCTGATTACAAATTTGAAAGTCAAATAATACGTGAGATAAAATACAACTTATAGCCCTCTAAACATGAGATTGAGTATAGGCATGCATAAATGCATAGTGGTTTAAATTTAGCCAAGATAACTTTCTGTGATGACGTAAAAGTTCTGTATCTGTGCTGTTCAGTATAGTAGCCACTATTTCAATGTGGCTATTGGGATTGGGCTAGTGAGACTGAAGATATATATATATATATATATATATATATATATATATATATATATATATATATAAAATTTAAATTTAAACAGTTACATTTTTCTAGTGCTACTATATTAGACAGCACTGTTTTAGAAATGAGTATAAAATGAGTTTCCAGGAACACATCCTCAACCCATTCTCCTTCCACCTTAATACAAACATAGCTTGAAGACTTTTCTAAAATTGCTAATTCTGCAACTGCATGTGAGAAGGACATTTCTGGGTTCCTCATTTTTAACACTGGAGAAAATTATTTATGTGAATCTAGCTCCCTTAAATTTTTCAAGTTCCAGAATGTTTTGATAAATTATTTTCTTGGGAATAATACATTTCGGAGCAAGTCTAAGCTGGTAAATTCAATATGGCAGTATGACTAAAACAGCATTGTAGTTTTAGCCCCTCAGGTCAAAATACCAGCTTATTTCTGAGATTTCCTTCTTACAGGTAGGCGTGTTCTCTTACAGGTGTTCCTTTTTACATCATCCCTTGTTTGTTCAGCTGCGCATATTACATCAAAGGCAGAGCAAAGAAGATAATTAAATTGGGCCAGATCTCTTCTTTGGACTGACACACTGAACTTCACAAGTTTTTCATTACAGGATTTGTGGATTCTTTGTGAACCAATTAGGGGTGGGGGTTAGAGACATGCACGGTTGCTTGTACAAACAAATCTTAAGGCGATTCAACAGAGATAGAAATTTGGCAGGACTAGTTTCCAAGACAACAGGTCACAAGAGCCAGTTGATAAGACAGGGGACAGTAAAGAAACAGGCCAACAACAGCTAGAACCAAGATAATAATAAAAGAGACCCCTGGTTACCTTCACTGCTCATTGTGTACTAATTATAATGCATTAACATGCTAAAAGACACTCCTACCAGTGCCATGACAGTTTAGAAATGCCATGGCAACACCCAAAAGTAACCCTGTATGGTCTGGACAGGGGAAAAAAAAAACAGTTCTGTGAGCCCTCAGCCCCTTTCTTAGAAAATTCATACATAATCCACCCTTATTTCACATATGATAAAGAAATGACCATAAATATAGCCAACCAGAGCCCTCAGGGATATTATGCCTATGGAGTCACCATCCTCTTATTCCTATATTTTCTCTTTAAAATTATATATATATACACACACACACACACACACACACAAAGTGTGTGTGTGTGTATCTGTGTGTGTGTGTGAAATAAGATATTGTGATACAGGCATTCAATGTGTAATAATCACATCAGGGTAAGTGGGGTATCCATCACCTCAAGCTTTTATCCTTTGTGTTAAAAACAATTCAACTATACCATTTTGGTTATTTTAAAATGTACAATTAAATTGTTTGTGACTATACACACTCTGTTGTGTTAGCAAACACTAGGTTTATTTATTCTTTCTAGCTATTTTTGTTTGTACCCATTAACCATCCCCACTTCTCCCTCTCCCTCCCAAAACCCTTCCAAGCCTCTGATAACCATCCTTCTACTTTCTACCTCCATGAGTTCTATTATTTTAACGTTTAGCTCCCACAAATAAGTGAGAACACATGAAGTTTGTCTTTCTGTGCTTGGCTCATTTTACTTAACATAATGACCTCTAGTTTTATCCATGTTGTTACAAATGACAGGATCTCCTTTACTTTCTTAATAAATTTGCTTTCACTTTTGTCTGTCAGTTCACCCTTATAATACTTTCCTGCATGAAGCACAGAACCCACCTGACTTCCTGGGCTGAGCCCAAATTTTGGGGTTTGCCTTGTGACGCAAATGTCAGGTGCTCTTACCCCTACCCTTTACCCAAATCTTGGTGAGCTGTGCTAAGAAATATGAATTACTTAAAAATTATGTTTTCTCAATTATTTCAGCATCTAAAGTACTTTCTCCAAAGGTGCTCAGAAATTGATATGGTTTGGCTGTGTCCACATGCAAACCTCATCTGGAATTGTAGTTCCCATAATCCCCACATTTGGTGGGAGGGACCTAGTGGGAGGAAATTGAATCATCAGGGTGGTTGGTTTCCCCCATGCTATTCTCGTGATAGTGAGTAAGTTCTCACCAGATTTGGGAGGCTGTCTATAAGGGGCTTCTCCCTTCGCTCAGCTCTTATTCTTCTCTCTCATGCTGCCATGTGAAGAAGGACATGTTTGTTTCCCTTTTCACCATGGTTGTAAGTTTCTTGAGACCTTCCTAGCCCTGCTGAACTTGAGTCAATTAAACCTCTTTCCTTTATAAATTACCCAGTCTCAGGTATGTCTTCATTAGCAGTGCAAGAATAGACAAATACAGAAACCTCATAATATAATGAAATAATCAAAGTTCAGAGATGTGAACTGACATGGAAGATCCCAAACTGAAACATTTCTGTGTATGACACCAAATCAATTTCACATACTCATAAATATATTGATTCTTGAGGGCACAATCCCACAGCGTTTAGTTCCTGCATCTCCATAAGGGCAGCATACATGCTATGCTTTAATAAATTTATCTGCTGTGTAAAATTATCTTTGTAGCCCCCCTTTTTTTTCTCCATATCTATGTCTCTCATCTTCCCCTTATAAACTCCTAGAGTTGCTTTAGACCAGGATAAGCCATTATCTTTCATTCCCCATCCCCCATCCAGGGAAGAGATTTTGTGCAAGTTGCTGTGTTTAACATGGACATCAAAGGTAGTCTTGAAGGGGAAAGGTATAACCAATACATGGAATCCATGAACTGACCAAAGGATGTGATTTTAGTAAAACAAAAAAAGGGGGTTAAAAAAAAGTGAGGAATTAATATATTTTATCTCCAATCCAGGAGAGTGTTCTAAACAGAGAGAGACTGAATTGGAAACAATTCATAAATTGCTCTGCCTTGAGGACAGGTGGAGAAGAAATGGATCTGAAACGTACTATGTATTAGAAACTGGCAAGCACCTTATAAACATTGCATCATGTAATGTTCACAACAGCCTTATAAAGTTAGTACCATTATGACCTTCATTTTACATATGAGAAAATTTATGCTAAGAAAGATTGTGACTTTTCCAGGATCACATAGCTAGTGATGAACGATACAGCTAATTCAAATACTTACGCATTCAATCGCTATGTTCCACTGTCTCTTTTAAAGTTTCTTTAGTGTATTCTCCTTTTCAAATAAACGTCTCTGCCTCTAAAAATCAAGAGTTGTGCTTGGAGTCAATAGAATTGTTTTCAAACTGAATAGAGGCTGGGAATGTTTTTTTTTCCAATTTGGCAAATAATAAAGCATGCCTTTTAAGAGAGCCTATTAAAGTTGGTTTGAACACAGGTCTAGAGGTGAGGCTTTGGGAGATGGTTGAGCAATCCTGATTTAAGAACAATAACGGTTACCATTTCTTGAACACTTACTGTGTTCCAGGACAGTTACAATTAGTTTCTTTTAAAATCATCATGAGGAGCCTGTGAAACAGATATTATTTTTATCCCCATTTTAAATATACAGACACAAATGTGAAAAAAGAAAAAAACAACTTGGCTGAAGATTAAGAGCTAAGTAACTTCAATTGATCATGATTATCTATTTAGTTGTTTGTCTTCTTCATTATGCTAGAAGTGTCTTTGGTAAAGATCATTCTTTATTATTTTTCATATCTTCAGGCCCAGGCCCAGGGCTTGGAACAAAATAAACATGTAATAAATGATAATTCCTATTAACAATTTTATGCTAACTTCCAGAAAAAATAAATATAAATTGAAAACACCAAAAAGTTTGATGTGAAATACCTTTGCTTAAAGGAATATATTATCTGCCCCCTATCTGTCCATATTCTGGATAGTAAAGGTAAAGCTATTTCCCTTTTTGGATGTTGGGTTAGGAATATATATAGCAATGGGTTATGTTTTTTATAACATCCTCCTAAACCTTGCCATCTACAAATAACATTTTTAATAGATCTTGCTAAACTGTGATTGTGATATCACACATTTTATGGCATTTACCTTGGTGAGGATCCAGAAAATTACAGAAACAATCTGAATACATGGTAGACAAAGCATGTCTACAAGTGTATTTTTGTATATTTGGGAGATATTATTGGATATCCTAAAGCTTGGAGTGCACACTGTTTTTGCTTGATTTAGTTACTGCATTTATGTTAAGAAAACTTTGCACTTTGGTAAAATATGTGTCTTAACCATGTTGTGGTAGATTCAATAGTTGCCTTTTTGTGAATCTGGATTAATTTCCCTGTATATTTTAATTATAACTTTTTATCTTGAAATAGTTTAAGATTTACAAGAAGTTGCAAAAATAGTAGAGAGAGCTCCTGTGTGCCTTTTTCTCAACTTCCCCACAAAATAATATTAGTATCTTTCATAACCATAATTCATAATATGTCGTGAAACTCAGAAAATTGATGTTGGCACATTACTATTAACTCAAATATTTACATTATGCAGATCTCACCAGTTTTTCTCTGCACATCACATGTGTGTATGTATATGTGTGTAGTTTTAGTAAATATTATCAAACATATGGATTTGGGAAATCATCATCAAAATTACAATACAGAACTGTCCCACTGCCACAGATAAACTTCCTCATGTTACCACTTAAAGCTTATATTCTTTCCCCAACTCAAACACCTGGCAACCACTAGTTTCTCTTCCATCTCTGTAACTTTTTAAATTTAAGAATGATATATAAAAGGTATTATATAGTATTGTAACCTTTGAAACTGGCATGTTTTACTCAGCATAATGCCCCCCCTCCCTTTTTTTTTTAATGACAGAGTCTCACTCTGTCGCCCAGGCTGGAGTTCAGTGGTGCAATCTCGGCTCACTGCAAGCTCCACCTCCTGGGTTCATGTCTCAGCCTCCTGCCTCCCAAGTAGCTGGGACTACAGGTGCCTGCCACCACGCCTGGCTAATTTTTTTGTATTTTTAGTAGAGACGAGGTTCACCATGTTAGCCAGGGTGGTCTCGATCTCCTGACCTCGTGATCTACCTGCCTCAGCCTCCCAGAGGGCTGGGATTACAGGTGTGAGCCACTGCGCCTGGCCCATAATGCCCCTTATATTTATTCAAGGTGTTAGTTGAATCAATATTTGATATGGTTTGGCTGTGTCCCTACCAAAATCCCAACTTGAATTGTATCTCCCAGAATTCCCACATGTTGTGGGAGGGATCCAGAGGGTGGTAATTGAATCACGGGACTGGTCTTTCTGGTGCTATTTTTGTGAGAGTAAATAAGTCTCATGAGATCTGATGGGTTCATCAGGAATTTCTGCTTTTGCTTCTTCTTCATTTTCTCTTGCCACCACCATGTAAGAAGTGTCTTTCGCTTCCTGCCATGATTCTGAGGCCTCCCCCACCATGTGGAACTGTAAGTCCGATTAAACCTTTTTTTTTCGTTCCCAGTCTCAGCTATGTATTTATCAGCAGCATGAAAATGAACTAATACAGTAAATTGCTACCAGTAGAGTGGGATGTTTCTGCAAAGATACTCAAAAATGTGAAAGCAACTTTAGAACTGGGTAACAAGCAGAGATTGAAACAGTTTGGAGAGCTCAGAAAAAGACAGGAAAATGTGGGAAAGTTTGGAACTGCCAAGAATCTTGTTGAATGGCTTTGACAAAAATGCTGATAGTGCTATGAACAATATAGTCCAGGCTGAGGAGGTCTCAGAGATGAGGAACTTGTTGTCAACTGGAGCAAAGGTGACTCTTGTTATGTTTTAGCAAAGAAACTGACAGCATTTTGCCACTGCTCTAGAGGCTTGAGGAACTTTGAACTTGAGACAGATGATTTAGGGTATCTGGCAGAATAAATTTCTAAGAAGCAAAACATTCAGAAGGTGACTTGGGTGCTGTTAATAGCATTGTTTTAAAAGGGAAACAGAGCATAAAAGTTCAAAAAATTTACAGCATGATGATGCAGTAGAAAATAAAAACCCATTTTTGGGGGAGAAATTCAAGCCAGCTGCAGAACTTTGCATAAGTAGCAAGGAGCCTAGTGTTAATCCCCAAGACCATGGGGAAAATGTCTCCAGGCCATGTCAGAGGCCTTCACTGAAGCCCCTCCCATCACAGGCCTGGAGGCCCAGCAGGAAAAAGTGGTTTTCTGGGCTGGGCCCTGGGTCCCCGTGCTCTGTGTAGACTAGGGACTTGGTGCCCTGGGTTCCAGCCGCTGCAGCCATGACTGAAAGGGGCCAATGTGGAGCTCAGGTTATGGCTTCAGAGGGTTGAACGCCCAAGACTTGGCAGCTTCCATGTGGTCTTGAGCCTGTGGGTGCACAGAAGTCAAGAATTGAGGTTTGGGAACCTCTGCCTAGATTTCAGAATATTTATGGAAACGCCTGGATTCCCAGGCAAAAATTTGCTGCAGGGGCAAGGCCCTCATGGAGAATTTCTGCTAGGGCAGTGCAGAAGGAAAATGTGGGGTCAGAGCCTTCACACAGGGTCCCTACTGAGGCACTGCCTAGTGGAGCTGTGAGAAGAAGGCCACCCTACTCCAGACCCCAGAATGGTAGATTCACTGAAAGCTTGCACCCCATGCCTTGAAAAGCAGTAGACACTCAACGCCAGCCAGTGAAAGCAGCCAGGAGGGAGACTGTACCTTGCAAAACAACAGGGTTGGAGCTGTCCAAGACCATGGAAACCCATCTTTTGCCTCAGTGTGACCTGGATGTGAGACCTGGAATCAAAGGACATCATTTTGGAGCTTTAAAATTTGACTGCCCCACTGGATTTCAGACTTGCACGGGCCCTGTAACCCCTTTGTTTTGGCCAATTTCTCCCATTTGGAACAGCTGTATTTACCCAATACCTGTACCCTCATTGTATCTAGGAAGTAACTAGCTTGCTTTTGATACAGGTTCATAGGTAGAAGGGACTTGCCATGTCTCAGATGAGACTTTGGACTGTGAACTTTTGGGTTAATGAAGAAATGAGTTAAGAATTTGGGGGACTGTGGGGAAGGCATGATCAGTTTTGAATTGTGAGGACACGAGATTAGGAGGGGCCAGGGTTGGGATGATATGGTTTGGCTGTGTCCGCACCAAAATCTCAACTTGAATTGTATCTCCTAGAATTCCCACATTTTGTTGGAGGAACCAAGTGGGAGGTAATTGAATCATGGGGTCTGGTCTTTTCTATGCTATTGTCGTGATAGTGAATACGTCTCATGAGATCTGATGGGTTCATCAGGCATTTCTTCTTTTGCTTCTTCCTCATTTTTCTCCAGCTGCCACCATGTAAGACGTGCCTTTCGCTTCCTGCCATGATTCTGAGGCCTCCCCAGCCACGTGGAACTGTAAGTCCAATTGAACCTCTTTTTCTTCCCAGTCTTGAGTATGCCTTTATCAGCAGCATGAAAATGGACTAAAACAATTTTTTCCTTTTAATTCAAATAGCATTTAATTGTGCAGATGTGCCATCTGTTCATCCTCTCACCAGTTGAAGGACATTTGCGTTGCTTGCAGTTTTGGGCTACAACAATTAGGGCTGCCATGAACAATTGTATACAAAATTTTGTCCAGACATGAGTTTTAATTTTTTCTATGATAAGTGCCTAGGGGTGCAATTACTGGTTTACATTTTTAGTTGCAGGTTTATTTTAGTTTGCTTGTTTTTTTTTTTTTTCTTTTTGGAAATGCCATTTTCTCTTCCAGGGTGGTGGTGCCATTTTACATTCCCACCAGAAATGTATGAGAGATTTAGTTTCTCTGCATCCTTGCCAGAATCTTGTATTGTCCTAATTTTGAAAAGGTTGCTGTTTTAGTAAGTGTGTAGTGATACCTCATTGTGGTTTTAACTTACATTTCTATTAGGTTGGTGCAAAAGCTATTATAGTTTTTGTCATTACTTTCAATGGCAAAGTATAATAACAATGCTCTACATACACTCATGTACTTATTTTTCATTAATGTATTCATTTTAGTGAGTTTTTTATGTCTTTTGCATACTTTCTAATTGGATTATTCATTCTTACTATCGAGTTAGAGGTTTTTAGTATGTATATTATACATACAAGTCTTTTTGTCAGATATGTGGCTTTCAAATATTTCCTCCCAGTCTGTAGTTTTTCTTTTCAGGTTCTTAACAGGGTCTTTCATGGTGCAATGTTTTTGAATGAAGACTAGTATATTGATTTTTTTTTTTTTTTTTTTTTGAGACGGAGTCTCACTCTGTCACCCAGGCTGGAGTGCAGTGGCTTGATCTTGGCTCACCGCAAGCGCTGCCTCCCGGGTTCATGCCATTCTCTTGCCTCAGCCTCCCGAGTAGCTGGGACTACAGGCACCTGCCACCATGCCCGGCTCATTTTTTTTTGTATTTTTAGTAGAGACGGGGTTTCACCACGTTAGCCAGGATGGTCTCGATCTCCTGACCTCGTGATCCACCCGCCTCGGCCTCCCAAAGTGCTAGGATTACAGGCATGAGCCACCATGCCCGGCCTGATTTTTTAAATCTGATGGACCATGTCTTTGACGTCATTTCTAAAAACCTTTCTCTTAAACCTAGGTCACAAAGATTTTCTCCTATGATGTCTTCTAAAAATTTATAGTTTCACGTTTTACATGTAGACCTCTAATTCATTTAAAGTTAATTTTTTAATAAGTTGTTGGGTAGAGGTTAATTTCTTTTCCCTACAAATTTCCTGTATCTGGGAGTTTGAATATGCTCAACAGACTCGTGGGCTTTGTAAAAAGCAAAGACGACGGAAACAATTGTACAAGAATGAGCTAGGAAGGCAGGGCTAAAAAAAATGATGTTTTAAAAACAACAATGTCAGTAAGAGTTTTCAAGTGTTAGCAATGGCTAATAACTTGTAGCTAATGATCATGAGACCCAGTAAATTAAACATTATGCCCATACTGAAACTTTCTTTTGTCAACACAAGGCTGACTTCATGGGCATGCAACCAGTGCAGTCATACAGGGACATTGCTCAGAAGGAGCTTCATGCTTGGGGTTTAATACTTTGAAATCAACATTCTGAAATTCTTAATAATTTTATCTTTGAACTTGTTTTTTGCAAATGAAGTCTTTTAGGACAATGGAGTATGTTCCTGGGATTGAAGTTTCAGATTTCATGTGGCCCTACCACCCCACCTGCACAGGGTGGGTTCTCGATTGTTTTCTCCTCTATCATACCCAGCACTGCTGCCACCCTCCGCCTTTATCAGGGCCCTCGGCATAGGTGGGTCAAGTTTGAGTGCACATGCCCTGTGCATTGAGTCACAAGGAAGGGCCCTAGACACCTGTGAGAGTCTCACTTGCCCTATGAAAACCACCACATCTAAGGTACCACACCATAAAACAGAAAATAAAAAGCTCCGTGAGAGGGCTGAGAGAGAGACAACCAAATAAAGGAAAAGTATTTTTTCCTGCTTTTTGAACAAAGGACAGTACATTTTATTTTGTATTAGGCCTTGAAAAATATGTAGCTGGTGCTATGTCAACTTAGCAGCTTGTTTATTTAATTGTGTTTTATAGGAATTCTTAGAACATCAAAATTGTAGTCAGTAAAAGAGAAACAATTTATGCCATGACAGGCTCAGATAAAATCCTCAATTGAGTGACTCCAGATTTAATGCAGCAAATTAAATTTGGGTATTTGCCAGTCATGTAAAAAATCACCCTAAAGCCAAAATATAAAAGCAAAATAGCAATACAATATGCATGCTTAAAAAAATGAAGAAATATTTAAAACCTCAAAACACAAAATACAAGAAAAAATTGACAAAAATAGTGAAGGACAAACAGCATGCAGGAAGATGCAGACAAGTAAGTCCGTGAATGCTTATTTCAAAGAAAAAATGCAGAGCACATTTCTTTGAGTGTACTATACCCATAGGTAAGAAAATACACACATATTCTTGTTTGCAAAACTGGAATGGAATCAAAGATTGGCAATGGTAGTTTATCTACACTTTATTTGGTTCTAGGAATTAAAAATGGGGATACATGAGAAATCAAAGAAGCAATGTCATAGTAACTAAAAGCATTCAATTAGTAAGGTAATGGACAAAAAGGACACTATTGTCAGGTGCTTTTTACTGCAAAATGTGGAGAGAAGTAAAAGCTTAAGGAATTCACTCACAAAACAAAACTATGAGAAAGAGAAACCTTCTTCATGAGAATAAAATAAATCCTGCTCCTTGCTGTATACAAATTTCCTGCATATAATTTGTCCAGAATGCAACCATGTATCTTTACAAAGACACAGCACAAAAGAAGGAACAAATATGAGGTGAAGAATATTCACTAAAAAAATCTTGCCATGGAACCAACCAAATTGTGACTAAGCATAATACAATGAATTGTTAAAATATACTGGTGCAGTTATCTCTGTATAAAAGCCCTCAGAGAGTAAATACAGTAACAATTTTTTGAAAACCTGTTGAGGCAATAACAACAATAATAACAAGAAAAACAAGAAGATGACGTATGGGGTTGTGGAATTCAGGAAAGAAATGGAAAAAATATTAAACATTAAAAGTAATATTAAATCTTTTTCTAGGTTATTCCGGGCTTCTATAATAAAATACTGTAGACTACATAATTTACATACAACAGAAATGTGTTTCTTACAGTTCTAGAGGCTGGGAAGTCTAAGATTCAGACATTAGTAGATTCTGGTATCTGGCAAGGGCTTATTCCTTACAGATGGCACCATCTAGGAGTCCTCATGTGGCAGAATAGATGGAAGAGCCAGGCAGCTCTCTAAAGCTCCTTTTATAAGGGTGTTAATCCTGTTCACGAAGGCAGGGCCCTGATGATTTAATCAATTTCTGAAATGTCCCACCTCTTAATACCACCACAATGGGGATTAAATTTCAAAACGAATTTTGGAGGGACACAAACATTCAAACCATGGCAAAAATAACATGTGAAATTAGAAGCAGCTCAAAAGATACTAGTGAAAATAATATAAGAGATGTATAGAATATAGAAGTGTTCAAAAATAGAATATAAATAGAAATAGAAATTAGAATAGAAAATAGAATGTAAATAAAAGTGTTCAAAGAACAACAGAGAAACATATAAACAGAAGACAAAAAAGATCTAGGATATATATTTTAATTTTTCTCTTGCTATGTAACACATTTTCTCAAATCCTAATACCTATAACAGCAATGAGCCTTTATTTTACTCAGCTTATGTGTGTTGAGTTCACGAGCATCTTAGCAAGGTTTCTAAGGAGTCAGCAGTCGCAATGTCATCTGTGACTGTTGTTATCTAAAAACTTGAAAGCGTCGGGAATACCCACTTTCAAAGTTACTCACTGACACTGATGGAAAATTGGCTTTAGCTCTTATTGGGAGGTCTCAGTTAATCCCCATGTGGTGTTATTCATTTTATGACCGAGTCTTGGAAGTTATACACAATTACTTCTGCCAAATTTTGTTCACTGAAAGTGAGAGCTGAAGTCCCTCCCCAAATCAAGGGAAAGAGAATTAATTAGTTAGGATCCACCTTCAAAGAGAGACCTGTCAAAGAAGTTGAGGGCATATTTAAAACCACCGCAATATGCAAAATCTGTATTTTTATACTGGACTATTATAAAAATGAAAAATGATCAGTACAACTTTCCAAAAATAAAACAAGAGGCCAGGCACAGTGGCTCATGCCTATAATCCCAGCACTTTGGGAGGCCAAGGCGGGTGGATCGGCTGATGTTGGTTCAAGACCAGCCTGGCCGACATAGTGAAATCCTGTCTCTACTGAAAATACAAAATTAGCCGGGTGTAGTGGTGCACGCCCATAGTCCCAGCTACTTGAGAGGCTGAGGCAGGAGAATCACTTGAACCTGGGAGGCAGAGGTTGCAGTGAGCCAATATTGCACCACTGCACTCCAGCCTGGGCAACAGAGTGACACTCTGTCTCAAAAACAACATCAACAGCAGATAAAACAAGACTTGAATATGCAAATTAAAAGGGAATATTATGACTCAGGAAAAATCAAACAGAGCAGTTAACATCTTAATGTGTATCTTTAATGATTTAATGGATTCAAATCATTAATTAGGAAATAGGCAAAAGTTCAAAGTACTCATAAAGGGAAAATATCATATTGACCACAGTGTTTTTTCACAAAGATAGTCAAATTTAGTAGATGTAACAGAATTTGGGGAAAAGAAAATTAGGTACAAGAATTTCATAACCTGACAACTTTTATTTTAACATTAAAGCAACAGAAAAATACCTTTGAACACCAAATAACTAAGGAAATATAGATTCCATGGATTCTCCTTGAAGAAACTACTTTAGGATAACCTCCAGCCAAATAAGAGATAAATGGACAAACTATGGCACTAGGAGAAGCAGTGATCATGGACTATATTACTGGTAATGGTTACAAAAATAACTGTATATTTTATTAACCCTTTATATAAACAGTCACCACTTGACATCCATGGGGAATTGCTTTCAGAACCTCCCTCCACACTAAAATTGACAGATGTTCAAGTCCCTTATATAAAATAGTGTGGTACTTTCTTATAACCTATGCACACCCTCCCAAATACATTAAATTATCTCTAGATTACCTACAATAATGAATACAATGTAAATGCTATATAAATAGCTGTTATACTGTATTGCTTAGGAAATAATGACAAGAAGAAAAAAAGTCTGTATCTGTTCAGTTACAAACACAACCATTCATTTTTTAAAAAATATTTTTTATCTGTGATTGGTTGAATTCATAGATGCAGAACCCATGGATAGAGAGAGCCAAATTACATATAAAACAAGTTGGGAAGATAAGTATAGAAATGTTGGTGATCCAGTGAACAGTTCAATTTCCACATTTTCATAGTAAAAATCCGAGGTTACTTACATCATATTAATAAAGTAACAGAAGTTTAAGTATATTAAAGTTACCACATGGCTACAAAATTATGTTACCAATAAAATAGGTGGTAAAGAAAAGAGGAAGAAAAAATTTACCCATTTTGACATTGTTCATAGAAATTAACACGAGATATTAAAATTGAAATTAAACAGTTAATAGACGCTGTCTGAAAAATAGCATAATTTTAAAAAACATGATGCCTTATACTTTTGGAGATAACTATTAGAATAAATTAACAGAACAAACACATAAATGATAGTAAACACAGTAACAGAGTGGAAGTTGCCTTAAATATTATAAAAATAGACAAAAACATAAATATGATGACAGAAAAGACAACAAACATATCTATCTTGTTAATAAATATAAACAGAGGTAAAACTCATCTATAATTTTAAAAAGGGCCCTAGAATCTAGACTGGATCACAAACTCACATCTATCTATTTGTGGTACACAAGGCACATACAAAACAAAGTGATTCAGAAGGTTCGAAAAGAATAGGAAAATACACAACAGGCAAATGCAAAATTTACAAAAGAAGAAGGCAAAGCAGAGATCATAATTTTAATGATAAGCCAGGTTAAATTCACCGCAAAAATGTGTCATATGAGAAAAAGGAAAGTATTTCTTTATTTACAGAACATACAAACACAATGAATGTAATAAAGTTATAACATACATAGAATTAACTTTCATTTCAAAAAATCCACCAGAAATATAGAAGATGCAAAAATGCATTAGAAACCATAGCTTTAACTTGTCTCTCAGTCCATGAAAGATAAACTGGACCAAAGGAAAAATATAGAAAGTTTTAATAACATAATAATAAACGCTAAATGGAACTAAATTGAAATCAATACTTTAAAAAGAGAAACCACACATTATTTTCATATATGTATGAATCATTCATAAAATTCTACTTTATGTAAGTCAAAAATAAAACCTCATAAAATTTCAAAATTCAAAAATAGTATAGAAAATATATACTACTTACTGGATATTTTAAAATATTTTGAGAAGTTTACTGGGTCAAACTGGGAAAAACACTGAAATTGTAAAATATCTGGAGTAGAATTACAATGAAACTACTATATAAAATAGCATGTAGAAATATAGCTAAAGAAATGCTAAGAGGAAAAAGCATGGACTTACATATTAGTAGAAAGAATGAGGTGGTTTTCGTTTGTGGTTGGAATTTATGTAACTTGGCACTTATTATTCATATCCTTACAAAACAACAACAAAAGCTGAACAGTTTGAAACCCCACAACTTTTTTTAGATACTTCAAATAATTCAGGTCACGGGCAAAATGTTGCTCCCCACATTAGAAAGATAGACAGGTAGGTTCAGAGAATCACAGTTAACCAGAGCATAAGCCCATGAGTAGAAGGTGGCCTCTGGAGCCAGTACTGTGTTAGGAAAACTTGAACTTTAATTAATGAATTGCTAGAAGCTCGGAGTGCACAAAGCTGAGAGTTAAACACTCCAGGGGGCTCCTGTCTTAGGGGAACATCCACATACTTGTCAGATTTGCCTCCAAAAGCTCTATCATATCCTCACAATGAAGATAAGAGAAACATCCCTTTTAGCTTCTGGAAGCAGGAGGAGAAAAGTAGCCATTTTGAAATAGTCTCCGAATATCTTGTTCTTAACAAGGCCTGCCTTCAAGATAAATTATTTTAACAGAGTTAAAACAATTGTGATTATGCCAGAGCATAACCGATAATAGGGGAAGGGAAATACCAAATCCTGCATGCTCTAGCCTCCATGTGAGAAAGTACAATGCCAAAGGAATGCCCCATGTAGCCTTCCTGTCTCAATTAAGATGGGGAAGGAAAACAGAAGTACTGGTGAAATTCACAGCCAGAGCCACAGGCTCACTAAAATACTGAGACTTAATTTTAGGATTATAAAATGCTTTCCCTCCCCCACACCTTAGCACCACTCTAGTAGGGCTCCTATATAATATTAGGGAAATACAATAGAGAGAACTGCTAGTCTCAGACCTTATTTAAGAAGTCTCTAGGGAAACCCATAGACAACAGTAGAGACAAAAACAAGGGCAGCAGAGGAAATTTTAGCCTCTGCCAACTACAGCTAAGAAAAACAGAAAACACAGCCTAATCCATATTTAGTTAAACATAAATCTCACTTTAAAGGCTTACTTACCTCAGTTTCTTTTTCCCAATACATCATGTTTCGCATTTAACAAAAATTACAAGGCATACTAAAACACGAAAGATACAACTGGAAGAAACAGACTAAGCATCAGGACCAGACCCACATGTGGCAAAGATGTTGGAATTGTCAGACTAGAACTATGATATTTTAAGGATCTAATGGAAAAAGTAGTCAACATCCAAGAACAGATGAGTAATGTAATAATGTAGACTGAAACTCTAAGGAAAAAATAAAAAGAAAATTCTAGAAATAAAAGAAACATTTGTAAGATAAATGAAGAATGACTTTGATGGATTTATTAACAGACTAGCAAATGGCCAAGGAAAGGATTAGTGAATTTGAAAAATGCCAATAGAAGCTTCTAAAACTGCAAAGCAAAGAGAAAATAGAATAAAAGAGACACAATGGAATGTTCAAGAATGATGGAATAATTACAAAAGATGTAAAATAAAATTTAAAACAGTAGAGGATACAAAAAAGATAACGGACTATATGAAAACAGAAAATTAAATAAATGAAAGAAATAAGTATATTTAAGACTCATTGTTCTTTAAAAAAATCAGTAAAATTATAATTATTGCTACCATATAAACAATAAAAAGCAGAAACATAAAATAAAAAATAATTAGAAAATAATCACAATATGAAAGAAATTAAAGGAAACATTATTAGCTGCTTTTCTAAATTCTATGCAAATAAAAGTGAACATAAATTTAAACAGATACCTTAAGAGCTAGAAAATCTAAACATCAAATGCCACATAAGAAATAAAACTGTAAAAGAGCAAACATCCCCAAACCACATGAGGTACAGATGGATTCACAGGTTAATCTTTCTTACTGAACCTTTAAGAAACAGATGACTATAGCATTATGTAAATTGTTTCAGAGCCCAAGAAGAAATATTTCAAATGACTTTTATGAACTCTTTTTTACCTTGACAAAAACAACAACCCTAACAATCATTGCGCAAAAAGAAAAATATAGACAAATATTACTTATCAACATAAATGTAAACATTATAGCTAAAATACTAACAATTGAATGCAGCCACACTTATGTGACAACCAAATTCATTACCAAAATGCAAGGGTTGCTTGGTATTAAGCAATCTTATGTCACCATATTAATATATCAAAAGAGGATAATCTTTTGTGCATTTCTAAATATGCTGTAAAAACATATTATAAAATTTAACTTATATTCTTGAATTAAGAAATCTAGTAATAAAACATATAAACACTGTAGCAAACAAACTATATAAAGTGGCAACCTCCATGATATTTATCTCTCTGTGATGCTTCTAAGCAACACATATGGCAAAAGTGAACATGCCGCTCCTGTGATTAGGTTACCTTATTTAAGACTTTATCTTACTAGCATTTTTCTCTAGAGACTATTCTTTCTACCTTGATAAAGTAAGTAGCCCTACTGGAAAGCCCATGTAGTAAACAAAGAACTGTGAATGTTGCTAAGAGTGGAGGCCGGCCTCCAGCCAACAGCCAACATAAAACCAGAGACTTCATTACTACAACCCCAAGGTAATAAATTTTGACACAACCTCAGTGAGCTAAGAAGCATATTGGCCAGTTGTACCTGCAAATGAGTATCCAGCATGGCCAACAACTCGATTTTAAACTCCTGAAACCCTGAACAGAGGACACAGTAATGCCATAACTCACCCACAGACACTGTGAATTAATAAGCATGTGTTATTTTAATCCACTAAGTAAATATTGATGTTTTATCTAATAATAGATAATTAATAAAACCCTAAAGATTGTATATGGGGAAACATTAGAAGGTTTCTCATTAAGGAAGAAGAATCCTGTCCCATACTTTTTGTTACACTTTTACTGAACATTGGTCTGGAGGCACAATTAAATATAATTGTATGAGATAAAGATACAAGGTTGATATGGTTTGGCTGTGTTCCCAGCCAAATCTCATCCTGAATTGTACCTCCTATTATTCCCATGTGTTATGGGAGGGACCCAGTGGGAGGTAATTCAATCATGGGGGTTGGTCTTTCCCACCATGTAAGATGTGACTTTGCTTCCCCTGCACCTTCCACCATGATTGTGTGGCCTCGTCAGCCACGTGGAAATGTGATCTAATTAAACCTCTTTCTTTTATAAACTACTCAGTCTCAGGTATGTCTTTATTAGCAGTGTGAGAATGAACTAATACAGTAAATTGATACTGGGAGTGGGGAGGTGCAATAAAGATACCCCAAAATGTGGATGCAAATTTGGAACTGGGTAAGAGGCAGAGGTTGAAACCGTTTGGGACAGGAAGATGTGGGAAAGTTTGGAACCTCCTAGAGACTTGTTGAATGGGTTTGACTAAAATGCTGATAGTAATATGGACAATACAGTCCAGGCTGAGGTGGTCTCAGATGGAGATGAGGCACTTGTTGGGAACTGGAGTAACCATCTTTCTTGCTATGCAAAGAGACTGGTGACATTTTGCTCTGCCCTAGGAATCTGTGGAACTTTGAACTTAAGAATGCAAAGCATTCAAGAGGAAGTGGACCATAAAAGTTTGAAAAATTTGCAGCCTGACAATGCAATAGAAAAGAAAAACCCATTTTCTGGGAAGAAATTCAAGCCAGCAGCAGAAATTTGCTAAAGTAATGAGGAGCCGAATAGTAATTGAAAATACAATGGTGAAAATGTCTCCAGGGCATGTCAGAGACCTTTGTGGCAGCCCCTTCCACCACAGGTCTGTAGGCCAATGAAGGAGAAATTATTTCCTGGGCCAGGTCCAGGGCCCCCTTGTTGTGTGTAGCCTAGGGACTTAGTGACCTGTGTCTGAGCTGCTCTAGCCATGGCTAAAAGCGGCCAAGGTACAACTCATGGCATGGCTCCAAAGCATGCAAGCCCCAAGCCTTGACAGCTTCCACATGGCGTTGAGCCAGTGGGTGCACAGAAGTCAAGAATTGAGGTTTGGGAACTTCCACCTAGATTTCAGAAAGTTTTTGAAAATGCCTGGATGTCCAGGCAGAAGTTTGCTGCAGGGGCCAGGCACTCATGTATAACCTCTGTTAGGGCAGTACAAAAAGAAAATGTTAGTTTGGAGTCCCCACACAGAGTCCCCACTGGGGCACTGCCTAGTGGAGCTGTGAGAAGAGGGCCTCCATCGTCTAGACTCCAGAATGCTAGACTGAGTGACAGTTTGAACCATGCATACAGAAAAGCCGAAGACCCTCAATGCCAGCCCATGAAAGCAGCAAGGAGGAGGGCTGTACCCTGCAAAGCCACAGGTGCAGAGCTGCCCAAGACTGTAGGAGCCTACCTCTTGCATCAGCATAACCTGGATGGGAGACATGGATTCCAAGGGGATAATTTTGGAGCTTTAAGATTTAATTACTGCCTTGTTGATTTTCAGACTTTCATGTGGCCTGTAGCCCCTTTGTTTCGGCCAACTTCTTCTATTTGGAACAGGTGTATTTAACCAATGCCTGTACCCCCATTGTGTCTAGGAAATAACTAACTTTCTTTTGATTTTACAGGCTCATAGGCAAAAGAGACTTGACTTGTCTCAGATGGGTCTTTGGACTTAGACTTTTGAGTTAATGCTGGAATGAGTTAAGATTTTGGGAAACTCTTGAAAAGGCATGATTTTAAATGTGAGTGTTACAGAACTTTCTCTTTAGTTCTGCTAAAACCTGGCTCTTGTCACATGACCAGAAAAGATTGGGATTGTGGACAAATAAAAGGTTGAGGAAAACAATTTACTGGGCAAAGTGGAAAGAGGAAAAATAACTCTCAGCAAAGCGAAAGAGAGTCCTGCTAGCAGGTTTCCTGCCTCACAGATTGAATTCTAGGTTATCACACAGGAACAGTGAAGACCAGGTTCCTCCTTCCTGCAAAGGGTACAAACTTCCCAAGGCTCCATCCCATGGAGCATTTCCATAAGTAATGAAGAGCCAAGTGGGCATTATTCAGAAATAATCAGTCATGAAACTGTGGGCTTCATCTGGGATCAGCAGTACGGATTTTCAGCCTTTAGGCTATTTTAGGCTTCAAGACAGGGTTTTGCCAGAGATCCTAGCTGTCTCCTATCTCTATCATTGCCCCCTCTAAAGAAGTACATATAACTGCCATTAGAATAAGGACAAAGATAAGGACAAAACCCGATCTTAACTGCCTACTGTTGACAGAGGGACACTGTTTTGAAAAAACAGCAGTCAGATCCCCTTCAGAGGCCTATCTAAGGGTTCCTGGAAAAAGAGGCCATTATCTGAGGCTCTAATTGCATGAGTATTTGGATTTTGATGGCCCGAAGGCAAGAAGAGACAAACCAGGTTATTAGAAAACATGTATAAAAATGAAACAAGAGGTGGTGAAGACAGCTCAAAAATCTCGAGGCCTTTTACCAGTTTGTACAGGGAGGGGGGGCCAAAAGCCCGACTGGTAAATAAAACTTTTACTCTTTTGCTGCCACGTTGGGCTTATGAGTTTTCCTCCCCTGAGCCCAATCCTAAGCCAATTACTTTAAGGTTTTGGAAATTAACTCTTCCTGGTTTGGAGGCTGCATCAGAGAGGAGTGTCCCATAGTACAGAAATACAATTATCTATCAAGGAAGAGAGGACAGAGGAAGAAAAAGGAAAAAAAAAAAAAAGAGAGATTATTTTGTTGTTCAGAGGAGTCACAGGGATTCAGGATACATTTGAAAGAGGTACAGATTGAAGATGAACTGCTACTCATCTAGAAAGAGAGGAGCAGGAATCCCTGTTTCATTTCTCTTCCTAGCAAATATCCAGCGTACATGAGGGAGAGAAAGTGAGGCATTCTTTCTTTCTTCTGTTATTGTATTCCTGAGTCCTGGTGAGTATGACAGGGTGCCACCCATGGGTGACAAAGAAGCTTTCACCCATGTTAACAAGGGGGTCTGGGGGTGGGGTCATCTCCTCTTACTCGCATACACCTGATCTCCCCTGCTATTCAGTAGCCTTTGAATTTCCAAGACCTCGTTTATGCCATGGATGCTAGCATGACCTTTATCCATGAAATGGGAAGCTTGGCTTAATCAGCAGGAACCAGTCACATTCACCTGCTCTGTACCTTTTCACTTCTGTTATCATCTGCCTCTGGATTTTTCATATCCAATTGTCTTTTCTGGACCTTTGACCCAAAGCTTGGAATTGAGTTTGGGACAAAAATCTGTCTCCGGGGATTGTGTGGGCTTCTTATCATGAGCTGAATGCTAAGGTGAAGCTTTGTAATTAAGTTCTTCTCCAACAAGGAAGACAAAAGGATGTCCTGTGACATGCCCAGATAACTGGTGGCTATAGTTCTGCTTGCTAAGATTTGGATGCACTGTGCTTGGCTTTGGTTAGCTCTCTTGCTCTTACTTTCCCAAAGAGGAAACCTCTGGGTGATGGGCATACTGTTTATTCCCGTCACCCAGCAGTATTTGCAGGATAATTGCTCACAACTAGAATATTAATCCATATTTCTACATTATCCATCACTTTTGTTCTTTTTGAGCTGCAGCTGGAGATTACTGGTTGGTTCACAGGAACAAGCAGGGTTACCGTAAAATGTAGGCAAAAACTTTAAAACAACTAATGAGTCTAGATTTTAATGACAAACATGTAAGGTTTGAAACATAATTTCTTTCTCTCCAGTCATTATTTAAAAAATAATCACGATAAGACTGAGTTGCTTGCAAAATAGACTAGTCTTATAATTGGCCTGATTATTTTCATAAAGTGCAGCAAGAATAATTATTTCTACAGAGGCCTTTTACATTGGCTTTGATGGAACTCTGTTCCACATGGAATCTCAGGTAAGACCTTTGAAAGCTGAGCCCAGCCATGGGTTTGTATCCTCCAATACCTGTGAGTTGGGTGATCCTCTCTTTGTAAGGTCCCAAGATAAACTTGAGAGTCCTGGGCCTGTCAGAGAGTTACATTTTTTTTACTTACTACAGGTCAGAAACCCTGTACAGGGATGGCATAGACAAAAATACAAGGCTAGTTTTTCCAAAAGCCTCTAGTCAGCTTTTCAATTCAAGCTTGACTCATTAAAGGGTAGCACACTATTTCAGTCAAAGCCTTGATAAAACACCAGTTTCTCCACTTGCATCCTGCTGCAAAAGAAAATGGATTCTTATTGCACTGATACAAACAAGTATACTGCCTTGAGTTAAGAATAGTCACAACTAGTTTCCAAATTTTGGAGAAGTCAGGCAGAGAGGGAGAAAAACATGCTCCAAATTTTGTTCACATGAGTATACCTTACTCAATTACTAGAGTCTGTAAGTAGTTCAAAATAAGTTTCCTTGATTCTGAAAACAAAATAAGGATCAGCAATGTTCTAAGCAAAAGTCAAAAGGATTACTCCAGTTTCTATTAGTTCAGTCCATTCAGTTAACCTGTTTTGCTTGGTATTTGTGAACATTTAAGCTTTTCATGAGTCCTGTACATTTTCCTTTACTCCAATGTCACAATATCCAAAGTTATTAGAAACCTGCATTTGAAAGCACCAGTCAAATTTCTATAGCTTATTACAAACCATCTTTTTAAAAGAATTAAAACAAGACACCAACTGTCTGTATAAGAAAATATCCAGGGTAGTTACAGTTAGAAACACAATTAACAAAAAAAATTTGATTATCTTCATGGTTTACAATAACAACATAACAAGCTTAATTATGATTGATAGCATAGACATTAGAATTTTAGAAATCTCATACAATTTTGGAACAGATGTTAGTATTATTCACCAAAATATAACCTAAAGAAGATTATTTTGGCAACCTCATGTACCTAAATATGTCAAATAATTGTTTACCTCTCTTTTGGATATTCCAGGGGCCCTCTGTAGCATCCAAAAACCAGGCATCAGGAAAGACAATTTTGAAACTGAAGTCAGATTTTGGGAAGCCTGTTAAACATGTTACAGGTTTAAAACACTTGATGTTTTTAAATAGAATTGCAGGTTACTGTAAATTATTGATTTTGCCAAGATGATGACTCAGAAATTTTCAAAAAGTAAAACTCTTTTATAACCCTTTACACATTTTGCTAAAGAGCAGATTAATGCCTTTAAAAGTACCATGTTCTGCTTTTATTTCAATGTTTAATTTATAGAAAAATTATATAATACCCTTTTGAATTTAGTCAATATTTTTACACATGGAATTACTTTTGCAAGATTAATTTTTACAATCCTTTCATCATTTGTTTAAACCTTCAGCTTTATTTTATCTATTTCAAAACAATCCTTTAACCCTAAGCAAGAATGCAGATCATATGATATTTGGAAAAACCTAAAGACCCCACAAGAAAATTATTAGAACCAATAAACAAACTGAATAAAGATGCAGCATACAAATTCAGCATACAAAAATCAGTAGCATTTCTACAGACCAACAATGAATAATGTAAAATAGAAAATAAAAAAGTAATCCTATTTACAATAGCCAAATATAACAGTAAAATATCTCTATAATGTAAACTACAAAGCACTTATAAAAGAAATGATGAAGACATCAACAAATGTTAAAATATTCTATGGTAATGAATTGCAAGAATAAATATTGTTAAAATGTTCATATTACCCAAAGCAATCTGCAGATTCAAGACAATCCCTATTAAATACCAAAGACATTTTTCACAAAAAGTGAAAGAATAGTTCTATACTTTATATGGAACCATGAAAGACCTAGAATGGTCAAAGCTATCCTGAGCAAAAAGAACAAAATTGTAGGAACCACATTACTTGATTTTAAATGTTACTACAGAGCAACACTAACCAAAACAGGATGGTACTGGCATGAAAAGACACATAGACCAATGGAACAGAATAAAGAATGCACAACAAAACCCACACAACTACAGTGAACTCATTTTCAACAAAGGTGCCAATAACATACACTAGGAAAAAGGCAATCTCTTCAATTAGTGATGCTGGGAAGATAGGATATCCATAGGCAGAATGAAACTAGACCCCTATGCAAAAATCATATCAAAATAAAGACTTACATGTAGGACCTCAAACTACGAAACTACTACAAGAAAACTGGTGAAAATCTTCACGACATTGGTCTAAGTAATTTTTTGAAGAATACCCCACGAACACAAGGCTACCTAAGCAAAAATGGACAAATGGGATCACCTAAAATTAAAAAGCTTCTGAACAGCAATGGATACAATCAACAAAGTGAAGAGACAACCCACAGATGAGAAGAAAATATTTGTACAGTACCCTCTAACAAGGGATTAATAACCAGAATATATAAGGAGTTCAGAAACTTCATAGGAAAACAAATATAAAAATCAAATAAAAAATGAACAAAAGACTTGAATAGGTGTTTCTGAAAATAAGACATACAAATGACAAAGAAGCACATGAACAGATGTTTAACATCATTGCTCATTAGGGAAAGGCAAACGAAAACTACAATTATATATAATCTTAACCTGGTTACAATGGCTTATATCCAAATGACATTCAACAACAAATGCTGGCAGAATGTGAAGAACACTTATATACTGTAGGTAGGAATGTAAATTAGTACAAACACTATGGAGAACATTTTGGTGGTTTCTCAAAAACTAAAAATTGAGCTACCATATGATCCAGCAATCCCATTGCTGGGTATGTACCCAAAAGAAAAGAAATTAATATATCAAAGAGATATCTGCACTCCCGTATTTGTTGCAGCACTGTTTACAACAGATAAGATTTGGAAGCAACCTAAGTGTCCACCAACAGATGAATAGATAAAGAAAATATGATACATATATACAATGGAGTATATTCAGCCATTAAAAAGAATGAGATGTTGTCATATGCAATCACATGGATGTAACTGGAGACAATTATGTTAAGTTAAATAAGCCAGGCACAGAAAGAAGAACTTCACATATTCTAACTTATTTATGGGATCTAAAAATTAAAATAATTGAACTCATGGACATAGAGAGTATAAGGATGGTTACCAGAGGCTTGGAAGTGTAATGGGAGGCTGGACAGGGGGCATGGAGATGGTTACTAGGTACAAAAAAAGTCAGAAATAATGAATAAATCTTGTTAATTAATAGCACAACATGCTGACTATAGTCAATAATAACTTAAATGTACATTTTAAAATAAAGGGTATAATTGGATGGTTTGCCACTCAATCAATGGATAAATTCTTGAGGGGGTGCATATCCCATTCTTCATGATTTGCTTATTTCACATTGCATGCCTGTATCAAAACATCTCCTATACCCCATAAATATATACACCTACTGATTATCAACAAAAATTAAAAATAATGAGAAAAAATAAAAAAGGCATTATACAATGATAAAAAATCAATCCAACAAGAAGGTATTACAATCCATAATTATATGCATCTAACATTGTAGCTTCCAGATTCATAAAACAATTACTACTAGACCAAAGAAATAAAATAGGCAGTAAACCCAGTAATAGTGGGGGACATCAATACTCCACTGGCAGCACTAGACAGGTCATCAAGACAAAAGTCAACAAAGAAATGATGCATTTAAATGACACTCTTGAAAAAATTGACTTAACAGATATTTAAATACCATTCTACCCACAAACTGAAGAATATGCATTATTCTTACCAGCACATAGAACATTCTCCAAGACAGACCATATGACAGGCCACAAAACAAATCTCAATAATTTTTACAAAAGTTGAAATCATATCAAAAATTTTCTCAGACTGCAGTGGAATAAAACCAGAAATCAACTCCAAAAGAAACCTTCACAATTATACATGTACATGGAAATTAGGTAATATGCTCCTGAATAATTTTGGAGTTAACAGTGAAATCAAGACGGAAACTTAGGCCGGGCGTGGTGGCTCACGCTTGTAATCCCAGCACTTTGGGAGGCTGAGGCAGGTGGATCACGAGGTCAGGAGATCGAGACCACGGTGAAACCCCGTCTCTACTAAAAATACAAAAAATTAGCCGGGCGTAGTGGCGGGCGCCTGTAGTCCCAGCTACTCGGAGAGGCTGAGGCAGGAGAATGGCGTGAACCCGGGAGGCGGAGCTTGCAGTGAGCCGAGATTGCGCCACTGCACTCCAGCCTGGGCGACAGAGCGAGACTCCGTCTCAAAAAAAAAAAAAAAAAAAAAAGATGGAAATTTGAAAATATTTGAAACGAATGATAATGGTGACTGCTGTGGTTTGGCTGTGTCCCCACCAAAATCTCATCTTGAGTTGTAGTTCCCATAATCTTCACCTGTTGTAGGAGGGACCTGGTGAGAGGTAATTGAATCATGGGAGTGGTTACCCTCACGCTGTGAGTGAGCTCTCACAAGATCTGATGGTTTTATAAGGCACTTTTTCCTAGTTTGCTTGGCATTTTTTCTTGCTACTGCCAGGTAAAGAAGGACATGTTTGCTTCCCCTTCCACCATGATTGTAAGCTTCCTAAGGCCTTCCCAGCCATCCTGAACTGTGAGTCAATTAAAACTCTTTCCCTTATAAATTACTCAGTTTCAAATATGTCTTTATTAGCAGCATGAGGACAAACTAATACAGTAAATTGGTACCAGGTAGTGGGGTGCTGCTCTAAAGATACCTGAAAATGTGGAAGTGACTTTGGAACTGGGTAACAGGCAGAGATTGGAACAGTTTGGAGGGCTCATAAGAAAACAGGAAAAGGTGGGAAATTTTGGAACTTCCTAGAGACTTGTTGAATGGATTTGACCAAAATGCTGATAGTGATCTGGACAATGAAGTCTAGGCTGAGGATGTCTCAGATGGAGATTAGGAAGTTGTTGGGATCTGGAATAAAGGTGATTCTTTTTTTTTTGGAGATGGAGTCTTGCTCTGTCACCCAGGCTGGAGTGCGGTGGCATCATCTCGGGTCACTGCAAGCTCTGCCTCCTGGGTTCACGCCATTCTCCTGCCTCAGCCTCCCGAGTAGCTGGGACTACAGGCGCCTGCCTGGCTAATTTTTTTGTATTTTTAGTAGAGACAGGGTTTCACCGTGTTCAGCAGGATGGTCTCGAACTCCTGACTTTGTGATCCGCCCGCCTTGGCCTCCCAAAGTTCTGGGATTACAGGCATGAGCCACCATGCCCGGCCCAAAGGTGGTTCTTTCTATGTTTTAGCACAGAGTCTGGTAGCATTTTCCCCCTGCCCTAGAGACCTGTAGAACTTTGAACTTGAGAGAGATAATTTAGGTTATCTGTCACAAGAAATGTTCAAGTAGCGAAGTGTTCAAAAGGTGACTTGGGTGTTGTTAAAATCATTCGATTTTATGTATTCACAAAGATCTAATTTGGAATTGTAACTTTTGTTTAAAAGGGAAGCAGAGCATAAAAGTTTGAAAAATATGTAGCCTGACAATGCGACAGAAAAGAAAAACCCATTTTCTGAGGAGAAATTTAAGCCAGCTGCAGAAATTTGCATAAATAATTTGCAGTCAAATGGTAATCCAAAAGACAAAAGGGAAAATGTACCCAGGGCATGACAGAGACCTTTGTGGCAGCCCCTCCCATCATAAGCCTGGAAGTCTAGGAGAAAAAGAGAAATCGTTGTGTGCATCCTGGCCCAGCCATGGCTAAAAGGGGTCAAGGTACAGCTCAGGCATTGCTTCAGAGGGTGCAAGCCACAAGACTTGGCAGCTTCCACATGATGGTGAGCCTGTGAGTGCACAGAAGTTAAGAACTGAGGTTTGGGAATTTCTACCTAAATTTCAGAGGATGTATGGAAATGCATGGATGTCCAGGCAGAAGTTTGCTGCAGAGGCAGAACCCTCATGAAGAACCTCTGCTGGGGCAGCGTAGAAGTAAAATGTTGAGGTGGAGCTCCCACACAGAGTACCTACTGTGGCATTGCCTAGTGGAGCTGTGAGAAAAGGGCCACTGTCCTCCAGACCATACCATGGTAAATCCACTGACAGCTTGCACTGTGCACCTGGAAAAGCTGCAGACACTCAAAGCCAGCCCATGAAAGCAGCAAGGAGGGCAGCTATACTCTGCAAAGCCACAGTAATGGAGCTGCCAAGGCTATGGGAGCCCACCTCTTTCATCAGCATGACCTGAATGTGAGACATGAAGTCAAAGGTGATCATTTTGGAACTTCAGTTGAATGACTGCCCTATTAGATTTCAGACTTCCGTGGGATCTGTAGCCCATTCGTTTTGGCCGATTTAGCCCATTTGGAACTGGTGTATTTACCCAATGACTTTACCCCCACTATATTTAAGAAGTAACTAACTTGATTCTAATTTTACAGCCTCATAGGCAGAAGGGACTTGCCTTATCTCAGATGAGTGTTTGGACTCAGATTTTTGAGATAATGGTGGAATAATTTACAACTTTGAGGGATTGTTGGAAGGGCATGATTGTTTTTTGAAATGTGAGGACATGAGATTTGAGAGGGGCCAGGTGTGGAATAATATGGTTTGGCTTTGCCCCCACCCAAATCTGATCTTGAATTGTAGTTCCCATAATCTGCATGTGTTGTGGGAGGTAATTTAATCGTGGAGATGGTTACCCTCTTGCTGTTCTCATAATAGTGAGTGAGTTCTCACGAGATTTGATGGTTTTATAAGGGGCTTTTCCTTCTTTTGCTTAGCACTTCTCCTTGCTGCCACCATGTGAAGAAGGACATGTTTTCTTCCCCTTCTGCCATAATTGTAAGTTTCCTGAGGCTTCCCAAACCATGCTGAACTGTGAGACAATTAAAGTTCTTTCCTTTATAAAACTACTCAGTCTCAGGTATGTCTTTATTACCAGCATGAGAATGGACTAATACAGCAACACAAGTTGTCGAGACCTCTGGGACACAGCAAAAGCAGTGCTAAAAGGAAAATTTATAGTGCTAAATGCTTACATCAAAAAGTCTGAAGGATCACAAATAAACAACCTAATGTCACACCTGAATAAATCAGAAAAACAAGAACAAACTAAACCTAAAGCTAGCAGAAGAAAAGAAATAACACAGATCAGAGCAGAACTTAAAAAAATTGAAACAAACAAAAAAAGTTACAAAAAAATCAATGAAACAAAAAGCTGGTTCTTTAAAAAGATAAACAAAACTAGGAGACCATTAGCTAGTTTAACCTAGAAAAGAAGAGAGACAATTCAAGTAAGTTTCATTAGAAATGATAATGGAGTCATTACAATAAACACCACAGGAATACAAAGGATCATTTGAGACTACTATGAACACTGTTATGTCCACAAACTAGACAACTTAAAGGAAATGGATATGTTCCTGGATATATAAAATCCTCCTACATTAAATCAGGTAGAAATAAAAACCTTGAAAATATGAATAACAACCAACAAAATTGAAACAGTAATAAAGATATTGCCAACATAAAAACCCCAGGACAAGTTAAATTCACAACTGAGTTCTGCCAGATATTCAAAGAAGAATTGGTACAAATCCTACGAAAATTATTCCAAAAAACTGAGAGGAGGGAATTCTCCCTAAATCATTCTATGAAGCCAGTATCACTCTGATACTAAAACCAGAAAAAAAAATAACAAAAGAAGAAAAAGATATAGCTCAATATCCCTAATTAACATAAATGCAAAAATCCTCAGCAAAATACTAGGTAATCAAATCCATCAGCATATCAAAAAGATAATACATCATAATCAAGTGGGTCTCATCCCAGGAATGCAGGGATGGTTTAACATATGCAATTCAATAACTGATTCATCACATAAAGAGAATTAAAAACAAAAACAATATGATCATCTCAATAGATGCAGAAAAAGCTTTCAATAAAATCCAGCATACCTTGATGTAAGAACCCTCAACAAACTAGGCACTTTCCTCACAAGGTAAGGGACTTATCTCACAATAATAAAAGACATCTATGACAAACCCACAGACAACATCATACTGAGTTGGGTAATGTTGAAAATTCCCCCTGAGAACTGAAGCAAGACAAGGCTGCCCACTTTTAACACCTGTATTCAATGTAGTACTGGAAGTCCTAGCCAGAGCAATCGGGCAAGAGAAAGAAATAAAGTGCATCTAAATGTGAAAAGCAGAAGTCAAACCACAATGATATGATAGTATACCTAGAAAACCCTAACAATTCCTCAAAAGACTCCTATATTTGAAAAATGACTTCAGTAAAGTCTCAGGTTACAAAATCAATGTACACAAATTCATAGTACTGCTATAGAGGAGCAACAACCAAGCTGAGTATCAAACCAAGAACTTAATCCCTTTCAAAACAGCTGCAAAAGACTAAAATATGTCGAAATACACTTAAACAGATAGGTGAAAAACCTCTACAAGAAAAATTACAAAACACTGCTGAAAGAAATCATAGATAAATCAAACAAATAAAAACACATTTCATGTTCATGGATTGAAAGAATAAAGATTTTCTAAATGATCATACCGCTTAAAGCAATCTACAGATTTAATGCAATACCCATCAAAATACCAACATCATTTTTTTACAGAATTAGGATAAACAATCTTAAAATTCATATGGAATCAAAAAAGATCCCAAATAGCCAAAGCAATTCTAAGAGGAAAAACAACAAATCTGGAGGCATCACATTACTGGACTTTAAATTATACTACAAGGCTATAGTTACGAAAAAAACATGGTACTGGTATAAAAATAGGGAGACATAAAGACCAACGGAACACAATAGGGAACCCATGAATAAAGCCAAATACTAACAACCAACTAATCTTCAACAACCAATACAAAAACATAAACTGGGGAAAGGACATCCTATTTATAATGGTGCTGGGAAAACAGGGAAGCCACATGTAGATGAGTGAAATGGGACCCGTTTGTCTCACCTTATACAAAAATCAACTCAGGATGGATCAAAGACTTAGGTCTAAGACCTGAAACCCTAAACATTCTAGAAGATGACATTCGAAAAACTCTTCTGGACACTGACCTAGGCAAAGAATTCATGAATAAGACCTCAAAAGTAAATGCATCGAAACCAAAAAATAAATTAATGAAACCTAATTAAACTGAAAAACTTCCGCATAGGCAAAGAAATAATGGAGTAAACAGACAACAGAGAGAATGGGAGAAAATACTTGCAAGCAATGCATCTGAAAAAGGACTAATTTCTGGAATCTACAAGGAACTTAAATCAGTAAGAAAAAAAATATCCCCATCAAAAACTAGGCAAAGGATGTAAATAGACATTTCTCAAAATAAGACATACAAATGACTAACAAGCAGAAAAACATACTCAATATCACTAATCATCAGGGAAATGCAAATTAAAACCACCATGAGATACCACTTACTTCTGCAAAAACGGCCATAATTAAAACGTCAAAAAACAATAGATGTTGGCATGGTTATGTTGAAAAGGGAATGCTTGTACACCGCTAGTGGAAATGTAAATTAGTACAACCTCTATGGAAAACAGAATGAAGAAGTTAAAACCCAATTTCTGGTGCCCTCAAGGCATGGCAAAAACTTTTTAAATTAGCATATTACAGACATTTATCATGGCTGCTTTATCTAGTTTAATATGTTTTAATTATTTGTTGGTGAAATTCACATCTTGAGATAATTTTATATCAAATACAAGTTTAAAACTCTAATAAAAAGGAGAGACTAAGGGTGAATTTATCTCTAATATGTCACTACTAAAATAAAAATAAGTAATGTGATTCCAAATTACCTTCAGAGCTTAGTTTTAGATCACGGATAATTGGTAAACGGGCTTTTTATATGAAGCTCATTTATTTGGGATTTCCATGGATTATCTATCTCTGTATTTTTACAGGATTATGATTTTCTGTTACAGCCTATTTTGTTCTAAGTATTTAAGACATCATGCAGAAGAAAATGATAGCCATTTCTTGCATGCAAGAATCAGGGAGATTATTTAGGGAGCCTTTGTTCCCATGGATCCATTGATGGCTGTTACAGGAAACTTTCAGGTCACCAAGCCTGGAATTCTCTAGACCCAGGTAAAGTCCACACTGCTCTCAAAATTTTCATGGAGTATCCTCTAAGTCAAGTTTTTCAAATGATTGACAGAATGATAGATTTTGCTTAAATTTACAACACTGAATTCAAAATTACTGAATTCAACAATCTGGAATCAGTTTTGGCTGTTCAATGTTGCCATAGCTGCATGTGAAATTGAGAGTGCATAATCAAAGTGTATTGCCTTCCCCCCCCAAAATTAACGTACTAATGCCCTGTGCCAGAATAGCTCTGCCTTAAGACTCTGATTTTATAAGTGAAAAATGTCCACAACTTAAACTGTGGCTTTCATTTTTAATTTCTTTGAATTTCTTCCGTTCCTTTGAGTCAATCAAGGATGCCTTAAATACATACTTCACATACAACATGAGCAGAATGAAATGAAAAGGGTAGTACCTCTGGCAATTCAGATCTATTCCCATGAAGAGCACTAAATACAGAAAAATAAAACTCTTTGGGACGTCACTTGTCTAATCTGTATTTAGGAAGATCCTACGCACCCTTCAGTGTCTAGCTGAGATTGTCATATTACTTTTGTTGTGAAGGCCCATTCAGTTTCATTGCTCATTCGACAGTTTGCACACATCACAGGTTGCATCTTTGCACATTTGTAGTTTAATTACATAACTGAGGAGTGTAAAAAGTATGCTTTTAAAGCTGATCAGCTGCCCTCTTCTGGGGAGAGTACTGTTTTTATTTGGGAAAATAACTTGATGGCCACTTAATATGTAAAAGATAAAGCCCCATTCCACCCGCATTCTGCCCCCAGACCCCGGCTACTTTAAGGCACTTTGAGAATGGGCTAGGCAGAGACAAATAAAAGAGCTGAAACATCCAACTTAATAAAATGGGAGGAGTTGTGGATATTATTAAACACTCTACAGATATTTCAGGGTGAAACTGCTGATAATTAAGAAGAGATATAGGGGCCAGGCGTGGTGGCTTATGCCTGTAATCCCAGCACTTTGGGAGGCCGTGGCGGGTGGATCACGAGGTCAGGAGATCAAGACCATCTTGGCTAACACGGCAAAACCCCGTCTCTACTAAAAATACAAAAAATTAGTCAGGCATGGTGGTGGGCACCTGTTGTCCCAGCTACTCGGGAGACTGAGGAAGGAGAATGGCGTGAACTCGGGAGGCGGAGCTTGCAGTAAGCTGAGATTGCACCACTGTACTCCAGCCTGGGCAACAGAGCGAGACTCTGTCTCAAAAAAAAAAAAAAAAAAAAAAAGAGAGAGAGAGGAGATACAGGGACAAAGAAAGCTCAGCAACATCACAGGAAGACAGTGATCCTGAGAAGCAAAATCAACCACTGCAAAGTTCCTTGTGAGCAGAAAGGCCATGAGGCTTAAACAACAGAGATGCTGATACTAGCTTTTAAGTCAACTTCTTTTCTGTTCTGTAACTTCCTGTCTATTACTCATGAATCTTCTGTATACTATACACATCTCCTTTGAGAGAGAGGTGTTTGTGTAAATCAAGGAAAGAATGTTAAGGGTTGATAGAAAACAGGATGCTAAGTTAAACTTGAATTTCAAATTAAAATTGAAATTAAAATTAAAATTGTAATTCATTTTAAGTAGATTTTTAAATCTCTGAAATAAGTTACATGTAGAGAAAAAGCAACAGTCACAAGAAAAAATAAATATAGGTAATACAGAGAATTCAGTGTAAGCAAGAAAAATGTAACCGGAAATAATGAGGAGATATGTAAGTACTCTGAGGTGTTGCAGTTGTGGGAAGTTTTATTTTTTCTTTATAAGTGAATCTGAAGCATTTTTAATTAAATATTCAAGGTAAAGGTAACCCATAAGGCAAGAGAACATGGAGATTCCTAGCTAGAAGAAATCTATGTTATAATTCAATTTTCTGTATATTATTACCTCCAAGCCTGTCTCACACTAGAGGGCATTCCCAGAGGGCTGACCTTCCCTCAGTTGTGAGGGAAATCAGATATAGTCCCCACGTTAAGAACAATTGAGGTAATACAGAAAATCATAGTTTCTCTTATACTTTTTATTCTGAATCAAGCCAAAGTTCTGCAGTTAGAATAAAGATATTTGTGGTCCCATAATGAATTTGAGCTTGTGGACATCAGAGACATTCAATATTGTTTCTGGGTAGAACTCTAGTAGCTATCAGCAGTGGTGTCTCTGCTGGAAGTGTGGTGAGCACCATGAGGTATCACTCATAATGTATCAAGAGGAGTTTTCCTGATTTTATTTGCATACTTACTTGCAAATAGATGTGCAGATGTGTGTTACTTTCAACATCTGGCTGTAGGTTCCATTTGTTTTTCCTAAGGTTACTTTTACTTATTTTCTCTCCAAACTTTTTTGTTATTCTGTTTACTGTTTATTCCCTGTCCCAGATTGGGAGATTACACCAGAGATGTGGCTCAAATTCATGTAACGTATCAACCAAAATTCTTAATTATCATCCTCTCTTTTATCTATCCTATGTATAATTTTGATGAGGCCAGAATATGACTTAATGTGTTACAAGGCTTATGTGAAGGGACAAACTGCTTAGCTAGTAAGTGATTCTAGTCATCTGCCCATTCTACCCTTCTTAATTCACCTGTCTTCCTCATAGCAAAGTCTGCATATTTTGTAATGGAATTAACATGCTATTGAGGAATTGGTAAAAGTCCTGAGATGCTTTATTTGTAAACGATAAGACTTAATGTATAGTGTGATTATTGTTATAATAGACAGATGTTGTCATTTCTATGATTGAGAAAGGGACACTAAACTCAGGCTAGACAAGATAGCGTAAAGAAATTGCCCCAGAGGAGAATATCTCTGTGCCAAATCATGAAGCCACCTGTAGGAGGAGGAGTGAGTGAAGCAAAAAAAAAAAAAAAAAAAAAAAAAAAAGAAAGAAAAAGTGAAGGGACTTTCATGTAGAGTGAAGAGCATAATCAAAGAGCAGACAAGACAATGAAAGAACGAAGATTATTTAGAGAACTGCTAAATTGGTACGAAAAGTATTTGAGAGCCTGAAGAGGAGGTTGTGTAAGGTTATAGCAGATGCAGAAAATAACTATATGAAGGCAGTATTTATTGAAAAGGTAAGCTATAGAGAAAATTGGCTAGAGATTTTAAAGTCTGCATCAAGAAATCAAAGCCAAAACATCTTTTCCTGCAATTGTTGTTGCTATATCAAGATATCTATTTGGGCACAATGAAAACAGACAATGGAGACAGGTCATCTGAAAATTTTAGGCCAAAAAAGGGGGAAAAAGTGCTTCCCCTTTCCCTCTCAGCAGCATGATTAGTTTTGTCTTGAAAGATATGTGCTTTTGTATCGATTCTTCAGTATTTCATGTTTTTGACTGGCCAGCCCAAAATGACATTTCACACTTTAAAATGAAAAACATCTAGTTTGAACCTATAATGAGAATAATTTCTGCCTATCACAGCAATGGCTGGCATGTGTCAGAGGCCATGGCATTTAGAAATATCATCTAAATGTCTCACACACTCCAAATACCAAGGGTCTAATCTATAGTCTAGTCATTGGTTCTTAAAAATGTATCAATTACATTCATTATAGTAAGCAGAAAAGCTTCTTTGAAGTATGCCAACTTGTGTTTATCTGAAAGAGCCTCATGTATGGTGTTAAGAGGATATCACTTTAATATATCTTGCTAGTTACAAAGTCCATTGCATGAAAATCTTTCAGACATAACATATCAGAGGCTAATTATGAAAATTGATTTTTTAATTTGCTTCTCACTAAAATTACTCAGCTATTGTACATTATTTGCTTAGAGTGATTTTCGCCATGTAAAATAGTCTTTTCTTATCACCAGACTCAGCTCCAGTAGTTTCAAAGAGTCAGAGAATTGTGACAAGTTGAAGAATTCAACTTTTCTTTAATACTCACTTTAGTACAGAGAATTCTGAGTGAGGAGAAGGGAGAAGATTATACACATAGTAGGCTCACAAAGGTTTCTAAATCATTTATCTATAGAAATAATTATGTATCATGAGATACACCCCTTACAGTCATGTTAGTTAATACAGATGATGGTAACAAAAAGCCCATAAACAAAATAATGGGATGAAAGGTGCTTTTTCAATTATCTCATCCAATCTCCTACTTAATGCAGCATCTATGAACAATAAGTCCCTACATTACTGCTACGAAGTGGATATCAATATTCCCATTTTACAAATGATAGAGCTGAGCTCCAAAGAGTTTAAATAATTTACTCAAATCTCCTAACTGAAAAGTTACAGATTTAGGCTTCACATTTAAATAGTCTGAACCAGACACACATGTTCTTTCCATGATATCTGACTCCCAGCAAATTGCCTATTCACTTAATCTGCAATTGTCTTGTCTGCTCTTTGATTACGCTGTTCACTCTACATGGAAGTTTCTTCACTTTTTCTTTTTTTTTCTTTCTTTTTTTTTTTTTGCTTCACTCGCTCCTCCTCCTAAAGGTGGCTTCATGATTTGGCACACAGATATTCTCCTCTGGGGCAATTTCTTTATGCTATCTTGTCTAGCCTGAGTGAGGATTCAAGGTGAAATGAGGCATTTGGCCAAATGCCCTAAGAAAATAACATTTTTCTGTTTAACAAACTCGTAGTGTTATCAAAAAGAAAGTACGCCTACTTGGGTAAATTATTCTTAGCCCAAGCTGATATTCAGTGATTATTTTTTTCTTCCACATGTTTCTTAAAAAATATAATAATTATTATTATATAAAGGTACATAGCATTTACTGGAACCAAGACACTGTTTTAAGCAATCTATATTAATTTTTACAATAACTTTATGAGATGAGCATTATCATTTTAAAGATGAGGAAAGCAGGCACTGAGAGGATTAAGTCACATGGCCAGAGCCATGCAACTAGTATATAGCAGAACAGAGATTAGAACTGTGACAGTCTACAGAATCCATGTTTCAATGGCTATGTTATACTGCTGCACGTAACCATATGTTTAATAATGTTTTCTACAATTTGGACATGGACTGCTTTCATACTTATTGATTTCTATTTTCCAGACTCCATTCTATTTCTCTTTTTGATAAAAGGAGCAGTACTTGTTCGCTTCCAGTCTCCTGGTTATTCTCTAACATTCTACAGCTTCTCAAGGGTGAAATTGATGATCTATTCAGACCTCTACGTCTGATTCCATTATGTGCTGCTATAACAGAATACCTGAGAATGAGTAATTTCCAAAACATAGATTTATTTTTTATCATTCTGGAGGCTGGGAGGTCTACATCTGGTAAGGGCATTTTTGCTGTGTCTTCGCACGGAAGAAGGTGAAAGGACAAGAAAGCATGCGCATGCATGAAGAAAGAGAGAAGAAAAGAGAAGGGAAGGGAAGGGGGCCAAACTCATTCTCATTATCAGAAACTCACCTCCACAATAACAAACCCACTTGCAAAATATAAAGGCATTAATCCATTCATGAGGAAAGAACCCTCAGGACCTAATCACCCCTTAAAGGTTCTACTTACCGACACCATTGCATCAGGGACTAAGTTTCCAAAATATGTATTTCAGGGGATGCATTCAAACCATAGCACTCTATAATGCATCTGTATACAGAGCCTTTAAATATTTTAAAGGGTTTAGATGCTGGTTCAGAAATTTCTTACTTGTCCTTCAATTCCCTCTTACGTATGTTGATCCACTCTTTCCAGTTTTAAGGTTATTCTCTTTGATGTAGAAACACTTCAGAAATTGGACAGTCCTGCTCTTTTTTTATCTCCCTAAGTCTTTGCCAAATATGGGGAATAATTCCCTGTCTGTCTGCAACGTGCAATGTTCATCAGGGTTTTACAATTATGAGAAAAAGGCAGGGGTTTCTATGTCATTCAAGTAGTATTACAGTCAGGAATCCAGACATGTCTGAATCTTCTTCTGCCAGGCAACCTTCCTCCCTTTGGGGAAGCACGTGTGCATGTAAGCACACATCTGCACGTGCGCACGCGCACACACACACACACAATGGGGGTGAGAGAGAGAGAGAGAGAGAGAGGATAATAGTAAATGAACAAAATGACACTCCTTGATCATTAGCTTCACAAGTGCCTGAAGTGTCTGACTTTTCTGAATAGTGCTTCTTCGCAATGTTTTATTGAACACGCATCCTCTCCAAAATAATAATGAGGGCTTCTAGTGCATCCAAAGTCTAACTTCAAATCTGTTCACTTATCTCTCTATGATTGCCACACAGGACAAGAGGCAGAAGTAATTTTAATTAGTTTAGCACATCATAAAAATTTTTCCTGTGTAGCGTCTGTACTAGTAAACAAGAAAATAAGAAAGAAAGATGTGTTGAATGGAGGAAAGATTACCTCCCCCGATGTAATGATTTTCTGCATGAGCTCGTTAGATCATTTCTTAAGTTGGCTCTGTGACTCTTAAATCCATTCTCCATGCAAATACCAGAAGTATTGCTTCTAAAGCACATCAGACTGTAATTCCTCTTCACCAGAAACTTCCATGGCACTCTGTTCAGTCAACAGTTTTATAGGAATGAGAGATCATAGTGGCTGCAGCAGTGATGATAGTAGCATCAGCTGCAGCTCCTTGACCTCTGGATTGCAGTGAGAGTGAAGTGTCCTTGAAATCAATAGTCCAGTGGCAAACGTTCAAATCCTGTTCTTCCAGTTGTTATTATAGTTTTATAAGTATGGAGTTCCATTTATGAAATATATTTCTGCTTTAAATACCTAGAATGGTTTCTGTGCAATGACTTACTGACTTACGGGCTAATAAGCAATACATTAATAAACTAAGATCAAGTAACTTGTAACGGAAACGATAGTGCCCCACTATTATTAGACCCACCTCAGAAGGAATCTCTATTGGGCATTTGTGTTTAGTTCCTATGCTTACCTCCACAACATTAAATAATAAGTTTATAACACTATTCCTTGATTTATCAACTTGAAAAATTGACGAATATATATACTTATACTACTTGAAACTTTCCATCCCATCCTCCTTCCAAATATTGGTAGTTTTATTGTCTTCGTTACGTTTCTAACCTTACGTCAGATGCACAGACCTCCATTTCCTGTTCCATTACCTTTAACAGTAAGTAGTTCTTAATGTCTCATTAGGTAAAACTAGGATGTTATTGTCCCTCACTATTTTTGCACTTTTTATCCTGCTTCTCATGGCTTTATTTCTGTCTGCTAGCATCCCTGATGCTGCAGTATCACACTCAGTCTCTCTAGAGAAAAACTTAGTGTCATTTGTTCAAAAATCCATTTGGGATTGCCTGTTACTCTTTCACTCATCACTCTGTAAGAGTAAAGAAGTTGACACTAAATAAAATTCTTAAAGTTATTCTGTAATAAATTTCAAATAATCCCCATGTTTTTAGCACCACTTCTAAACTCTGCTACCTGTACCTGCAAACTCCAAGACTAGAACGAGAAAATTGATTGGTAGTCTCTGCAGTCCTCCTTGGGCTGTTTCTTCTTCCATTTGACTTCATTTACCAATGTTTGCATTTTCGGTCTTCCAGAAATTTGTGTAAATGCCTTAACCACTAGTAGCGCCCTTCCCATTCTCTTCTGTTTAAGGAATTTATTCCTGTATCAGTTATGCATCATCTCAAATGACATTGTGTAACAGCAAAACACAAAGGCTCCCTGGTATACAACCATAAACACGTGCATAGTGGTGTTTTCCCTGGTAATCATCCGACCTAAATAGGGGCTCAGCTGATTTTAGTTTGGCTTCTCTTTCATTTGTAGTCAGCTTCAGGTGCATTAAGAGCTAATCGGCTCGGCCTTCTCCTATATATGGGAGTAGACTGTCAGCAGGGCAAATCTACTCTGCTCTATGTGTCTCTCACTTGTTCCAGCAGGATAGCCAAGACGCATTCTCAGGTCAAAGGTAGAGACACGGGAGCAAACACACTCAATTTTTCAAACCTCTTTGTATGTACTAACATCTCATCTGCCCAACCAGATTACATGGCTAATTCTGGAGTGTGCACAGAAGAACACTAAAAAGTTACAGGGTAAGATGTGTGGAGGAATAAAGAACTAAGGTCATGAATTGAGTTACTCTATCACATTTTCTTTTTGCATTGTTTTATTTTCATATTAATGGTGTCTCTGGAAGGAAGGAAGGCACATGTGAATGCTCAGTGCATCAAGTTCGCCTGGAAGCCTTTATGTTCTTTCAGGTCTCAAGTCATTACCAATGCTGACTTCTGAGCCTGGAATGCCTCTTTTCCTCTCTTTATCTATTAATATCCTAACCATCTTTCAAAGACCAGATCAAATACCATTACTTAATGGAAGCCTTCTGTAAATGACATAAATTGTTTTTGCCTATTTATTATCCATTCCCTATGCTCTGATAATAGAACTTCAGTTTCACTGTACAGAAATGACTCTTCCTGTTAGTCTTTAGAGTTTCTGGTGAGACAGAACACATTGTTCAATTTAAGTGGGTTTGTGATCTGGCCAATTGGCATCAGATCCCTTGGTGATAGTGATTGGTTCAGATATAGGCACATGAATTAAGCTGGTCTATGTCAAAGATAATACTGTAACTTAAGCTAAAAATAACAAAAAAAACAGGCTTATGCTTTTCACTGGAATTATGAAGCTATTAGGCTATAGTTCTGAAGCTTTTGTTGGTCATCTTTCTCACAACATGGGTAGAGTAGCTACTGAGTAAACTCAACACACACACAAAAAGTAGAGCTAAGTGATGGAAGCATAGAGATTGCCGAAGTCATGATGTAAATATCTAGATCTAGACATAACTCATATTTTCACTTTGTTTCAGTGCTTTTCAATACTCTTGGGCATTCCAACTACTCAAACCAATAAATGTCATTTTAACTTAGGCTCACCACTTTAGCACCAAATGAATTACGAGTATTCTCCCAAATGCCTGCCTCTGTTTTACTATGGCTGTTAAGTGCTCATCTCTTGAGCCTAACTCTCTTCTCTCTATTCCCTACTTTGAAAATTATTAGTAGGGGAAAACATCCAGTAAACTTGTACAGAATTATCAGAAGGGAGAGATTTTCCACCTGCTTTTCCCTTCTCTGAAGATTCTAACATGCCCTTCAGTTGCCAATTAATTCTATATTGAACTAGTACAAAAGTAAGTTTATTTGGTCTCTCAGGTGTTTTGTGATGGTGCTGGGTTGAAAATTTAAGAAACCCTAAAAATTATGTATTTTACAGCTTGCATTACAACTGGCTATTTCTAAATTAATATTTATTTGTGTTTGAAAAATATCTGATGTTTGTTCTAACCTGGAAGCTTCATGTTGACAGTGCCTAAGTATGTTTCGTTTATCAGTTTATCTTCAGGTCCTAAGACAGTGTCTGGCACATATTGGGGAGTCAGAGCATATTTGTTGTATGAATTAATGTAGAAAATTGATTCTGTGTTTTATTTATCTCTATACCTCCATGTAAATTAACTCAATAACTGATTCTTAAAATAAAAAATAGGCCGGGCGTGGTGGCTCAAGCCTGTAATCCCAGCACTTTGGGAGGCCGAGGCGGGCGGATCACAAGGTCAGGAGATCGAGACCATCCTGGCTAACACGGTGAAACCCCGTCTCTACTAAAAAAATACAAAAAATTAGCCGGGTGCCGTGGCGGGTGCCTGTATTCCCAGCTACTCGGGAGGCGGAGGCAGGAGAATGGCGTGAACCCGGGAGGCGGAGCTTGCAGTGAGCCGAGATCGCGCCACTGCACTCCAGCCTGGGGGAGAGAGCAAGACTCCGTCTCAAAAAAAAAAAAAAAATAAAAAAAAATAAAAAAAAAATAAAAAAATAAAAAATAAGCGACATGAGCCACAAGTTTATTACTTTGCATCCTATGACTAGCACCCACTCCTCCTCTTTATCCTGGTCCTCTCTCTGCAAAGACATTTATAAACATATTTAGCAGTATTATGGATTCAGAGCTTCTCAAAGACAGCTTACCTGAAATTTTTTGATGTATTTATTCTTGACTGTGTGCCTGTTCTTGTATTTTTTACTTAAATCCCTTTTAAATTAGAGATCTTCCTGTGAAGCTTCATTTGTTTTGCTTAATGCTTTCTCTTTTGTAACTTTAGTGGACCAATCTTTCATTTAATAGCCCAAACTGTATTTCTCCAATCTTCTTTTATTTCTTTAGTTTCACTACCTTTAAGAATTTCAGACTATTAAATTACAGTGACCTTTTCTATGACATTTCTCATCTGAAAGTCACAACCTCCACCTTATTTCTACACTGCCATCATTAGGAGACAAGAGGGAGCCTTAGAGTTTCTAATCTCAGGATCAAACCATCTCTTCTCTGGTTTCCTCATATTGTTTATTTAAGAGGAAGGCTTGCAACTCTATGTGCTGCAAAGAAGATTGCTTTTCTTCTAGCCTCCAAATTGCCCTTGAAAAGAGTGAAAAAAAATGTACACGCAACATGATTGAATAGAGGCATCAGACATCAGAAAAAAGAACCAAAGTTAAAGGTGAATAATCATAACTCAAATAAAATATTGAGGGAAGGGTGTTTGGAACTTATAGAAGAACTCATGGAAATAAGGTGGGCACAAAAAAAGCAGAAATCGAGAGTTTGGCAGAGATCAAGCTGAGAAACTAGGAGTCCCATGGAAAGGGTAGGTGGAGATATTTTGGGGGCTCCCCTCAACCCTGTGGCCAACTACTGGTTTCTGATCTACCAGAGAACCCCTCTGCCCTTGCAAGCTCAAGCATGGCCTGGAGATAGAAAGCAGTGTCTTCCTGAACTTAGAGTCAAGAGCTCTGGAAAAGGAGTGGAGAGAGACAGATCTTGTTCCTGTCTGCTCAGGACCTGGAAATGGTACAACCACCTTTGTCTCTGTGGAGACGTTGGTGCATCTCACCATGAGCTTCCCTGCCACTTCCATCAATATTGGTGGTTATGCTCATCATTGGGGTATCTGAAAACAAGATTGGTGGTCCAATTCGACCCAGCTTTGGCCCCCTTTCTGGAACTTATGAGGGATCTCAGGGCATAAGGCATTTCACAGATAATCCCATAGCCTGAGACAACAGAGAGCTCCTCCCAGTAAATAAATATCAAGCACATACTCACCTGTGTCTGCCACAGATGGCTCTGACCTGTAGGCACCAGGCTTGAGGTTGAACTACACAACTCAATAAAAAACCTACTAACAGAAGTGCACCGTGCTGGGTAATGAGATAAACTGCTCAAAGCTTCCACAATCCCAGTCCTACAGAAGGTAATGTGTCTGCTTATATGCCAAGTACATTGCTAATACAACCAGCATTGGAGAAAGCCACTTCATGAAAGTTATCTATAACTAAGGAACTGATACAGGGCCTCAGCCCCCTGAAAGCATTCAGAATTGAAACCAAATGACCAAACACAACATACATTATAGTCATAACCTCAAGAGGGTATAAAAATGTACCATCCAAATGCAAGTAAATTCAAAAATAAAAAGTGACAGTTTCTACAGATAGGCAGTAACCATTGTAACAATTCTGGTAGTGTGGAAAAATAGGGTGTTATGACACCCCTAAAGGACCATACTAGCTCTCTAGCAATGAATCCTAACTAAAATTAAAACTCTGCAGTACCAGGTAAAGAATTAAAGATACGGATTTTAAAGAAACTAAGAAAGATCCAAAGAATGTTGAAAATAAACACAAGTAAGTCAGAAGAACAATTTAAGGTATGGATGAAAAATTTATTCCAAAGAAATATATCTTTAAAAAAATTTGAATGTGAAAAATTAATTGAAGGAATTACAAAATAAAATTGAAAACATAAAGGTAAACTAAACCAAGCAGAAGAATTTTAGAGGTTGAAGACAGGACTTGAATTAACTCAGATAAAAATAAAGATAAAATAATTTAAAATATGAACAAAGCCTTTGAGAACTATGGGATTATGGTTAGTGTCCAAACCTACAAGTTATAGGTATTCCTGAGAGAGAATAAGAAAAAGTTAAATGTCTGGAAAACTATAGGAGTAAATAATTGAGAAAAACTTCCATGGTCTTAGCAGAGATTAAGGCATGCAAAGTAGAAATACAAAGGACTCCTGGAAGATACATTGCAAGACAAACTTCAAAAAGATGTATAGTCATCAAACAACCTAAAGACAAGAGATTGAAAAAATATCATCAAAGCAGCAAGAGAAAGGCCTTTAATTACCTCCAAAGAAAACCCCATTAGAATAACAGCAGACTTCTCAACAGAAATCTTACAAGCTATAACATTGGGGTTCTATTTTCAGTATTTTTAAAGAAAAGGCTGTCAGCTGAGGATTTTGTATCCTGCCAAACTAAGCTTTATAAATGAAGAAGAAATAAAGTATTTCCCAAACAAACAAACATTGAGGGAATGTATTACCACTAGAGTGGACCTATAAGAAATGCTCAAGCAGCTCTATACATGTAAACTAAAGGTTGACATTTGCATGATAAAAGCACACAAAAGTGTAAAACTCACAGGTCTTGTGAACCAACTAAACAATAAAAACTTCAAAGCAACTAAGTAACAATTAGTATTATTACAGGAAACAATCTCACATACCAATATTAATATCAAATGTAAATGAACTAAATGTTCCAATTAAATGATATAGATTGGCAGAATAAACAAACAAATAAGATCCAACAATATGCTGCTTAGAAGAAACCTACCTAACTGAAAATGACACTATGAGACTCGAGGTAAAGGGGTGAAAAAAGATATTCCACTCAAACTGAAACCAAAAGCAAGCAGGAGCAGCTATACTGATATGACACAAAACAGACTTTAAATCAACAACAGTAAAAAATGACAAGATTATTATATAATGATAAAGGGATGAATTAAACAAGAAGATAGAACAATCCTAATTATAGATGTTTATTCTTCTTAATTATTTGATTAACAATTGAAGCGACCACAAACCACGTTTTTCATTGTTCAGAGGTTATGATTACTAATCCAATCATCTTCTTATTGATCTGTTCATATTTTCTATTTATTCGTGATTCAATATTGGTAACTGTATGTTTCTAGAAATGTGTGCATCACATTGGTAATTAAAAAAATTATAAGTGAAAAAATCAAATAGCAACTGGTAAAATTACTTGTAATGTCTTTGCATGCACTTATGAGCACTCTAGATCCATATGTATTAGAGCAAATTTTCCAAATAATTTGAACCTCATAAACTAAGAGTAACATGTTAGAATGAAAATGTAGAATCTGAAAATTTTGAGCATACATATTAAAAATCTAAGGCCTTTACTCAATGATTTCTATGTTAAAATTTCTTTGTAACTTTGCTGGTTCAATTATGTAATGCCTAGACTGTAAGTTGATGACTTTGAGGTCAAATGGCCAACGTAGAAAGTCAAATAATAGGTTACTTTGGTGAATTAAGTCATACAAGTTTAGATGCTGGGGTGTGGGAAGAGAATTAACCAAAATTCTCAAATAGTCTTCAAAGTATCCTAAGTAATTTGTATTAAATAAAACTTTTTACTTAGCTTGCTAGACAACTTTGTGGCAACTAAGCTCAATTTACCTATTACATATTGCTATCACCACAGGGCCTTTTAATGTTGCTTTGGTGAGAAGGAAGTTATGTAATTTAATGGCTTACACTTTTAACCAATGAAAACATCTCAAATACAAACATTCTTCTGAAATTTGAGGGTTTATAATTTTAAAATATTACAGTAGTAGTCAAACATTGGTCTTAGCATGTAGCAATTTAAAATGCCTTTTTAGCATTTAAAATGCAAACATTTGAGGAGATTTCATTTTACAGTTTTCTATATTCTGCTGTGTTTTCTCAGAAACCAAATGCAAATCAACATCATCTAGAGTGTTATATTTGTAGTACTTAAATATAAATGACAGCTTCAATTTGATTAAAATAGGAGTGCATGCAGTATTAAAAGCTTCTTCTCCCTATGGCGCCTAGTGCCAGTTTCCTTCTGTCCATAAAAATCACCTTATTCTCTGAATACATAAAATATTCAGTTTTCTGATTCATCCTATGTGGTGTCTTCTGAGTGACAATGAAGAAGTAGAAGGAGGGTGGTGAGGCAGATCACTTGCTGTGCCCTAAGTGTAGCTACTAGTTAAAGGGTGACAGTGCAGTACTGTTCACGTAGGGATGACAATTTATTCTTGGACTCATCCTCAGCAGGTGTTGGGCCAGAAGCGGGTTAACGTTTCATATAATTTCTCAAACAGGTCATGCTGACAGTCACTAAGGTCTACTAGTGGCACATCTTCAAAGTTTTGGTTTATAAAAGGCAATGTACTCAGTGTTGGGCTGCCTAAGATAATTAAATTCTGGGCATTTGTCCTGGCAACAGGCATAGAAGGAGCAATGGTGATGGCTTATAATATTCTTAGCCTTCATAAAGGAGAAAGTTTAGATGGGAGGATAAGTTTGAATTTACACATGCATGGGGACCTTTATCCTCTGTCATTACAGCTTCTTAGTGTTGGGCATCATCAGTAGTGGATGATTAAATGTCATATCAGAGATGGTCTCCTGTTTCTTTTGTGAGAAAACCATAACATTTTATAGTGGATAAATAATTTTCAGCAAGGTAGGATTAGAACAATCCTGCTTGTTCTTTATATTTACCCCAGTCTTATTTCTCATTCCTCCTCTGCAGATACCTTAGGCTCAAATCAGCCTGAATTTTCTCTGAATATGCCTCCTTCATGTCCTAAAACCACACCTTTGCTTATAATAAATCTAGAACCTATGATGATCCTCTATCCCTAAACAAACTTGTCAAAATGTACTCTTCTTCAAACCCCCTTTCAAATATGTTTCTCTGTGTGATTTGCACTTAATGCAACATATATTGCATAGTTACCAGGTGCACTGCTATATGAGAAAGACCCTCTTTTGTGTGCCCTTGTAAAGCATGACTTTCCTCCCATAACACAATTGGTTTTGTTTTGTTTTGTTTTGTGTGTGTGTGTGTGTGTGTTGTTGTTGTTTTTTTTCTTGAGACAGAGTCTCGCTGTGTCACCCAGGCTGGAGTACAGTGGCATGATCTCGGCTCACTGCAACCTCCACCTCCCGGGTTCAAGCGATTCTCTTGCCTCAGCCTCCTAAGTAGCTGGGAATACAGGCACATGCCACCACGCCTGGCTAATTCTTTTGTATTTTTAGTAGAGATGGGGTTTTACCATTTTGGACAGGTAGGTCTTTCAAGTGAAATGTTGAAGCAGATTTTTCTAATTCTCTGACAATGGACTACTCAAAGTGAGGGAAAGTCTCTTATTCATCTTTCTAACCAGTCAGAATTTAGGACAGCTTTTGACATTAGAGTATCAATAATGTTTCTTAAGTAAAATAGCACAAAGAGATGACTATCAAACACATAAAGGTATTTTCATTCAAAGGTGTATCTACACGTTACTTGGCCTATTATTTAAAGATACTTTGTGAGACTTCTAAAACGATGGATAGTAAAAGTATATTTATATCACCTTCAACTTGAAGCAGACAGGGACGAAAGAAAATAAGCCAAAAATTAAAACTCCATCCTCAATGAAACTAGGAAGTGACTACTTTCTCTAAACATAAAATACAAAGAATATCTGCCCATAAAATGAAATTAGACTAATCTGAAAAAGAAAACAAGGACAGATAAATATGATTATGATCTCTAGCTGGATGCAGAACTCTGTAAGTACAATATAATTTGTCCGTGAAAACTCTAATCAAAAATCAATTATTTGGCATTATAAGTCCCAAAATACAGATAGACTCAATAAGAAATTGAGTCTATCTGTTGAGTCTCTATGCCCAATCATACAAATGGAAAAAAAAAAGAAACCACATGGAAATTTCAGCTATATTTTTTGTCAAATCTGTAGAAAAGATATGGAGGTAATAATGGTTGGAGGAAATAGTGGAAAGTAAAATAAGATTTGTAACTTCTAACCAAGATTAACTGAATAAAATAATAAAAATGAAATGAAAGTCTCCAAATAACAATGAGATACAAGGAAAGCCAAAATGACAACCACCTTGTATGGTCTGCTTATTTCAGGGGGACAAATAGCAATAAAACTAAAGAAGAAGTATATCCCTAGGAGAGGAAAACATTTATAAACAAAGTCTTCTGAAATCATATGACTAAATTAAAGATATCTGCTACTCAGGATCACTCTCCCTAGTTTAAGTAGTTGGAAGCTCAGGAAGAACTGACACTGATATAAGGGAAATAATAAGCAATAAGGATGATTAGAACTAAGAACAGATATATCCTCCAAAGGGACAAACCATGATCAGAGAAAGACTATAAATAATATACAACAGAAGAAGAAGTGCTATCCTCTTAGAAATGTTTCTTTTGCCTCAACATTCCACTTGAACTGTTGTACATTTTTCACACTTTCTTTACTGCAAACTCCAAAAAGAAATTGTCTGGATTTATTACTCCCCAAATCTCTGCTCCTGTTTTCTCTTTAACCTGAAACAATCAGATTTTGTCCCTATTATGCCTCCGAAACTGCACTTATATAAGTCACATAGAAAGTTTATATTGCTCAATCTGATTATTATTTTTCATACTATTTGGTCTATCTGAAGAATTTCACAGAGTTGAATACCCTCCTTGTGTTGAAGTTTATTTTTTGCTGGGCTTCAAAGACATCTTAGTCACCTAAGTGCAACTTTCCAGTCAATCTTCTCTTTGCTCCTTATTTCCTGGACTTGGAAAGCCTGCAATATCCCACGTGACATAGTTCAGGATTCTGTAACAAAATTACATAGACTGGATGGCTTAAACAACAAGTATTTATTTCTTATGGTTCTGAAAGGTGGAAGTCTGAGATCAGGGTGCCAGCATGAGTAGCTTCTAGTGAGGGCCCTCTTCTGAATTGAAGACTGCTGATTTCTCCTTGTATTTTCACATGGCAAAAAGAGAGCCAGGTAGATGTCTGGCCTCTTCTTATGTGGGCACCAATCGCATTATGAGAGCTACCATCATAATGTAAATACTTTCTAAAGGACCCACCTCCCAATACCATCACATTGGAAATTAGATTTCCCAAATAAATTTAGGAAAACACAAACATTCAGCCCATAACACCAGACTTCTGTCATTTTGCCTATTATCTTTTATATTTATACTTACTACTTGGGTCATCTCATCTTTAAATATAATCCATACACTGATTACTCACAAGTGTATACCTACTGTACAAACTTCTGTTTGGAAATCTAAATTGTTATATCATAACATCTACTTAACATCTTCTCTCATATGATTAATTGAAATATTAAACCTAACAACTCCAAAACTGAGCTACTAAACTTTCACTTTCAAACTGCCTCTCCTTAAGTATTCTCCATCTCAGCTGATGACAACTTCTTTCAGTTGCTCAGACCAGTTACCAAGCTATCCCTCCTTAATTCCCGTCTCTTTTCTCTCACTCCAATATTCAATCCATCTATAAAGCATATTAGCTCCACCTTCAAAATATATCCAGAGATTAGCTACTTCTCACCATTCCCACCATAACCACCCTGACCTCGGCCATCCTCTTCTATTACTTGGATTACTGCAATAAATTCATTGTTAGTTGTCCTCCTAATACCCTTGCTTCCCTTTCGTCAGTTTTCCACAGAGCAGCCAGAATAATTGTATTAAACGTAATTTAAATTACATCCCTTCTATTATCAACATGCATCAAAATAATCAAAATTTTATTTACCTTTCTATTTACAATGCAAATGACCTCACTATGATCTCTAAACCCTACATGATCTGCTCCGTGTCCTTACCTTTTTAACGTCAGGCTCTTATTAGTCTCGTGCACACTCATTCCACTCCAGCCTTAGTAGCTCTGTTAAACAAATATATCAAGCAAATTTCCATGTAGAAACTTGGCACTGATTTTTCCCTTTGTCTGGAGCGTTTTGCTTCATTATCAAAATTCTTTCTTCCCTCACATTATGTTTTTATGTAAATAACAACCTTACAGCAACAACTACTCTAAAATTGCAAATGTCTCCCACAATATCTTATACTTCATCTCTGCTGCTTTCTTTTTACCTCTAGCACTTAATATACTGTACATTGTATTATGCATCCATTTTATTATGTATATCTTCCCATTGGCATATAAGCTATATGAAGGCAATTTTATTTGTTTATGTACTACTGTAGCCCTGATATCTAAAAGAATGCTTGGCACATTGTAGGCACTCAATTAAATATTTATTAAATAAGTAATTGAATATGCAGGGAAATAAAATAAAATTTTATAAAATATGAACGCTTTATATATGGACACTTTACAGTAAAGAAAAATATATATGAAAAGTAAAGTAAAAGGTTGAAGAGGGATATAGAACAGTAAAATTGTCAGAGGAATAAAATAAATGATAGAAACTACAAAAAATGGAAAAGACCATTCAGAAAACCATGGAGGCCAGGCTGGAGAAATTGCACAAATACAAGGACATGCAAAGGCACATGCAGACATATATTCACTATAAAGTGACAGAAGTTAGAAGAGAGAATGTGATGTGTTTACATGAAAAGTTTCAGCATTCATGTAACTGGTGTTCTTGAAGAAATTAACAGAACAACAAAAAAGAAAAAAATAAACAGCATTCAAATACTCATGGCAGAGAAATTCTCTGAAATAATGAAAGACATATATCTGAATGTCCAAATGACACACTGTTTTAGGGAAATGATACAAAATAATCAACTCCACAACATATCCTGGGGAAGTCACTACATGCGAATTATAAATAATCCAATAGATGTCCAGACAGGGAGAAAAGCAGATCACTTATGCAAGGGTGGAAATTATTATGAGTTTTCCACAGGATGATTCAATGCCAGAAGTCACTGAAAGAAAACATACAGAATTTTTTGGAAAAAAAGAAAGATCAAGACTCTATAATTTTATAATTCAAAAAAACTCATCAAAGAACAAAAGTGTTAGACAAATACTGCAAGGTCTCCCCTATATGTGGAGTGTAAAACATTGAACTCATACAAGTACAGAATAGAATACTGATTACCAGTGGCTTACAGAGAGGAAGAAATTAGGAAACTGTTCGTCAAAGGACACAAAATTTCAATTAGATAGGAGGAATAAGCTCAACAGATCTATTGTACAATATGGTGACTGTACTTAATAATGATATATTGTATTCTTGAAAATTGAAAATAGAGTATATTTTAAGTGTTCTCGCCACAAAAAGGATATGTGAAATAATGCATATGTTAATTGGCTCTATTTAGCCACTCCACAATGCATACATATTTTAAAACATTATTTTGTACACAATAAATATATACAACTTTTATTTGTCAAAAAAATGTACAAAGGATGTGGCACTTAAGCATTAGTACACATGACAAGATTAAGCCAATTAAGAAAGCAATAAAAAATAAATAATTCAGCCACAGATAAGTTGTAGTTCAAAAGAAAACCATTGATAATCCATTTAAGTATTTAATATATAACAGTGATGAAAAATATAAAATTTAACATAATAATAAATATTATATTCATTGATAATTCAAAAATGAGGAAAGGAAATTGACTCAGAGTTTGAAAATAAGGGAGGCCATATGCGCATGTATATAACACACATTAGACCAAATGTAAAGAAAAACCAGAAAATGACATTAATATCATTGAAAAATTTAAGAGAAATAATTTAATGACATTTTTAAAAGAGATATTTTGTATTGAAAATGGTTACAATCCACAATGAAGAGCTTGCTGTCCTCTGTTTTGAAACGTTATGGACAAATAACACAGCATCAAATTCATAGACCAAACTCTCAGGAAGAAATGGAGAGAAACTTATTAGTTATAGAGATTTTAAATCATGTGTTGTAGCTCAGCACAAATCAAATACGCAAAAATCAATAATGCAGATAATTATCTTAAATAGTTAATAAGGTCAAATATATAGATAAAACAATGTATGCTGTAATTAGACAATAAACTTTCTTTCAAGCAAATCCCCAAAAATAGAAAATATACAGGCCAAATTATCCAACTACAGAGCTATACAACTAGCTACTTATAAAAAAAAAAACGAAAAAAGAAAAAGGAAAACCAACAGAGCAAAATAATGATGTAGAAATTATTAGCAACAAAAACAAATTGTTTGCTGTATAGTTCTTGTTCCATATAGAAAACTAAAATTAAAATCACAAACTATCTGAAAATGGAGAGAATAAAACGAAAATGTATCAAAGGACTTGATCAAAGCTATCTCAGAGGAAGTTACATTGTCATATAAAGTCACACCATTAAGTATGAAAGAAAGAAAACATGTAATAAGTAAATTAAAGTAACTTAAAGTAACTTAACATAAAGCAAAAAATAAATGATTAATAATATACATAAAATATTAATGATTATGAAAAGTGAAAAAATAGAAGAGCAATAAACTACTTCCAAAAGTTTGGTGTGCCAAAAAATTGAGAAGATATAAAAATCACTAGCTAATATAATCAGCAAATAATTGAGAAATCAAAAATATAGAAAATCACAAATTACATGGGAAAATGATTTAAAATGCTAATAATGTTTTAAGTATAAGAAAATTATTTTCACAAATTTTATGCAAATTAAATAATTGGATAAAATAACTTTCTAGAAAAATATATCAAAATTTATTCACAACAATAAATAATACCTAAACAGTTATTTTATTTATTTATTTTTAATTTTTTTTTTTGAGACGGAGTCTCACTCTGTCGCCCAGGCTGGAGTGCAGTGGCACGATCTCGGCTCACTGCAAACTCTGCCTCCCGGGTTCATGCCATTCTCCTAACCAGTAACTATGGGAGAAACTAAAAATATTTTTCAGAGCTAATCTTCCCCAGAATTTCCCATTCATAATTTCAGAGAGAAGTTTTCCAAAATGAAGAACATAAAGATAATTCTAGTACTATTTAAAAAGGTACAGAACACAGAAAAGAATCAAGGTTTCATGTTTTCATGTTTTTAATAAAGTAAACATTGCATAGATAGCAAAGTTTCACAAACATAACACAATGAAAACTACAGAACAATCTCATTGTGTATTATTGATGCCAAAAATTTAAATAGGACATTGAGTAGAACTTCCAGTAGCATATTAAGAAAAAAAATCAACCACTTTATTCCTCAGTTTTCTCATCCAATCAATGGGGAATTAAACAAGCTCATAGGAATTTAGTGAGGGCCAAATAAGTCAGCCCAGGTAAAGAGTTTAGAGGACAACCACTGAATCATAGTAGATGCATGGATAGAGAGATACAGAGAGAGAGAGATAGACAGACATGGATAAAGGTAGGTAGATAGATTTATTGCCAATTTTGTCCATTTAAAAAAGGTACAGAGGAAGTGGCACTTATGTAATAAATATTTGAGTTCACGGCTGACCATTGCTCAGTACTGAGCACTGATATGTGTTTGTTTGTGTCTTTGTTGTCTGTCTTACCTCCTATAATGCATGATCCATAAACAAATCAACTTTGTCTTGTATGATGCTGCATCCTTCAGGAAGGATATTTTCCTAGGGTGGGGAATGGGATTAGTTCTTATGCTTATAAAATCATTGGCTTCCAATGAGTGACAATTCCATAAACCAACTGGTGTAAAACAAACTTTCTTCTTGGTCCCCGCCCTAGCAGAGCTGAAAACAATAGATTTTCCATTTTTCTATCAGCCCTTGGATCACTTTACCTCAAAAAGAATTTGTTACGTGAAAACTACACACTTTGAAGAAAAATTAGCTTATTTTGGAAAGTGTGACAAAATTTCTTCAGAATTCTGCTAGGGTAGTTTGAGGGTAAGAAGAATTAGTATGCTTCCCAGGCCATCCCCAACCCAGGCCCTTCAATGAAGTACTACAGGGGTTATTTTCTTACCTGACAGAATCTGACCCACTTTCTGAGAACGAAATTATCTCAGTTAGTGTATCTCCTCCTGGGAGTGCACGTGCTTCATTGAAATTCATTGGAGTCACTCATCAGAGGATCTAATTGCCTGTCCCTGTGAGACTGTCAGCCACAAGAACTGTGTCACTGATTTTAACAATAAAAAGTGAGTTTCTGAAGTTGTTCCATTTGAAATGGATGGGGTTCAAATGTCCTCTGTATAGGGAGCATAGTGTCCTGCTTATAAATGTGGAACTTCATTAGGTTACACACCCACTATTATCTCACTTTTCATTTCAAAAGCTTACTCTCTTTTGTCATAATCACTCCTATAGGTCTGATTTTGGCAGGCCTATGCTATTTGCAGAGTAGATTAAAAAGCAAAAAGCCAATCAAGATGCCTTAATAGTTAAAAGGAACATTTATGATCACCTATTATACCTCCCACAATTTTCAGATAACAAAGAACGATAGTCTACAATGACAATACTTTTTCTGCACTATGCCACCTCACTTCCATGCCAAACTTAAGTCATGCATTGTGAATAATAAACATAAAATGAAGGTATATTTAAGAATTGGTTCCAACTGGGTGACATGAAAAAAAGGAAACTCCCTCATGAAAGATTTGCCACATGAAAAACATCAAGAGAACTTCTGACTGAAAATGACATCTAGGATAGAATCACTTCTGAAATGGCAGAGTAAGGACTTACACATTTTTTTTTTTTTTTTGAGACAGAGTCTCGCTGTCGCCCAGGCTGAAGTGCAGTGGCACGATCTCGGCTCACTGCAGGCTCCGCCCCCCGGGGTTCACGCCATTCTCCTGCCTCAGCCTCCCGAGTAGCTGTGACTACAGACACCCACCACCTCACCCGGCTAATTTTCTGTATTTTTAGTAGAGACAGGGTTTCACTGTGTTAGCTAGGATGGTCTCGATCTCCTGACCTCGTGATCCGCCTGCCTCGGCCTCCCAAAGTGCTGGGATTACAGGCGTGAGCCGCCGCGCCTGGCCTAGGACTTCCAAATTTTTATTTTTCCATGAAAGCAATGAAAATGTCAGCAAAAATTGTCAAAAGTAATTGTTTCAGAATTACAGAAATTAACAAAAGGCTTGTGGCAATCTAAGAAATGTTTACTGAAGAAAAACAACAAGAGTAAGAACAGTAAAGTTTGTAGAATTTTAATTGTTTTATTCCCATTCCCCACTCCAGAGTGCCACAGAATCCTTGAAAACAGCCTCACAACAACAATAGTTGCTAAAAGTAGCGACCTAGCAGACCATGTAGAATGCAGAATTGGTATGGAACTCTTAACACACAATATCCAAAGAATAGTCATCATTTGACCTTTCTGGCAGCTTACTGAAAATGCTACTTGGAAATAAAAAGAAAAAAAAAACACAGAGTTTGTCTTTACTTAATCTGATTCTGAGCTCTCTTGAGTGGAAAAGTCTTATCCCCAGGTTTTCTGTCAAAAGCAATATCCAAAAATTAGCTGGGCATGGTGGCAAGCACCTGTAGCCCCAGGTTATTCAGGAGGCTGATGTGGGAGGATCAATTGAGCTCTGGAGGTTGAGGCTACAGTGAGCCATTATTGTGCCACTTCACTGCAGCTTGGGTGACAGAACAAGACTCTGTCTTAAAAAAACCCATCAATTTCTTAATATTTCAGCTGCATGAAGTGATGATAGCAGTTAGGATTAAGAAGAGATTGGTCAAAAATATAAAATGAATGCCTGCGGAATGAGATGTTCATAGGGGGCTTTGAAAAACTGCATGCTTTTCTGGGGACCTACAAGGCAATGCATAAATAGAGGGCTGTGTAAATGCCCAGAGAACACCAGGAACGACTTAAAGCTTTCATCTTTTACTGATCACAGGGTTCTACATAAGCAGAAAGTGAAAGCTAAGGAAGAATTGTCAACTGCCTGCCTGAGAGATTAAGACATGCCTAAGTACAGACATAGAGACCTTGAAAAAATCTGGGAGAAATATCGATTTGGGCATTTAAGTAAACTTCTGTTTAAACATGATCTGTCTACTTTATCTGCTTAGATTATTCAGGGAATCAGACTGTGGAGGCAGAGGAAAGAAAACAGTTCAGTATCGAAGATGTGTACTCAATGAAAGATGCTGACATGAAGAATCTGTGTTCATGAATCATATTTTGACAGATGGCATTTCATTTTTAAGTCACTAGAGGAGTTGTATATTGGTATGGGATGTAGTTCTTCTCAGTTACTTGGATGCTATGGGTCAGGAGAAATAATAATGTAAATACATCTCCAGAAGAATATCTACCCAATGGCCAACACCAAGGGAACACTAACTGCCACTTTGAGTGGCCTCACGTTCTACTGAGAACTCCATTTCCCACAAGCATCACTGTGAACATCAAGGCAATACCACCAAATGAGGACCAGTAGGCTGCTCAGTCTTATGCCTTGCCCAATTTGCTGCAAATGCATACCTTTTTTTCAATCTCTATTCTATACAAATTTACCTAACCCTATCTCAGCTGTTTTCATGGACATGGCTAAGGAAGAAGATTCCATGACTTCATCAGCATGCAAAACCCAAGCACTGTTTCTCTTAATGTTTTCTACTTAGAGAACATAAATTGTGATGGATACACAATTAAGAGCCTGGTGTGTTCAGTTTTCCAAAACAAAGGGATTTCTTTTTCACTATTAACTCATTTTTCCATGAAGAAAAAGAAACTTATTAGAAACTTTTAGAAGAAAGATCTCCACTTTAAAACTTGAGAAAATGAAGAAAGGAAATTTCATCTATATGCATTTTATTAAACTACTATACTCACAACATTCTCACTATTTCTCTCTCTCTCTCTCTCACACACACACACACACACACACACACACAATTAACTTACTTTCAAGCACTAGATTATGGAAAGTCCTCTCCTAAAACTTATGCACCTCCATTTAAATCAGGAAGTTCCAGTAAAGCCTTCTATACTTTCATATCCCTTGTTCCTTAGCCACAGTTGATGGGTTATGCACAGATCACCAAAGGGGGGCAAATCTTAGTACTCTGACTCCACAGTTGCATATCATTGATCCCAAGATAGGCACATGATTGACGCCTAGACAAAATCCTAACTTGATTTTTTTTTTTTTTTTTTTTCAAAATGGAGCGGAGGAAAGAGACATAGTCCCCTTCTGGGTATGACACATAAATGTGAAGCATGAGACCTACTGGTGGATATGTTTTCTACAGTGTGGAGAAAATCAGGTTGAGTAGATGAATTACAGAGAAAGAATCCACATGATATTAAAGTTCATTGTTCCAATTGTCCTTGAAAACATTTGCCCCATTGCCATTTTCATGATTACACGAGGCTTAGAGTAAATCCTGCTGCTTAGCTCAGCTAGAAAAGAAAGCTGGTGGTTGTATGTAGTGGATAGGAGGTAGTAGAAAAATATTTAAGAGTAGATGTTGTGAGGACTGAGTAATTAATTGGATGTAAACGTTCAGAAAGACGAAGTCATGGATGTTGCCCAGATTTCTGGCTAGGACTATTGGGTAAATAATTAGTTTCATTCACTGAGCCATGAAATACAGATAGAGAAGCTATTTGGTGCAGATGATGAGTTAAGTTTTGGGTATGGTTATTTTCAGGTGCCCATTCAACATTCAGGTGTATAAATTAAGTAGAGAGTTTTGGATCTCAGAGTAAAGAACTGTGTTAGAGACTCATAATATTATGGAGTCTTCTGTTTATAATTGAACTCAGGGAGTATATTAGATTGTCTAAGGCAAAATGAGACAGGAAGAGGAACGAGGAGCCAACTTTTAAGGGCCAACTATAAGATAATGAGACTGCAAAGGAGAATAAGAAAAAAGTAGCTAGAGGACCAGGAGGAGAACCAGGAATGTGTGGCTGTTCAGAAGCCAAGGGAGTGTTCATGAGAAAGTAGTCAATTCCGTAAAACGTCATAGAGCTATCTAGTGTAATGAAAACAAAAACTATTAACTGGACAAATATAAAGGCTTTTGGTAATCATAAAGTAAGTCATTTTGTGGAAACATTAATGGTGGAGCTGTAGGAACAAACTGGAGTGGTTTAACAAGTAAAGAGATTGGTCTAGGCAATTATTATTTAAAGATGACCCTAAAGGCACAGGCAACAAAAGCAAAAACAGACAAATGAGATTGCATAAAAATTGAAAGATTATACACAGCAAAGGAAATAACCAACAGAGTAAAGAGGCAATTTATAGAATGGGAGAAAATACTCGCGAAGCATATAGCTCATAAAGGGTTACTATTCAAAATATATAAGGAACTCAAACACCTCAATAACAAGGAAACAGCCAAATTAAAAAATGAGCAAAGTACCTGAATAGGCATTTTTCTGAAGAAGGCATACAAATGGCTGATGGGTATATTAAAAAAAAAAACAAACTCAACATCACTAATCATCAGGGAAATGCAAATCAAAACCACAATGGGATATCACATCATAACTGTTAGGATAGCTATTATCACAAAAATCAAAAGATAATCAGTATTACTGAAAATGTAGATAAAAGAGAACCCTTGCACACTTTTGATGTGAAAGTAAATTGATACAGACATTATATAGAAAACAGTATTGAGGTTGCTCAAAAATTAAAACTAGAACTACCCTATGACCCAGCAATCCCATCTCTGGGTATATATCCAAAGGAAGTAAATTAGTATGTCAAAGCAATATCTTCATTTCTGTTTATAGCAACATTATTCACATTAGCCAAGATATAGAAAAAACCTGTGTCTGTTGACAGATAAATTGATAAAGAAAATGTGATCTGTCTCTATCACTCTCTATCTCTGTCTATCTCTATCTTTATCTCTATCTCTAATCTCTGTATCTCTGTCTCCATCTCTATATCCAGATGGCCCTCCATACTCACAGGTTTCGCATCTGCAGCTTTGACCAGTCACAGATCAAAATCTGCCCATAGGGAAGCCTAACTGTATGTATTTTTCATCGAAGGTTAGGTGAATCTGTGGATGCAGAATCTGAGGATACGAACAGCCAACATTACTGTGCTATTTTATACAAGGCACTTGAACATTCACAGATTTTGTTATCTTCAGGGATCCTGGAACCAATCATTTGAGAAAACAGAGGGCCAACTGTATGTAAAATGAAGTATTATTCAGCCTCAAATGAAGAAGAAAATCCTGCTGTTTGGAACAACATGCATGAACCTGTAGGATATTATGCTAAGTTACATAAACCAAACACAGAAAATCAAATACTACTTTATCACATACTTGAAATTTGCTAAGAAAGTAGATTTTAAGTTTCTCACCACACACACAAAAGGTAACTATATCAGGTGATGGATATGTTAATTAATTTGACTGTGGCAATTATTTCACAATTATATATATATATAACAGAACATCACATTTTACACCTTTGATAGATACAATTTTCCTTTAAAAATTAAAATTAAAATAATAATGAAGTGGATAGATCATGAGGTAATGAAGAGAGCAAGTAGAGGTGACTCACTTGAGACATTTGCTTCTGAAAGTAAGAAAAAACATAAAGAATTAGTTGAAGAGAGAAACCTGCGGTGAAATTGTTTACCCCTATTTTTAATAACTTCCTTATTTACCTAATTGTTAGTATTGGTATGAGGCTGACACCGGATCCTGAAGTCTCTTGAATGCCATCTTTGAGTTTGGGCCTTTTTTTTTCTTCTAAGCAATATGGTACCATTGGAACTGGCATAAACAGATCTAGATTTTAGTGCTAGTAACAGATTCTAAGGGTGAGATTAAGAAACAGAGATCAACAAGGTGACTATTACAACAGTACAGCTAGGAGATAAATGTCTAAAGGCAGTAGCAGTGGACTTCCAAATATTAAATCATTTCAATTAACAGAGTACAGCTACAAGGATAAGGAAAATCCTAAGGATGACACAGATATATTAATCCTGAGTAAATGGATAGATGATGGTGTCACATAAGGCACTGAGGAATACAAGAGGGACAAGCTTGTGATGGTTTAATTTGGATACATTTTACATATGAAATGCCACAATAGAAATGTGTAAGGCTGGGCGTGGTGGCTCACACCTGTAATCCTACCACTTTAGGAGACTGAGGTGGGCAGATCACTTGAGGTCTGGAGTTCCAGACCAGCCTGGCCAACATGGAGAAACCCCCGTCTCTACTAAAAATACAAAAATTAGCCGGGCGTGGTGGTGGGCACCTGTAGTCCCAGCTACTCAGGAGGCTGAGGCAGGAGAATCACTTGAACTTGGGAGGAAGAGGTTGCAGCAAGTCAAGATCACGCCATGGCACTCCAGCCTGGGCCACAGAGCAAGAGTCCATCAGGAAGGAAGGAAGGAAGGGAAGGAGGGAAGAAGGGAAGAAAGGGAAAAAGAAATGTGTAGTAGATGTATGGGAAATGGGGAGAGAAGATTAGGCAAAGTGAAGAATAACTGCACTTAAGGTGTTTCATTGCACAGAGGCTTGGTGTAAACTCTCAAAAAGAAAGTTTTAATTTTAAAGCTATATGTATGTTTTTATTTTCCTAGACTGAACATATATATATATATATATATAAAATATATGATACATAAAATATGTACTATGTATATAAAATGTGTGTGCATGTATGTGTATGTGTGTAGAATATATATAATCATAACAGATACATATTCACTAATTTAAAAGGATTCCCATCTCTAGGAAACTGTGTGCACCAAGAGTTCTACAAAATAGAATAATAAATAATTCAATAAAATCCCAGGGGATACTTCAGGGGAAAAATAACTACCAAAGAAATCGGCACATTTAGGTTGACAACTTTAAATGATATATTTTTGTTTTCATGGAAAAATAAACAATGCTTTCCCTTGGTTTATTATTAATATGGTTGCTCACATAGGTTTGAAAATTACTCATCAAGATACATAATCATGTTGAATATGCAGTACCCTACGTTTGTCCTGATAGTTTGGGGTTGGTTGCCTTTATGGAGCACTGGAATGTGCAAGCCTTTCAAATCAATTTCATCTTGTTCTGTTAGGAAGAGGGAGCTTGTTAAAACTTTACATGAAATATTGGGAAAATATTATATCAAATTTGTCTATTGAGTCAGAGTGAAATATTAGTGTGTGTATGCATTGTATTTGAACTGCCACCTTACATCAAGGGATTCTAACTTGGAAACTTCATTCATTGTATGCTTTCTCCCCAATTTTGACATCTGGTCCAGACACAACTTAATATATACCTATTTTTCTCAATGATATGGTAGGCATGAAACTTTCCTCAGCTTACAAATATTTTTTAAGTTTCTTAGTTATTTTGAAATAAGGATACTTGTTAAATATATTAGGTTGTCAAAAGATTCTGCAATAGTTGTAGTGCATTAACTCCAGGCAATAACTTATATGGTATGAAAAGGACAGTAGCATTTATTAGGGTAGAATATGACTGGAAACATACTTCTATTGATGTCAACCAAACTGTCTCCATGTGTGTGATGGTTAATATTGAGTGTCAACTTGATTGGATTAAAGGATGCAAAGTATTGTTCCTGGGTGTGCCTGTTGGGGTGTTGCCAAAGGAGATTAACATTTGAGTCAGTGGACTGGGAGAGGTAGGCGCCATTTAATCAGTGGCCAGCATGGCTAGGATAAAAGCAGGCAGACGAACGTGCAAAGACCAGACTGGCTAAGTCTTCCGGCCTCCATCTTTCTCTCATGCTGGATGCTTCCTGCCCACAAACATCGGAAGTTCTTCAACTTTTGGACTCTTGAACTTACACCAGTAGTTTGCCAGGGGGTCTCAGGCCCTCAGTCACAGACTGACTTTTGAGATTTGGGAACCTGGAGTGGCTTCCTTGCTCCTCAGCTTGCAGATGGCCTATTGTGGGACTTCACCTTGTCACTGTGTCTGTCAATACTCCTTAATAAACTCCCCTTCATATACACATCTATCCTATTAGTTCTGTCCCTCTAGGAATCCCTGACTAATACATTGTGTGACCTTGAGAAAGTTACTGAAGCTCTCCAAGACATAAACTGTCTCTATACAATGACAACCTGGAGTTATTTGGGAACATCCAGACAATGATCCACATTCAGAAGCTCTTGCATTACCTTCCTATCCTGGGGTTAAGTTCCCCTGCTCCATCTTCCCAGATCAGTTTGAGGAAGTCTATCACTGTCTTTACTACAAAATTTTGAAAGATTGCATGCATAGGCCTGTATCACGAGGTTTTTTGCCATGTCTATTCATCTGTCCCTCATCTCTGCATGGAAAAGTACTTGTAATTATAGTAAGTGCTCAGTAAACCTTTATTATACTTAACCGAATATTTTCCTGTCTTCTAATTAATTATCTAATCTTGTGAAGTATTATCCACTGTTATTTACAGCTTTACCAGCAAAGAAGACATACCGTTATGTATCCATTTTAAACATCAACTGCTCTAAAACGTCGGAAAAGTTCTCAAGTTATCAGAATATTGTTGCCGAATTACAAAATGCCGATTCAATTTTCAATAAAAAGACCCTATTATTGTTGTGTTCATTCATTCTGGCTAATTATACAGGGTAAGTCATACCAAGCATAATGAATTTGGTTTCTGATGTAAAAGATATAAGTGATAGGAAGAGAAGATACAGGCCCTTCAGCCTCAAGACAATCAGAAATTCAATCCCAATTTTAGGGTTGATGAGTTACAAATTGAAATATATTTGCATATACAAATAAGTATAGACAGAATATCGCTTTGACCTAATATCCTTAGGTCAAAGAGAAAGCAGGAAATCTTCAAAAATAAGCATATTCCCTAGAGCAGTTCGACATGGGTAAACATAGACTATTGATGCAGCATGTTGAAATAGGAAAAATAATTATTCCAATTAATTTTGTCAATAATTCAGCAAGAATATATTCTGGATATGGCAAAATGCTTGGTGAGCTATACAATACTATATACAGTGCTTGGTGAGCTATACGATACTGTAACAAATTTAGTACCTAACCTCACAAAGCTCATTACCTAGGAAGACAAAGACATGAATTCACATCACTATAATATCAAACAGGCTATAATGGGTGCGAGAGCAGAGGCTCAAAATACTATAGAAACAGACACAGATAGAGGGGGAAACTCATTTTGACCAAGGATTGAGAAAGAATTGGCAAAAAAAAGAAACATTTAACCTTGATATTATCTTGAAGAACAAGTAGTTTTTTGACAAGAAGACATGAGGAGAATGGTAAAAGCATAGCTCAGAAGTGGGAAGAAGGACTTTAGAAAATTGCAAGCAGTCAACTTATGTGGAGCTGAAACACAGTGTATTAGTCTGTTGTCACACTGCTATAAAGAACTGCCTGAGACTGGGTAATTAATGAAGACAAGAGGTTTAACTGAGTCACAGTTTCACAGGCCCTACAGGAAGCATGGCTGGGAGGTGTCAGGAAATTTACAATCATGGTGGAATGGCAAAGGGGAAGCCACCACACCTTCACATGGTGGCAGGAGAGAGAGAGAGAAGGGAGAAGTGTCGCATGCTTTTAAACAACCAGATCTCTTGAGAACTCACTCAGTATCACGCGAACAGCAAGGGGGAAATTTGCCCCCATAATCCAATCATCTCACACCAGGTTCCTCACCTAACACAGGGGATTACAATTCAACATGAGATTTGAGTGTGGACACAGAGCCAAACTGTATCACACAGTGTACTGAATATACTCGTTGCTTATTGTTTATTGTTTTGGTTTGCCACAATCTCTTGCCTCTTTCTTCTAGTAATGACATCCTCAGTATCTTTGGAGTTGATATTCCACTTTCCTTTCATGTAGTTCACTTGGAAGTGAACTGACTCCAGTGGTAGGACATAAAACCTAGGCCTGGCCAATGAATTCGCAGAATCCCCTTAGTCACAGGGACTGATTTAGAAGTGGGCATAAGACCTCAGCTTGTCCAATCAGAGTGAATGTTTGGACTTGTACAGAATGTACTGGGAATTTATATATTCTCTTTCCCACTGCCCTTACAGGTGGAAAGTCATAAGCCTGTAGATTCTTCAGGTAACTATGTGGAGCCTAAGAATGAAGACAACACAGGTGAGGACATAGCTAAGAATGGAAATTAATCAAGACAGAATAACATTGGGATCAAGAACTCCTAGGGATCAAGTCTCTTCCAGGGAATTTTACATATAAGCTAAAAAATTCTTTATTAAAGGAAGTGTTCTATCACTTGTATCTAAGGGGTCTCGCCCAATAGAGAATAAGATGATGAATGAGAGAAAAAAGTCTGGAAAATTATGGCATAACTTACATCAGAAACGTGTTACATGGATTTCATTTTTATCCCACTCCCCAAACATACAGGCTGCTTTACAGAAGATTCAAATACTGCTGACAGGCAAGTAATCAAGGTCTGAAAGTTACGGAAATATCTTCAGCAGCTCTTTGCCCTTCTAGTGGGGTTCCTCATTTTTCCCACCTTTTTAGAAGCCAAATAACAAGCAGCCATTCTCCCAGATCCAAAGCACCCCACTAATTCACTTCAAAAAATATAGCAGAACTGGTACCACAATCATCCAGAATCTGTACCAGGATATAATTTGCGAGAACAGTTTTGAATATAATTTTCTATATTAGGAAATTGTATCATTTTATAGTCATGCACAGAACTTCGTGACCTTGCTAAAAATATGTTGTCCCTAGTTATGTTAAAAATATAAAAAGGTCTTAAAAAGAAAAGTGAGGTGATGGAAATGATGAAAAGTTCCTTCTAGCAGAGAATTGCAAGAGACTTTATAATGTTAATAGCAATAATCCTCACTTATTTTTATAATATTTCATTTGTTATCTTTTAAAACATTAACTGAATGCCTGCTGTGCTAGATATTTAGAAGATATAAGTGAATCTGTTGTTTCAGCCCTCAAGGAACTCAGAATTATAGTAGGATAGATAAGACTCTTTTTCTTTCCTTTCTTTGTTCATTCAAAATGTATTTTATACATCAGGCACTGATAGGTACTGTAGGTTGAGCAAGAGAAAATGACAAAGGCAGAAATCTGGCCTGAATTGGGTTGGCTATGCATTGATAAAATGCTGGGTAAAGAGCAGAATAAAGTGATATATTCACTGGTATGTAATAGCCAAGGCAGAGGCAAATCAAATGATGTTAGATCTAGAAGAAGAAATAGACTCCACACTGTTTGGGGTTGTTGCTCTCTTGGTCAGTGACTCTGACAAGGAGATTTTTTAAATTAAACTTTCTATTTTGGAATGATAGATTCACAAGAAGGTGTAAAGATAGGACAGACAGGTCTTCTGTACCCTTCACTAAATTTGTCCAAGTAGTTACATTTTATATAACCATAATATACCATGTAATTGATATTGATAAAATGTGTGAGTACAGTTCTGTGTTAGTTGATCACATATGTAGATTGGTATAACTACCTCCTCAGTTAAGATATAAACTATTTCATCACTATAAAGATCTCCGCAAGCCACCTCTTTACAGTCACAACCACAACCCCCTGTCCCCACCATCTCTAACCACTGCCAACAACTAATATGTTTTCCATCTCCGTGGTTTCTGACAAGTTTCTAACTCTATGTATGGGAGTGATGCCCTTTGAGTCCAGTGGTGAATCCATGTATCATTGTCCTCGATTTCTGACTCTGAAGGAATGTAGCAGAGCCTGTGCTTTTAGTGTGTAGTTACAACAAAACTTAACGATAGAAACAAAGGAGAGGAGGATGCCAGTGGATTCTGAATTTTTCATGTTGGTAGTGTTGTTTTAATATTTGAATTTTCGATAATCATTCAAAATAGTTTAATATTATTAGTAAAGTGTGTTGATTTCTTTAAATAATTGTGGAATAATTATCTCTGTATTATTCATTAATCAGAGTCTATGAAGAGGTTACTCAATTCTCAGAATTGCCAGAGATAGTTTTCCTATTGTGAATCATCACTTTGGGGAACCCCATTAATGTAACAATGTAAGTTTGTTTTTTAACCAATATTCTTCATGCTCGATTATCTTGGTCACACCATGTGCATTACACATGTATATTCCTCATGGGGTTTTTAGTAAGATAGAAGAAAATTCTGGCAACTTCTCAAAACGAAATGTTTTAATCTTCAGGATCCAGTTCTCCTAGGGAAAACCATTGTCTTAGACATCTGCTGAGTAACTAATTTAATCATTTGTGTACGTGGATAGTTGGTCTATACAGGGGAAATCTTTCTGTGCCAGAAAAAGCACATGTTAAACATAAAAGAAATCATTATGAACTGGATTAATAGACGTATAGAGAAAGGGATTGAGAATCTGCCATTGGTAATATTTGGAGACAGGTGCAGGGTATTCAAACCCTAATTTCTCATGAATGAGGAATGAACATCTGCTCAGAATAGCAATGGCAGGAAATATGCCTATATATATATATATATATATATATATAGATAGATAGATAGATAGATAGATATGTATACATATATATCTATATATATAGCCATCTATGTGCTAGTTAACGTTTCACTACTCTTCCTTGAGCAGTATTCTACAACAAAGTTTCCATTCTGGTGGTGCATTGTGACCACCATTGGAGCGTATTTAAAATACTGCTTTCTGTTTCACACCTCAAGAGTGATGCATCAGAAAATCCAAGAATTGTGTTCTAAAATATGCACTGTTGGAAAACTCTTCCACTGATTCCAATATGTAGCCAAGTTCAGAAACCAGTGTTCTACATGCTATGTAGTAGAAAATGTCCAAAATTAAATTTACCAGTGCTCTCCTTGCTTCTCATTGAATGAGCCATTGAACCTATTCCACCTATTAATTTTCTCCCTGTTCATTTAATTTAAAACCTATTAATTTAAATCCTATTAATATTCTCCCTCTCTTTAGTCTTGTACTTTTCCATTCTATCATTCACAATTTTATGATGCAGCTACACATTACATCCCAACATCCATCCATAGATGGATGGGCCTCACAAGAACCTAGTCTGGAGGACAATAGAGAGCGTCTGTTCTAATCCTGACGATAGAAAATATTATTTTGGGGACCCTAGAAGGAAGAAGCAGCAAATGTGCTGAGGAAGATGGCAGAGAAAAACATAGTGTGTTGTGGGAGAAAGGGCAAGAATGATGAAGAAATATGCCAAATTGGGTATTTGATTTTATGTCTACTTTTCCCATGAAATATTTCCTTGCAATGTGTGATAATATTTGGGTTATATATAAGTCTGACCTTGTCATCCCCTTACTTAAAATGCCTTGTTACTCCATCCTCTACACTGACTTAGCTCCTTTGCGTGGCATTTTATGTGCTATCTGACTTGGCTCCTGCCTACATCCCCTTTTACCTATTCACTTGCTTTTATGCTTTATGTTTTAGTAATGTTGTGTTTCTCTTGTGATTTGATCAGTATGTTGTCTTCTCCATGCTCTCTGCCTTGGCAAATGTTGTTTCTTCTTCTTGAACAATTCCTATTATTCCTTCAAGTATTCAGCTCAGATGCTATCTCCTCTCAGAAATTGTCCCCAAACACCCTAATCCTTAGGCATATTTAACCACTTCCTCTTCTATGTTTCTTCTGTAAATCGTAGACATGTCTAGCATTAAAATTAATTATTAAATTTTAGTTATTTATGTGCTTATATTCCTACTATATGGTGAGATCCTGGAAGATATGGCCCCCTTGATATTTCTCATATCATAAAATATTTTTGAAAAATATTAAATTTAAATACAATTACTGACAAATATTTTATGTTACTATTTCCTGGTTTAGAGGATTTTAGGATGGGTAATATATTCTCTTTTATAAATAATATCATGAAGCACAACTTTATATATAAATTTTGTACTGTATCAATATATATTTCTTCTTGGAAAATTTCTAGAATTTGAATTGATATATCAATAATTGTGCCTCATAGGCCTTTTACTTCTTATTGTCAAATAGTTTTAAAGAAAAATTGTAAATTTTCAACTTTCTCCAGCCGTATGTCTCTTCACATTCACTGATATTCATACACCCTCTTCTCTTTTGTGCTAATACATCGATCCTTGGTAAAATCATGTTGTACTCTACCATTAAATATAATTTGTAGCTGATGCCTCATAAATCTGTGGCAGGCCCTGACTTTCCTATAGAACTCCAGACTCATATATTAAACTGCCTGTTTGGTATCCCCACATAGTTTATCAAAAGGTGTCTCAAATTTAATAAAGTCAAAAAGGAATTGTTGATTCCGCCATCAACGAATTTGTTCTTTCCTAGTCTTCCTCATCTCAGTATATGTCATCTCTTCACACCAAGCATCACAACACCTATGAGTTATCTTTGATTTCCCTCTTATTTCGTCAGACCCCTCAATCTTCACTATGTGCTGTGGATGTCATCTCCAAAATCTATCTGAAATTTGTCCGCTGATCTCCATCTTTCCTGCTACCATCATAGTCACAGCCATCATCTTCTCTCAGTTGGATTACTGTTGTAGCCTCCCAACTGGTGTCCTTGCCTCCCATCTTACCCCTTCTTACAAACAATTTTCCAAGAAACAGCCAGAATAATCTTTTTGAAAATTCAGCTCAGATGATACCACTCCTCTACTTAAAACTTGAAGGATATTCCCACAGCACCTTGAATAAAATCTAACTTCTTACCCTATCTTAAACCTACATAATCTGACCATGTCAACATTCCAAGCTCATGTCTTATCATTCTCTCACTTGACCAATGGGATCCATCTGCACCTTCTATGCAAAGTTTATTCCCATTTAGGGTTGTCTACTAGCTATTCCCTCTAGCTAGAATACTCTCTGTATCTTTACAAGATTGACATGTTATTCAGATTCTCAACTAAACAACAGTTCAGAGGCCTTCCCTAACCACTCATGTTAAGAAGTCATCTAGTTATAGTGATATCCTACTTTAACTCTTTGCATAGCACTTATATATATCTGATACTTTCCTTATTTTCTTGTTTTGTTTGTCTATGTTCTCCCCACTGAAAATAATTTCCATGGAATCATTGCTTTTACATGCCTTTTTCTATAGGCATTCCTGAAATTTCAAAATGTAAACATCTGACACATAGCAGATGTCTGATCAATATTTTTGATTAAGTGTGCTTTTTAAAACCTCTCTCAATTAGATGAATGGTGTCTAATTGTTTTAATTTGCATTACTCTGTTTTCTACCAAGACGGAACACTTTTTATATACTTAGTAGACATTTATAGTTCTGTCACTATTCTATCTTATAGTGAAATAACTGTTTCACGTCCTTTGCCTTTTTTCCCATTATAAGGTAACAGAGCTTTTATTTGTAAGTAAATATTAAAGATATTTATCATTTGTCAAATTCGTTGCTTACATTTTACTAGTTTGTTGTTTAATTTCGTTATTTTTTGGCACATGAACTATTTAATTCTCATGTAGTCATGTATTGATTTTATCCTTTGCCACTTATTCTATGTATTTGAAATTATATTCCATATTATATTTTAACATTCCAGAGAACTGATAGTCACGAATATCTTCTTTTAGTTTTAAATGATTTGATTTTCTACATTACATTATTTGACCTACCTGAAATTAATTATATTATAAAATATAAGGATCTATGTTTATGTATTGAAATGGTATATTTTATTTCCAATTGAATAGTCATTTTATTCTCTAATTTATAATATCATATTTTTCAGGAAACATTCACACTCACACACTCTATAAGTGTGTGTGTGTGTGTGTGTGTGTGTAGTAGTAGTAGTGGTGGCGGTGGTGGTCATAGTAGTTGTTGTAATAGTATTAATAGTGATGTGCATGGACTCTGGAGTTAGTAAACCGGATAGGATTGCTAGGTCAACCAATTAATAGCCATGTGACTTTGGACATGTTCCCTAAATTCTTTGTGCCTTAGTTCTTTGTGTATAAAATGAGACTAGTAATAGTACTGGATTATAATGATATTTGTGAATTAATAAAGAGAGCACATGTATGGCAGAGCCTGCTAGCCGTACATCAAAATCTACCCTCTCCTTCTCCCAGACAGCAGTTAGACTACATTTTCCTAGTTGCCCATTCGGTTAGGTTTGGCCATAGGACTAAGCTCTTTTTCTGACTTGTAAATAACAGATTGAAAAGAAATGGATGTGATATATAAAACTTTCAGGTCTGGTCTATATAAACGTCCTCCATCTTCTTCATTTGCTTTCCCCCTCTGGTTGATTGTGTTGTTGGTAGCCATAGGAACCTTAGAATTCACCTTCATCATCTTTCGAAAAGAATATTTGACAGACTGAGCTCCGGTCAAGATTAGCCTTAATCTAACCAAGATTACTATATAAACACGATGTGAACTATTCTTTTGAGTCATTACATGCCCGGGTCTATTTTCTACAACAGCCTGACTAGCCTTAATATCATATATAAAATTATAAACAGAGTAACTAATTAGTACATAGTAAGAGCTTAAACAGAGTAGATATATAGCCAGATGTGGAATACACAAGTGCAGGTAAAGATGAGGTATCAAATAGTAGTTGCTTGGCCTTATGTTCTGCTTCACTACCTTGTCAATTCTTGTAGCAATATCACAACATTTTGAATACTGTAAACTGTGCTGTATGCCCTAAAAGCATGTAGTTCAAGTGCCACTTCATTACTCTTCTTTTTATAAATATCTTGGGCTGTTTTTCCACATGGATTTTAGAATCATTTGGTCAAATTAAAATAATTGCAAGGAATGTTTGATTGTATTCTTATTAAACTAATAAATTGAAGATAAATTATGTATTTTACATTATTTATTTCCTAGTGTAACAATTCTTTTAAATAAATAAAATAAATGCATGCTCATTTCTAATGTTTCTGTAATTTCTGTGAATAAGATTATTCTCTTCTACTATATGTTCTAAAAGATTATTGTCTATATAAAATTACAGTCTCTGGAGAGAGTGTAATTCTGTATGAGCAAAAAGTGATACATAGTTTATATATAAATATGTTTACATCCATGTATATATATCAGGTTCTTGCAAAAGTAATTGCAGTTGTTGCCATTGAAAGTAAGGGCAAAAAATGCAATTACTTTTACACCAACCTAATAGATGTCTCTATATATTCATGCATATATATATATACACATATCCATGTTGTTATAGATATATGTGTGTGAACAGATATATATAGGGATGTGTTTGTGTTTACATGACCACTTTAATAATATTCTATTAATTATATTAATTTCTACATTGTTATATTTTTAGTTCATTATCTTGTCATCTATAGTTATATGATCTTTCAGTATTTCATTTATTTTCCTATATGTCTGAATTCTTTCCTTCAATGTCCAAAATCTATCCAATAATACATTATAGAATTGATAGAAAATACTGCTCTATTTATCCTGATGTAAATGCTTCTTGGTTTCAAAATGATGCTGGCTTTCTGTTTGATCACACATTTTTATCTTATTAGTAATGGATTTATATTTTCCAGGTTTCTATTTATAATTTGACACCAGGAGTATTCTCTAGTTTTAGTTTTTTTGTAATTGGTTTAAAAGAATTTGGTGTCTAGCTCGTGTTACCTTTTTAAAGAAAATTGATAAATTTTATGCATATATATATATATAATTTTTTTTTTTACGTAGGACATATAACAGACCAGAGCACAAATTAACTGTTCTAGAATTTTTTGGTGTTTTTTTGATAAGTTTAAACTTTCTTTCATATTTATTTATATACTAGTATTTTCTTTCTTTTAATCATTGTTAGTCATTTATATTTTGTGAGAAAAATTTTCATTTTAATTAGATTTTATGATTTGTAAACATATAATTGAACAAAGCAATCTATTTTTGTCTTGGTTTTGGCTGATATAACAAAATACCATAGGCTGTGTAACTTATGAAAAACATAAATTTATTTCTCACAGTTCTGAAGAATTTATTTTCTTACAGTTCTTACGATTTTGTGGGATCTTGAAGTCCGAGATCAATGCTCCAACAAACCTGATGTCCGGTGTCAGGTGTCTGATATTTGTTGTCTAGTTTTCTGGTTTACAGATGACTCCTTCTACCTGTGTCCTCATTTGATGGAAAGACAATGAATCTCTCTGGGAACCTCTCTGGGGTTTCATTTATAAGGGTACTAATTCCATTAATTAATGCACTGCTCTCATCACCTAATCACCTCCTAAAGGTCCTGCCTCCTAATATCATCATCTTGGGGATTAGGATATCAAAATATAAATTTTTGATGGGGGAGGGCACACACATTTAGACCCTAGCAATCTCTGTCATTCTCTCTCCCTCCACCGGTCTCTCTCTCTCAACATTTTCATATCTGTTGCTATAAACCCTAGCAGCCAGTTTACATGTATTTTATAACCTTTGTCTTCATTATTTTACTTTATCCCCCTCCATCCCAAATTACTTGCCTCGTTTATTTATTAGTTAATTTTTGAATGATTTCCTCCTGTCTGTTTCAGTATGTTTCATTTATTCTCTCAAAATGTTTGAGAAAATGATTTGGGGAAGCCTAGTTACTATTTTTTCACCTCTCTAGCCGGTAAGCCATTGAGAAAAAAATGTAAAAAGTAAAATGCAGATGAAATCACAATATAACGACTTGAATGTAGTTAAAAGTTTATTGTACAATATACCAGAATCTCCTGTCCCAGTCCTGATATGCACTTACATTTCCAGACACATGCACACACAAAAGGTGGACAGTGGCTGACTTGGAGAGTGTGGGCCAACTCCTGTAGTAGGCTTACGTCATCACTTAATAGCTATGAAGTCAAATACTTTTTTATTTTATTGAGGCAATCCAGTCTATTGTGAGAGAGAAGGAGCGGTAGACATTTCCATGATACTTGACTTTTTCCTAATGACTCCAACACTAATGAACATGGCCCACTGGCTACTAGGATCTACCTGTGTTTTACCAAACAGACACATGCCTCTTCCTCTGGTGAGGAGAAGTAGCCTCTGTACTTTGGAGAGGTACCAGAAGTGTTGACTCCAATACTTCACATTTCTGGGGAATGCTATGGGCTCCAGAGTCTGACTACATGTCAGCTTAGAGCTGAGTCTGTCCTGAAAATCCCATCCAGTAGAAGGGAGCTTGACCCACTCCACAGGGCAGGTCAAACCCAATATTGGGTGGATGCAAGGGTATATAGTTCCTGCTAACTTGCCTAAATTCGGGACAAATGTAGAAGATTGTCCCAGCTCCTGACCTTCCTGTGGCATGGACTGTAGCAGAGACCTCTGTGGTAACTGTGGTAGTTCAACTTTATCTGCCCAATCTTTTAAAAACTTTTCACTACTTTACAGGTGTTGTTACTGAGAACTCTTCCCAATCAACTTCCTTCATGGGTATCTCTGTCACAGAGTCTGTTTGCAGGGGAACAACATAAGACAGATGCACACTGGAAATACTCAGGAGATTTTTAGTAACACTTGACCCCAACCTCAGAGATTATGATTTAATTGGTCTAAGAAGAAGCCTAATCATCTTAAACACTCCCTAGATAATTCTAATGTGCAGCTAGGGATGAAAACCACTGTCTTAACCCATTGAGCTTAATAATGAAGCATGTGGTGTGGCCATTACCTTTGGAAGAGTAAACTAGTAATATATCAGGGCAGTACTGCTCCACCTAACCTCCATGAGGCAGCCCATACTTGCAGCCCCTGTATGAACCACTACTATTTTATCTATTTTCTATGATGAGCTACGAGCTATGAAGACAGTACAATCTTTTTCTCAGAAGACTGTAAAGTGGGTCAGAAGAAGACACTAATACAATTAACTTCAAGGCTGCATTATACCCTAGGCAGAGTATTTTATCATCATTCAATTTTCCATCTCAAATTATGCCCGTCTTTATTGTTTAATATAGCTCACTAGAGATTACGCAATTAGCCCAAATAATTACAACATGAACAAAGCCCCAAATTTGAACACTCTGTACGAAACTCCTTCAATTATTAATTTTCCAGGAAGAAATTAGAGAAGAAAAATGAAATCTTATCAAATTAAAAATCCAAAGAAATAAAAGATAAAAATGTTTGCCCTTCCAAATTGATATTTTTGTAGGTCATAAATAGAGTGATCTACTGCAAAAGCCTGTGTAAAGCTGGGTTTTCTTCTTCAGTATCTATGGCCAATTTACACTTGAAATAAGTCCCTTAACACCATCCCAGAAGCTGAAATAATCCAGCATTCTATATCTCGTTTGTCTCACTTTTACACGGCATCGGAGTGCCAGGCCCACATTCAGAAAATTTAGAAATCAGGAATATAAATCTAGCTACAGAGATGTTCTCCTGATAAATATTATATTCCCGGAACCTGGTACTTTGTAAAAGTCCCCAATAGTTTTAGCAACCAGACAATAGCAGACACGATTGTTGTAAAACAAGTACGCAGCAAAAAGAAAAAGCATGAGACATGAAAGGTGTTACGTACTTTTTAATTTTTATGTTTGTTTAAAAAAATAATTGCTGATAAGCTTAAATATTTTCTTCATATGCTAAGCATCTGAAATAATTATGTGATTGCCCAAGACTTGAAGTACATAATTTACACTTAGAGTGTACTTGGGTTCCTTATAAATCTACGGAAATGAAAAATCTTGCCAATTGTTTGGCTGGTGATGTAGAAAATAGTACTAGATTTCAATATGAATTTAGCCTGCTTCAGAAATTTTCTATAAAGAAAAAAAGAATGGTGGTATTGACTAGCCCAGAAGCCTTTTTTATTATATATAATAAGAAAAATTAAATACAAATATGCTAAAACAAAATTGCATGCACTTTTTATAAAGATTTGAATATCCTCAAATACATATATGCTTTAAATGCAAACAGTCAAGGTCTACTGCTGGAAGCCACTCGCTACTAATAATGAAGTAGGGCACATAGTCATCAGTTGCTTCTGCTTTTTTGTATGTAATTGATTCTCTTCTCTGCCTTGCTCAACCTCATTCTATTCTTACATAAATCTTCTTGTCTTTTGTGCCTTCTCCAGACATTTTCAGTTGAAGCTCTCCTGAAAACAATCTCCTCAGACAGGAAACATTAGAAAAAAACTGAACCTAACAAATAAGTAGGATTTGAAATTTGTTTTACTGTTATATGTCATCATCTAATTTTTCCAGAAAAGACCCTAGGCAATTTTGGATACACTGAGCATTACCTTTCCCTTGTCCTACCCAAGCTAATTTGGTATCGATTCCTACCTTATTTCCTGAAAGTCAGTCCGATTCCCTGTGTGCTACAGATGGGATTCCTATGACTGCGCCTTATCTAACAATTTGAAACTTCTTGGCTACAACTAACTCCAAGGTACCACACTCAAACAGACAATATACTTTTGGCTAGCTCAACCAGTGAGATTCCATAGCCTCAGTTCAGATTTAGAAGTTGGTTACGGCTACTATAAAATAGATCTTCCTGCCTTGCAAAACATACACTAACACACATACACACACATTAATCTTGATTTTTATGCAATGATGCTTTTTCTTTATGAATGGCTGAATAGGGAAAAAGTTTTGATGAGAGAGATTTATGTGAAGAGGTATAAGCAGTGTAGATTTATTTCAATATTTTGAGTGACTGTATACTATCCCATTATGTGCATATTTATAAGTTTTTTGACCATTCTATTAATGGTCATTTACCTTGTTTTCAGTTTTTTTATGAACAATATTGAAATGAACATCTTGTTACTTATACTTTTATTATATCTCAGTTGGAAGGCTGAAGACATGTACAAACATAAATAGAAATAGAAAGACAAATGTGTATATAAATATAAGTATAAATCACCAGATTGCTTTCTAAATGGTTTGTAATCCTTTACATCTTTACCATTACTGGGTAGTTTTCAAAAAAAATATTATCTGTCTAATGGGTGTGTAATAGTATCTAGTTGTTACTTTAATTTAGATATATCCTAATTACAAGGATAATTTGATTATTTCTCATGTATCTACTGGTGATTTGAATTTACGTTTTTAGTGAATTATCTGTTAATAATTTTTGTCCATTTTCCTCTTGGATTGTTTATCTTTTACATATCAATTTGTAAGAGTTCTCTGTATATTCTACTGTTATACATATTTATTTCCATTTTTATTTTTTATTTTTTTTTAAATTTTTGTGGGTACATAGTAGGTGTATATATTTACAGGGTAAATGAGATGTTTTGATACAGGCAGTGTGAAATAATCATATCATAGGAAATGGAGTATACATCTTGTCAAGCATTTATTCATTGAGTTGCAAACAAATCAATTCCACTCTTTAAGTTATTTTAAAATGTACAATTAAGTTGTTATTGACTTTAGTCACCTCATTGTACTATCTAATAATAGGTCTTATTTATTCTTGAGAGTTTGTTTGGAGGTTCTAGCAGGGGAGTACAGCTCCTCGTATATGCTTGACCAAAGACTGGTACTCCTCTGTTGGGGATGGTCGTCCTCTTCAACCAAGTGTGCAGCTTTGGGAGATATGCATATGGAGTGGTGAGGGAGGAAGGGGACTCCCACCTACCCAACCAGATCAGCTGAATAAACCCTGACGATCAATGGGGTGAAAGATGTTGCAGCCAGGTCACCCTTACATCCTATTCATTCGTTCTATTTTTTTACACCCATTAACCATCCCCACCTTCCCCCAAACACCCACTACATTTCCCAGCCTCTAGTAACCATCCTTCTACTCTCTATGTCCATAAGTCGATTGTTTTGGTTTTTAGATCCCACTAATAAGTGAGAATGTGTGAAGTTTGTCTTTCTGTGCCTTCCTTATTTCACTTAACATAATGATCTCCAGTTCCATTCATGTTGTTGCAAATGACTGGATCTCATTCTATTTTATGCTTGAATAGCATTCCATTGTGTATATATACCACATTTTCTTTATTTATTCTTCTGTTCATGGACAATTAGGCTGCGTACAAATCTTAACTACTGTAAACAGTGCTGCAACAAACAAGGGAGTCCAGATATCACTTCAATACATTGATTTCCTTTCTTTTGGGTTTATACCCATCAATTGGATTGCTGGATCATGTGATAGCTAAATTTGTAGTTATTTGAGGAACCTCCAAAATATTCCCCATAGAGGTTTTGCTAATTTCTATTTCCAGCAACAGTGTACAAGGGGTACCTTTTCTCCACATCCTTGCCAGCATTTTTATTGCTTGTCTTTTGGATATAAGTCATTTTAACTGGGGTGAGATAATATCCCATTGTAGTTTTGATTCACATTTCTCTGATGATTAATGACATTGAGTACCTTTTATATGCCTGTTTGCATTTTGCATGTGTTCATTTGAGAAATGTCCATTCAAACATTTTGCCCATTCTGGTTATTAAGTCTTTGTCAGGTAGTTTGCAAATATTTTCTCCCATTCTGTGGGTTGTCTCTTCACTTTGTTGATTGCTTTCTTTGCTGTGCAGAAGCTTTTTAACTTGATGTAATCCCATCTGCCCATTTTTGTTTTGGTTGCCTGTGCTTGTGGGGTATTACTAAAGAACCCTTTGTGCAGACCAATGTCCTGGAGATTTTTCCCAAAGTTTTCTTGTAGTTTTATACTTTGAATTATTATATTTATGTCTTTAATCCATTTTGGTTTTATTTTTGTATATGGTGACAGATAGGGATCTAAATAAACTCTTCATATGGATATTCAGTTTTCCTAGAACCATTTATTGAAGAGACTGTCTTTTCCCCAGGTATGTTCTTGGTACTTTTGCAAAAATGAATTCACTGTAGGTGTATGGATTTGTTTCTGGGTTTGCTATTCTGTACCTTTGGTATGTATGTCTGTTATTATGACAGTACCATGCTGTTTCGGTTACTATGGCTTTGTAGTATAATTTGAAGTTAGGTAATGTGATTCCTTGAGATTTGTTCCTTTAGATTAGGATAGCTTTGGCTATTCTGGGTCTTTTGTGGTTCTATATAAACTTTAGGACTGTTTTGCTTATTTATGTGAAAATTGTCACTAGTATTTTCATAGAGATTGAATTGAATCTGTAGATTGCTTGGGTAGTAGGCACATTTTAACAATATCAATCTTTCCCATACATGAACATGAAATATTTTTCAATTGTGGGGTGTCTACTTCAATTTATTAAAGTTTAATAGTTTTAATTACTGAGGTTTTTCTTCACTCCTTTAGTTAAATTAATTCCTAGATATTTAATTTTATATGTGGCTATTGTAAATGGGATTACTTTTTTAAATTTATTTTTCATATTGTTCTCTGTTGACATATAAAAGTAGTACTGATTGGTGTATGCTGATGTCATATTCTGCAACTTCACTGAATTTGCTTATCAGTTCTAATAGTTTTTTTGTGGAGTCTTTAGGTTTTTCCTAATATAAGACCATACCATTTGCCAATAAAGATAATTTGACTTCTTCCTTTTAAGTTTCAATGCCCTTTATATCTTTCTCTTGTCTGATTGCTCAACTCCCCATACTATGTTGAATAACAGTGCTGCCAGTAGGCACATTTGTCATGTTCCAGATCTCAAAAGAAACGTTTTGTTTTTTCTCCATTTGGTATGATGCTAGTTGTGGGTCTGTCCTATATGGTTTTAATTATGTGAGGTATGTTCCTTCTCTACCCAGTTTTGTAAGGGTTTTTTCATGAAGCAATGTGGAATTGTATCAAATACTTCTTCAGCTTAATGGAAATGATCATATGATTTGTATCCTTCATTCTATTGATAAGGTGCATCACATTGATTGAATTGCGTATGTTGAACCATCCTTGTGTCAAATGAATACATCCCATTTGGTCATGAAGAATGATCTTTCTAATGTACTGTTGATTTTGGTTTACTAGTATTTTTTTTTAAGATCTTGGCATTAATATTCATCAGAGATACTGGCCTATAGTTTTCTTCCCCACCACCTTTTTTTTTTTTTTTTTTTTGATGTGTCTTTGGTTTTGGTATCAGTGTAATACTGGCCTCATCAGGTATATTTGGAAGTTTTCCCTTCTTTAGTTTTCAGAAGTGTTTGAGTAGTGTTGGTATTTGTTCTTCTTTAAATATTTGGTAGAATTCAGCTGTGAAGACCTCAGGTCCCAGGATGTTTTTCAGTGGGAGACATTTTACTATGGCTTTGATCTCATTACTTGTTATTGCTTTGTTCATATTCTAGATTTCCTCCCAGTTCATTTTTGACAGGTTGTATGTATCTGGAAATGTGTTCATTTTTTCCAGATTTTCCAATTTATTGGCATATAGTTTCTAATAGCAGCCACTAATGATCCTGTACATTTCTGCAGTATTAATTGTAATGTCTCCTTTTTCATTTCTGATTTTATTTATTTTGATCTTCTCTTTCTTTTTCTTAGTTTGGCTAAAGTTTTGCCAATTTTGTTTAACTTTTCAAAAAATCAACATTTTATTTCATTGATCTTTTGTATTGTTTTCTTTGCTTCATTTTCATTTATTTCTGACTTTATTATTTATTTTCTTGTACTAATTTTGAGTTTGCTTTGCTCTTGTTTTTCTGGTTCTTGAAGATGCATCATTAGATTGATTATTTGAATTTTTCCTCTCTTTTGACATAGGCACATATAGATATACACTGCTCTGTTCTTCTTTTGTGTATTCTATAGGTTTTGGTATGTTGTGTTTCATTATCATTTGTTTCCAGACATTTTTCAATCCCTTCTTAATTTCTTCATTGACCCGCTGGTAAATCAGAAACATATCACTTAATTCCCATGTATCTGTATTGTTTCCAAAATTCCACTTATTAGTTTCTAGTTTTATTCCATTATATTGAGAGAAGATGCTTAATATTATTACAACTTTTTGAATCTATTAAGACTTGCTTTTTGTGCTAACATATGGTCTATTCTTCAGAATGATCCATGTGCTGAGGAAAATAATGTGTGTTGTGTAGCTCTTGAATAAAGTGTTCTGTGAATATCTGTTAGATTTATTTGGTCTATAGTGCAGATTAAGTCTGGTGTTTCTTTAGTGATTTTCTGTCTGAAAGATCTATCCAATGCTGAAAGTGAGGAGTTGAAGTCTCTAGCTATTATTGTTTTGAGGCCTATCTCTCTTTTCAGCTCTAATAATATTTCCTTTATATGTCTGGGTGCTACTGTGTTTGGTGTGTATATATTTAAAATTTTTATATCCTCTTGCTGAATTGACACCCTTATCGTTATATAATGGTGTTTTGTCTTTTCTTGTAGTTTTTATCTTGAAATCTATTTTTTCTGATGTAAGTATAGCAACTCCTGCTCCTTTTGAATTTCCATTGGCATGGAATATTTTTTTCCATCCCTTTCCTTTTAGTCTTTATAGGTGAAGTGTGTTTATTGTAGGCAACAGATTAATGCGTCATTTTTTTCTATCTGTTCAGCCAGTTTATGTCTTGATTGGAGAGTTTAGTCCATTTACATTCAGTGTTATTATTGATAAGTATAGACTTAATCTTGACATTTTGTTCTTTGCCTTCTGGTTGTTTATTATCTCCTCTTCCTTCCTTCTTTCTTTTCTGTCTTCCTCTAGTGAAGGTTATTTTCTGTGTTGATAAAGTTTGGTTCTTGCACTTTATTTTTTGTGTAAGCATTGTGTATTTTTTGTTTTGAGGTTACCATGAGGTTTGCAAATATTATCTAATCAAATATTTAACCTGATAACAACTTAACACCGTTTGGAAAATCAAACAAGCAAGCAAATAGCAAACTAATAGAAACTCAACACCTTAATTTCTTCCCCACCTCCAGTTTTTAACATTTTATTCTTCCATTTTTATCTTATTGTACTGGTTGTGTCTTGAAAAGATGTTGTAGATATTTTTCATGGGTTCATCGTTTAGTCTTTCTACATAGGATAAAAGTAGTTTACACACCACAGTTTTAATGTTATAATATTCTGTGGTTTTTCTGTGTACTTACTATTACCAGTGAGTTTTGTGACTTCAAGTGATTGCTTATTGCTCATTAATGACCTTTTCTAACTGAATTACTTTATTAAGCATTTCTTGTGAGATAGGCCTGGTACTGATGAAATCTCTCAGCTTTTGTATGTCTGGGAAAGTCTCTTAAGTTAGCAGATGATGAATGCTGTCAGGACCGGGTACTTTTCTTCAAGACACAGGGTTTATTTCTGTCCCAGGGTGCATCTAGAAATGTCAGCTGGGGGCTACAGCCTAGAACAGGAGCCTCACAACTCTGACCAGTGTCCTATCCTTCTGTGGCTGAGCTGTTGTCCAAGACTCAAGACAAAGGGCTTCCCACTTTTCCCTCTCCTTTCCTCAAGCAGAATGAAGGGGTTTCTTTTGAAGCCTCAAGCTGTGCAGCCTGAGGTTAGTGGAGGAGTGATGCCAGTGCTCCCTTAACAATCCAAGCTGTCATCTCAGTATGTCGCATGCCCCCTCAGTCCACTATCTATCTCTTTGCTTAGTTCAGCACGAGGACTTGCCTAAGAATTGCAGTCTTTATGGCCTAGACTGCTTCTCAAGTTGACTTGGAGACACATAATACTGTAGCCCTTAGTGGAAAGGTTTGCAGGCATTGATGTTTGGACTGCTGGGGTCGGCAATTATTCTTTGGCTTGGGACAATTTAAATGCTCTTTCTGTGTCTGCACACAGCATTACCTGAGTTGGGTCCAGGTTTCCTTTCCACTCTAACAGAAAATTACTGAGTTCAGGGCCCCATAATTGTTGTATTATTCATCCTTCAGCACCCAAAGACTCTCTCTGCACCATGTTGCCTCTGCTCAGGTGTGGGGGGGAGGGGGCGTCAGTGACTAATGACTCTTTTTTCTATGTCTTCACTGCCTCTTTCAGTGATATGTAGTTAAAACCAGGTACTATGAGTGCTAACCTAATTTTTGGTTCATATGAAGGTGTTTTTTCTCTGTAGATAATTGTTAACTTGGTATCCTTGTTGGGGACATGATTGGTAAAGCTTTCTATTCTACCATCTTGCTCTGCTTCTGATTATTTCTATTACTTCATTTGTCTATGAATTTTGTTTGTACTGCTCTGCAATCAAAATGTTAAATTTTGTAATCAAATATATTTATCTTTAATTTTATAGCCTTTGAGATTCTAGTCTTGGTTAAAAAGTTTCCATGAATTTGAAATTATACATTTGTCCTTTTATTTTCTTGAAACATTTTATGAATTCATTACATATGAAAGTTATATTAGTCTGTTTTCATGCTGGTAATAAAGACATACCCGAGACTGGGTAATTTATGAAGAAAGGAGATTTAGTGGACTCAAGTTCCACATGGCTGGGGAGGCCTCCCAATCATGGTGGAAGGCAAAAGAGAAGCAAAGGTGCATCTTACATGGTGGCAGGCAAGAGAGCTTGTGCAGGGGAACTCCCATTTATAAAACCATCAGATCTCATGAGACTTACTCACTACCACAAGAACAGTATGTGGGAAACTGGAAACCACCCCCATGATTCAATTATCTCTACCTGGCCCTGCCCTTGACATGTGGGGATTATTACAATTCAAGGAGAGATTTGGATGGGGACACAGCCAAACCATATCATAAGTATTTAATGGATTGGAATTTATTTGGGCATATGTCATAAGATGAAGATACATTTCCAACATTTTCTGCATGGATTGCCAATTATAATAGGAATGATAATTAAACAATTAATTATTTTCTGAAAGAATTTAACTACTTACCCCTTTCATGTGGTAAAATCTCTTATACATTGATGTGCATCAATGAACTACTAGTATGTTCTAATGATCTGTTTTTCTATTTATTTACCAAATCCTATTTTTTTTCTATTATAGGGCCTCTATATCATGTTCTTGTATGCATTAAAGCAATTACTTTCACTCTTTTAAAAATTTTTCCTGGGCTATTGTAGAGCATATATAATCCATGTGAGAATAAGGTACTTTTATAAGTTTTCCAAATTAAATTTGTTAGGATTTTTATTGTAATTGCATTTAATTTGTATATTAATTTCATAAATGAACATAAAATGGTTTTTAATGTTCTCCAAGGAAACGTTGTCATAAAATGCATTTTTGCAGTTCAATATCTGTGTACCTACCTGCCTACCTATCTAGATTTTAAACTGGATAAATCCTTTAAAAATGTTGTTAAAAAGCAATACTTTTTCTTTATGTAAAGTAATTTATTTTCAGTTTTAAAAATGTAAAACTATACGTGCATATTAAAATATTTTTAAATGAATGAAAAATATGCATATCAATGAAACAAATTGCTGACCTCTGCAGGGGGAAAAAGGGAAGTAGGGTGTTAAAGACTAGGTTTAGTTAAATTTATATCTTAGTTTGAAAATGTTTGCATTATATAGCAAAATGTTAAAATTTGATCAAAATAGGTGATAGGTATACAGGTTATTTTATTGTCCATAATTTTCTGTAAGTTTGAAATACCTTATAATTTACACGTTACTTTTAAAATATTTTTTCTTTACTTTTCAGTATCAGGAATCTCACCAGTGTATTGCTGTTTGTTGTTTTTCTTTTACTCTTCCTGGTTCTTGCTGTGTCTTTTTGATATAAAAACCAAAGCTTTTCTTCAGCTTGGGAATATGTTTTTTAATGGATTCTCCTCCATCAGTTCTTCTCTTTTTTGTTACTCCTATTGTTATATTTAGACCATCTGTCTGTCTCTATTTTCTATTTACCTTATCTTTTCACACATTTTTCCCTTTTTAAATTGTTATTCTTTTGCTCTCTATTGTAAAATATTTCTTCCAGTTGATCCAGTTGATTTTCTAATGCACCATATTTATTCCTTTACCCTGCTTCTAACTGAACTTTGTATTTCTAAAATAATTCATGGAAAAATATTTATATTTGTATGATATCTTTTATATTTTTCATTTAGAATTTGACTTAGTTTGTTTCATCTTTTGATTTTCTCCCCTTTTCTTCATTAAATCTGTTTCAGTTCTGTACTGAATGGTTAGTTCAGTTTGATTCTACTTCCCAAAGCTGTTGATTTCCCTTATAGTTAAAACAATTTTTACTGCCTGCTCATATGTGGGCATAAACAGTTCCAACTACCTGTTAGTTAACTTAAATGAGTTCCTTTAGTATCTCTGCATGCCAAGCTGCGAGAGCCTCATTGGGCATTGGTGGATCACTAGCCAAAAATTGGTAAGGAAGAGAAGACCATCTCCAATTGTAATATAGAACATTAGTTCAACTCAACCAGGAGATCATTTCAAGACCAGTTCATGTCAGCATTCCTTCTTCTATGGCTGGAAGCAGACAGTGGTCACGAGTAATTCTCACTAAGCATTTTTGTGTGATAAAGAGATACATGCTGGCAATATGCTGATCCTCATCTAACAGTTTCAGGGTAGTGGACTCCTTCCAGATTCTCCCAGAGAGGTAGGCATCCTTATCTTCCCAAAAAACATATTTTTCATTTTTGTTCCACTTCTCAACTAAAATAAGTAATGAAATAGAAATTGCTATTTAATATGAACAAGAAGTTCAGGAAGTATATCAAATTTTGTTGAGCTGCTTTAGTAAAGAGTTTACAAAAAGATGAATATGCAGATTTATTGTCTACCCTTTATTGAGATAAGTAGTTAATGGTATGAGCTAAAAAACACAATTCAAATGGTGATTTATGAGAATCTGGACGCAAACAGCGCTCTTCCAAGAATCAGGTCAAAACATGTATCAGAGCTGATATCCACCCACAGGAAACCCATCACAGAACACTAGCAACATTTGGGCACCTTGTGGACTTTTTTCTTTGAGAGTTTCCTGAATGGACCACACTTATTATATATTAAAGTGAAGATAGATATACCCATAGAAGGTAGTGGCATTAGTGAGGTTTCTCTATATGGCTTTTCTAGTAGTGGATATGAACAAGTAGCATTTTAGTCCATTTTGTGTTGCTATAAAGGTAATATCTGAAGCTGGGTAATTTACAAAGAAAAGAGGTTTATTTGGCTCACAGTTCTGTGCAGGCCTCAGGAAGCTTTTAATCATAATGCAAGGTGAAGGGGAACCAGTATATCACAACACAAGAGACGGAGCAAGAGAGAAGGGAGGTGCCATGCTCTTTTTAACAATCAGCCTTCACATAAACTAATAGGTTGACAACTCACTCATTACCAAAGGGATGACACCAAGCAATTCATGAGGAATAAGCCCTAATGACCCAAATACCTCCCACTTGGCCTCACTTCCAACATTGGAGATTACATTGTAACGTAAAATTTCGAGGGGGCAAGCATCTAAACTATATCAAGTAGGAAAAAGAATAAGACAGCACAATACAGGTGGATGTTATGTTGTGACTACAGCTACCAGCCAGCCACACTTGGTTGTTACTGTGTGTGATCTATCATTATTTGGGAACTTTAAGAAATAATTGAGGTTCTCTTTGGTTGAAAGGACTGAGGTCCTTGTTCATGTATGGGTAGAATATTAAGCCAATATTTATTTGAGTAGCACGGTAATAATAAAAATCAACAATTACAAAGCGTTTTTTGTCAGGAAATGTGCTAAATGCCTTTTATTTACTTGTGTTAATTTAATCCTCTCACTCTGTAAATTGTTATGATTGTTGCTTGCTATTTTACAGGTGAGAAAACTGAGACTACAATGGTGAAATGACTAGTCTAATGTCACAAATCTTCGAAGCCTATGTACTCCTAATCTCTACATCCTTTATTACATGCAGCAGCACTGGGCACTTCACACTGGGCAAATATTGAGGCCCATGACAAAACCAGGCTTTCAACAAATAGGCTGTGAAGAGAGTTTAAAAGACACAGAAATGTCACCCACACAAAAATACAGCCCATTAAATAAAGAAAAAGTTATCAACGAGTTAATCAGAGGACTTCTGGCTTCCACCAGAAGCCAATCACAGACCACTTATGTGGTCAGGTGATGACAGATTTGTATGACATATTTTAAACATAACTGAAAATGGTTTTGAAGACACACACCCATATGGTGATTCACCAAAGGATTTACCAATTCACTCTTTTAGCTCAAGATGATAAACTAGACTACTGAATAAACTCAAGTTTCATCAGACAAGCACTTAATATATGCCCCAAAGGGAAAAAGAAAGGATCGTAAAAGCAGCAAGAGAAAAGAAACAAATAACATACAATGGAGCTCCAATACATCTGGTAGCAGACTTCTCAATGGAAATCTTACAGACCAGGAGACAGTGGCATCATATATTTAAAGCTGAAGGAAAAATAAATTTCATTTTAGAATAGTATATCCAGTGAAAATATTCTTCAAACATGAAGGAGAAATAAAGACTTTCCCAAACAAAAGCCGAGCGATTTCATCAACACCAGACCTGTCCTACAGGAAATGCCAAACAGAGTTCTTCAATCTGAAAGAGAACAACGTTAATCCCAGCCATCCCATTACTGGGTATATACCCAAAGGATTATAAATCATGCTGCTATAAAGACACATGCACACGTATGTTTATTGCGGCACTATTCACAATAGCAAAGACTTGGAACCAACCCAAATATCCAACAATGATAGACTGGATTAAGAAAATGTGGCACATATACACCATGGAATACTATGCAGCCATAAAAAAGGATGCGTTCATGTCCTTTGTAGGGACATGGATGAAGCTGGAAACCATCATTCTCAGCAAACTATCACAAGGACAAAAAACCAAACACCGCATATTCTCACTCATAGGTGGGAATTGAACAATGAGAACTCATGGACACAGGAAGGGGAACATCACACACCGGGGTCTGTTGTGGGGTGGGGGTAGGGGCGAGGGATAGCATTAGGAGATATACCTAATGTTAAATGACGAGTTAATGGGTGCAGCACACCAACATGGCACATGTATACATATGTAACAAACCTGCACGTTGTGCACATGTACCCTAAAACTTAAAGTAAAATAAAATAAAATAAAATAAAATAAAAAAAGAAAAAGAAGACATTACAACTGTTACCACAGAATTTCACGGAATCATTAGAGGTAACTATGAACAACTATATGCCAATAAAGTGTAAAACCTAAAAAAAATGAATAAATTCCCAGACACATACAACTTACCAAGAATGAACAATGAATAAATCCAAAACCTCAGTAGACCAATAACAAGTAATGGGATCAAAGCTGTCATAAAATGTTTCACAGCAAAGAAAAGCCTGGGACATGACGGCATCACTGCTGAATTTTACCAAACATTTAAAGAAGAACTAATACCAATCCTATGCAAAAAATATTCTTAAAAATAGAGAAAGAGAAAAAATAGAGGAAGAGAAATTCTTAAAAATAGAGGAAGCGAAAATACTTCCAAATTCATTCTACAAGGTTATTATTACTCTGATACTAAAGCCAGAAAAAGACGCACCATAGAAAGTAAAATTTCAGGCCAATATGTTTGATGAACATTGATGCAAAATACTATAAAACTAATTTAAGAACATATTAAAACAAGATAATTCATCATGACCAAGTGCGACTTTTCCCAGGGATGTAATGATGGTTGAACATATGCACATTGAACAATACGATACATTACATCAACAGAATGTAGGGTAAAACCCATGTGATTATTTCAATTGATGCTGAAAAAGCATTTGATAAAATTCAACATCCTTTCATGACAAAAAAAACCTCTAAAACTGGGCATAGAAGGAACACATTTCAACACAATAATAGCCATATGTGATCCAAATACAGCTAATATAATTTTGACAGGGGAACAACTGAAAGCTTTTCCTCTGAGACCTGGAACAAGGCAAGACTTCCCAGATTCACCACAATTATTAAACATAGTACTGAAAGTCATAGGTACAGCAATCAGACAAGAGGAAGAAATAAAGGACATCCAAAATGGAACGGAAGAAGTCAAATTATCCTTCTTTGCAAATGATCAGATCTTATACTTGGGAAAATTCAAAGACTAAACACACACACACACACACACACACACACACACACACACACACACAAACCTACTAGAACTGAAAAACAAAGTCAATAAAGTTTCAGGATACAAAATCAACATATAAAAATCAGTAACATTTCTATATGCCAAAAGTGAACAACCTGAAAAAAAATAAAGAAACCAATTCCATTTACAATAGCCACAAATAAAATTAAATACCAGAAATAAACGTAAGAAGTAAAAGCTCTTTACAATGAAAACTATAAAACACTGATGCAAGACATTGAAAAAGACACAAAAAATGGAAAGATATTTTATTTTCATGGATTAGAATAATCAATATTGTTAAATTATTCCCACTACCAAAAGCAATCTAAAGAATCAACGCATTCCTTAAATACCAATGACATTCTTCACAGAGATAGAAAAAGATCCCAAAATTTATATGGAACCACCAAACACCCAGAATAGTCAAAGCAATCCTGAACGAACAGAACAAAACTGGAGGATACACATGACCTGACTTCAAATTACAATATAGAGCTAAAATAAAAAATACCAGCATTAAAACAGACACATAGTCCAATTAAATAGAATAGAGAACCCAGAAATAAATCCATATATCTACAGTGAACTCATTTTTGACAAAGGTGCCAAGAACATACACTGGGGAAAGGACAGTCTCTTAAATAAATATGCTGGGAAAACTGAATATCCATATGCAAAAGTATGAAACTAGGCCCCTATATCTCGCTATATGCAAAAATCCAATCAAAATTGATTAAAGACTTAAATCCATTTTCTGTGTCTACTGAGATGATCATGTGATTTTTGTTTTTAACTCTTTTATGTGGTCTACTACATATATTGACTTGCATATGTTAAACCCTCTCTGCATCCCTGGTATAAAACCCACTTGATCATAGTGGACTAACTTTTTGATATGCTGTTAGATTCTGTTAGCTAGTATTTTCTTAAGAATTTTTACATCTATATTCATCAGGGATATTGGTCTGCAGTTTTCTTTTGTTTGTTATGTCCTTTCCTGGCTTTGGTATTAGGGTACTGCTGGCTTCATAGAATGATTTAGAGAAGATTCCCTCTTTCTCTATCTTATGGAATAGTGTCAATATGATAGGTACCAATACTTCTTTGAATGTCTGATAGAATTCAGCTGTGAATTCATCTTGTCCAGGAATTTTTCTGTTGGAAATTTGATATTACCATTCAAATCTTGCTGCTTGTTATTGGTCTGTTTAGGGTTTCTGATTCTCCCCGGTTTAAGCTAGGAGGATCGTATTTTTTCAGGAATTTATCCATCTGTGCTAGGATTTCTAATTTATGCACATAAATATGTTCATAGTAGCCTTGAATAATCTTTTGTATTTCTGGGGTGTCGGTTGTAATATCTCCCATTTCGTTTCTAGTTGAGCTTATTTGGATCTTCTGTCTTTTTTTCTTGGTTGAGCTTGCTAATGGTCTATCAATTTTATTTACTCTTTCAAAGAACCAGCTTTTTGTTTTATTTACAATTTGTATTTTTTGTGTTTCAATTTCATTTAGTTCTGCTTTGATCTTGGTTATTTTTTTTTCTGCTGCTGAGTTTTGGTTTGGTTTGTTCTTGTTTCTCTAGTTCCTTGAGGTGTGACCTTAGATTGTTCATTTGTGCTACTGTACATTTAAAATTTTAATAGTATTTGACTTTTTATTATTAGTGAGTCATATTTATGTAGTAGCTTCCTCAGAAAAGTGTTCTTATAAATACAGACACAGCAAATATTATTAGGTGTGACAAGGAGTTTAAAACTTTCTCTGCAAATGTCTAGATAGAAAATATTTTCAGCTTTGTAGACCATATATATTCTATGAAAACTACTTAACTTCGCCTTTGTAGCAAAGGAAAAGATAATATATAATTAGATGAACATGACTGCGTTCCAATATAACCTTATTTATAAAATCAGGTAGTAGGCCACATTGGCCTATAAGCCCTAATTTTTTGACTGTGTGACTCCTGGTCTTGATAATTTTCAAGTTGGAATAAAAAAAATTAGAAACAAATTTTAAGGTTGAGTTAATTTTAATGTTAAGTTGTTATACATAGGATATATCATATATATTATATGACATATGATACATCATACATATTATGACATATATATCATATATATTATATGACATATATGATATATATCGTATATATTATATATTATATGATATATATGACATATATTATTGATATATATTATATATATAAAATATATCATATATGATATATAATATATAATATAATATGTATTATATATCAATATTTAAAATATATATTTTAATATATAATATAGATATACGTCTGATAGAATTCAGCTGTGAATTCATCTTGTCCAGGAATTTTTCTGTTGGAAATTTTGTATTTTATATATATAATATATTTTGTATTTTTTATATATATTATTTATTATGTATTAAATTATATATTTATTATATAAATATAATAAATATATAGCATATATTATATTATATAAATATAATAAATATATAGCATATATTATATTATATAAATATAATAAATATATAGTATATAATATAATATATGCTATATATTATATAAATATATACTATATATTTATTATATATCAAAAATAATATATATTATATTTAATATATATTATATGTTATAATATATTATATTAATATATATTATATAATATATTATATTTTAATATATAATATATATTAATATAATATATATACTTAATATTTATATTATTTTTAATATTTATATTAAATATATAAAAATTATATATAAAAAATATATAAATATAATTATATATATAATTATATATATTTATATTAATATAAATGTATATTAATATAATTATATATATGTATTTGATATATATATAGAGAGAGATGGCCTAAATATATTGATATATGACACTGTGTACCTGAAATCTATATATTTATGGATTATAAATAGAAGAGAGTAATGCTAAATAAGTGATGGCAGAAAGTTGTTGAATGGTGCTGCCAAGAAAGCCAATGGAAAATCTGTGTTCATATCAAGCCCATATTGTAAGTAACATTTCCCATCAAAGGATTATAAAAATTGTCTCTAATTGCTGGACTACAAATAACTCTGGTCCCACAGACAGCAATGGAGACATCAAAAAGGACAAATATAATTATATAATATTCTATTTTGAAGTACAGAAGTGCAGTGACATAATTCTACAGATGGAGTTAAATCTTTTATATCATTGAAAAAAAACTTAAAATAACAATGTATTCTAAGCCAGTACAAAAGCAAAACTCAGACTTATATATAAGGTACCTGAAATTCTTATTACTGAGTATAAGTGGGACAGGAGCAATGGAGAACAGACAACGGGTCCCATATGAAACCCTAGCTTTTCCCCTGACCATACTCATCAAGGGTTCTTAGCAATCTCTTACTGAGGAAGAGTCGGTAGATAAGAATGAAAACCGTGTCTACCTACTATGGTTGTCATTTCAAAACATGCCATTAACCATTTTCAACTGATATTTTTGTCAACGCCATAAAATCCTGAGTAAAATGCCCATTTCACTGCCATTCAATATTGCTACTGAAATTTTTCAGATCCTACCTTATTATTACAGTTGAGATTCTGGTGCCCATAGACGCCAACTCTTATGGATTTTCGCTTATACAGGATGAGACAACCTGATTATAAAAAACAATAATAAGTGCATTAGACTGATATTCATCGAATATATAAACATCTTTGAGTTCATCATCATAATAAGATAATCATAGGACACCACTGGAGATTACTGGACACCAACTCATTACTATGAAAATTGACAGATCAAGGTAAAGAAGCAAACACACACCTTGCCTTTTTATACAAATTCTATGGCAGAGTATCCAAATGGTTGAGGAGGGACTTTTAATTAATAGAAAGATTTGAGCTAATAAAGGCAAAATGAAAGATGGTATTAGGAAAAAATGGATTAAAGTCATAATCATCATGGTTGCTAAAACTGCAAGGTAAAATATTGACGAGAGCTTTATGATGGATGAATCAAGGTGATACACCTGAAGGCATTGCTCAATCTTGACATCAATAAAAATGGGACAACCAGATACTAAGTATCTTCGGATTTGTTGAACAGAAACTACGCAGAACCACCTAGGAAGTATTTTTACACAAAATAATATTTAAGTTGAATATAATCATGCCTTCAGATCTAACTCAAGTTTGCTGGAAATACAGGCTAAACACAACAAAATCATACCAGCCAAATCCGTATGTGAGTCATTTTACAGGAAAAAGGGCCTATTTTCTATAACAAATTAATTGCATGATAAATGGAGATTTGGGAATTATTTTAGAGAAAATGCGACGAGATAAATCAGTGAAATGCAAACCACCTGTAAAGAGACAGTTTGAGACACCCATGGGAATCTAAACATGGACTAAATTTTAGATGATATTAAATAAGTATTGATTTTGTTAGATGTGATCATGACATAATGGATATGCCAAAAACGTTTTTATAAGACAAAGATGCACACAGAAATATTTATGTTATATAACATGATGAAGAGAATTTAATTTGAGATACTCCAACAAAAGAAGCAGGTATACCAGGTGACACAACAAAGCAAAATGTTGGTGACTGTTGAGGTTGAGTAATAAGTACACAGGAGTCTATTACGGTAATATTACTGATTTCACATTTGTGTTGTTTGACAATTTTGAGAACAAAGATTTAAAAGATGCTAGTGCCCAGACTGGCAAAACCAAGTAAGTTACACTGAACTCAATATAGAGGGCTAACATGATAAAACCGGTTTTGGACTAGATGACATTCCATGCTATACATGTATACAACAAAGTATGCCATTTTTCATTTGAAATTATCTAGTATTTTGGCTCAATTTCCTAATCATTAATTACCAAGTAGGCAGTAATTAAGACTTGCATTTTATAAAGTCATTTTCTGCTTCCCCATTATAAAGAAATGGATGTGTGTTTCATTCCGTGTGTGGACATTCATGTTAATGAAATTATCAATATCTGTTTCAATATAAAGACAATAACTGTTGATTATTAAGAAGTCAGAGACAGGTCAATGCAGTGAAAGATTATGTTTGTGCAGACATACATGTTTTCATTACCAAAACCTAAATGTGTAAGAAATATTAATAATATTTGCAGACAATGGCATAGTAGAGAAAGGGTAGTGATAATATGGAGCTCAAGAGAGATGCAGTTCTAAAGATGGGAAGATATTCCAAATGCCAAGAGTAGTATCTCTTTAAGAGTAAAATGTCTTTGTACTGAGATAATAGATACATTTTATTTTCTTCTTTGATCTCCTTTGCATTTTTAGATTTTTTTTTTTTTTTTTGAGACAGATTCTCCCTCTGTTGCCCAGACCGCAGTGCAGTGGTGCGATCTCAGTTTGCTGCAACCTCCGCTTCCTGGGTTCAAGCGATTCTCCTGCCTCAGCCTCCAGAGTAGCTGGGATTACAGGCGTGAACCACCACGTCCAGCTAATTTTTGTATTTTTAGTAGAGGCAGGGTTTGGTCATGTTGGCCAGGCTGGTCTCAAACTCCTGACCTCAAGTGATCCGCCTGCCTCGGTCTCCCAAAGTGCTGGAATTACAGGCATGAGCCACTGTGCCCAACCACTGCATTTTTAGATTTTTAAACAAAAACATCATTTGTGAAATAAAAGTTAATCATAAGAAAATAAATACGACAATATGTGGCAAGATGCATGACAACTGGATGACATTTTGTGAATGTGAATTGAATTGATATATACCTGAAATACAAAAAAAAAAAGGCAATAAAGATCAGAAAAAGATCAAGACACCAAGGCTTGTAAAAGTTTTGTTCTTAAGCAATATTAACAAATGAGATAATATAGCTACAGACAATCTTTCTGGAAGGGAGTAAGACAGCTTTTTTTGTTGAGATTGTATTATGAATCAGGTTATGTGCAAAAAACATAAATTTAGAGACCTTTGGCCTGTTTTTGTTAATTGCACCATCCTTAGGATTTAGAAGTATCTGCTGCATGGTTGGTCCTTAAATAATCATTCAAAAAAGAAATAAATGTATTTTCTCCATCTCAGCAATGCTAGAAAGATTTGATAACTCTCCCAAGGTCACACAGCCAATGCAAACTGGAGCCAGAAGTATTCGAGTCTAAAACGTGTGCACTGTATACACAATTTCACTGGAACTATATGTCTTGTGATATTATTTGTAGATAGGTTGCTAGTGAAATGAAGATATATCAGCAGGTATCGTTGAGAAAGAACTGATCTATTATACGATGCAACCAATAAACACTAGAAAAGTTACATTTACTCTCGCATATTGCAGCATGTTATCAGATTGTATGGAAACGGAGAAAGTCAAAGTTGTGATAGTAAGCATAACAAAAGGGAGGCATAAACAGAAGATCTAGAAAAAAAAATCTATGTAACTTGACTCCGTAGGTGCGCTAAGTTGTGTAATACAAATTTTAAGAGTCGAAAAACTTCAGAGAAGGAATAAGATTCCACAATGCTGAAGGGACTGACCTTTAAAGGTTCTGTTATTTACTGTCAGTAATAACAGCCCTTCTGTTATTACTGACAGTAAATAACAAAAAAAGAAATTCCTGTTGAAGAGAACAAAATGAGTAAATGTTGGAAGGATGATAAAAGAATATTTGATTCTATTCTATCATCTTAGGGAATTCCTTAGCACATCAATTTTCTCACATCAAAAGAAATAGTTATGAGTACAGTAGACACATTTTTATTGGCTGAACCCTACACCAAACCTGTTGTTTTCTGAAAATGTCCCCTTCCCCACCTCCTCCCCACTCTTTTTTCTAATATACAAGCTTAAAGAGACAGCAGCAAATAATAATAATGATAATAATAATAAGAATAATGAGACAGCAGCAATGTTTCCCCAGTATCTCCCCATCTTTTCTTGCCACTATTTTTGGCCCAAATTAGGCATCTGGAAAAAAAAAAATGAAAACCCATTCTCCATGAATTTTAACTTGTATTACAAAATTTCAGTCTCAGTATATTTGAACTCTGGGAGAAAGGAAATATAAAACACAAGAGCTTGGCAAAGAGAGAGCTGGTATACATCAAGGAAAGGAATCAAGCCAACACAAAAAGTAGCAAAGGTGAGAGAAAGAGAGAGTAGCTGGTTCCATAAGATGTCCCAAAATCCTTACAATAAATCTTTTCTCCTTTTCTTATCCAGCTAAAACAGAACTTAGTTATCTACAACAAAAGTCCTATGGAATACAATTAGAAAACATTTCAAGTTATTTTAGGGTTTTCTATTCTCAAATTGTGTAAGTTATTATGGTATAATTATGTAGCAGTATGCTTATAAAACGGATGTAAATGTTGTTTGAATTTAAGCCCTATGAGGATACAGATCCTTATTTTGTTCACTGGTGCATCTTAAGTGCCTAGAACAATGAGTTTCTGGTACACAGTAGGTGCTCAATATGTGCTGAATGAAAATAAAGGCATAGAGAAAACTAGCAAGCCATCCATTTTCATATGTCATTGAAGAGAGATTATAGATAACTGAAGAGGAAGACCTGAATATAAAAGTTATCTAGAAAGAACTAGGGCGTTCATGATGAATTAGCAATATAACAAAAGTCAGGTTTCAGAAAAAAATATTTCAAAGAATCTTCATTGATTCTAAGATAAATAGAAAAATCTTTGGAACTGACTGTAAAAGCCTGCTTGAACTGGCACCTCACCACATCATCTACAAATCTCTCAGCAAGCTCTCTTTGAAGTCAATACTTAAGCCACTCAGGCTGTCTTTCATTTAAAAACATATGTGCCAGGTGCACTTACACCACACAAAATTGTGTATGGTCTTCCCCCTACCTGGGAAAACATTTCGTCCCCTTCTCCCTTTATTAACCCCTACTCATTCTTCATATTTTAGCTTGATTTTTACTCCTTCAAATATTTGGCTTGTCATCATTGGGGTTGAAACTGTATATTTGTTCATAATTTTTTTTAAATGGCATTCATCCTTCCCACTAGACTATATGTGGCAGGGGCTGAGCTTACTTTTACACACCAGAATATCCTCTGCTTTTAGAAAAATACCTAGCACACAGTAGCTGCTCAGTAATAATTCTTGAATTAATTAATGAGTGAATGACTAGACACAGTTCTGGCAGTTATATTGAAGATTAGAAAAAAAACTGTAAGACTGTGGTGCCATATGAGAGATATTGTTAATAACTGGTATGAAGGCATAACCTTCTAGACCAGAATTGTGGCAGTGGAAAGCAGAGAAAGCTCACTGTAGGGCTATTTTTATTAGCTATTTTTTTTAACCACAAAACAATAGGTGTTTACTATAAAAACCTCAAACATCCAAGAATTCTCAATCCTAGATCCATTTAATCTCATGTCCCCTGTATAGTCACTGTTAACAGTTTTCTTTCCCACGCCTATGTCCTGAATGGTATTGCCTAGGTTTTCTTGTAGGGTTTTAATGGTTTTAGGTCTAACATTTAAGTCTTTAATCCATCTTGAATTAATTTTTGTATAAGGTGCAAGGAAGGGATCCAGTTTGCTTTCTACATATGGCTAGCCAGTTTTCCCAGCACCATTTATTAAATAGGGAATCCTTTCCCCATTTCTTGTTTTTGTCAGGTTTGTCAAAGATCAGATAGTTGTAGATATGAGGCATTATTTCTGAGGGCTCTGTTCTGTTCCATTGATCAGTGTCTCTGTTGTGGCAGCAGTACCATGCTGTTTTGGTTACTGTAGCCTTGTAGTATAGTTTGAAGTCAGGTAGTGTGATGCCTCCAGCTTATATACCCAAAGGGTTATAAATCATGCTGCTATAAAGACACATGCACATGTATGTTCATTGCGGGACTATTCACAGTAGCAAAGAGTTGGAACCAACCCAAATGTCCAACGACGATAGACTGGATTAAGAAAATGTGGCACATATACACCATGGAATACCATGCAGCCATTAAAAATGATGAGTTCATGTCCTTTGTAGGGACATGGATGAAACTGGAAAACATCATTCTCAGTAAACTATCGCAAGGACAAAAAACCAAACACCGCATGTTCTCACTCATAGGTGGGAATTGAACAATGAGAACTCATGGACACAGGAAGGGGAACATCACACTCCGGGGACTGTTGTGGGCTGGGGGGAGGGGGGAGGGACAGCATTAGGAGATATACCTAACGCTAAATGACGAGTTAATGGGTGCAGCAAAACAACATGGCACATGGATACATATGTAACAAACCTGCACATTGTGCACATGTACCCTAAAACCTAAAGTATAATAATAATAAAAAAAGAAAATTCCAGCTTGATACCGATAAAAAAAAAAAAAGTTTTCTTTCACACCAGAAAAAAATGTAAATATGTTTATGCACAAACGTGTATGTTTTCTTCTCTTTGTACACACAAATAATATTGTACAAAATATCTCCTTTTGCCCCTATATATCCATTTTCCATCCTTTTCCACCCTGCTCTTTTTCTAGGCAGATTGTACTATATGGATTATATTGCTCATGGTCTCTTGCTCTCTGGCTTGGATTTAGGTGTCGCCAATGAGAAGCCCTGACATGAGATTAGATGGAGGGAGGTGAGATACATAGGGACAGTTATCTCCCTGTTCCCTCCTTTTAAGGGTGGATTGTACTTATTTTGTTCTTTCATTACGGAAACTGCTTCTCTCTAGATAACCTGTCCTAAATGATTTATTCTCCTTCCCAATCTTACTACCTTTTCTCTTTTCTCATCGCTGTAGACCTATCAGTGTCTACAGCTCAGATGTTGCTAGATGTAGGTTCCTGCACTATTCTTTGTGGTTTAACCTATGCTATGGTCTGAATGTGTCCCTCCAAAATTCATGTTGAAACCTAATCTCCATTGTGGTGTCATCATGAGGTGGGGCCTTTTTGGGAAGTAATTAACTCATGAGGACTCTACTCTTATGCATGGGATTAGTGCCCTTATAAAAGAGATTAAATGACCTGCCTTGCCCCACTTACCATGTGAGGAGGCAGCAACAAGGCATCATCTATGGAGCAGAGAGTGGGCCCTCACCACACACTAAATCTGCTGGCACCTTGATGTTGGAATTTTTAGACCCCAGAACTGTGAGTAATATTTTCTGCTGTTTTTAAATTTCCCAGTCTATGGTATTTTTGTTATAGCAGTCCAAACAGACTGAGACACTCAATGAACCACTAACATTTTTGAAAATAACTGCTTTAAAAATAAACCTTCTTTACATTATCCTAATTTTGGTGGATCATCAATTTCCTGCTTGGAGATGATTGATGTAGATACAGTGTTTGTGCTCTATGCAATGTAGTGTTTTTGATTTTTCCACTTGCATCATTTCACTAAAGTTATAATGCAATTTTTTTTACATTTTAATATATCTGTATTTCAGATACATGTTATAATTAATGTTCTATCACAGCTTAATTCTTTATGTTTTTTTTTCTTCCTTAGTGATACAAAAAATAGCCATACCTCTTAAATTTGGTGAAATACAGTAATATATCTTTGACCTCTGTGTATATCAGTATAAAAAGATAGAATTCAGGACAACTAAAGGGAAAAATTATTTGCTGGGTCTTCTAAGAGAGGACAGAAATATGAACATGGATTTAAATTTAGTTACCTGGGAGACCTGTGGTTATCACTGGCTGATATGGTTTGGATCTGCCTTCCCACCCAAATCTCATGTTGAATTGTGATCCCCGATGTTGGAGGTGGGGCCTGGCTTAAGGTACCTGTATCATGTAGGGGAGGGTTCCCCTCAGTGCTGTTCTCATGTTGGTGAGTGAGTTCTCAGAAGATCTCTTTGCTTAAAAAGTTTGTAGCACCTCCCCCTCTCTTCCTCCTGCTCCAGCCAAGTAAGACGTGCCTGCTTCACCTTTGCCTTCCACCATGATTGTACGTTTCTGGAGGCCTCCCCAGAAGCCAAGCAGATGGCCACCATCATGCTTCTTGTGCAGCCTGTGGAGTCATGGAGCCAATTAAATATTTTTTCTTTATAAATTACCCAGTTTCAGGTCTTTATTTATAGCAATGTGAGAATAGCCTAACACATTTAAAGAATTAGTGCTGAGCAGGAAAAGATACTTTACTGAGAAGGTAATACTAAGTTTATAAAAGTCCACTGGCTATTTCTCTTTTCTCATCACTATATTATAAGGTTTAGGTTAGAAGACTTAACCAAGAATTGTTACATGCTTTTGAGAAAAAGCCATTGTCCTTGGTGCATACTTGATTTAGTCTGCTCAGACTGCCATAACAAAATGGCATAGACTGGGATGGGTTAAACAATACGAATTTTGTTTCTGAAGCTCTGGAGGCTGGAAGTCTGAGATCAAGGTGCCAGCACAGTCAGGTTCAGGTGAGGGATGAACTGCCTTCCTGGACTGCAGATAGATGCCTTCTCGCCATGTGTTCACATGATATTCCTCCTTTTGTGCAACTCTCTTGGATTAAGACCCCTCCCTTATGACTTCATCCAAACTTCATTCTCTCCAAAAAGTTCCACCTCCAAATACCATCACATTGGGTATTAGGACCTCAACATATATGACTTTGGGGGAGGACCCAATTCAGTCCATAGCATTCTACTCCAGACCCCCAAAATCAATGTCCTTTGTGAATGCAAAACACATTCATTCTATCTCAATATCCCCAAGAGTATTAACTGATTCTAGCTAGCATCAAGTCTAAAGTCTAAATTCCAAAGTCTCATCTGAATTTCACTTAAATCAGATATGAGTGAGACTCAAGGTATAGTTCATACTGAGGCAAAATTCTTTACCTACAAACCTGTGCAACCCGACAAGTTTTGTGCTTCCAAAACACAATGGTGGGACAAGCATAGAATAGACATTCCTATTTTAAAAGGGAGAAATTAGAAGGTTCCAGAAAGGGATAACTGACCCCAAGCAAGTCCAAATGTAGCAAGTTAATTTCCTTTAGGTCTTTAGGATTAAGACAATTCTCTTTGGCTACATGTCCTGTGCCTTCCAGGTTCACTGGGATGGCAGCATCACCTCCACCCCTCTATGTGTGGGTTCCTTTTCAGGGCTTCTGCCAGGCCAGAATCTTGTCAGGTAGTCCCATTCTCAAGGTTCCACATGCTAGCCCTAGCTTTTTAATATGAAAGTATTTTGGCACAGCTGCAAAAAAAAATGTAGCTTTCAAAAATACCAAATAATCTGTAAACTAGGCGACATCAGCCAATTTCTGATACTTATATTGTCCTCTGTCTGCAAACTCAGGTGGGAAACAAGGATGGATAGAACAGAAAAATTAAGAAAAGAAAATATGTAGAACAAGAGTAAGCTATGAGGGAGAGTAAGGGATTTCTGTTGACCACCTTGTCTAGTAATTCAAAAGTGATTTTGTAGTCTGACATTTTGTGTCTTAGCAAACTGGTTGTAAGAAACAAGCATAATTAATTGCTGTGGTTAGATCCTGGTTGACCACTTTACTCCCTCTTGGCCTAGCTTAAAGATTCACTTATTAAATCATCAGTTCAACAATTATATTTTGATAGGCTTTTATGTGCTAAACAAAATTCTGAACTTTTTTGATACAACCATATAAAAGAGAGGTGCTGTCCTTATGGAGCTTAGCCACTAGTAGGGAGTATAAACGAATGTACAAGAAACTATCATAAAGTCTGATGATGTTCCAATGGAAAATGGACCTATTTATATGAGAACTCAGAGTGACATTGATCACAGGGTAATGTGTTGGAACAGGAGAGGTTGGAGGGGGTGGGGGTTAATCAACGAAATTGTGCAATGTTCTAAGCGGAGGGAACAGCGCATGCACAGGTTTTGAGTTCACAAAAAGAATGTGGAATCGTTGAGGAAATTAAAGATTTTTGACTGATAAATCAATTATTGTATTAATTAATGGTACCCTTGGTCTAGAAGAGTGATTGTTAACTAGGGACAATTTTGGGTCTCAGCAGACATTTGGCAGTATCTGGAGACATTTTTATTTATCTCGAGTGGGAGATGCTACTGGCATCTAATGAGTAGAGACCAGGGGTGCTGTTAAACATGCTGCAATACACAGTACTGCCCCTCACAACAAAGAATTATTCGACCTGACAATTCCTGGACTGTCTTAACTACTCCTGTTGTTGCTCAAGTTAGCAATGTTCTCATGCATTACAAAACTCTATTCCCAACCCAGATCAGCCTCTGAACCTCAGAGTAACATAAATAATAGAATAACATATACAACAAAATGCCATCAGTGCCGACAATGAGGAGCTCTGGGCTAGATCCTACCATATCCCAATTGTCACTTGTTACAAGCACAGATAGTTATGTTATTAATGCTAAAATCATTTTTAAATGACTATCTTCTCTGAAACTCTATGAATTCATTGTTGTGTCCTCAGTGTCTAGCATAATTCTTCACACATAAGGCATACTCTATAAGCCAAAAGGGAAATGAGTTGTAGAAGAGTGCCATATCATGTAGGGTAATGTCCACAGGGACAGATTTAAAGGATGGCTTGGAAGAGGTGAAGCTTTTCCCTCAATAGGTTATTACTGCTTTTCTCAGTCTTCAATATTTAAATGATTTTATCAAAGTGTTAAAAAATGCTATGCAAAAGCAATTTCAAGGTGGGACCACAAATCCCTGATTCTGAGCACATTACCACTATAATTCCCTCCTATAACTACAAAAGCATGTGTTCTCTACATAGAATTTCTGGACATGCCACTGGTGTTTTCTTAAGGGGCTTAGAATTTTTCCTGGGGACAGTGGGCAACAGCATGATCAGACTATCTTTTTGGAACTCTCTTTATAGTGTTAAAATGGTTCTTTGAAGGAGTAAAAATAAAGTGCAAGGGGAAGAGTTAGCAGACTATGCCTTAATCCAACAAAAGACTGTGGAAGCCAAGACTAGGATAGAGGCAGTCAAGATGGAAAGAAATGAATATAATTCTAAATATATTTCAAAGAGAAAGGAGGAGAGGGAAGAAGGAGTCAAAAACTATTCCAGATTTTGCCCTAGGCAATTAGGTGGATATGACAGGAGAGAAACCGAAAGAGGAGCAGGTTTGGAGGTGAAAATGATTTGTATTTCAAATATGTTGAGGTCCAAGTCCATGAAAAACATCTGAATAGAGATACCTGATATCCTGTTGTGTATGTTACTCTGAAGTTCAGAGGCTGATCTGGATTATGAATACAATTTTGTTAATTCATGAGAACATTGCTAATGTCAGCACCAATGGGAGTGGTTAAGACCATCAAGCGGAGACAGAGGAAACCAAAGAAGAGTTTGGGACATAGTCTGCACTGTAAGGGGAAAATCAAGAGTGTGTGTGGTCACCCAAACCAAGGAAAGAAAGATTTTCAAAAATGAGAGAGTAATCAACTTCGTAAACTATGGGATGAGAAACGGGATTTGAATTTTTTGGTCACTGGAGAAAACACCAAGAACACTCTCAGCACTCTCAGACAAATGATGAGCTACTCAGGAGTGGGTTGCGATGTGAATAGAAAGTGAGAAAGTTGAACAGGAGCTTCGACTTCAAAGAGTTTCACTGGAAAAGTGAGGAGCAAGAAAGAGCCGTATGTTGAAAACGGATTTTTTTTTGTTTTAAGATGAGAGCTACTTGAGTATGTTTACATGCTAGAAAAGGAGGCCTGGAAAGAGTCAATGGAGCTGGAGCATTCACAGTCAGCAAATGGAAATGGAAATGGGGCTCTTCAGACCAGGAGAGGCAGGGACTGGCAGCTGTGAGGCAGGCCCTAAACGAGAGGGCATCGCAGAAGGTATTGCAGATATTCTCCACTTTACTCCAACCTCTTACCTTATTACCTGCACTTTCATCTAAACAGGTGATACACTTTCCTGCCTAAAAAGGAAAAAAAAAAAAAAAGGCTTTTCTAAGCTTATCACCTGAGCCAGAACATCAAAAGGAAAAGATCTAGCTACAAAACAACTCCAAAAGTGTATGTGGAGGAGGTTGATGTCGTAGTTAAAAGGAGAGCTTCAAAGGGAAATGGATCTGGTTTAGCACCATGTGTCTGTGACTGACCAATTACTACATATATATGTGTATATACACATGTGTACATATACACACATGTATATCGATACACACATATGTATATATACACACATGTATATCGATACACACACATATGTATATATGTGTATCTATACACGTGTATATGTAGGTGTATCTATATACATATATACACATACACACGTATATATACACACATATAGGTCTGTGTATATATACATATATGTATATATGTGTATATATACGTATATATATATATATATATATATACACACACACACATACACACACACACACACACAATGTTTCTTGTTGTTGTTCTACCTGTGGACTAAATTGAAGAGTTTATAATGCCCAGAACACATATGTTTTAGAATTTAACTTTCTGTAGAGTTCAATATCTACATGCCTACTAATAGGATATATATAGAGAGAGACAGAGAGAGAATATATATATATATACACACAATTTTTATAAATTGCTGAGTCTCCTCAATGAGTATATGTTAATTTTATAATTGGAAAATAAGATATATATATATATATATAGAGAGAGAGAGAGAGAGAGAGAGAATATATGTATATATTCTCTAGAGGGACATAATATTCTTTCTCTCTAGAGACCCCTGACCAATACACCATACAATTAATGTTAGATAAGAAAAAAATAAATGTGAGATAGAAAAATGGGCAGAGGCCAAAATAAGAACTATGATGGCCAGTGGATTTAGGAAAAATTATCTCTGACATTCATAAGCATGAATAAATCTTTATAAAAATATCCATGAGAATTTCTATGACATTGAAAAGGTTTTAAGAAACAGTAATGCTTAGACTTGACAACGATTTGGGGGAAATTAATACACTCACACATTCACTTTTTGTTGGACCATAAATTAATGTAATATATCTGAATTGATATAATATATCTGAAAAGAAATCTAATATGATTTCTCAGTCTTTAATTCAGACCCTTTGACCCAAAAATTCCACTTCTAGGATTTTATCCTAAGGAAGAAATCATTCCCTAACCACACAATTGCACACAGATGTTGGAAAAATGTTGTTTATCATAATTCGTGATAGAGTAAAAAGACAATCAACTTAATATCCTTCAATGGAGGATTGTTTAAACTAATCATAGTATATCCCTATTATAGAATACTGTATAGCTATTACAAATGATGATGTCATACATCTATGGAAATGTTTATGATATATTGAAATGTAACAAAAACAAGTTATCAAATGCTTTTTTCATACGTATATCATATGAGCTGATTTTTCTAAAAGTAAAAGCACAGTTGTGAGTGTGTTTATGTATTTTTTTTAAAGTTTGCAAGACTAGAACATTAATGGAGGATGGATCTAGGTGATGAGATTGTAAATTATCTTTATTTTTTTTTATAAATTGCTGAGTCTCCTTAATGAGTATATGTTAATTTTATAACTGGAAAATAAGACATTTGAAAAAAGTCAACTCTATTGTTAATTGTCTGATTATTTCATCTGCATTGCAACAAAAATAGATTGACTTTGTTTCTAATGGAGGTGATGTGGGATATTTGTTGTTGTTGTTATTTTATCTATGGACTCAATTGATTCAAATAGTTTATAATGTGAAGAATACATATGTTTTAGAATTTGACTTTCTGTAGAATTCGATACCTACTAAAACTAGTCTTACAGTTTTAATTCTCTTTTTATCTCCCCCCACCCACTCTCTCTTTATCTCCCCCCACCCACTCTCTCTTTCACTCTCAAACACACACACACACACACACACACACACACACACAACACATGGCATCTCTGAAAAACACGTAGGGTGTGATCTGTGTCATTTCATAGAGATTTGGAAATGTCATTAACACATAAATCATTAAGTTGTGGATAGTGCTTAAGTTACTTCCTAGTTTTTATAATGTATCTCTTTCTAAAAACTCTTTGTTGAATTGGAATCTACCACACACTTTGAGTTGACTGAAATTGACTCCTTTTCATGAAAGGCTACATGCAGTCAACAAAATGCTTTATTTGTTTTTTAAACAAAAGTTTACCTGCAGTTTCCCACAAATGAACAGTACAGCTTATGAACATCTGGGGGATGTAGGCTAGATGAAGAACTAGACTAGTTCTATTTGGAGACTTATTCTATGGACAACTATTTACTCTGGAAACTGTGATTCTTTCACTAATTCACTGTGTGACCCTGAGTAAATTATATCTCTTCCTGGGGCCTCAGTTTTCCTGTTTTTAAAATTATATTTTAAATTGAGAAATAATCGTTTATATTTACGAGGGACAATGTGATGTTCCAATACATGTATAGATTGTGGAATGATCCAATCAGGCTAATGAGCATATTCATCACCTCAAGTATTTATCATTTTCTTGTGGTAACAACTTTTACAATTCTATCTTTTAGCTATTTTGAAATATATAATACATTATTAACTATAGTCACAATGATGTACAATAAATAAACAGAACTTATTCTTCCTATGCAAATAAAACTTTGTACTCATTGACCAACTTCTTTCTTTTCCCTGTCCAATACTCTGACCCAGCTTCTGGTAAATATAATTCCCCTCTCTACTTTCATGGAATCAACTGTTTTAGATTCCACATGTAAGTGAGATCATACAGCATTTGCATTCTGTGCCTGGCTTATTTCATTTAACATAATGTTCTCTACATTTAGCTATTTTGCTGCAAATGACACAATTTCCTGTGTTTTTTAAAGCTGAACAGTATTTCTTGTGAATGTACACCACATTTTTAAACAATTGATTCATCCGTTGATGGGCAATTAGGTTGTTTCCGTATCTTGGCTATTGTGAATAGGGCTGGAATAAACATGGGAGAGCAGACATGTCTCTTCAACATACTGATTTCAATTCTTTTGGGTATATACCCAGAAGTGAGATTGCTGGATCATATGGTAGTTCTATTTTTGGTTTTTTGAGGAATTTCCATACTGTTTTCCAAAATGGTTATACTAATTTACATTCCCACCAGTAGTATATGAGGGTTCCCTTTTGTCCATATCCTCACCAACACTTGTTATATTTCTTATCCTTTTAATAAAAATCACCTCAAGATGGATTAAAGACTTAAACATAAGACATGAAACTTCAAAACTACTGGAAGAAAACATAGGGGAAATCTCCAAGATATTGGCCCTGGCAGTGATTTCTTGGATATAGCTTCATAAGCACAGGCAATGAAAGCAAAAATAAACAAATGGGAATGGATCAAGCTAAAAAGCTTCTGCACAGCAAATGAAACAATTAATCAAGTAAAGAGACAACCCACAGATGGGGAGAAAATATTTGCTAATCATACATCAGATAAAGGGCGAATATCCAAAATATACGAGGAACTCAGACTACTCAATAACAAGAAAACAAATAACCCTATTGAAAAATGGGCAAAGGACTTGAATAGACAGTTCTCAAAAGAAGACAGAAAAATGGCCAGCAGATATATGAAAAAATGCTCAACATCTCTATTCATTAGAGAAATGCAAACTAAAACCACAATGAGGTATCACCTGTTTGTTAAATGAGGGTGGTGAATTAGATCATCGCTGAGGTTTCTTCCATCTATTATACACTCAATTATCTGATGACTTCTTAATGTACACCAAGAGAAAACTGTGTAAGAGTCTACTATGTCAACTTCGAAGAAGCAAGGATGTACAAAGTTTCCAAGCAGCTACAATCTCTCAAGTAATCCTAAGTGAAAGTCTTGGAGTAGCCAGAGCCATCTTTAAACATAACAGTCACCTAGGGTCTCTGACGTGCCAGTTGCTTTGCTAAGATTTATACTCGCTGGTTTGCATGGATGCATTTTCAAAATTAACTTCATTGTTCCTCAAAAATCAAACATTAAAGTTTTTGTACTTGGATATTTAAATATTTGTACTAGCTGTCAATAGTTAAATCCACGTGTGTGTGTGTGTGTGTGTGTGTGTGTGTGTGTATGTATGAGGTGGAAAGATATATGTTACCTAAAGTGGGTGCTTGGAAAGTCACATGCATAGAGATGTGGGTCAGTAACATGCCTGTTTAGGTGGTATTTTTCTTTGATGAAGTGCAAAAGTGCCTTACTTTACAAAACCTTGTGATACGAAAACAAGAAACACATGGAGGATTCAAAATAGCAAGTAGAAAGATATATTTCAGATTTATGAAAATATATAACCAAACTGTTTGGTCACATCAAGAGTGTTTCTTTATCTTTAATGCACTGCAGCCAGAGTAAGATGATGGAATAGAAGCCATCACCAATTTACCCACCAAAAGGATACTAATTTTACAACTATCTACACAGAAAGAAAAAAAAAAAAAGCACTTTCGTGAGAAAGCAAAATCAGACAAGCTCTCACAGTACCTGGTTTTATCTTTGCGTCACCGAAAGAGGCACTGAGGAGAAAGAAAAAACAATCTTGAATTGCTGATACCACCCCTCTCCCAACCCCCAGCAGTGGTAGCATGGTGCAGAGAGCGTCTCTGGGCACTGGGGGAACACAGCAATTGTAAAACACTGAACTCAGTGCTTTTCTGTTACAGCAGAAAGGAAAATCAGACCAAACTCAGCTGATGCCTGCCCAGGAGGGAGCATTTAAACCAGTCCCAGCCAGAGGGGAATCGCTGAACCAAGCAGTCTGAACTTGAGTTCACACAAATCTTGACATTGAAGGCTAAATGTCTCTGGGTCTCTAAGTAAACTTGAAAGGCAGTCTAGGCTATAAGGACTGCAACTGTTAGGCGAGTTGTAGAGCTAAAATGGGCCAAAAGACAGTGGACCGATGGACACACAACCTACCAAGAAACCAGCTGAGGCAACTAAGGGAGTGCTACCATCAACCCACCTCTAACTCCAGGCTACACAGCTCATGGCTCCAAAAAAGACCGCTTCCTTCCACTTGAGGAGAGAAGAGAGAAGAGCAGGGAGGACTGTGTCTTGCATCTTGGATACCAGCTCAGCCACAGCAGGATAGGACACTGGTCAGAGTCATGAGGTCCCCATTCTAGGCCCTAGCTCCCCTAAGACATTTCTAGACACACCCTGTGGAAAAAGGGAATCTGCTTCCATGAAGGAAAGGTCTCATTCCTGGCAGCATTCATCACCTGTAAATGAAGAGTCCTTGGGCTGTGAATAACCATCTGTGATACCCAGGTACTATGTTGAGGGTCTTGGGTGAGCCTCTGAGACTTGCTGACTTCAGATGGGATTCAGCACATGACCAGCTGTGGTGGCTATGGGGCAAAACTCCTTCTGCTTAAGAAAAACAGGGGGAAAAGTAAGAGAGACTTTATGTTACACCTTAGCTACAAATAAGGCCACAGGGATTTAGAGCCTACCAAGTGGGCTCCTGGGGTTCCTGATTCTGAGACTTGACTCTTGGACAGCATTTCTGGACCTGCCCTAGGCCAGAAGAGATCCCACTTTTCTGAAGGGTGAGTCCCAGGCCAGGCAGCATTTACCACAAGCTGATTTAACAGCCTTTAAGCTTTAAGGAAAACATTGGCAGTAGATACTCTAGCAATACTCCCTTTGGACTGTAGCGGCAGTGGCTACAGGGTGAGACTCTTCTAATTTTGGAAATGGAAGGGAAGAGTGGAAAGGACTGCATCATGTAGTTTCAGTGCCAGCTCAACCACAGGATAATAGAACATGTGGTAGATTTCTAAGGTTTTTGACTCTAGTTTGTGACTCCTGGATAGCACTTCTGGACCAAGCCAGAGCCTGGGAGAACTTGCCACCCTGAAGGAAAGGACCCAGGCCTGGTTGACTTTGCCACCTGCTGATCATAGAGCCCCAGGGCCTTGAGCAAACACAGGTAGTGGACTTGAAGTGGTTACAGCAGGCCTTGGGCAAGACCCAGTGTTGTACTGAATTCAGGTCTCACCCAGGGCAGTCCTAGTGGTGGGGGGCATAGGGCTACATGAGTCATTACGTCCCAAGATTTAGGTGTCTCAGAACAGAGAGAAGAACTCCATTTGTATGAAAGGAAGGGAAGAGAACAAAAGTCTCTGCCTGGTAATAGAGAATTATCCCAGATCTTGTCCAAAACAATCAAGGCAGTACCACTACAAGTCTGCAAGAACCACAGTACCCTCTAAAGCAGATACACCTTAAATCACAACACCCAATTTGTTTCAAATATCTGGAAAGCTTTGCACAGAAGAAGAGGTACAAACAAGCCCAGAGTGAAGACTACAATAAATACTACCTCTTCAATGCCCAGACACTGAAGAACATCTACTATCATCAACACCATCCAAAAAAACATGACCTCACCAAATGAACTAAATAAGGTATCAGGGACCAATGCTGGAGAAACAGAAATATGTGACCTTTCAGACAGAGAAGTCAAAAGAGCTGTGTTGAGAAAACTCAAAGAAATCCAAGATAACACAGTCAAGAAATTCAGAAATCTATTAAAGATAAAATTAACAGAGAAATTGAAATAAGTTAAAAGGATCAAGCAGAAATTCTGAAGCTGAAAAATGCAATTGGCATATGGAATAATTCATTAGAGTCTTTTAATAGCATAACTGATCAAACAGAAGAAAGAATTAGTGAACTTAAAGACAGGCTATTTGGAAAAACACAGTCCGAGGAGACTAAATAAAAAAGAAAAAAACAGTGAAGCACACCTACAGGATTTAGAAAATAGCTTCAATAGGGCAAATCTAAGAGGTCTTGGCCTTATAAGAGGAGGTAGAAAAAAACATAGAGGTAGAAAGTTTATTTAAAGGGATAATATAATTATCTAGAGATAGATAATTATATCCAAGGACAATAAGGTTATAGAACACCAAGGAGATTAAAGACAAGGAAGTCTAACTAAAGACTTTTAATAATCAAACTCCCAAAGGTCAAAGATAAAGAAAGGATCCTAAAACCAGCAAGAGAAAAGAGACAAATAACACACAATTGAGCTCGGATACATATGGCAGCAGACTTTTCAGCGGAAACCTTACAAATCAGGAGAGAGTGGCATGACAAATTTAAAGTGCTGAAGGAAAAAAAAAAACAAAAAAACTTTTACCCTAGAATAGTATGCCTGGCTAAAATATCTTTTAAACATGAAAAAGAAATAAAGACTTTACCAGAAAAAAAAAAAAAAAAGCTGGGGATTTCAACACATCTGTCCTGCAAGAAATGCTAAAGGGAATACTTTAATCACAAGGAAAATTAATGAACACTAAGTAATAACCTGAAGGTACAAAACTCACTGGTAATAGTAAGTACACATAGGATAACAAAGACTATTAGAACACTGTAACTGTGGTGTGTAAGCTACTCTTATCCTAAGTAGAAAGACTAAACAATGAGCAAATTAAAATTAATAACAAAAACAACTTTTTAAGACATATACAGTACAGTAAGATATAAATAACAATAAAAACTTAAAAAGTGGGGGAAAGGCAAAGTTGAGGTGTAGAGTTTTTATTAGTTTTTGTTTGTTTATGCAAATAGCTTAAAAGAAAGGGTTATAAGATAATATTTGCAGGCCGGGCATGGTGGCTCACGCCTGTAATCCCAGCACTTTGGGAGGCCGAGGCAGGTGGATCACGAGGTCAGGAGATCAAGACCATCCTGGCTAACACAGTGAAACCCTGTCTCTACTAAAAATACAAAAAATTATCCGGGTGTGGTGGCAGGCACCTATAGTCCCAGCTACTCGGGAGGCTGAGGCAGGAGAATGGCGTGATCCCTGGAGGCGGAGCTTGCAGTGAGCCGAGATCGCGCCACTGCACTCCAGCCTGGGCAACAGAGCGAGACTCCGTCTCAAAAAAAAAAAAAAAAAAAGGATAATATTTTCAAGCCTCATGGTAATCTCAAACCAAAAAATATACAATGGATGAAGAAAAAATAAAATGCAAGAAACTAAATCATATCACCAGAGAAAAATCACCTTTGCTGAAAAACAGACTGGAAGGAAAAAAGAAGGAAGAGGAAACCACAAAACAATCAGAAAACAAATAACAAAATGTCAGGAGTAAGTCCTTAATTATCCATAACAACATTGAATGTAAATGGACTAAACTTTCCAGTCAAAGTTATAAAGAGGCTTAATAGATGAAAAAAAAAAGACCCATTGATCTGTTGCCTGCAAAAAAACAAAAACAAAACAAAAGAATATTTCACAAATATTTAACAAATGCTGGTGAGAAGACGGAGAAAAGGGAACCCTCATATGCTGCTGGTGGAAAAGTAAATTAATACAATCACCATGGAGAACAGTTTGGGGGTTCCTCACAAAACTAAAAATAAAGCTACCATACCATCCAGCAATCTGACTGCTGGGTAGACACACAAAAGAAAGGAAATCAATATATTGAAGAGTATCCTTTCCCCAAGGTTTGTTGCAGCACTGTTCACCATAGCTAAGCTTTGGAATCAACCTAAATGTCCATCAACAGATGAATGGATAAAGAAAATGTAGTACATATACAAAATGGAATACTATTCGGCCATAAAAAGAATGAGATGCTGTCGTTTGCAACCACATGGATGGAGCTGGAGATCATTATGTTAAGTGAAATAAAACAGGCACAGAAAGACGAACACGGCATGTTCTTACTTGTTTGTGAGATCTAGAAATAAAAACAATTGAACTCATGGAAATAGAGAGGAGAAGGCTGGTTGCCAGAGGTTGGGAAGGGTAGTGGGGGGCTGGTAGGGAGGAGGAGATGGTTAATGGGTACAAAAAAATGGAAAGAATGAATAAGGCCTACTATTTGATAGCACAACAGGGTGACTATAGTAAATAATAACAATATAATAACTTAATTGTACATTTTAAAATAACTAAAACAGTGTAATAGAGTTGCTTGTAACACAAAGAATAAATGCTTGAGGAAACATGTTGCATGACTATATCAAAACATCTCATGTACCCCATAAAGATATACATGTACTACATATCCACAAAATTAAAAATAAAAGTATTTTTTAAATTATTGTATATGGTGAGAGATAGGGATGTAATTTTGTAATTTCACTATTCTGAATATGGATATCCATTTCTCCTAGCACCAATTATTGAAGAAATTGTCTTTAAGAAATAATAAATAAAAAATAAAACAGAAAGCACTGCAGCCACTCAGAGGTGAGGATCTTCTCTCACACATTTGATATATGCCTTCCTTCCACATGTTTTAGAGAAGTTTGTGTTTCTGTGTATGTGTGCCTGTGCATGTGTGTGTGTACATGTGCATGTGGGTATCAGGAGAGTGTTTCTGCTGTTGTTCATTATTTGTTTCCTGAGGTGATTTAGCCTGCCCAGAAATCTGAAGAAGAAACTTTAATTTTTTTTTTTTTTTTTTTGAGACAGAGTCTCGCTCTGTCACCCAGGCTGGAGTGCAGTGGCACGATCTCAGCTCACTGCAAGCTCCGCCTCCCGGGTTTACTTAGGCCATCCTCCTGCCTCAGCCTCCCGAGTAGCTGGGACTACAGGCGCCTGCCACCACACCCAGCTAATTTTTTTGTATTGTTAGTAGAGACGGGGTTTCACCGTGTTAGCCAGGATGGTCTTGATCTCCTGAACTCGTGATCCGCCCACCTCGGCCTCCCAAAGTGCTGGGATTACAGGCGTGAGCCGCCGTGCCCGGCCTGAAGAAGAAACTTTAAAACACATTACCATCTATGAATGAGTAACATTTCAAGTTACAAAAATAATTTTAATTCCTTCTTGGCACAATAGCTGAGCCTTCTGCTACTCTGCCTCACACAAAATACCTAGTGACTCTTCCTATTGATAGTATGTGCCTAAAACAGAGAAGCAATATTAACATGACTAGTACGACAGAACTAAACTGCACTTTATTGCTTCTCTTCATTTGGAAACTAGACCTCTCACCAATTTGAGTAATCAAGCACTAAGGCAGGTTCTATATTCAAGTCATTTACAAAAAGAATCAGAGTCAGTCAAAGAAAGCCACTCTTTTTCTCTATCAAATCCATAAAAATAAATGTGTTAGTTTCATCCTTCAGCTAGGAACAAAAATTTTCCCGATGTCACATAGATATAGATAGAAAACAACCAATTTAGCTATTACCCTATGATGGAATCAAAAGAATCACCAGATATTCTTTCCGACTAATCAAGTCCAATAACTACCTCAAGCTCAATTGCTGTATTTTTTTTCAGAAAATCTTAGTTGAAATGTAATAATTATTCAACAGATAAGTCTCATTCCAACCTAATTAAGTCAAATATATGTATAATTACGTTATTCTAATTCATTATCATTATAAGAAATGTTTAATTACCTCATTGGTATTATCAAAATATTAAGTTGAATTTAAATTACATACTAAAATGTCACTTGGTAGGCAATTAAGATACATTTAACTAACCTAGTAAAAATGTTTTGTGTTACATAAAATCCAAATATCATTTGACGTTTACATAGCAAAAAATAACATATCCAAAATGTTCAGTTGCCAGAGAAAAAATAACAGACCAGACATTCACATAGCAACATGGATAGATCTTAAAAATAATACCGAATGAAACAGTAAGAAACAATGATATGTAACAACACATACATAAATTTAAAATGCATGTCTGCATACTACAGTATGCATTTTATTAACACTCAGGCAAAAGAAATAATATGGATAAAATTTATTAGAGTGATTGACATTGAAGAGAAGGAGAGCACTGGGGAGTGGAAATAAAGAGAAATAAATGAGTGAATAAATAAACAGCACAGAGTCCTGAAAAATTAACTCAGAGAATGTGATTAACTGAGCCTTCTAGACTTGATTTAAAAACTGTCCACGACCACCCCAAACAGAAAGTTCCAGGTGGAGGGGAGGTAAAAAGTAATGACTAAAATTATTTAGAAATGCTGGTGTATAGAGATGATAAAAAAAGAACAGCTCATACTGTTTCATTCTTCTATTAAAATTTGCTGTGGACAATGTTCCCCTCTATCGCTTTAATCGGGGTAGACCAATCCCACTGTTCCACCCTTGGTAGGCTACTGCTTTGCCTTAAACTTCTTAGCAAGAAAGTGTCCTAATTAGTGATGTATGGCCAGCAGTCACCATTATTTCAGTGTTTAGGGATGCTGTCAATGACATTCACTAGGTTGACACTTTTGGTCTTTCTGAGGGCCTTTATGTGCTTATCTCATAGAGTGACATGCAATAAACACCACTATGAGATATGTGGCCTGGAGGTAATTTCTTAGTCTGCCTTTTTTGGGGGATAGTTCATTGTCACAGAACACAAAACACATCTCAACACTGCCCTCCTCGTACAATGTGCACACATACAGCCAGACACACACACACACAGACACACACAGAGTAATGCAGAAACAGCAAATCCCTTTCTTCTTTGCCTTTGGAATAATATGTTAAAGAGAAATGTCTGGCTAACTGTGGACCTGCTGCTGCTGACTGCAATCCTGCAAGAACTCACATCCCTCTATTCACACACTTCCCTTATCCCTTCCTCTCCCCATCCCCACCATCAGGGAACAGGAAGAGACGCACACATGTTTTTATATGTTTCTGATTTTGTTTTAATTACCACCATAAACAAAAATAAGCAAATAGGATTGTATCAAGCTAAAAAACTTCTGCACAGCAAAGGAAACAATCAAGAGACAACCCCCAGATTGAGAGAAAAAATGCAAATCACACATCAGATAAGGGGATAATATCCAAAATATACAAGGAACCCAAACTACACAATAACATGTTTACCATCTTTGTAACAACTGGTCTCTAAGTGGTTGGTCATGTTTCCATAGGCTCCTTTTGAGACTCAGAAGATAATTCTAGGTCTGCAAACATCACTAGAGGAGCAGTGGAATTAATTGGGATTTCCTGGTTATGTTCCAGCAGTGTCTTTCTCTTATTTTGATTCACTATCTTCATATGGTGGTAACAGATGAATATTGTTGACCTCGTTTATGTCTTGTGCTTTCTTGATTGAGCGATAGATATTTTGGAGGATTTTTGGCCTGCACATGCTTGCAGGGGCATTTCTACCCTTTTGGCTGTCTCATGTACCTGGAAAGGCAACACGGTGAGCACAGAAAGGCATTCATTTGGGAGAGGAGATTGAGGACTGGACAGAAACCCTGAGAAGCATGTGTTCTAGTGGGGGTGCTTGTGCTAGGCAAGGACGGCGTAGGAGTCTTGGGTGGAGAATCTATAGGGTAGAAGAACATGGGCAGGGTCATCTGACCTTGTCACTGCCTCTGCACTCACACTGGCAGGGAGTCATCCTCTCTTTCATTTCTTCTACAGTGCTTGTGAATGGTTGTTCCAAGGTTGAGTTTGGTTGGTCTGTGCTTATGGTTGGTTGTCCTCCATGTGTGGTTGGCTGTTCAATGTCTGTGCCAGACTATTTGCCAAGTGTCTCATCCACATTGAAGCAGTGGTCCTCTCCAGGGTTCCTATCTTCCTTATGTATAACTCTTGTCCAGGCAATGAAGAGCCACATTGTTAGGCTTTGTTTGGTTATCAAGTTTCTCCTCCAGACAGCGCAGCCCTGGAGTGGCTTAACATCCCAAAGCACCATTGCTGACACCTTCATGATGATTGTGGGGGGTGCCAGTGAAGTGTGTTGGAGGCCAAGATTCTCTGGTTGGAGGAAAAGGAAGTTTCTTTAGAAACCCCGAAAGATTCATCCCAAAGTAACTGGAGACCTGTTCACATTTCCCCTGGTTCAATTCTGATGGTACACACAGCAGGAACAGAGAGTTTTCTCCAAGTCTCTCCCCATAGCCACCCCCATCCAGTTGTTCATTCTGTTCTCTCTCAGTCTTCATCATTATCTAGTATTTTGAATGGCTTGCCAAAATCCTTCCAAGGCACTGTGACCATTTTTAAGTCTCCATGGAGGTATGAATCTTCCCACTCCTCTTCTACAAATCCCCCTTCTTTGCCTTAAAGACCAGTCATCTCTTGGTTTCTAGTAGACAACTTTCCCATCCTGCCTCCTTTTTCCAATATTCTCACAGCTCTCCTCAGCTTTTAGTTTTCAATCCAAAATCACTGCCTTCAGGCTGTCAAGGCTTCTGTGAATAAACATGCTCTACAGTGTATCCCCAACTTAATTCATATCTGAGGAATCTTGTTTATTTCTGTAGGTATAATGTGCAGACTTGGATTTTACTACTACAGGTGAGGAGGGGGAAATATGCACATGCTGGGAGTTGTTCTGAGTTATTTTCATCAGGAAACTACAACCTTAGACTTACTAGTGTACCCAGGGAGGGGCTTACCTTAACCAAAGGTATGTGTGCCTCATGTGAAAGGCATTTCTCAGTATGCATCCTCAGACAGCAGACACATTTTTCATCATTATGTTACTGCTGACCTTGTTAACATGCTGCCTTCCTTCTTTATCTTATGGCCTTCTGGAGAAATAAAGCAGGAGGAGAAACACTAGAAGAATAAATTTTTATAAACAATTTAAACAAGCTCTCACTCTCTGGGAAGATGTGAATAAGTCCTGTCCTGACCATTTACCTCTAATTCAGGTTTTTAGCTTGGAAGGAAGGGAGTCATGGAGTTAACCACAGGCCTTATGTTCCTCATTTTGACAGCATATTCAGTCACCTCTAGTCCTCACTTGAGCATGTGACCTTTTGCCATTATGAGTGCTTTGTGGGTTTCCTATAAAGCAATCACTTCTTGGCAGTCACTGGTTGCTTACTTGTAGAAGATGTATTGATACATTATACTACTTACAATGATTATTTTAATAGAAAGCATGACAAACACACCATAAACACACTCAGATAAAACGGACAAACTTGAAAAATTATTTGCAGCATAGATCACAGGTAAAGGACCAATATCACTAATATGTAAAGACTTTAAAATAGTGTAACAAGACCGAAAATGTGACAGAGGAAAAAATGGAAAAAAGAAGACATGATCAGAAAATTCATTTTAAAAATATAGAACTGACCCTTAGGAATCTGAAAACATGTTTAACCTCACTAAAGTAAGAGAAATTCACATATAAACTACTCTGAGAAATAGAAACCATCTCACAACTGACAAAATATCAAAATTAATAGCCAAGAACATTAAAACAGTTATTATGACTGTATTCTGTATGTTCAAAAAGTAAAGTACAGATATGAAGACAAAAGAGTCATGTATAACTGTAGGAGATGAAAACTGTAGTATTTCGGTTGGCAAATTCACTCAAGGGATTAGTGGCAGCTTAGACATGGCAGTAAGAAAGGATAGTTTGCTCTAAGGCATAACAGTTGAAGCCATCCAGAATGAGACAGAGAGTGAATCAATATATGAAATGGATAATGTACCATGATCAAGTAGAGTTTCCCCTAGGAATCATGCTTTTTTAAACATTCTAATATCATCAATGAATTAAAAACAAACATTTAATCATAATAGATTCAAAAAACACATTTCACCAAATCCAACATGCTTTCATGATAAAAACACTCAGTAAACTAAAAAAGAGAATGTAAATTAAAAGTGAAAGACTGGGGAAACAGCCTGAGCTGTACATTGGCCCCTTTTAGCCACAGCTATAATGCAGGGCACCAAGTCCCAAGACTGCACAAAACAGCAAGGCCCTGGGCCCGGCCTAGGAAACCATTTTTTCCTCAAGGCCTTTGGGCCTGTGATGGGAGGGGCAGCCAAGAAGACCTCCAGCATGCCCTGGAGACATTTTCCCCATTGTCTTGGTAATTAACATTTGGCTCCTTGTTACTGATACAAATTTCTGCAGCTGGCTTGAATTTATCCCCAGAAAATGATTTTGTCTTTTCTAACGCATTGATAGGCTGCAAATTTTTCAAACTTTTATGCTCTGCTTTCTCTTGAATGCTTCCTTTTAGAAATTCCTTCCACCAGATACCCTAAATCATCTATCTGACATTCAAAGTTCCCCAGATCTCTAGAGCAGGGGCAAAATGCTGCCAGTCTCTTTGCTAAAGCACAGAAAGAGTGACCTTTGCTCCAGTTCCCAAGAAGTGCCTCATCTCCTTCTGAGACCATCTCAGCCGGGAATTCACTGTCCACATAAATTATCAGCTTTTTTTGTCAAAACCATTCAACAAGTCTCTAGGAAGTTCCAAACTTTCTCACATCTTTCTGGCTTCTTCTGAGCCCTCCAAGGTATTCCAGCCTCTGCCTGTTACCCAGTTCCAAAGTCACTTCCACATTTTTGGGTATCTTTATAGCAGCACCCCACTGTCTGTGGTACCAATTTACTTTATTAGTCCATTTTCACACTGCTACAAAGAACTGCTGGAGACTGACCAATTTATAAAGGAAAATGGTTTAACTGACTCAGAGTTCAGCATGGTTGGGGAGGCCTCAGGAAACTTACAATCATGGCAGACGGTGAAGGGAAAGCAAGTCACCTTCTTCACAAGGTGGCAGAAAGGAGAAGTGTCAAGCAAAGTGGGGAAGAACCCCTTATAAAACCATCAGATCTCATGAGAACTCACTCACTATCATGAGAACAGCATGAGGAAAATCACACCCATGATTCAATTACCTCCACCTTGTCTCTTCCTTGACACGTGGGGATTATGGGGATTACAGGTCAGGATGAAATTTGAGTGGGTACACAAAGCCTAACCATATCATCTACCCTCTATAGAAACATTCCAGGAAGAGAGGTGAGTAAACATAACCCTGAGAAATATTACAACATATCCCCAATTTACAGTGTGTCTAAAAGGAAGAGGATGCCACCAAATCCAGTTCAATGTGCAGAAAGTTCCATTACTTAAAAAGCCCAATCCTGTTACCTTCCTCCTCTAACCACAGTCCAGAAATATTGCTGGAATTTGCTATGGCTCTCAATTTCCTGCTGGGAGGATAGTTGAAGAGAAAAATTACAAGGATTGTAAAAGCTCAGACTTAATTATTGCCAACAATAAAAAGAAATGCAGTCAAACAGAAGACCAAAAAGAAAATAAAACCCAAGGGAGTGGGAGTTGGGAGAAATGACATCTGAATGAGCAATGAGCCTTTAATACTTAATGTCTGCTCTCAATGCAATGAGCCCAAAACCCAAAACCTCCTTCAACCTATCATTTTGCACTCTTTTTGAAGTAGTAGAAATGTGCCTTAAGATAAAAATGCAAAAGAAGAAAATAAACTAGGAAAAGTTACAGGGCACTTAAGAAGGCCTTAAAAGACAAGGTAAATCCTAAGTCTGGTAAACAGTTCTGCCCATGAACATAGGTGATAGCTTTTTTTCCCCACATTTACTCATTCCTCTAGATGAGAGGAGACTTAGCTCCCAAATGGTGTCTCCCCATAAAGGAAAAAGAAAAAAATTCCAACACAGTGAAATGGGAGTCAAGATTAATCCATATAAATTATATCAACAGAAATAGGCTGCTTGGTATAGCTACATCTGCCTTTTACTGCTGGATTTCTCTGTTTGGCCTAAGAGGGTCCAATGGAGAAAAAAATATAGACTACTCAGAGCTCTCCACTTTTTTTTATTATAATTTAAGTTCTAGGGTACATGTGCACAATGTGCAGGTTTGTTACATATGTACACATGTGCCATGTTGGTGTGCTGCACCCATTAACTCGTCATTTAACATTAGGCATATCTCCTAATGCTATCCCTCCCCCCTCCCCACACCCCACAACAGGACCCGGTGTGTGATGTTCCCCTTCCTGTGTCCAAGTGTTCTCATTGTTCAATTCCCACCTATGAGTGAGAACATGCAGTGTTTGTTTTTTCTTGTCCTTGCAATAGTTTGCTGAGAATGATGGTTTCCAGCTTCATCCATGTCCCTACAAAGGACATGAACTCATCCTTTTTTATGGCTGCATAGTATTCCATGGTGTATATGTGCCACATTTTCTTAATCTAGTCTATTATTGATGGACATTTGGGTTGGTTCCAAGTCTTTGCTATTGTGAATAGTGCCACAATAAACATACGTGTGCATGTGTCTTTATAGCAGCATGATTTATAATCCTTTGGGTATATACCTAGTAATGGGATGGCTGGGTCAGATGGTATTTCTAGTTCTAGATCCTTGAGGAATCGCCACACTGTCTTCCACAATGGTTGAACTAGTTTACAGTCCCACCAACAGTGTAAAAGTGTTCCTATTTCTCCACATCCTCTCTAGCACCTGTTGTTTCCTGACTTTTTAATGATCGCCATTCTAACTGGTGTGAGATGGTATCTCATTGTGGTTTTGATTTGCATTTCTCTGATGGCGAGTAGTGATGAGCATTTTTTCATGTGTCTATCGGCTGCATAAATGTCTTCTTTTGAGAAGTGTCTGTTCATATCCTTCGCCTTCTTTTTGATGGGGTCTTTTCTTATAAATTTGTTTGAGTTCTTTGTAGTTTCTGGATAATAGCCCTTCGTCAGATGAGTAGATTGCAAAAATTTTTTTTCCCATTTTGTAGGTTGCCTGTTCACTCTGATGGTAGTTTCTTTTGCTGTGCAGAAGCTCTTTAGTTTCATTAGATCCCATTTGTCAATTTTGGCTTTTGTTGCCATTGCTTTTGGTGTTTTAGACACGAAGTCCTTGTCCATGCCTATGTCCTGAATGGTAGTGCGCAGGTTTTCTTCTAGGGTTTTTATGGTTTCAGGTCTAACATTTAAGTCTTTAATCCATCTTGAATTAATTTTTGTATAAGGTGTAAGGAAGGGATCCAGTTTCAGCTTTCTACATATGGCTAGCCAGTTTTGCCAGCACCATTTATTAAATAGGGAATCCTTTCCCCATTGCTTGTTTTTTGTCAGGTTTGTCAAAGATCAGATGGTTGTAGATGTGTGGTATTATTTCTGAGGGCTCTGTTCTGTTCTATTGGTCTATATCTCTGTTTTGGTACCAGTACCATGCTGTTTTGGTTACTGTAGCCCTAGAGTAGTGTTGGAAGTCAGGTAGCGTGATGCCTCCAGCTTTGTTCTTTTGGCTTAGGATTGACTTGGCAATGCGGGCTTTTTGGTTCCATATGAACTTTAAAGTAGTTTTTTCCAATTCTGTGAAGAATGTCATTGGTAGCTTGATGGGCATGGCATTGAATCTATAAATTGCCTTGGGCAGTATGGCCATTTTCACAATATTGATGCTTCCTACCCATGAGCATGGAATGTTCTTCCATTTTTTTGTGTCCTGTTTTATTTCGTTGAGCAGTGGTTTGTAGTTCTCCTTGAAGAGGTCCTTCACATCCCTTGTAAGTTGGATTCCTAGGTATTTTATTCTCCTTGAAGCAATTGTGAATGGGAGTTCACTCATGATTTGGCTTTCTGTTATTGGTGTATGAGAATGATTGTGATTTTTGCACATTGATTTTGTATCCTGAGACTTTGCTGAAGTTGCTTATCAGCTTAAGGAGATTTTGGGCTGAGACGATGGGGTTTTCTAGATATACAATCATGTCATCTGCAAACAGGGACAATTTGACTTCCTCTTTTCCTAATTGAATACCCTTTATTTCCTTCTCCTGCCTGATTGCCCTGGCCAGAACTTCCAGCACTATGTTGAATAGGAGTGGTGAGAGAGGGCGTCCCTGTCTTGTGCCAGTTTTCAAAGGGAATGCTTCCAGTTTTTGCCCATTCAGTATGATATTGGCTGTGGGTTTGTCATAGATAGCTCTTATTATTTTGAGATACGTCCCATCAATACCTAATTTACTGAGAGTTTTTAGCATGAAGCGCTGTTGAATTTTCTCAAAGGCCTTTTCTGCATCTATTGAGATAATCATGTGGTTTTTGTCCTTGCTTCTGTTTATATGCTGGATTATGTTTATTGATTTGCATATGTTGAACCAGCCTTGCATCCCAGGGATGTAGCCCACTTGATCATGGTGGATAAGCTTTTTGATGTGCTGCTGGATTCGGTTTGCCAGTATTTTATTGAGGATTTTTGCATCGATGTTCATCAGGGATATTGGTCTAAAATTCTCTTTTTTTGTTGTGTCTCTGCCAGGCTTTGGTATCAGGATGATGCTGGCCTCATAAAATGAGTTAGGGAGGATTCCCTCTTTTTCTATCGATTGGAATAGTTTCAGAAGGAATGGTACCAGCTCCTCCTTGTACTTCTGGTAGAATTTGGCTGTGAATCCATCTGGTCCTGGACTTTTTTTGGTTGGTAAGCTATTTATTATTGCCTCAATTTCAGAGCCTGTTATTGGTCTATTCAGGGATTCAACTTCTTCCTGGTTTAGTCTTGGGAGGGTGTATGTGTCCAGCAATTTATTCATTTCTTCTAGATTTTCTAGTTTGTTTGCATAGAGGTGTTTATAGTATTCTCTGATGGTAGTTTGCATTTCTGTGGGATTGGTGGTGATATCCCCTTTATCAGTTTTTATTGCGTCTATTTGATTCTCTCTTTTTTTCTTTATTAGTCTTGCTAGTGGTCTATCAATTTTGTTGATCTTTTCAAAAAACCAGCTCCTGGATTCATTGATTTTTTTTGTAGAGCTCTCCACTTTAAATAGAATTAATTTTTTAATATGTTAAGACATCTTTGTAAAATGTCTTTGGTTGAGGGTGGAGGAAAAATGGAAAAAAAAAAGAGCAAGCAAACAGATATTTTTTTAAAAAGGAAATAAAAAGAATAATTTATCCAGAAAATGTTCAACACTATATTGAATACAATGAAATTTATTAAAACAAGAAATCAAAAATGAGAAGATAAAACATCAAAGTAAAAGTTCAAATGAAAAGGAATAGTGCAAAGTGAAGGAAACAATTGAGGGCTTAAACACTATTGTTATTGAAGTAAGAAATAATGTATAAACAGCAAGTAACTGAGCAGTCACAGATGAAAACCAAATATAATTTGTTATTCCAAAAGTAGAATCCCTAACTGGAAATGGAAATGAAAGTGAAATAAAAAGCATTACAAAGTAATTCAGAATCTGCAGATTAAAATGTCACACTACACCTTAAAATATCGGATACAAAATTGTCAATATTTAGATAGTCTGGGTGTGTTATTTAATTTTAAGGAACGAACAGTTATTCTTTAGTCATCGAGGCAAATAAAACAAGGGAGGGGAGATTACACTGGCCCTAAAAGTGTCCACAGAAACCTTCATTTTATAAAAGGATACTGTCTACAAAATATTAAATTTAAAAAGTATAACCACAAAACATTTACTCAACTGTGGCAAAGATAGCTAGTTTTTCATGTATACTTATTCTCACAGTAATAGAGCTTTGTTGATCTTATGGGCATAAAGCTAAACTATACTTTTCCCATCCTTTCTTTTCCTGAACTTGACTATAAAGTAGAATTAAGTACCAGCCAATGGATTATGAGCAAGAAGTGATGTTTTATTCCGGATAATACACATCAAGACATAGAACATACTCTCTCATTTTACATTTCCCCATATGATATGGTTGGGCTGTGTCCCCATCCAAATCTCAACTTGAATTGTATCTCCCAGAATTCCCACATGTTGTGGGAGGGACCTAGCGGGAGGTAATTGAATCATGGGGCCCAGTCTTTTCTGTGTTATTCTCGTGATAGTGAATAAGTCTCATGAGAGCTGATGGGTTTATCAGGGGTTTCTGCTTTTGCTTTTTTCTTATTTTCTCTTGCCACCTCCATGTAAGAAGCGCCTTTCACCTCCCACCATGATTCTGAGTGCTCCCCAGCCATGTAGAACTGTAAGTCCAATTAAACCTCTTTTTCTTCCCAGCCTTGGGTATGTCTTTATCAGCAGCTTGAAAACAGACTAATACACTGTTCTTTCTCACTAGCTCAGATGAAGACATCATGTTGGGCTCACATTGTGGGTTGAATTAAGTCTCTCTAAAAAGATATATTCGTAGAAGAAAATGCCAGGTTAAATCTTCATGACTTTGGATTTGGCAATAGATTGTTAGATATGACATAAAAAGCAAAAGAAACATACACAAAAAGCAGATAAATTGGATTTCATCAAAATGAACAATTTTGGGGTATCAAATATCATTATCAAGAAAGAAAAAGACAACACACAGAATGCAATATAATTGCATATCCCATATCTGGTAAGGGTCTAGTATCTATACTATATGAAGAACTCTTACCGGTGAACTAGAAAGAGACAACCCAATTTTTACAATAGACAAAGGATCTAAATTAGACATTAATCCATAGAAGATATACAAATGGTCAAAAAGGACATGAAAAGATTCTTAGTATCATTAGTCATTAGGAACATGCAAATCAAAACCACAAAGAGGTCCTACTGCATATCCCCTAGTATGGCTACAATAATAATAATGAAAACAGAACATAGCGAGTGTTCAAAAGATGTGGAAAAATTGAAATTATAGTTTATTGCGGTAAGAGTGTAAAATTATTCAGCCACTATGGTAAACAGTTTGGTGGTTCATCAAAAAGTGAAATATAGAAATATCATGTAACCCTGTAGTCCACTCCTAGCTATATACTCAAATAAATTGAAAACAGGAACTCAAGCAAATGCATGTACATATACGTTCATAGCAACACTATTCACAATAATAAAGAGGTAGAAAGAGCTCAAATGTTCATCAACAGATAAATGGTATACTCATTTTTTAGGAGGGGAATCTGAATGCAGAATTCAGGAAGGTGGCCATGGGATGCTTGAGTCAGAGATTGTAGTGAAAGCAGCTGCATGCCAAGGAACACGAAATATAGCTGACAACCACCAAAAGGTAGGAAGAGATAAGAAAGTGTTCTTCCCTGGAGACTTCAGAAGGGGCACAGCCCTGCACACACCTGAATTTTTGACTTTCTGGCCCCCAGAAGTGTGAGAGTATAAATTTCAATTGTCTTAAGCTGTTGTGGTAATGTGTTACAGCAGTCCTAGAGAATGAACCCAGATGTGGAGAAGTCATCACAGATCATGGGATGTAAGCCTCCTGTTGAAAATGGCAGAGCTAGAGGGTCTGGGCACCTCATGTTGAAAATGGCAGAGCTAGAAGATCTGGGCTTAAGTATTAACTATGAAAATAAAGCCTATCTGTGTTGTAAGAATATGGCTTAAGACATCATCAGAAACAAACCATGGTTAAAAAATATGACTGGCATACAGAAAAGATACATGATGAAAAACTTAATGAACTATAAAAGGAAATTGAAATTTTAACTTCAAAAAAAATGCCAATGAAATAAGTAATGTCACTGTGAAATATGGTTAAGTGAAAAGAAAAACCACAAGCATCAAAACATACAGATGGCAAGTATACAACAGCGACAATCCAGCATCGTGGAAATTATGTGTCTTGAACAAAAATAAGCTGTTGCAAATGTAAGTGTCACCAGTAACACTTCGGCTCAGCATGTTAAATATATAACTAAGAACTTACAGGAAAAGGTATGTGAAATGCTAAATTCTTTGTGATTTCTTCTATTTTCATAAATAAATGTGGATGTGGAGGCAAAATAAATTTTCAGCATGTATGAAAATGAATTGATATTGTTCAATATTTTCAAAATGTATGAAAATGAATTGATATTGTTCAATATTTTCAATTCACATTGATAGTATATATCAGTATCTACATATAAAAGTTGATGATCTGTTATAATCCCATACTGAAAATAAGAAAGACAATAGAATATCAGAATGCTACTAATATCTCAAGTATAGTGACCCTAAACACAAACAAACATTATGCAAAGATTCTATCCATAGTTGGAAAACCTTACATTTGTTAACAGATAAGCTTGATGTCATCAAGCTGCCATGTGTCTGTGCTTTCTTCTGAGGCAGTTCACTCAGGCCTATAGATCATCCTCAGTGAACCCCAAGATTGTCTTCTTCCCCAGCTCCTCACTAACATAACCTCAGTGCGATGGCTTCTGTTAGAACAGGTGTTTGTTACCTGATGCCTATGAACTTAGGTGGGAACAATTCCATATTTATTTTCGCTAGCCTTTAACAAAAATTCAGACTTTCTTTCCATTGTAAACCCAAGCCAAGAGCATTAAAAGTAGCTATGACTTTGTCACTAACAGAAGTCACAGATATTTCATATCATATTAGAGTTATTGAAGAGGTCTTTGATTGTTGTTCATATTTAGACCTGCTGCTTCATCTTGTCATGCAATTCACTGAAAAAAAAAATTTCCATATATTAACTCATCAAATTTTTCTCTGTTTAGATATTTAATGTATGGTGACTCCATAGATTCCTTAGTAGCTATTTTATGTACCATGAAAATAAAAACAAAAAACAAAAAACAAAACAAAGAAACTGTTCTATTTATACTCGAATGGCATTTTTCTACGTGGTGCATACAACTTTCTATTACCTTTAAATACAGTAGACCATTATCAATAATATGGTCATCATTACATAAGGGAGAGTGTAGAATTAAATGACTTTTCCATTGAGAAATTAGACTAATTGAACAAATTTTCTTCAAAACTTCTTTAATCTGAAAAACTGGGCTATTTTGTGGGCATACTATGATAGTTAAATGGGATAATATACACCCAGGATGGTATTTGACATATAATGCAAATATAGTAGCTATTATTAAGAGTGTGGTTGTATTATGCATGTGTTTCAAATTAAGCTGTGTAATTCATGAGTCCTCTTTAGATTGATATAATCATACTTCCTTAAGTTCAAAAATCCAAGGTGAATTTTTAATACATGAAATGCTAAGTTCTTAATGTTTAAAATGAGCTCAGCTCTGCCAATATTTCGGAAGCAAAATACCCAAAGATTTAAAGGACTAATATTGAAAAAGTGACATTTTGGTTTCTAATTAATTAAAATTCAGGTCTTCTTAAATTTCGATTTTGAATTATTTTCTGCCTTCCATTTGAAGAAATGCCCACAATCTTGTTTCGGAAAAAAATCAAAATAAAAACATTGTTACGATGCTTTTATGCAATTTTCTTGATTCCCGTGGTTATACATGATTTTGGTGACTATTGAGTGAAAGTCTTTCAAGTCAGGTAAAACACCAAGGTTTTCAGGATGCCAACTGTGAAAGATAAATACTGGCTTGCAAAGGCAATATTGGAAGGAAATTTATTTAAACTTTCACAAGACCCAGCTCTCCATTGGTGGGGATCCAGTCTGTTCATCTTTGTATTCTCATCATCTAGAATGATATATGGCACAGAGTACTTAATAAATGTGTGTTAAACAAATGAACAAACTAACTGTTGATTACTAGAGAAGATTAAAAGTAGTTATGAATTCCCTCAAGAAAATAATCTTTAAAACACACAGATACAGAATATGAGCAGTCGACGAAAAATCTAGACATGCTGAGAGCCTGCCACAGGAAATTGGATCTTAGTTCAGATATATTATACATTGGTGCAAATCTCTTCATATCAGCCAGGGAATGAAGATGCAGGAAACATAAGAGGAGATACTGCTAGATGATAAGGAGGTGAGGGAGTACAGGGAAAGAAAACCAACAATATTGTGTTTCTTCTTTGCAAGAAGCACTACACTTTGGATGCTGTCTTATGGATTCTTCAAACAACTCTCATTCTCTGAGCTGGCTATAATTTACAAAATAAAGAAGGAATGAATGGAACAAGGAAGGAAGGAAGGAAGGAAGGGAAGGAGGGAAGGAGCAAAACCATGAAGTGCTCAAAGGCACTATGCATATATCCTTCAGTTCACAGCACTGGAATCACTTTCAAAAATGGCAACAAGAGACTTAATTGGGCAACAAAAGATGTACATTCCCTCCTTCCCATTTTCTACTTCCCATTGTGTAGTGCTTGATGTTCTTACATTTCCCAGCATTAAAAACTAAAAGCCCCCATTCTAGTTAACTGATAAAAATATTTACCTTTGAATCTACTATCCCCACTATTTTAACAAACATATACAGAACTACTTGAATGCCCTTTTTATCCAGCAAACCCTTACATACTAACCCTCAGCAGTAAAATCTTTGGATTCCTTTATCTATAATTTTCTAGCCAAAATTGTGTTATTTGCCCTTCACAAAATTGGAAGGGTAGAACCTGCCACCTTTGGAAATACTCACCTTTTCACTACCTTGCCTTAATCTAGGTCCTTTCTGTAGGACCCACAATTTGGACAATGATATTCTCCACCAACTCTCTCTTAAGTAGCAGGGTAAGAAGGTCCTTGCCTTGGCAAAGCTGACCTATTTCTGAACTCAGCTCCTATTGTGTCTGATAACATGTGACTTTTCTATCATGGCTCTTGAGGAAAACAGCATCTTTTTTTTTTCTGGTATTTTCCAGCCCCACTCATGAAGCCGTTTGTCTCTGAATCACCAAGAAGGTCTTTCTTCTGATATATTCTGCCAGGAAATGCCTGTTCTCGCAACAATCTCAAATGGCAAACCACAGACTATACCATGAGTTCCCAGGCTGTGATAAATGCTCCCTTTAAGAGTAGTTATTGCTGTCATCTGTATGACTCAAATTTTATAGCTTAAGCTTATACATTTGGATATGTAAAAATTGCTACATACTTGGTTAAATTGGCTACTACATTTCTGTATCCTTTCATATTTCACCCTACATATACTGTCATTCCCTGGAAACCGGAAGGGTTGCCTCTACACCTTACTGTGACCTTTTTTTTTTTTTTTGAGATGGAGTCTCACTCTGTCACCCAAGCTGGAATACTATGGTGTGATCTTGGCTCACTGCAACCTCTGCCTCCCGGGTTCAAGCAATTCTCCTGCCTCAGCCTCCTGAGTAGCTGGGATTACAGGCACCAGCCACTATGCCCGGCTACTTTTTGTATTTTTAGTAGAGATGGGGTTTCACCATGTTGGCCAGGCTGGACTTGAACTCCTGACCTCAGGTGATCCACCCACCTCGGCCTCCCAAAGTGCTAGAATTACAGGCAAGAGCCACTGCGCCCGGCCTCTGCTATCTTGCTTGTATTTGTTGTGATGATTAATTTTATGTCAACTTAACTTGGCCATGGGCTGACAAGATAATTGATCAAACATTATTCTGAGTTATTTTGTGAGGGTATTTTGGGTTTTAATTTCAACTTTTATTTTAGATTTAGGGGGTACGTGGGCAGGTCTGTTACAGGAGTATATTGCATGATGCTGGGGTTTGGGTGCAACTGATTCCATCACCTAGGAAGTGAACATAGTACCCAATAGTTTTCCAAACCTTGCCCCCATCCATTCTTTCCCACTCTAGTATTCATCAGTGTCTATTGTTGCCATTTTTATATACATTAGTACTCAATATTTAGCTCCCATTTATAAGAACATATTGTATTTTATTTTGTTTCTGTGTTAATTCACTTAAGATTCTGGCCTCCAGCTGCATTCATGTAACTGCAAAGGACATGATTTTGTTCTTTTTTATGGATGCATGGTATTCCATGATATATGTTACCATGTTTTTTTAAATCCAATCCACTGTTGATGGGCACTTAGGTTGATTCCATGTCTTTGCTCTTGTGAATAGTGCTGCGATGAACTAGCAGAAGAAAAGAATTAACTAACATCAGAGTGGAACTGAACCAAATTGAGGCCCAAAACTCTATACAAAGAATCAATGCAACCAAAAGTTGTTTTTTAAAAAAGATAAATGTGATGGTTAATACTGAATGTCAAGTTCATTGGATTGCAGGATACAAAGTATTGATCTTGGGTGTGTCTGTGAGGGTGTTGCCAAAGGAGATTAATATTTGAGTCAGTAGGCTGGGAAAGGCAGACCCACTCTTAATGTGGGAAGGTACCATCTCATCAGCTGCCAGCATGGCTAGAATATAATAAGCAGGGAGAAAAATGTGAAAAGAGAGACTGGCCTAGCCTCTCAGCCTACTCCTGTGGTAGATGCTTCCTGCCCTCAAACATCGGACTCCAAGTTCTTCAGTTTTGGAACTTGACTGGCTGTTCTTGATCCACAGCCTGCAGATGGCCTATTGTGAGACCCTGTGATCATTTGAGTTGATTATATATATATATATGATTATATATATAGGAGTTTAAGTACAGTAGATTCAAATATATATATACATATATATGTATATATATATTTCATCAGTTCTGTCCATCTAGAGAACCCTGACTAATACAATAATATAGATTAGACCACTAGCTAGATTAACAAACAAAAAAGAGAAGATCCAAATAAATTCCATCAAAAAATGACAACTGTGAATTTACAACCAATCTCTTAGAAATACAAAAGATCTCAAGAAACTGTTTTGAACACATTTATGCATACAAACTAGAAAATCTAGAGGAAATAGATGAATTCCTGGACATACACAACCTCCCAAGATTGAATCAGAAAGAAATTGAAACCCTGAACAGAGCAATATTGAATTTTTTAATTGAATCAGTAATAAAAAAAAATCTATCAACCAAGAAAAGCCCTGAATCTGAAAGTTTAGCAGGCATACGAAGAGCTGGTATTAATTCCACTGAAACTATTCCAAAGAATTGTAAAGGGACTCCTCCCTAACTCATTCTATGAAGCCAGCATCATTCTGATACCAAAACCTGACAACGACATAATAAGAAAAGAAACTTACAGGCCAGATTAACATTTAAATAAGCAGACTAAGCAAAGCAGATTGCCCTCCCTAATGTGGGTAGGCCTCATCCAATCAGATGAAGGCCTGCATAGAACAAAAAAACTGAGTAAGACTTCAACATTTTCCTGTCTTCAGAATATTGACTACCTTGTTTCCAAGGTGTTTAGGCTAGGACTGAATGTATATTATAGAATTTTCTGGTTCTCCAGATCGCTGATTCACCCTGCAGGTCCTGGTACTAGCCGGTCAGCTTCCATAGTCACATCAGCCAGTTCCTTATTACCTACCTATCTATCTACTGATCTTTATTGGTTCTGTTTCTCTGGAGAACCCAAAATAATATAGGAGTTTAAGTACAGTAGATGCAAATATATATTCAAATAATGTACCTGTCTTCTCTACACTCTTAACAGAAGCGTGAGTGGGTTGCCCTCCAAACACATGAGCTTTTCCCTTAGGTACAGACTGTTAAGAAGCCCTCTGTTTCCCCCTATTCCTGGAAATATTTAATGCTATGAACTTGACCTGAATGGTCTGAGTGTAAATAGTAGCATTTTGATGTAAATAAATTTTATCTTTGCTCATTTCAATCAAACTGGGTTTGTCAGTTTCTGTGTCACCATTTCTTTCTGCACAGGCTCCTAAAACAGAGTCACATTACTATGATAAGAAAAATTAGAATTCAAGGTCAAAAGCATGAAAGCAAGAGATTTTAATGAAAAGGTAAATGTCTTAAATATTTAGTTGAATATGATTGCACTGAAATATATAAAGTAAAATGAGGTCAGAAATATACAGAGAAATTTGCAAAAACCTAACTGAAGTATAATACTTCAACATATCTAAGTCATTTTCTGACTAATTAGGCAAAAATTAAAATTACAGAAGACATGACTATTAAAGTTAACAAAGTCAATTTAAAAGCTGTATGTCATATGAGCCAAACAAAGAGAAATTTTACCTTTTTTTCCCAAGTCCTCTGAATCATTTACAAAATCTTAGCAACATTAAGCTAAAATTCCTCACCTGAATAGATCTCTAAATTGAGAAAGTGTATAGGCCACAATATCTGAACACTATAAAATAAAAACATTAAGTAATAAAAATACAAGCAAATAAACCACAACAAAATAGAACTTCTTATAGTTTAAAATTGCTAGTTTGATAATATATCATGTAGAAGAATTAGTAAAAACTATGCATATGTAATATTTAGAAGTAGTATGTGAAAATAGTCCACATTAAAATTGATGAGATTTAACATTTTTCTTTTTCTTTTTTTTTTTTTTTTTTGAGATAGTGTCTCGCTCTGTCACCCAGGTTGGAGTGCAGTGGCCCGATCTCGGCTCACTGCAAGCTCTGCCTCCCGGGTTCACGCCATTCTCCTGCCTCAGCCTCCTGAGTAGCTGGGACTACAGGTGCCCGCCACCACGCCTGGCTAATTTTTTGTATTTTTAGTGGAGACAAGGTTTCACCGTGTTAGCCAGGATGGTCTCGATCTCCTGACCTCGTGATCCGCCCACCTCGGCCTCCCAAAGTGCTGGGATTACAGGCGTGAGCCACCGCGCCTGGTCGAGATTTAACATTTTTCTTATAAACTAACAAAATTTCAATGAAAATAAGTGAGCATTTACTTTAAGTTAAAAAGGAAAATACACCTAAGTCAAGAATGAGGAAATAATAAGAAGATAAAAAGACAAAATTAGTGGAGATGAATATAGAAAATTAAAGAATTAAAAATAAATGCAAAAGCTATTTGTTGGAAACAAAAAAATAGAACAAGATACTCTCTCACCAGTCTAATCATTCAAGGAAAGGGGAAAATAGCAAAGATGCTTGCTCTTTATCTTTTCTGCATGGGTTATTTATGTTGCCTTGCTTCGGTTTTAATGTGTTGCGTTTGTTAAAGCAAACACGTTTAACCACACATATATTCAACGACTTATTAAAAGATTATATCCTGGAAAGAGCACATGCAAACTAAAATCATTGTACATCAAAGCAATTGTCCCTTATGAAATAACTGTAAATAATATTCTGAAATCCTTTCTAGAAAGCTAGCTGTCGCATGCTGTTGTTAACTACTCACTCTGGTATTAACATAGGGAAATACTGAGGGCCTGTCCTGCTCTTGCCCAGTAGTTGGGAGGAGTAACTGTCATTTATCTGATGGAGAAGAAGTGAAATGTCCCTGCTTCTCACTTTTGAAGAAAAGTCAGTGAAAAAATCACCTATATTTTACCTCGAAGCAGAATGGCCAAAGGAGTTTTAAGAACAGGAATGATTAAATATACCATTTAAAGTTGTTTGCTTCGTTACTGTGTAAACAGCTATGACTGCCCCAGACATCTAGGAAAATCTGCTAAACACCTAAAAAGTATGTGTGGAAATAACAGGGCTAAATTCCACATCTGAGACTTCCCAATGCAGATCAAAAACAGCACAGTGGCTTGGGTGACACGATTTCCCCACAACCAAGCAAAGCATATAAAGCAAAAGCCACAAAAATCTTAAGAAAACAATGGGTGTTTTTCAGTATGTATAACATGTGATTCAAGCCTATCCTAAGATGATTGTAAGGGACTAGGGAAGCAATTAATCCAGGGCTATCTATCATCTGTTGATCTACTTATCTATCTGTCTATCTATTTTTAAACTACCTATATCTATCACTTAACTGTCTATATCATCCATATATTTATTTCCATCCTATATTGTAATGTGTGTGTCACTGATGGCAGTATACCCAAAGTGCCTCCGGGAAATTAATGTTCTTACTAATATACATACTCACCAAACTTGTTATAGACACTATCCTAGTCAACCACCCTGAAGATTATAAGTATTTTGATAAAGAGAGTTCATTAGTTTTACCACAAATTAGGTCAGGAATACTCCAAATTGTTTTCATATATGGAATCAAACTCAAAATTGAAGGTTTACTGAAATAAAAATATGTATTTCTGTTCTGTACCATGTGGCTTATCATGAGGATAATATTTTACAACTATTTGAACAATATTAAGCTATTTTTTTTCTGTGCAGGCACTTCCATGATACCTAAGATGACACAGACTTTTAAAAAGCATTTTATTTAAAAGTTCTAATCACAACTACCTTACTGGTTTGTGTTAGGCTGTTCTTGCATTGCTATGAAGAAATATCTGAGGCCAGGCATGGTGGCTCATGCCTGTAATCCCGGCATTTTGGGAGGCCGAGGCTGGTGGATCACCTGTGGTCAAGAGTTTGAGACCAGCCTGGCCAACATAGCAAAACCTTGTCTCTACTAAAAATAGAAAAATGAGCTGGGCGTGGTGGTGGGCGCCTATAATGCCAGCTACTCAGGAGGCTGAGGCAGGAGAATCACTTGAACCTGGGGGGCAGAGGTTGCAGTGAGCCGAGATCATGCCACTTTACTCCAGCTCGGATGAAAGAGCCAAACTCCATCAAAAAAAATAAATAAATAAAAATACGAGGATGGGTAATTTACAAAGAAAAGAGATTTAATTGGCTCATAGTTGTGCAGGCTGTACAGGAAGCATGGTGCTGGCATCTGCTCAGCTTCTAGGGAGGCCTCAGGAAGCTTACATGAATGGTGAAAGCAAAAGGGGAGGCATATCTCATGACAAAAGTAGGAGCAAGTCAAGGAGGCCATGCTACACATTTTAAACAACCAGATCTTGAATGAAGTGAACTCACTCACTATCACAAGGACAGCACCAAGCCATGAGGGATCTTCCCCCATGACCCAAACACCTCCCCCCAGATCTCAACTTCAACACTGGGGATTATGCTTTAACATAAGATTTGGGCAGGGAAGAATATCCAAACTATTTCACGGTTTTCAGAAACATAATGACCTACTCTTTCATGCAGAATTTTCATGTTACATTAACTTTTTCCATTAAATATATCTGCTTAAATATTTACAATGCAAGGCCTGTATAAGTTGTGTAATTCCTAAATTATCACCATTATCTTAAAGCATGGGGTATAGGCATCACTGTTGCGAGTCTGAAGACATTTGCTTTTGGCTTGAATTCTAAATGATATTTAATTGACATAAATTTAATTATCCAAGAGCTATGGGATTAGAAATTGTTTTCTAAGTCATTTTCATTTTCATAAAATTAATACAATTAGGCAGGCTTTCTTACTCTTTAAACTTGTATGGTTCACTTTGAAATGAAGCATCACATGGAGGCAAGTTGTAAAAACTGAAAACAAGAACAAATAATTGTTCTTGGTGAGAGCTAGTTCAAAATTCACATTAGCATTAGCATAAACGATATACTTTAGTGACTTATTTAGTAGCACAAACATATTCAACATTCAATATTTCTGTTACTAATAGGTGGTGTTAATTTATCAAAATCTGTTAGATGATCAGTTTATAAAAACAGCATAGGTGTCTGTTTGCATACTAAAGTGGCGCTAGATCATTTCACACATGTAACAGGGAAGCCTGTGAAATAAAGTTCAGATAGCCTTTTTTCTCTACACAACTGTGAATTACCTATATTCATCAGCCCAATGGTAATGAGTAAGGAAAGTTGTTCACTATTTGAATGGTCTTCTCAAAGTAATGCAATCTTCCTACCTAGGGTTCTTTGGTGTTTGTAAACATTTTTTTGTGGGTGCTTCAAAAATAAGGGAGTAAAAAGAAACAAATATTTTAATTGGTTGAAAAATAAGGGGCAATCATAGTAACACATTATGTCCAGTTGACATCCCTATGTTTGTGCTGTTTACGTTAGAAAACGATTAGGAAAAGAGCACTCCATCTCATTCTCAAACATTCATTTTTTTTGTTTGTTTTGTTTTTGTTGGTTTTTTTGAGATGGCGTCTCACTCTGTTGCCCAGGCTGGAGTGCAGTGGCGCAATCTCAGCTCACTGCAAGCTCCGCCTCCTGGGTTCACGCCATTCTCTGGCCTCAGCCTCCCAAGTAGCTGGGACTACAGGCACCCGCCACCATGCCTGGATAATTTTTTGTGTTTTTAGTAGAGAAGGGGTTTCACCGTGTTAACCTGGATGGTCTTGATCTCCCAATCTCGCGATCTACCTGCCTCAGCCTCCCAAAGTGCTAGGATTACAGGCGTGAGCCACCGTGCCTGGCCTCAAACATTCATTTTTTATTGGAAACTCAAAAAGTGGATGGAGAGAAACAGAAGAGACAAAATGTTGGAGAGGATTATAAAACGTTAAATAAACAACTTTATCTCAGATACACAATGCTATTCGAATTGTTAATGTCACAAAGCAGATAAAGGAAAGAGACGAGTTACAGAATCCCATTTTTCATGAATAAAATCAAAACAACATGTTAATAGCAAGGGGGAATTAGAATCCTAGTCTAACCCTTAAGCCAGCACCCCCTCCCCCTGCGACACACACACACAAACACTTTTCTGTGTTGGTTTTTGTTTGGTCATTGTTAAGTATAACAAAAATAAAAGATAAGAGAGCTTGAGTATGTTAAATCAAGTGTATATATATTTTCACTCCTTGTGAAGAACTTTTTTCTTTTACTATCTTTAAACAAATAGTTACATTTGGACTTGATTCCAAGCAGGTGAGTTCATTTTATTCTTCTTTATAACAGATATCTAAACCCATCAGTATTAACTATAGTGCTGAGTATCCTCTGAGGAAAAGAGTTCAATGCATCTGCAGTTATCTGAGAAAAATAATAAATATATTAATACTAATAAGATTGTGGAAATAAAACAATTCTCCAAGGTGATAAAAATAAAAATGAAATTTCACTTAATCAAACATTATTGTATACTTAATATGTTCTTTTATTGTGCTAGGTCATTTGAGAGATAATAAATTAAATTTCACACTTGATTTAATGCCACTTGTTCTTAAGTGTGCAGATGTATTCAAATTGGCTGTTGCCTTCTATTAGCTACCAAACTATCAAGGCAGATAAGCCTACAAGCAAATGAATGGGAATACTGTGGTAAATGCTATAAAAGATGTTAAAACAAATTGTTATAGGATGAAGATTAATTTTGATGGGGAGACCTGCGAAGATTCTTAGAGCAGGTATGAGCTGAGGTTAGTGTTATCCAAGCTTATGGATAAGATTTGGTAAGAAGAAATGAGGAGGGGGTGGTATTTCAGACAGAAGGAGAGCTTTAGCCAAGTCCTAGAAGTCAGATAATGAAGGACATATTCTGCAAAGTAAAGAATAATGAGAAGAGGTCGGTCGCAGTGGCTCACGCCTGTAATCCCAGCACTTTGGGAGGCCGAGGCGGGCGGATCATGAGGTCAGGAGATCGAGATCATCCTGGCTAACACGGTGAAACCCCATCTCTACTAAAAATACAGAAAATTGGCTGGGCGTGGTGGCATATGCCTGTAGTCCCAGCTACTTGTGAAGCTAAGGCAGGAGAATCTCTTGAACCTGGGAGGCGGAGGTTGCAGTGAACCAAGATCACACCACTGCACTCCAGCCTGGTGATAGAAAAAGAAAAGAAGAATGACAATAATAGAAAAGGTGGAGTATAATGTGTGTGTGTGTGTGTGTGTGTGTGTGTGTGTGTGTGTGTGTGTGTATGTCTGTCTATCTGTGTGTTTGTTCTGGAAGGAGATGTTAAAAGGAAAGAAAAAAATAAAAATATAAAGTCTATTTGTGTTTTTGAGAAAGATAGAACATTATCAGAGCAAACCAAAAATTATCTCTACATCAGTCAGAACATCCTAGGCCTAATGTTAGATGTTTTATCTAAACCTAGCTTTTTCTTTCCCCTCTATAGTCATTACTGGATGGAAAGTGAAGAAGGAATCAAATGCCCATGGTCTCACAACACGCAACTTTCCACTGACTCAAGTGGGCGGTAGTGCCTACACAAGTTTGGTACATTGCTACTTATAATAATTCTCTATGGACCTAGAGCAAAGACCAATTGGTCACCAATTGTGGGCAGTGAGGAATAAGTGTGGATCAGAAGATACTGCTAATCAAAGAAACGAGAAAATAGTAATCACAGAAATGTATAGTAAACCAGTTCTTACTATTGTGGTTCTCATGTATTAAATGACACCAACATCAATTTAGTTGTCTAAGCAAAAAACATAGTTAAGTCATGATAAAATCTTGTCTATCTTTAAAATACCTCTCTATTCGATCCATTTTTCTCATTCACATTGGCACTGTTCTAGTTCCAATTAACATCAGCTTGACTACTTCAACAGCTCCCCCGAATTCATTATTCCACCATTCCCATACCAGTCTCTGCACCATAATTCGTCTAAAATGAAAATTTTTATAATCAATTAATTTCCATGCTTAAAACCTATTCATGGCCGGGCGCAGTGGCTCACGTCTGTAATCCCAGCACTTTGGGAGGCCAAGGCAGATGGATCGCAAGGTCAGGAGATCGAGACCCTCCTGGCTAACGTGGTGAAACCCCATCTCTACTAAAAATACACACACAGGAAAACCCTATTCATGATACTCCATTTGATCTAAGAATGAAGGGAAAAAGTCCTTAAATGGTTTAAAAATCTCTTCTTGATCTAGTCACCGCCTGTCTCTCTAACCTCATCTCACCCTTCTCCTCAATATGCATTCTGCACTTCAGTCATACCAATTCATTTGCTATTTTATAGATAGGCCTTGTTCACTTCTATCTATGCATCTTTTTTGTTCCCTCCTCCTGGAAACCCACCTTACCATGGGTTGTCAGGAGAACTCTGTAAGATAGAGCTGTAGTGTCTGCCCCTGTTTTTGTGTCTTTCATCTGTTAATGAAGCCTCTATCCATTAGTCTCAACACCCAGAAATTAGTGATTCATCCTATAATTTTCCCCCTTTCTCACCTCCCACTTTTAATTTTTTTCCATATTCTGTAGATTTTAACTCTTCAGAATCTTTCCTTCTTTCTTTCTTGTTGTCTCTACTTCCTCTGTCTCAGCTTAAACTCTCATCAAATCTGACACCTGGACTCTAGCAACAACCACTTAAGTGGTCCTCTGACCTCCCCACTCCCTTCTAGCACTCCCATATCCTACAGACAGAGAACAGTAGGTTCCTTTACTTCAAATCAGCCTGGCAGGATCAGCTACAGAGCAGCTGGGATCAAAGCAGCTGTGCTTCAAAGGTCTTAACCTTCATCAGCTGCAATTGCAACCAAGGAGCCAGATAGCAACCTTTCTCGTGCCTTCATTATGATGGATCCTGCCCTTGCCACCGTGGGTAGGCTATAAATGCACACATCTTGCTATCCCTGTGATGTGATTCTAGTTCTTAGCACTTGGGATTGACACAAAAGAATGGGATATCTACAGAGTATAATCCATTATCAAGACTACAGAATATAGCTTCCTGATGTGTGGTGATTACAGAAGAAATGAAGGAAGTGCATGCTAAGAGAACATAGGAAAAGTCTGTAGGTCGGCACAGAAATTTAATCTGCTAAGAGCGTGGACAGTCAGAACATAACTATTACTATTGCCTAGGTTTCTTCCTGCCAGCTCTGCCACTAAATAGATGTATGTTCTTGGGAAAGTAGTTCAACCTCCCTGAGCCTATTTCCTTATTTTTAAAATTGGAATAATACTAAAATTGACCTCACCCTTAAATGACGTGACGTGAATAACGCATGTAATTTTGCACATAGTCAGTGTTCAATAAATGCTTCTTCAGCATTCACAAGTCCCTTACCACATTTCCTCCCAGGTTTAATTCTTGTTTTGTTTCTTCCTCTCCCTCAACCTCTCTAGCAAATTCAAATCAACAGTAGGAGATGACCAGGCCATGAGACACAATATGCTTCTAATTTGTGCTTTGCTGAAATAGTGGTAATGCATCAGTCTACCAGCTGGAAAACTAGCTTAATTAATTGGCTTCACTGAGCGGTGCCTGCTACAGTCCATAAAAATTTCTTAGGATACCAATATCCATGGGTAGGAAACCAAGCACTTTGTCCAAAAAGAGTTAGATCACAGCTTCTGCTGTAATGAAGGGATAAGTATGCCTTATTTTAGGCTCTGGGGATTTCCAGGAGCTCTCCATATAATCCTTTGAACCTCCCCACATGCCTGAAAACTGTTAACAAATCTCTGACAGAAGGTTTGTCATGCAATATTGTAAGAGCTTGTTGTAAAGATCTTACATTGAGCTTTCACTGGGCTATGTCCAATGGACTTGAGGTTCCTCCCAGCCTGATTTGTAAAATGATTTTCATTATTAGTGAACACGCATGACAAGACAGCCACAAGGAGGGATGGAAAAGAAAAGAGAGAGCTACTGGAGTGGAAATTCCCAGGAGGTGTCGGAGGAGATGCATGGTAAATGAGAAGTGAAAGGCTGCAGGGAATAGAAAATTGGCTGTGAAAGGAAAATCAAGGGCTAGATTTCAGAACAGAAAACAAAAACATAAACAAAAACACATTAGCCAGTTGTCCCATAGACTTGATCATCTCACATTAGGCAGAAATATAAAAGTCCGAAGTTAAGATGAAATTCTTAGTAGAATTTCTAAAATAATCAGAGATTAGCTATTTTTTTCAAGATTCAATTTTGTGCAAGAGGGAAGATGTATCTGTTAGTTTTCCATAGAAATAGACCCAATAATCAATTATATATGTATATTCACACACAAATCATACACGATTTGTATTAAGGAATTGGCTCACAATTGTAGGGGCTGGCAAGTCTAAAATTTGTAAGGCATGGCGGAAGGCTGGAAACTCATGCAAGATTTGATGTTGCAGTCTTGAGTCTAAAATAAAAGGCAGGCTAGCAGGCTGGAAACCCAGGCAGTATTTCTGCCTTGAGGCAGAATTTCTTCTTCTCCAGGAAACCTGTTTTTTCTCTTAAGACTTTCAACTGATTTTATGAGGTCCACCCACATTATCAAAGAAAATTTTCTTTATTTAATGTCAACTGATTATATAAATATTAATCACAACTCCAAATTAATTACCTTCACAGCAACATCTAGCCTAGTACTTAACCAAACTGGGCGCAGTAACCTGGTCAAGTTGACACATAAATTTAACCATCACGCAAAGAAAAAATTACCAAGCAATTAAAAAAAGTAGCTGTAACACAAGTATGGTATACACTGGGGTAATGATGGTGATGCAGGCTAAGAGAGGAGTAAAAACAAACAAAAAATACACCAAAACCTAAGTTATATTAAGAGAAAGATTGTAAATCTTAATAGCTATGCTCTAATGAATGCAAAAACTATGTTGAGGGCTTACATAAATTAGCTCAGTCAGTTCTGACAATTCAGTAAGGTAGCTACAAAAATTATCCTCTTTTACAGAGGAAGAAATCAAGATCTGAAGAGTTTCTGTGCTTATCCTGATATCACACAATTCATAGGTGACAAACCTGCGTCTGGAACTCATATCTGACTATGAAGTCTTTGTTTTAGTCACTGTGAAGAGTCTCAGAGCAACAAATTGAAAAGATTTGCATTTCGGACTTAATAATAAAGATTGCAGTTCTCTGGGCTGTTGTTTTGCAGCTTACTATATTCTAGACACTGTTCTAAGAACTTTACATATATTAGATCCTTAGATCCCAGCAATAACCCTGTGAGATAGTCACAGTTATTATGTCTGTTTTGCAGATGAGAAAACTTAGGCTCATGCCTTGCCTACATAGCAAGTAACAAGAATGTTCAGAGCAAAATGATAAAATAGAAAAATGTTTCCTTTGTCGCCCAAGCACTTACATCTGCCGGGATACTCAGTACATTTGTGGTGGGCATTGGTAGGGTCCTGTATAGAACTAACAGGAGGACAAAACCGAATATCAAAATTTCTGAGTACTAGCCTCTGTTTCACCACTATTAACTGCTCTCTAGGCCCCAATTTCCCAATCTTAAATCACAGTGTTGACTGAACATCATCCTGGGCTCCAAGTGCTTTGTCCCTGAGGACCTAATGGTTAAGACCAAAGGCAGCACTGTAACTATTACACATAAACAAGATAAAAGATATTATGGGCAGAGCTTTGTCACTAGGGAATTCATAAAAAAAAAATGTGCTGAACAAGTTCTTAGAGGTTTAAATCCTAACATACCAGTTAGCATTAGATGCAGTTGTGTATAGCAGAAACTAGACTATAGTGACTTAAACAAATGGCAATTTTTAATATGACGAAGGTCTGGAAATTCACAGTCCAGGGCTGGTACAGTTCCTCCACAAGGCTCTTTCCAGCTTTCATCTATGCCTTCTGCCAGTTTTTGGCATGTGGCTTTTTTCATTCAGGTACTGAGGTGGTTGCAAAGATGGCTGTTCTACCTCCAGGTATTATTTTCATGTTCAAGCATGAAAAAGTATGTGTCAGCTAAGTCTGGCCCTTTTTGTCAAGATAACTCCAGCTTTATTGGAAACCTCACTCGATATATTTCTGATTACATCACACCAGACAGAACTGTGTCACATATATAACCAAAGTTCCAAGGAAGCATAGGAGGTTGAACTTTTAGCTGGCCAAATTTCTACCCTGGGGGAAAAATGATTCTTTAGTAAAGAAGGCAAGGGAGAACGTACATTCAGTAGATGAGTAGCAGCATCTGTCACAGCCAATTTCACTACTGACCAGCTCTGCAATCTTGAGTGGGTTAGGTCACTTCTGGAAATACAGACATGAAGTCAGCCAGCCTTAGCTCAACCAAGGCTTACCTTTGTGAACCTAGACAAATTACTAATCACCTCAAGTATAATAATTATAGGATATAGAACTGATATAGTTTGGATATTGTCCCCTCTAAATCTCATGTTGAAATGTGATCCCCAATGTTGGAGGTGGGGCCTGCTGGGCGTGTTTCCCTCATGGAGGTGGATGCCTCATGGCTTGGTGCTGTCCTCACAATGCTGAGGGAGTTCTTGGGAGATATGCTTGTTCAAAGATGTGTGGTGCCTTCACCTGCACCTTGCTCTCATTCTCACCGCATGGTATGCCAGCTCTCACTTTGCCTTCCACCAGATTTTTAAGCTTCCTGAGGCCTCCCCAGAAACTGGGCATATAGATGCTTCTTGCAAAGCCTGTAGAACCAGGAACCAATTAAAACTCTTTATAATTTACCCAGCCTCCGGTATTTCTTGTATTTCTTTATAGTAACTCAAGAACACCCTGACACAAGAAGTTACCATTATCCTCGTTTTACAGATGAGGAAACTAAGGCTCAGAGAGATTATGAAATTTGTGCAGGATCACACAGCTCATCAATAGTGGAACCAGAACTCAAACCAAGGTCTGCATTAATTTAAAGTCTTTGCTTGAAAGCGCTGCCTATATCATACACAATCCCTGGTCAAATCATTTGGGAAGTTCACTTTCCCAGTTCGCTGTATCCTTCCCAAAGCAAAGTGAATCTGTTGAACAAGTGAGGCAACAGGATCATACAAGCACATGATTTATCAACTACACTGACATGACCAGTCAATGGAAGAAGCAACAGGGCTTTAGTGTCCCAGAACTTCTCACACATAGGCATAAAAAAAACTTCTTGTCTTTTTTGTTCTTTTTCTTTTGATTCCACCCAAGTTGCCAGGCAGTTCTGCTCTCAGCACAGTCCCACAAGTGCTGCTTCCCTTACCAAGTTAAACTTATGTCACATTTAACCATCCTGCCATGACACTATGAGTTATGGTCAAGTGTCCAAAAGCCACCTTGTTTAGCAGTCGGCTTCGATCCTTCCTGAGTGATAACCTTGATGTTATTTGGTTCTCTTCCAAGGGCATGCAACCATATTTTGCTTCTGTGATAAAAACTATGCAAATGACCAGATGTTTGATTTTCTTTATAACTTACAGACACCAGTTGGAGATAAATTGGCTTATTTTTCCATCACCACTGCATTTTTGGTTCTGATTATATGCCACAAGCCTATATTTTCTCAAAGTATTAACCCTACTTATTTCAAAAAGCTTATTTGACAACCATGCACATAGTCATATATTTTATTATCAATTTTCTCTCCAGCATTTTTCTCTTCAACACAGGCAAGCAAAGTCCTCAAGCTCAGAGCTTATTAATAACAGAGTGGAAACTAGGAACTATTCCTCATATTCCCAGTATACCTTGTACTATTTTGCAATGTATTCTTAGTGTGAAATCCAATCCATCCTTCCGATCAATCTATTAACCATTTATAAATAAGGCAAGTTACCTCTCTTATACCAATACTTCATAAGAATTTTACAGTGTCCTTCTGTATTTTAATGCCACCATAATAAAAATTGGCAAGAACTCTCAAATATATTTACGACTATTAGCATCACTTGCCTTTGATTGAAATCTTATGCGAACAACATTGTTTTCTGACTCTATTGACCAAACAAAAATATAGCCTTTGATTGTGCTATGTAAAACAAGTTATCAGTTTAGAGAAGTGAAAGGAGTACCTTATACTAAGGCTTCTGCAAGTACCCAACAAAGTGAATGGAACCAGAACAAATGGTCACTTTTAGTGGGTTTAGATGAGAGAATGTGAAAGGATGGCGAGCTTGGCCTTCTTAATTTGGTCTCACATCTCTAACTTGGTAAAGTCATTTTCATCATAATAAGAGGTAACAAAAGAGTTTTTTTCTCCTTCAGCAATAGATCCAAAAAAAAAAAAAAAAACTAAGCTATTCACATAAGATTTTAATTTGCCATCAAGATGGCCGCAAGGTTGACAATTTTGCAGTACAATCATGTTTTTTTCAAAGTATTCCCACGTATATTTAATATATGGTGAGTATTTTTCATTGCTAATACTCAGTTGTGCCATTATTACACTCTAATTTAATTCTTGAGAGAATGTTTTCAGCAATTTATGACTGAACTGAAAATGAAAATAAAATATTTCTTTGTGATGACAAGTGAAATTCAGTCAAATTCAAGTCTGGAAGAAAAATGGCACTGCACCACAACGATAAACTTTTAAAGACAATTTCCAACAATGTGATTTATAGTCATAACATTCTAGAATTCTGTCTTTTCCAACAAAGCTTCACAATAATTTGGGGATGGCAGGCCTGGAATGCACATTATTCTCTAAACATGGCATTGCTCACTTGCATGCCACTGTAAATAGACACTGCACTGCCTGACATGTAGGGTGCCAGAGGGCAAGTTATCTTGAAATTAACTTCTGTCTAATATGATTAGCAGTTGGTAGCTGCAGGTGACTCAGCACCTCTGACACTCCAGGAAGACCTAATTGCTCCTCTTTGAGAAGAATAGGTGGGGACTTTGCCCATAAGAGTTATTTAGACTATTCATAGGAATTCTGAATTTCTCAATTGTCTTCAAGGAAAATAATTTAACAAAAACAATCTCACTACCATACATTCACCACATGGTAGCAGGAATATCCTATAATATTATGTTTAAAAAGCGTGATATAAAATTGTATATACAGTATGATCTCTTATTGCTAAGGCATGTGCATTGCCAAAGCACTGAGAGTAACAAATCAAATATTAGCCATGGCTTTTCTTTAGGCAGTGAAACTGTCAGAGATTGTCATTTTCTTCTTTGGACCTTTCTGGATTTTCAATTTTCCTTTTAGTTTTAGCATGTAATACGTTTTTAAGGAAAAATAATGCACCATTTAAAAATGGTCAATTAGAACTTGTATTCATACTGTTGACTTTTATTTCCAGTGGTTGGTTAAATATTGAAGTTTTCAGTTGGGCGTGGTGGCTCACCCCTGTAATCCCAGCAATTTGGGAGGCCCAGGTGGGCAGATTGCTTGAGCCCAGGAGTATGAGACCAACCTAGGCAACATGGTGAAACCCCTTCTCTACATAAAACTACAAAAAATCAGCCAGGTGTGGTGGCACATGCCTGTAGTCCTACCTACTCAGGAGGCTGAGATGGGAGAATCACTTGAGCCCTTGAAGTCGAGGCTGCAGTGAACTGTGATTGTGCCAGTGCACTCTAGCCTGGGCCACAGAGATGTATACGTGTGTGTGTGTGTGTGTGTGTATAAAGTTCTTTCTTTAGCCTAACTAAAGAAAAGGAAGATTTAAAAAAAAATTCCCTGGGTTTGTGGGGTGTCAGAGGGCAAGTTATCTCAAAATTAACTTCTGCCTAATATGATAATATGTGGGTTGAAGATGCTACAGTGAACTCCTCTCACAAATTCTTCTTGCATTTGATGGTTCTGGTGTCCGTTCATTTAATAGGGAATTTCTGAAATCTGATGAAGTATTTGATCCTAGATTATCTTGAACTCCAAATACTTTCATGATGAAAAATACATTTTACAAAATAGTGGAAGAGTTACTCCCCTCGCCTTTGCTCTCTCATTTATTTAGAAATAAGATTTAGTGTTAGAATTGCTTTCAAGACCAAAGAAGAGAGTAGGAATCACTTCCTAGAGAAGCTCCCAGGAATAGGGAGGCAATATTGAGAGGGTGGCACTGATTATCCTGACCACTGTCTCTCTCTATATATGGGTCCTGTTGCACTATGGTCCACAGAATCACCTAGGCTCCATCCCCAACCTGCTGAATCAGAATGTCTAAAGGTTAGATCAGTAATATGCAGTGTTAGATAAATATCTCAGGCCATTCTAATGCAAACTAAAGTATGACAGCTATTATACTAATTCAGGAAGTTTTTGTTAGCTATATTATTGTAGCAACTATGGGCGGGATCACCTTTTATGATGTCACATCCACAGCTAGGAAGATGTAAAAGCTTATGCCGGGTCTGACCCACAGACCTGGGCTGGACAGATGAACAAATGCACTCAGACACAGGTATCCAGTGAAAGAGCAGGCTAGGGGACTGGGCCACTCACAGAAAGTTGTAGCAGCCATGGCCTTGACAAGCCAGTGCTGTGCTGCCGGCATTTATTCAGTACAGATTTAATGACAAAGGCCTTGAGTCAACACACTTGTGGGTAATTAACATGGTAGCACCCTCCCCCTCACCCAAAGACAAAGCAGTCCTGCACTTGGATGATTAAAGGCCAGATTCTGAGGCCTAAGAAAACTAACTTATCTAGATTAGTTTCTTTACATCCCGTTGTTATCTAACCTAAACTTTCAGGCACTGGATAAGAGAATCTGGCTGCCTTCAGCCATATCCTTTTCTGAAGCTTTTGTAAAACCTCCCGGCCTTCCAAGAAGGTTTGCATCTTTCTACAATTTTTCCCACCACCCTGACCAATCTACAAGCTTATTTTGGAGTCATCATTTATTGTTACCCATTTTTTCTGTATTTATGATAATGACCTATTGGGTCAAGGAATAGAGAGAATAGAATTTGCTCTCATTCACTTAGGTAAGAAGATGGAGATAATTTTTCTTACTCATATCCTAGTTGAGTGGCCCTTTCCTTACAACACACTTATGAAGAAATGCTGTAGAATTTTTATTTATTCACTCAAGAAAAAAATTTCTGAGCATCCTTTATGTGCTTCCTCTTCACTTTGCTAGCTACAGAAAAGGCAGCAGTGAATAAGACATGGCACCTACCTCGTTTAGTTTCCTATTGCTTGTGTAACAAATTACCACTAAGAGTAGCTTAAAACAACACAAATATATTACTAGAAATGTATGGAAATTTGAAGTCCAAAAGTGGTTCTCACTGGACTAAAATCACAGTGTCAATAGGTCTGTGGTCCTTTCTGGAGTTCCTAGGGGAAAATTGGTTTTCTTGCATTTTTTTCAGCTTCCAAAGTTAGCCTGCATTTCTTGGTCCATGGCTGACTTCCTCCATCTTCAAGGCCAACAAAGTTTCATCTCTCTGACAATTCTTGCGTTATCATGTCTCCATCTTACCACAGTCAAAAAGGGTCCTCCAATTTTAAGGGCCCATGTGATTAGTCGGGATCATCTAGATAATTCCGGATAATTTCTCTCTCTTAAGGTCCTTAACTTTAATCACAGAGGCAGAATTCCTTTTGCCATGTAAGGTAACATTGATTAGGATTAGGATGTGGACCGCCTTGTGAAGGCATTATTCTGCCTACCATACTACTCAAAGCTCAGTTCTGGCATAGAGAAAAAAACATACAAATAATCACAGATTAATGTGCTGCACGCCATAATGATGACATGTGCAATCTCCCATGGCAGCATAAAAGAACGAACCACAAATTTGGGCAGGGAGTAGACCGGATAGGTTTCTCAAAGAAGGTGGTGCTTAAGCTGAGGTTTGATGGCTGATTAAGGAAAGAGAAAATGACAAGGAGTGTTACACTTAAGATTTAAACCACAGCTCCATCACATATGAGCTATGTGATCGTCGACAACTTTATTCTGAACCCAGTATCCTCAGTTATATTTATAGAGTGAATTATTTTTTCCTTATAGGTTGTTGTATCTATTAAATTAGTTAAAGGTGATGAAAGTGCTCTTTGCAAGCTGTGATTTCCAGTAAATGGAGAGTTCTGTTCATTTGTGTGGCTTCTTATGAGGTAAGGTAACTAGATATTGCAAATAAAAATAAAAGTAAGCCAGTTACATTTGAATTTCAACAAACAGTGAATAACTTTTGGTATAAGTATCCTTCGTGCAATATTTGAGATATACTAAAACATTATTTACTGTTCATATAAATTATGATTCTTGAAAATTCATTTATTCATTTTTAATTGACAATTATGTATATTGATGGGTTATACAGTGATGTTTTGATCTATGTATACATTATAGAGTCAATTAAGCTAATCAACATAAATTTAACTGAACAGCTCACATTTTATTTAGCAACCCTTTTAAACATTTTATTTAAAATTGACAAATAAAATTATATATTTATCATTTACAGAAAGACAAACACTGCATGATCTCACTTATATGTGGAATGTGAAAAAGTTGGTTTAATAGAAGCAGAGAGTAGAACGGTGGTTACCAGGGACTCAGGTGGTTTGTAGTGGGTGGGGGCTGGCAGCATGCTGTTAAAGGTACACAAAATTGTAGTTACATAGAAGGAATACGTTTAAGAGATCTATTGTAAACACACTGAGTGTGGTTAAAAAAGCATTGTATTCACCAACCCTTTAAATGAGGTTGGAAGTACTTTGTACTATTGAGAGGGCATTTTCCAGTTATGCTTAGTCCTTTTTGAAAAAACAAATCTAGGAAACCCTCTTTGTTATGCAAGACAGAAACCATTTAAACTAAAGCAGCATGAGAATGTATAAGGAACACTGGCTTTAGGGTATAAAGGTCATGAACGCATTCTACAGAAATAAGAAATGACATCAGGGCAAATGCTTCTACTTCTCCAAGTTGGAGATGGTGTAGTGGAGAGTAGATTATGGCTTTTGGAGTAAGAGAGCCCTGGGTTTCAAATTCAGCTTACACCTTTAGAAACTGAGAGGCACTGGATAAATACCTAACCTCTGAGCCTTAATTTTCCTGTCTATAAAATTGAGATAATCATGTACTCTACTTCACACAGCTATTTTAAGTATTAAATGAACTCATTTAGGTAAAGAACTTTAGCATAGTGCCTGTGAATCACACTGCACTAAAATATCAATATAACAAAAAGTACTGAAGAACTTTTTTTTTTTTAATTTATTTTTATGTTTTTGAGACGGCGTTTCGCTCTGTCGCCCAGGCTGGAGTGCAGTGGCATGATCTCGGCTCACTGCAAGCTCCGCCTCCCGGGTTCACGCCATTCTCCTGCCTCATCCTCCAGTGTAGCTGGGACTACAGGCGCCCACCACCATGCTCGGCTATTTTTTTATTATTATTTATTTTTTATTTTTGGTAGAGACAGGGTTTCACCCTGTTTGCCAGGATGGTCTTGATCTCCTGACCTCATGATCCACCCACCTCGGCCTCCCAAAGTGCTGGGATTACAGGCATGAGCCATCGCACCCGGCCGAAGAACTTTATATTCTTATGACAGAATTTGGACTGTAGCTAACTTTCAATTTACAAACAATAATGTCTCTAATATTGCTGTGAGATGTAAAGACCTCATCATTCCCCCATTATATGAATTCTCATTGGGCTAGGGATTTGGATGGTCCTAGGAAAAAAAAAATAGGGAAACACAGTACTTACCCTCACAGAGCTCCGTTTAGATGGAGTTTCAGACAAAAGAACAGTTGTACTGAATATTAAAACTTGTCATCATTTTTACCCTGTTCTCTGTACTCTCCCCTGAAGTGCAGGAACTGGAAGCCTGGGAACTCCATTACCCACACTTCCTCAGAAGGTTTCAAAATACAGCTTAGGTTTTGCCAATGCAAACCCCAATTTGGCATTTGTATGGCAGAAGAGAAGCAGAAGCAATACTGTTTTGTCTCTGGGAACACCAGGCAGATACCTAGGCCTAGACAAAGTTGAGATTTTGCAGCAGGCTTTAGGTATTTCTTCAGAAGTAACCTACTTTAAAGCTGCATTGCAGTTATGGCCGTATTTACTGGTTCCTTGTTACTTCATGACCTTGGAGCAAAGTTGGAAGTTTATGAGGAAGAAACAGGAACTTCTTAAACTCTGAAATCTAGAAGCGAAGCTGAAGTCTAGTAACAGCCTCCTTGGCTTTTTTTCTCCTCAAGCTCTTCCAATTGATTTGTAAGCACCTAATTTCTTTTGTTAAATACCTTTCTTCTTGAATTACTTGCAATGATGCCTGTTTTCCTGGTAAACCCTGAATGATTGCAAAAGGTGACACGATTGCAAAAGGTGATCTGGAAACATATAATATTGGAACCTAATAGATATTTTAGGACACAAGGAAGTTTAATTGGAAGCAAGATACAGGTCATGAGAGGACATAGCTCAGTATGTCTTTATCTAGAGACGAAGGGGAAGAGTGGTGAAAAATTAGGCTAGAGAGGTGGGGAAGGTAGACAGTGATGACATTGCAAAGGGTTCTGTAAGAAAGTGAACTACTGCATGGTGGTAGAGCAAGTGAGATTGAAGGCATATGAAGAGGGATGATGTAATCATATCTAAGACAAAAATATTCCAGCTTCTGTGTAGAGAGTGGTCTGTATAGTCTAACAACAGAAACAGAACCAGTTAGAAAAGTATAGTGGCAAATCAGGTGAGAAAAGACAGTACCTCAGACTACAAACATAGAAATAAGGCTGAGGAAAGTGGACAAATTCAAGATATAGTTTTCCTCTAGAACTGACAAGACTTGTTAATAGATAAAATGTCATTGGCGAGGGAGATGAAGGAGTCTAGAATAATATCTATGTTTTTGGCTTTAACAACTGGATAGATAGAGGTGTCTTATACTAAAATGTGCATGTCTAGGGACATACACCATTTAGAGAAGAAAAATTCAGACTTTACTGTTGGACATAGTAAAGGGGAAGTGCTTTTGAAGCATCCAATTGGAGATAACCAACCAGCAGTTGGAAACAGAGGTCTAGACAAACACAGTCATGGTTATCTAAGAGGATAGACATCTAAATTCAGGAGACTCATTGGCATTTAGATGATAAATAAAATGCATTGGCTATGAGAGATAACCTGGGGAGGTGTAAAGTAAGAACTAAAAGATAGTTTAGGACAAATGTCTGAAGAACTTCAAACTTAGGGGTTTCAAAAAAAGGGTATGGTCAACTGTGATAAAAGCTGTACAAATATCAGGTATAATAAGATCTAAAGAGGACCCAGTGGATTAATCAATATGCACATTATTACCTTAACACAAGTTTTATATATGTATATGTATTAGTGATCTCTGATCAGTCATCTTTGATGTTACTATTATAATTGTTGAGATGCCATGAACTGTCCCCACACAAGATGGCGAACTTAACTGATAAATGTATGTGTTCTGACTTCTCCACCCACCAGCCATTCTGCTGCATCTCTCCCCCTCCTAAGGCCTCCCTATTCCCTAAGTTACAACTATATCAAAATTAGGCCAATTGATAACCCTACAATGGCATTCCAAGTGTTCAACTGAAAGGAAGAGTAATCCATCTCACTTTAAATCAAAAGCTAGAAAAAAAAATGAACTTAGAAAAAACATGTTGAAATCCAAGATAGGTGAAAAGCTATGTGTCTTGTGTCAATCAGTTGGCCAAGTTCCAAATGCCAAAGAAAAGTTCTTGAAGGAAAGTAAAAGTGCTACTCCAATGAATACACTGATGATAAGAAAAAGAAACAGGCTATTGTTGATATGGAAAAAGTTTCAGTGGTCTTCACAGACAATCAAATGAGTCACAACATTTCTTTAAGCTAAAACCTAATTCAAAAAAAAAAAAAAAGATCCCAACTCTCCTCATTTTTATGAGGCCTGGTAGTTGACAGAACTGCAGAAGGAATGTTTGAAGCTAGCAGAGGCTGGTTCATGAGGTTTAAGGAAAGAAACCATCTTCATAACATAAAAGTGCAAGGTGAAGCAGCAAGTGCTGATGGAGAAGCTGCAGCAAGTTATCCAGAAAATCTTGCTAAGACGATTCACAGAGCTAGCTAGACTAAACAGCAGATTTTCAATGTAGACTAAACAGCCTTACATTGGAAGAAGATGCCATCTAGGATTTTCATAGCTAGAGAGATAAATCAATGTCTGGCTTCAAAGCTTCAAAGGACAGGCTGTCTTATTAGGAGCTAATGCAGCTGGTAACTTTAAGCTGAAGTCAATGCTTATTTACCTTTCTGAAAATCCTATGGACCTTAAGAGTTATGCTAAATCTACTCTGCCTTTGCTCTATAAATTGAACCAAGCTTGGATAACAACACATCTGTTCACAGCATGGTTTACTGAATATTTTAGTCCCACTGTTGAATCCGACAGCTCAGAAAAAAAGGTTCCTTTCCAAATATTACTATTTTTTTTTCTATTTTCATATATATATATATATTATTCTACTTTAAATTCTAGGGTACACGTGCACAACGTGCAGGTTTGTTGCAAAATATTACTATTGACAATGCATGTAGTCGCCAAGAGCTCTGATGGTGATGTATAAGAAGATTAATCTGTTTTCATGCCTACTAACATAACCATTCTTAAGTCCACAGATCAATGAGGTAATTTCTAATTTTGAGTCTTAATATTTAAGAAATACATTTTGTAAGGCTATAGCTGCCATAGATGGTGATTATTCTGATGAATCTGGGCAGAGTAAGTTGAAAACCTTCCAGAAATGATTCAACATTCTAGATGATTCATGATTAATGGGAAGAAGTCAAATATCAATGTTAACAGGAGTTTGGAAGAAGGTGATTCCAACTCTTACAGATGACTTTAAGGGGGTCAAGACTTCAGTGGAGGAAGTAAGAGCAGATGTGATAGAAGTAGCAAGAGAACTACAAGTGGAACCTGAAGACGTGACTTAATTGTTGCAATCTCTCTTAATATCTTTTTTAATTTTTAATTTTTGTGAGTATATAGTAGGTATATATTTATAGGGTAAATGAGATATTTTGGTTTGTAACACAAAGGATAAATGCTGCAAGCTCTTGATAAAACTTAAACAGATGAGGACCTGCTTCTTATTGATGAGCAAAGAAATTAGTTTCTTGAGATTGAATTAATTCTCAGTGAAGGTGCTATAACCATTACAATGATAATAGAGGATTCCAAATATCATATAAACTTAGTTGATCATATAGTGGCAGGGTTTGAGAGTATTGACTCCAATATTAAAAGAAGTTCTACTTTCAGTAAAATGTTATCAAACAGCATTGCATGCTACAGAAAAGTCTTTTAGGAAAGAAGAGTGAATGGATATGGCAAACTTCATTGATGTCTTATTTTCAGAAATTGCTATAGCCACGCAACCTTCAGTAACCACCACCCTGATTTGCCAGCAGACATAAACATTAAGGCAAGACCCTCCACCAGCAAATTGCTGAAGGCTCAGATAATTGTTAGCATTTTTTAGAAATAAAGCATTATTATGTAAGGTATGTACATTTTTTGACATAATAGCACTTCACACTTAATAGACTATAGTCTATTATAACTATATTCTATGTGACTGACATTATTATATTTTCTTTATTGCAGTGGTCTGGAACCTAACCTGCAATATCTCTGAGCTATGCCTGTATCTTTCTTAATCCGTAATCTAAGCAGGGCGATCTTTTTTTTTTTTTTTTTTTGAGATTCCTATTTATATGGAGATATAAGGTGATATACAAAAGAAGTTTCTAACAACCATGTTTGGCACCATCTTTGCCAATGGGGAAAGGGAAGAGGGTCTAGCTTCCCTGATACTGAAAATATTGGAATAGAAAAGTTACCTGTGAAAGGGAGAAAGGCACAACGCTGATTCTTTCTACCTGAGCAAATAGATTAAGCCATGGCTAAAGAAAATATCTGGACTTTTCAATTCCACGATACATTAAATTAATTTATTCTCTCAATTTAGTTTTCTGTCACAAACTAAAGGACCCTGATATGGTTTGGCTCTGTATCCCCACCCAAATTTCATTTCAAATTGTAATCCCTGTGTGTGGAGGGAGGGACCTGATGGGAGGTGGTTAGATCATGGTGGAGGCTTCCCCCATGCTGTTTTTATGATAGTGAGCGAGTTCTCACAAGATACGACGGTTTAAAAGTGTTTGGCAGCTCCCCCCTTGCTCTCCCTCTCTCCTGAGGCCTTGTGAAGAAGGTGCTTGCTTCTCATTTGCTTTCCACCATGATGGTAAATTTCCTGAGGCCTCTCCAACCATATGTAACTGTGAGTCAATTAAACCTTTTTCCTTTATAAATTACCCAGTCTCAGGTAGTTCTTTACAGTAGTGTGAAAATGGACTAATACAGACCCCAACTACAAAGCAATATGAAGTACATAGAATTTACATCTGGTTGGCTGAATTATAGCCATTACTAGAGTAGTAATGGTAACAATGGTGTAAAAACACAAATTTTTTTGTTGCTGTGCTTTTGTTTTTTTGTTGTTGTTTTTGTATATTGTCACAGAGAAAAAAGAAGGCAAGTAGATTCCTTGATCCAGAGAAAATGCAAAGAAGGCACAGAAAAAGAATTGAAGATGCTTTCCTGCTGTTCTGGCCAGATTTTAATGACAATGTAACAAGCATGTCTTGCTGGTGGGCAAGATATAAAGGTATACTATTTATGGAGAAATAAACTTCTTTCAGGCTATGGTGAACTGTAAATGAACCAATATAATGAACATACTAGCACACTGAAGAAATACTGCATTTGATATGATCAGGCAAATGTCAAAGTTAAAAAAGATAATTGAAACAGAAAATATCATGTAAGTAATTATAAAACTCAACCAGTAGGGTAGAGGTTGATTGGCACAATGCAAATTATCCTAGAAAGAGGCTAAATACAATAGTAAAATGGAGCAGCAGGAGTGCTCAAACTCTGAATATGAAGGAAACAGGTACACCTGAAAGATAGTATCAAAGATAAATGAGTGGTGGAGCAGTGGGTCTATGTGTGCTCGCCGTTTATCAACACTGGTCTCGGTGGGGTCCAGGTGCAAGCTGAGTCAGATAATAAAATCTAACTGTTGTCTGAAACTCTCTTCAAATGGTATAGGGATCACACTGTTAGTTCCCTTCTATTGTATGGCTGTCATTACAATGACATTTATATATTTTTCCATTCTCAAATCATCTAAGAAGCCTGTAAAGAATCAGAACATTATTTCACTATTACAGAAATTAAACTCTGACAAGATGACTACTGATTAGTGGGATACTAGAATTTCACTACAGCCACCACATTATTTCTTCTATAAAATGTTCTTCCTTTAAATGCCTGCCTCTTTGTTGGTCCAGTTTCTGCAGTAAATAATCTGCAAGAAACTTATTTTGTCTTTATTCATCAATTTGTTAGATTGCCTTTCAGCTCTGTTTTTAGGTAAAATCAATAGATGTTGAACTGAAAAGTTTCTAGGAATACCTAGGGACAATTGCACTAGCAGGACAGGAAACCAGAAACTCAATTCTAAGGAAGGCCACTCCTTTTTATCTTCTTACTAATTAATATAGAGCTCCTGAGTGTAGCAATACTTCAAAAGCACTGTTAGGTCAACCGAAACCCCTTCATCTCAGCTCCTCCTTGATAGTGCTCACCTCTTCAAAACTTTGTCATTGATATTGTCAAAAATTATCTGCCCAGTTCCTAAATGAGCATGAAATTTTGGTGCACATAAGAGCAGCTGTCTTTACTCCAAAAATGCTTTTCTTTGCGATAATGGAAACTAGCATAAGCTATAATCTTTCCTGATTATTTTTCAGATTTAACATCAATTCATTGATGTGTCTAGTAGTATGTGCCAAGTGTTTTTTAATAATCAAGTAACGAATATTTATTGAATGCTTATGATGGGTCCTTGTGCTATATAATATTTTGCAGAGATTATTTCATTGAATTTTCACTAAAGATCCCCTGAGATAGTTATTATAATAATTCCAAGGCCTTTTTCAGAAAATGAAAACTGTAAAGGATAACTGCTTGTCACATAGTTAGCATTGGTAGGCCTAAGATTACTAAACTAAAACCCTTTCTTCTTTTCAATGTACCACACTACCTACCTAGAAATTTGGGGGATGTTTTCTAATATATGTGTTGAGAGCATTCTAGGACTCAGGGAGAATAGGTGGTAGTCAATAAATCCGTCCTGACACTATGAGTCCTTTTGTCTCCAGATCTCTTACCCACTCCACAAATGAGAAACTGACAACCTCATTTCACTACAAGTGCCCTAGTGTCACCACCATAGTCTTGACATAATAACTTCTTTCTTGGATTGTTGTGATTACCTTGTAATTGACATCTTTGTCCCCATTTCCTTATTCTTTAAATTCATCAATGTCATACTTCCAAATTAATCTTTCTTAAATAATGCTTTGCTTAATCTGCTAAGATTAAAGGCCAAGTCCTTAGAACTATGCAAACCTAAAATTGGGTTCATCCCTAAATAAGCTAAATCTAAAATTATACCAGTTTTTAAAAAGGAAGATATATATTTCTTACTAACATAAGATAAATCAGTTATGTGAATATCTGTCACATAAAATGAAATGCAGGGACAATACGGTGACCACAAAATTCACCAGGACCCAGGAACTTTCCAAGTCAACATTTTACCATCAGTAGATGTGATGGTTAATGTGTCGAAGTGACAGGGACATGGGCTTCCCAAATTAAACAATGTTTCTGGGTGTGCCTGTGAGAATGTTTTCTAACAAGGTAGTACTTGAATTGATGGGCTCTGCAAAGTAGATTTCCCTCTACAAGGTGGGCAAGCATCATCAAATCTATCAGGGGCCTGAATAGAACAAAAAACAGAAGAAAAGAGAATTCATCTCCTTCCTCCCAGCCTGCTTGAAATGGAACATCGGTCTTCTCCTGCCTTTGTACTGGGATTTACACCATTGTCTTCCTTAGGTCTCAGGCCTTTGGACTTGGAGTAGAATTACACCACGAGCTTTCCTTGTTCTCAGGCTTGCAGATGGCAGACAATAAAACTTTTCAGCTTTTATAATTGCATGAGCCCATTGTTTTTGTTTCTCTGGAGAACCCTGACTAATACAATAAGGTATGGCCTATGTTCTCATGGTCCAACATGGCTACCAGAGCTACAGTCATCGTATTCAACTTTAACACTGCAAGATGACAGAAAGAAAAAAGGTATCACCTCAAGTTTAAACAAGCTTAAAAAAAAGTAACACAGCACTAGTGCTTCTGTTTCGTTGACATACGTTTAGGAACAAAAATTTGATCACTACAAGCTTATTTGTCAGCGTGGATATGCACTCTTTCAGCTGTGGAGTGGTGTGCCTCAATAAAAGGCAAGATTCTTGTTATTGAGGAAGAAGTTATAAACAGATACTGGAAGACAAACAGCAGTCTCTATGGATATTCCATAAAGTCTTCATGACTGGTCCTTGCCTACCTCTCCTACCTCAAGTCAAATTTTAAAATATGGAAAAATAGTTTCTAAAATATTTACAGAGTTCTTACGATTGCTGGTACTAAGATATTGAAAAGGAAAATGCTCAAAATAAATGTGCAGCCATTAAAAACAAAATTCTTACACTGCTATAGTAAATTATCATGAGAATGAATAAAAGAGTGAACAAAGAGAAGCATAAAGCTGCAAATTGAGCCCCCTGAAGACTGTCCTCTAATGGGTTAGAATTGTGAGAGAACAAAAAATGGAAGTGAGTCCTGCGTAACTAAAAGTACACCTGGAAAATAAGTCCAAACCTATAATAGTGTTGACAAAAGACTCTAAAATGCCATTTAAATCTACATTCAGGGAAACAGAATAAAGAATGTACTTGATCTCTACTGGAAGTGTTCTCAAATTTTATTCTTTTTCTGTTATCTCAACAAAAGTAGTTTTTAGGCAGGAAACAATGAAGAACATTTTATTTAAGAAAGGATTTAAGGTCAAACAAAGGGAAGGCATTATAAGAGAAAAACCTAAGATGGTTCAATGTTCTCTCATTAAAAAAGGTATTTGGCTTGTAGTCCTTTAAATAATTTCTTGGAACATTCTATAACTGAGGAGTTCTTTAGATTCTTGTTCTTGTATTTCAGGGGGTGCCATCCTATACCATCATACATCTCTCCACAGCCACCGGCTTTGTTCTGGTATAACTTTTGCTACCACAGATCCCCACATGGAAGTCAAGTCATCATGAACTAGAGATTATAGATTTGTTGTCATTTAGCAAAGAGAAGTGGATTGAAAAGCACTCATCTTTGTTGGTTAAGAGAGAGTAAACTGGCCAGGTGTGGTAGCTCATGCCTGTAATCCCAACACTTTGGGAGGCCGAGGTGGGTGGATCACCTGAGGTCGGGGAGTCCGAGACTAGCCTGACTAACATGGTGAAACCCCGTCACTACTAAAAATACAAAATTAGCTGAGTGTGGTGGCACATGCCTGTAATCCCAGCTACTCAGGAGGCTGAGGCAGGAGAATCACTCGAACCCAGGAGGCGGAGGTTGCAGTGAGCCGAGATCGTGCCATTGCACTCCAGCCTGAGCAACAAGAGGAAACTCCATCTCAAAAAAAAAAGAGAGAGAGAAAGTAAACCTACCAGTCTCCACTCTGCCCCACCATTTACCTCTTGGCCCAGAGATTCAAGCTCTATACTAGTGAGGGATCCATAGCAAGAACTATGATTGATCTTAAGATTTGTAATATCTTAGAGTGAGAACGTAGGGTGGGTTGAAGTTCATAAGAATATAAAATGATGAAAGGAAACAATCAAAGGCCTTCATCAGAGTAATGATGCTGAGGACTGTGACTAACCCAGCACTCTGACTCTACTGTTCATTTAAAATGTGTTTGTGCAAATACAGCTGAAAGCACTAGTAAAGAGAAAATGCGTGAGTTATCGACAATACAATGCAAACAAATCAATAAAAAAGAATAAAAGGAAGTAGAGTAAGATGAAGTCAGGGAGAAGTACAATGCATGGTATAGATCAGTTCTCAATAAATGTTAGCTATTACCACATATGTGAAGTAGACGTTACTGTGTTTTTTTAATGTAGAACCTAAAGAATATACATATTGATGTATGTTTTTGAAAAATAGTAGAACTGAGAAAAATAAAAATACCATCTAAATCTCTAAAGAAAAATTCAAAGAAACATAGTCCTTGTAAGAAAAGCCAAGAGTAGAATGATGGTTCCTAGATGTTGGGGGAAGAGGTGTATGGGGAAAGGGAAGATGTTTATCAAGAGGTACAAAGTTTAAGTTAGACAGGAGGGGTAATATTTAGTAATTTATTGCAAAGAATTTTGACTACAATTCTTGACTATAATGCCTTATATATTTCAAAATTGCTAAGGAAATAGATTTTAAATGTTTTCAATACAAAAGTTTATCGTAAGTACGTGTAGTGATTAATTTGTTAATTAGGCAGATTTAATCATTCCACATTATAAAGATATAGCAAAACATCACATTATACCCCACATATATACACAGTTATTACTTATGAATTTTATAACTGTATATATAAATTAAAAATAAAATTAAAAAAAGAAAAAAGAGACGCATACAAACAGAATGTCTAAAACCATATAAGTCAAGTGACGGTAATCAATGCTGGACCAGTGGGGCAATGTATGGTTAGTTTCTTGGGCATTTCACTTTTAATCTCTGTATTCTCCAAAGCCACCACAATCTACACAGCCCTAATATCAATAACAAACATAATATTTGCATGAATATTTGATGTTCTCTAATCTCATATAAGGTGTCAATGAATATCTTTAGAAGACTTTGCCTTTTTATTGATTAGTAAACAACTGAAAAAAACAAATCTGTGTCTTACTGTGTTAACATGACTTTAAGATAAGTGCTCCAGCCTTTTCTTACAACTAGACACTGCCCATGAGGCTTAGAATCTATTTATACCAAAATTCTGGAACAGCAAAAATGTTATTAAATGATGTTATTAAAATTCAAAGACTTTCATATTTAGATAAATGTAGAATTCAACACTACATCATTTTAAAAATACAAATCCAACCCAAAAGAAAAATAACATTTTGAGTTAAAGAACAGGCAAACATTTACCAAGCAAAACAGAAATATAATGAGAGCAGGAATAACAATATAAATTGAAAACTAAGTAAATTTCATGGCAAAAATAAATGAGATGAGAATCATTTTTGGTACCGGCAGGAAATCCATACAGATCTGCAGCAACCTCAATTCCTGCCTCTTCAGAAGAAAGATTCGAGTGAGGAGCATAAAGCAGAAGGAGAGACCTAGGCAAGTTTTAGAGCAGAAGTGAAAGTTTATTAAAAAGCCTTAGAACAGGCCGGGCGCGGTGGCTCACGCTTGTAATCCCAGCACTTTGGGAGGCCAAGGCGGGCAGATCACGAGGTCAGGAGATCAAGACCACGGTGCAACCCCGTCGCTACTAAAAATACAAAAAAAAAAAAAAAAAAAAAAATTAGCCGGGCGTGGTGGCTGGCGCCTGTAGTCCCAGCTACTTGGAGAGGTTTGAGGCAGGAGAATGGCGTGAACCCGGGAGGCGGAGCTTGCAGTGAGCCGAGACTGCGCCACTGCACTCCAGCCTGGGCGACAGAGCGAGACTGTCTCAAAAAAAAAAAAAAAAAAGCTTTAGAACAGGAATGGAAGGATGGAAAGTACACTGGGAAGAGTGGCAAAGCAGGTGACGTGAGAAATCAAGTGTGCAGTTTGACCTTTAGACTTGAGGTTTTACCTGTTAGCGTGTTTTTAGGTTCTGCGTCCCGTCCTCCCTGATGCTTCCCTTGGGGTGGGGTGTCTGCATGCACAGTGGCCTGCCAGCGCTTGGGAGGGGAGTACACACGGTACGCACAGTGTTTACTGGAGTTGTAGGCATGCTCACTTGAGGTATCCTTCCCTTAGCCAAATGTCCGTAGGAGGTCATATACCAGTTAAACTAGGCCCTTTTGCCTCTTAATGCGCATGTGTGAGCCCAATTGCCCAACTCCTGAGAGCTTATCAAGAAACTACTGATCAACAGTTTCAGGTTTTTCCTATCTATAGGGAGACAGCCCGTCCCTGGTGCCAGCTGCAATCAATTATTATTTTAGAGAGTCAGTTAACAACCACCTGACCATCACCTGATAGCCTGACATTCCTGGTTGGGGTGGGGCGGTGGAGCTTCTCCTGCCTTGTTCCTGCCTGACTAGCTATCTACTTTAACATTTTTAACGACAAAGGTAAGAAATTTTCCTTTAAATATAGGTTTTCTGCATCCCATAGGCCTTAACAGGAAGATGTATGGTTACCCTCTTGACACAAGGATGATTTAGGTGAGTGTCTCTTTACATTTCCAAGTATTTTGGATATCACTTAAATTTGTGTTAATAATTTTTGTTCAGTAGTATTTCAGTGAGAAAATGTTCTTATTCACATTCTACGTTTATGAAGTTACCAATCAAATGCAACTTTACTTAGTTACTTATACTATCTCTTTGTAGAGTACACAGTTTGATATAGACCCATTCCCTCAATCATATTAGCTACGTAATTCAGATTCTCAATGCGTTTGTTTGGCTATTCGATTGTTCAAAAACTAAGACAAATTAATGCTTCCCTAAACAATGGTATTTCTGTAAGATTTTTCTTTTATTTCTAAGTGATTTTGCATTGTATTTTTTCTGGCTACAGTGGGCTTATTCGTTTATTTTCTGTGAATACAAATCCTTCTATGTTATTTCTGTAAGATTTTTCTTTTGTTCCTAAGTGATTCTGCATAGTTTTTTTTTTTATGACTATAGTGGGCTTATTTATTTGTTTATTTTCTGTGACTACAAATCCTTCTTTGTTATTTCTTCATGATAAAGTGCTCCACACACAAAGAGCATGAGGTCTGGGAAAGCACTGAGAGGAAACAGGCTGTGATCCAGGCAGGCATATAGCATGAGTAAGGTCCAAACTGAGGGAACAGACATGTCTGCAATCGTCCAAGAAAACATCTTTAAAGCATCTACCAGCCTCTATTGTGTGGAAAAGCTGGATATATAGAACAAAGTGGACTGCAGGGAGTCTGGTTGCGGGTAGAAGAATGGGGTAGAAGTGACTGTTGAAAATAAGAGCCTCTATCACAGTGGTAACAGAGTACTAGTTGAACATAAGCCTGTCTTTTAATTTACTTTAAAATACTTCTACATATCTGTGATACAGCATATATTTGTTTGTTAATTTCAGTTCTACTTTGGGTGCCGTCAGGAACCCTAAATAAAAATCCCCTTATTAGAGACTGCTCAGATACCATTCTAATCAGAAAGGCATATTCCACACAAGGCTAGCAAAGCACTTCTGGTAACTTAATCTCTGATCAACACCCGAGGCATGATGAATTAACATAATAGAGATTAAAAATGGGCTTTCATTATTAAAATTAGTTGCATTCAGGATATGACGATTGAAAATAATAGTTTATAGATTATGCGTACATATTCATGAGCTGAGTTTAAGAATCTAAGGACGTCTGTGGCTTCTCCAGCAGTGATTCTGTCTGGTCCTGGCCCCAGGTCCTAGTGGGGTTTCATCAGACAAATTATTTCACCTTCTGGGACCCAGTAACACCATTTACTTACTCTTTTGGCCCTTCAGCCCAAGAGGTTAGTGACCTCTTTCTTACTAATCACTGGGTTGTCTCACTATCTAATTTGGCATTTCAGCTATTTTATCATCTGTGTAACCAAATCTCTGCATTAAAACATCTTAGTTTAAGTAACTACAGTGCTTTCTGTTTTCCTAAGTGGACTTTTCCTCTACAATAAAGTTGCATCTGCTTCCAGTGAACCATTTAGGCAAGGTATAGTCAGAGCATATAAAAGCACAGCTACTTGGGATTTCATTGGGCTCTTAAATCAGGTGGTATTAAGTGATTTGTACGTGCTTGGTAGTAAGTGTTTGTTTAAAAAATATGGGTGTATTGGCAGAATGTGGTTTAATGTAAGCTTCCATTATAATCTGAAGGTTTTGGGGTGATAGCTAACCCTAACTTACTTCTAAATACTGCTGGACATTGTTATCCACCAGAAAATAGCCTAAGGGGTATACATAAATAAACTGGCTTGAGTTGGTTGACAAAGTGGGTTATCAAAGCAAGGACACAGTGACATTGGAACCAGACACTTACCTGTGACTCTCTGAATTTTCTCTAAATAGAAACAGCCTGGAATGAGAATAAACTTGAGAGTGGGACCAAATGACCTCAGCTGTTGAGTGTTAGAAGGATTCAGGCAGAAAACAAGGAAATCATCATATCTGCAATCTCTGTTTAAGTCAATAGCATGGTGTAGCTGCCACAAGATTAATAGGAACTTATTTTCCAGAACGAGGCATATAATAGTCACATTCAATTTTGCCCTAGTGAGGTAGGTTACTTTGTGTGTGTTGTGCTCAGTTGTAGGTGTTATGGACTAAAGCAAATAGAGACAAACTGGAGTTTACCCAGAGAAAAATATCCTGACTGTGGAGGGCTTTTGAAATTCTGTTGTATTCAGGACTGGCTACATCATTTCTGAGACCAGTGAAAAGTGAAAATTTGGGGCCTCGTGTTCAAACATTATCACAAATTTCAAGATGGTGATGTCAGAGCATTAAATCAAGCATGAAGTGTTTCTGAGCATGGGTCGCCATGGGACTGCTTAAGTGATATGCCTATGAGGCTAGCCCAGATTGTATGAGGAGTAAACTGTTGACCTTGGAGATGAGTTTGAAATATAAAGGGGAGCAGAGAGGAGGGCATTGGATTGATCTTCAGCTGTGTGTAAAATTGCCATATCAAATAGGAAGGTGTTAGATCAAGTTATGGAGAAGTAAATCTTGTCCTAACATAAGAACATTCTTCAAAATTAAAGTCTTGCAACAATGAATTCCTTGTAAGAACACTGAGCACTCTACCATTTCTTCTTAGGCCTGGTGCTGCATAAGAAATTATTATGGGGAGTTTGTTTAAAATAATACACATTATTAATCCTGAACCAGATTGAAAGGGGCCCACCAGGCAGCTACCTGAGGTGTCAATATATAAGGGACACATTTAGGTATTAGAACATCACATGGACTGTAAAGAGATGGAGAGAGTTATGTTTACCACAACTTTCCTGAGACAGACTGCTTTGTGTAGTTAAAAACAAACAAACAAACAAAAAACAACAACTATGCTTTGGTATGCTTTTTGAAATAGGTGGGTTAGTACTCAATGGGCCATCTTCAAGTATCAATAGCTGGTCACTTAAGCTTTCTTTGGATGATAGTCAACTAGCTGCCGAACTTCCATTTAGATGAATGGGAAATGCAGTTTGGGGATTAGGGCAAATGTTCTTGGGCTAATCCTAAAAAATCAGACATCCTTCGCTTTTCTCCATGTTCTACTAAAAATCTTTGAAGACATACAAAATACCAGTTTTAAGGGATAAAATTTTATTAGCCTACAAAGTACCCCACTTGGCGATCTTTGGCTTTGCCTTGGCCTCGCCTTAAATGATTGATCCAGTAGGTCTAAAATGGTCCGTCCATAAGAATATGATTTTAACAAGCTCTCCAAAAGTATATGGTGGACAGCAAGTGTTGAAAATTATTGCTGTTTGTATACATGCAGCCCCTGAAAAGGTATACATGCGGCCCCTGATAAACCACATTTTCAGGACTTAGTAAATTATTCTAACTTGATAGTGAATTGGAAGAGAAGGGCATCATAAATGAACATTTTAAATTGAACATTCATTGATTTTACTAATGTACTATTAATTGAAATGAAACATGTGCTTCAGGTCAAATTGGTCCTCAATATTTCCCACATATGTTTGTTTCTAATTCTGTGCTTTTCATCTGTCATTCTCCACCTTTAAATTTCCACTCCATGCCTTCTTCCTTTCACCCTCAGTCAAGGCTAACGTCAAGTTCCACCTTGGCTTCCAAAACACGCCAGTTCTCACAGACCTCTATCAAGGAATATTTGTGGTCCTCATTATCTATAAAGCTTATCAAAAACTTAGCTTACATTACCTAATACTGTTACACCTTTTTTATAACTTTGGCTCATTACACCAACTATATGATGCTCTTGTTGGAGAAAATAATACTCCCGAATACCTACCACAGTACCCTGAAGAGGGTAGTGCTTGATAAATGCACAGCCTTTTGTCAATTATGTTGATTAGGAGCTGATTATACTTAGACTGAGTTTTCTACACATATTTGAATGTGATGTCTGAGTGACAATTTTGACATCGTATCAGCTTCATAGAAGTAGATCAGTGTCATCTGCCATACTGATATTTATTGGAAAAGGTCTCTGTTTTCTCATCAGATAAATGAATTGGATTAGTCCGTTCTTGCACTGCTATAAAGAAATGCCTGAGACTGGATAATTTATAAGAAAAGAGGTTTAACTGGTTCACAGTTCTACAAGCTTAATGCAAAGCAAAGTACTGGCATCTGCTTAGCTTCTTGGGATGCCACAGGAAGCTTATAGTCGTGGCAGAAGGCAAAGTGGGAGCAAGCACATTACATAGTAAAAGCAGGAGTGAGAGAGAGAGTGGGGTGGGGGAGGTGACACACACTTTTAAATGACCAGATCTCACTATCAAAAAGATAACAACAAGCCATGAGTGATCCATCCCCACTATCCAAACATCTCCCGCCAGGTACCACCTCCATCACTGGGGATTACAATTCAACATGAGATTTGAGGACAGTGACAAGTATCCCAACTATATTATTAGTGTTTTATTTTTAAATAATAATTTATTCTGTGCTACTCTCTCAAGAGGCTATCAACCCAGTTAGGGGATAGATTATTATATTATTACAACACATATTGGTCAATAGGGGCTAGGTTATACAGCAGTAACAAAGAGCCTTTAAACCTCAATGGCTTAAAAAGCAAACATCTGACAGACAATCCATGTCCATTTTGGGCGGGCCAGGAGTGTGATGTACAATATTCTGCTCTATATTATTCTTATATAGCAACAGAGGCTGCAGAAAGCTCCATATCCTTGCTTTTATGAAGAAAAAAGGAAATGCAGTGAAATATGCAGTGACTCTTAAGGATTCTTTCTGGAAGCTTTTATTTCACTGACTAAAGTAGATCACTTGATTGTCCCTAGTTTTGAAAGGGCTGGAGAAGTACAAACCAACCATGTGCCTAGCAGGAGGAGAAATGAAATCTTTGAGAAAATCTCTAATGATATCATGAAGAACTTTGTTCCGCATAACCAATATGTTTACTTGTTTCTAATGGATGCGACTTTTTAAAACATGGAATATATACTGCTATAATTACTGAGATTTTCTCCTTTTATAGTTAACTACTCAATCTTTCTCTTTTGATTTAAAGTAGGATGCATCTCTCTGTTCATGCCAATACTGCTGGGTCAGGTTGGCCATGCAATTAAACATATGAATGTAATCTAACTAGTGATGATTTTTAGATCTCAGATCTCCCTGTAGATATAGAAAACTATGTCTAATTAAATCTTTCATCAGATATTTATTGAATTTTTACTATGTGCCAAAAATTATACTGCAAATGAAATAACTCATATTTCTGACTGGTACACTCTAATAATTTTAGCCAATGTTATGTAGTAACATAATCATAAAATCTTTGCAAGATTCAGGATAATAAATCTCCTTCTAGTTTACAAATTGGAGCTTTTTTTTTTTTTTTTGGTTTGAGACGAAGTCTCGCTCTGTTGCCCAGGCTGGAGTGCAGTGGCACGATCTCTGCTCACTGCAAGCTCCGCCTCCCAGGTTCATGCCATTCTCCTGCCTCAGCCTCTCCGAGTAGCTGGGACTACAGGCGCCCACGACCGCGCCCGGCTAATTTTTTGTATTTTTTTTTTTTTTCAGTAGAGACGGGGTTTCACCATAGCCAGGATGGTCTCAATCTCCTGACCTAGTGATCTGCCCGCCTCGCGTCCCAAAGTGCTGGGATTACAGGCGTGAGCCACCACTCCCGGCCTACAAATTGGAGCTTTAAATGTGATTCCGATTTTTTTTGTTTGTTTGAAAGTTTTAGCTTGGAAGCGAATTATTACTTTGCAAGTATATGTCTATCGCTACCTTTATAATTAACTCTCCAAATAATTTTACATATGTATGTATACATTTATATGGATATATTTTCCAACAAGTAAATTATACAAACCATTTGAAACAGAAAAGTGGATCAATAAAATGTCATTGAAAATCAGATAAAATATTTAGACACCAATTTTTATTTTGTTCTTTTATATTTTTTTCTTTTTTCATTTGTGTGAATAGTTGCTCTGATATCCTAAGGTATAGAAAAGTAAAAATTTCACAGGTTAAAAGACAGCAATTTCTATGTATATGTCATGTTTATATAGTATTTATTTCTGAGCTATTTCAGCTAAAAATGTAAAGAGTTCAAATTCAAGGAGCTATTAGAATCATAATAGTCTGAGCAAGGTGGCTCATGCTTGTAATCCCAGAATTTTGGGAGGCTGAAGCGGGTGGATCACTTGAGCCCTGGAGTCCGGTCCAGGCAACATGCTGAGAGCCTCTATCTACACAAAATACAAACATTAGCCAGTCACGGTAGCCCCAGCTCCTCAGGAGGTTGAGGCAAGAAGATCACTTGAGCCAGGGAGATTGAGACTGCAGTGAGCCGTGATCGCACGCACCACTGCACTCCAGCCTGGATGACAGAGTGAGACCCAGTCTCAGAATAAAATAAATACAATAATAGCAATGTAAGGACCCAAAGTGCTGTGAAATAACAGAGAAACTTAAGGACAGAATCTAATAATGTTACAACAACGCTATTGAATGGGAGCTGAAAGATCTCTTCACAGTAGAAGAGAAGAGATCAGATACTATGTTTATCAGATCTCCCTCCCCCACCCTTCTTGAGGGAGGAAGCAGTTACTTTTATTGAGTACTTACTCTGTGCAACACAAGGTGATAAGGCGCTTTGCATATAATTTGTTAGTTTTTCAGTATATGCTGCTCTAGGAGATAAACAGTCTTATTTTCCACCTTTTACAGATAAGTAGAGTGAGTCAGAGAGGTGAAATGACTTCTCTAGTGGCCAACAATTAGCTGTTGTAACGGTCTTAAAATTTTGCCTTGTATTCCAAAACCTAGGCTTTTCCCCCTGTACCATGCTACCTCTAGACAGGAATTTCATTCTGTCTGCAGAAAGCTAAGAAGAAAAGTCATGTCTTAAGTGTATTCCCCTAAAAAGCCATCCTTTCAAGACTGAAAATTCACTGAAGGAGAAAAGCAATATTGCCACTAGCATATTTGAAAAGGTACTCCTTATTACAGCAAAATATTTAATATAGTTTATGATTAGTTATTTCTTCCTCTGATGTCTTACTTTGAATAGAAATGGTCACTAATGATGGGTATCTTTCTTGTGACATTGTAGACTTTAAATGATTTTCAGTAAATCTAAATTTTGAGAGACTACCTTCTCTTCTGTCTACTAATGTTGGCAAAGTTAAATATACACAGAAAGTGACAAGCGTTTGGAAATAGATCTGATAAGTCATTGCTGCAAATATGTTGTGATATATCTGTGGAACTAATACTGGGTTTATGAAACAGTTAAAAGTTTTCATTTACTCATACATCAATATTCAATCAACATCTCATTCTTATTGTATTTATCTGTCCATTTTAATTGTATATTTTTACAAAATTGCAGAAATTCAGACCTCAAAACTCTTCAAACTACGTGTGTCATCTAGAACAGTGAAAAGGCAATGATGTTTTTGCAGTATCATAAATTATTTATTTAAAGGTATTATTCTTATATGCAACATAGAAAAATAGATTTTGATATTCAATTTTGAAACATAGATGAATCCATTGTGAGATTTACAATCAAATTGACTTTTTTCATTTTATAGAATTATCTTCATTGGGGGCCAGGCATGGTGACTCACGCCTGTAGGGGCTGAGGCAGGTGGATTGCTTAAGCTCACGAGTTCGAGGCCAGTCTGGGCAACATGGCGAAACTCTGTCTCTTCAAAAAATACAAAAATTAGCTGGGTGTGGTGGTGTGCACCTATAATCCCAGCTACTTGGGAGGCTGAGGTGGGAGAGTGGCTTGAGCTTGTGAGACAGAGGCTGCAGTTAGCCCAGATCATGCTACTGCACTCCAGCCTGGCTGATAGAGCCAGACTTTGTCTTAAAAAGAAATAAATAAATAAAATACAATACAGTAAAATAATTTTCTACAATGGAAAAGTTGATGTTGATGTCAAAAGACTGCAATTTTTAGCATCTATAATGTATTATCATAAACATCATAAACTATGTTTTCAAATGTTTTATTTTAAATATTTTGCTGCATTCAAGAGAATTCTATATGTAGATTTTTGGTTTCTGCATAGTTGTCCTTATAATATGAATTTTATTTGAAACACTATAACAAATTAGTATTAATTAAATAAATAATTTTAATTAATTAGTATTAATTAAATAAATAATTTTAAAACTAGATGTTTTCAAAAGTATACTTTTGGCTGAAATCCAAAAATGTTTGTCACTATTAACAGAATCAATAGTGTCTAAAAAAGCACAGCATAAGTCTCTAATTGAAGGTTTAGTGGTATGATGGCATCAACTCAAGTTTCCCATTAAGTATTTGACAATGGCTTCAAATTTATGTGGGGTAAAAGTTTTTCAAAACACCTCCACATTCACTGAAACTAAGAACTGGCTGTCTTGTTTTGGGATTATATTTTTAAAATCAGTAGTGTCAAGAGATATTTACTATTTTATTCACTTTAAGTAGAAAGTGCATAGGGAATATAGAATGCTTTAGAATCTAGACTTTTTTTTTTCTGCAATATAATCTGTTACAACTCATTGTTTTCTGTACATATTTAAAAATTGGCCAGGCACAGTGGCTCACGCCTGTAATCGCAGCACTTTGGGATTCCGAGGCAGGTGGATCATGAGGTCAGGAGTTCGAGACCAGCCTGGTCAATATGGTAAAACCCCGACTCTACTAAAAATACAAAAATTAGCCAGGCGTGGTGGTGTGCATCTGTAGTCCCAGCTACTTGGGAGGCTGAGGCAGAAGAATCGCTTGAACCCGGGAGGCAGAGGTTGCAGTGAGCCAAGATTGCACCACTGCACTCCAGCCTGGGCGACAGAGTGAGACTCCATCTCTGTTGAATTCCTAACCCCTCAAATAGTGTTTATACAACAGTACGTGAGTTTCTTTTTCTCCACATCCTCATTAACACTGGCTATCTTTTGACTTCTCAATAATGGCCATCTTAACAGAAAACTTCTTTGCTCTAATAAATGAATTTAATGAAGTTGCAGGATACAAAATTGATAAACAAAAATCAATTCATTTCTATACTCCAACAATGGACTATTTAAAAAAGATATTTAAAAAACAATCCCTTTTACAATAGCAACAAAAAGATTAAAAAACTTTGAATAAATGTAACCTAGGAGGTAAAAGACTTGTACACTGAAAACACTAAAATATTGTTGAAAAGACTTGAATAAGACACAAATAAATGAAAAGACATTCCATATTCATAGATCAGATAATCTAATTTTGTCAAAATGTCCATACTACCCAAGGTAATCTATGGATTCAATGCAATCCTTGTCAAAACCCCAATGGTGTTTTCCCACAGAATTAGAAAAAACAATTCTCAAATTCATATGAAACCATGAAAGCCCCCAAATAGCTAACATAATCTTGAACAAGAAGAGCAAAGCTGGGGGCATCATACTTTCTGATTTTAAGTTATATTACAAAGCTGTAGTAATCAAAACAGCATGGTACTGGCATAAAAATAGACACATAGACTAATGGAGTTGAATAGAAAGCTCTTAAATAAATTCATGCATATACAGTCAACTAATCCTTAACAGAGGTGGCCAAGAAGACTCAATGAGGAAAGGATGGTCTCTTCAATAAATAGTGTTGAAAAAACTGGATATCTACATGCAAAAAAAATGGATCCCTATCTACTACCATACACAAAAAATCAAATCAAAATAGATTAAAGATTTAAATATTAGACCCAAAACTGTAACACTCCTAGAATGGAAAAACTCAGGACATTAGTGTTGGCAATGTTATTTTTTGGGTAGGACACAAAAACACAGGCAACAGAAACAAAAATAAATAAGTGAGACTACATCAAATTAAAACTTTTCTGCACAGCAAAAGAAGCAGCCAACAAAATGAAAAGGCAACCCACAGGGGTGATTGCAGGGAGTGTTAAGCGAAAAAGGGAGTGACTGTTAATGGGTACAGGATTTCTTTTCTGAGGTGATAAAAATGTTCTAAAATTGATCGTGGTGAAGGACACATAACTGTAAATATACTAAACACAATGGGTTGTATACTTTAAATGGATACATTGTATTGCATGTGAATTATATTTCAATAAAGCTGTCAATAAAAAAGTTAAAACATGTACATTATATGCCTTCCAAAGTACCCTGATATTTTTCCTACAAATTGTCTCTCTTCTACAGCTAAATTCAATTTTGAATGCTGAAGCCTACTATTGATGTAGATTTTACTTTTTTGTTGCGTTTTGTTTTTGAGAAAGGGTCTCACTCTGTCGCACAGGCTGGAGTGCAGTGGCATGATCTCGACTCACTGCAACCTCCAACTTCCAGGTTCAAAGGATTCTCGTGCCTCAGCCTCCGGAGTAGCTGGGATTACAGGCGCCTGCCACCACGCCCAGCTAGTTTTTCCTTTCTTTCTTTTTGTATTTTTAGTAGAATGGGGGTTTTTCCATATTGGCCAGGCTGGTCTCGAACCTCCTAGGCTCAAGTGATCTACCCACCTCTGCCTCCCAAAGTGCTGGGATTACAGGCAAGAGCCACTGCAGCTGGCCAGATTTTACTTTGTTGACATTTTCTAAAAAATACTTGCACCCAGTTGTTTTTAATTGCTTGTTTCAATCCACAAGGAGTTTGAAATATAGACAATATTAAATCAAAGTAGAATAAATTAACCAATATTTAGTAATTTTCTCCCCTCTACCATTTGGGAGAATTCATGTAAATATGTTTCTGGAAACTTCCTACCCTATTCAAACTTAAATTTTCTACCTGAAGTAGATAATTTTCTACAAGAGTGTATGATCATTGAAAAATAAAATTATGTAGTCATGTTCTTGAATTACAAATATTAAATTTTTGTTTAATGTATTTTGGTTTATCTTATCTGCTTTTTCTTGAAATTCATCAGGTATGCTTTACATGTATCTGGAACATATCTTATATCCTGCTTATAGTGAAATAATTTTATGTTGCCTTGGCATCCATTCTGTATATAGGTTTCATTTTCTCATACCAGAAGCAGGGTTTAGTCACCTTTGACACAGTTTCCAGTTTTTCATCTCCCAGTTGCTCAATGTGGTCCACCCACATATCTGCTTTATACAGCCACCTCCTGGTAACGATCTCCCTGTAGGACATAAAGATACAGCACGTTTGACTCACCCCACTTATTCTACCCTCAACAGGGACTGTGCAGATATGCTGCAGTGACCACTCTGTTACAGTGCAACCCCAGGGAACTCATGCCTGCTTTCTCTAACTCCACCAGTTGGAATGGAAATCTGATTTGGTAGTATCCTGGGCCCCAATAAACGCCTCACTGTGTAGGTCTTCTCTGTTTCTCACTCCCCTCTCACTGGTTTGACAACCTGCCTGTGGGCACCCCTCTTCTCTCTGGGATCTATGAATAATGAACTGCTTTTGTTTCTTCATGTGTTTTTGTTGTATTGTCTTCCCTGTGCCTCACCTAACTGATAGACATAGACCTAACTTTCCTGCCAGTCAAAGCTCTCCTAAAGAGTGCTATCTTGGCAGGAATAAACTGAAGTCACACAAGAGCCTCAAGGGCAGTTGCCGGTATAAACAAGTTTCCTATGAGAGGGACATCTGGCATGGGTCAGATACCTAGGCATTAGGCTATCTGCAAGGATAAAGAAGTGTCTTGTGAAAGGCACAGTGTACATATCCACAAACAATGCCCTGGAACCTAAAAATCTCAAGCTCACATTAAACAGAAATACAACACTGATCAATCAGATACTATATTCTGCTGGAAATTGTAGCTCTAAATCCATTTCCTATTCATTTTCCTCATAATTTATCTATTTTCTCTAGCATGTTATTTTATGATCCAAATAACTTTCTCTTATATCTTTCCCAATGATTTTTGATGTCTGCTTATTGATCATAATATAAACATTTTTAAAATTTTTTCTAACTTCTGGGGAAAAGAATATAAATAATAGTTCAAGATTTTTACTTAAAATTCATGGTATTTAAAAGCAATGTATATGAAATGTACTAAATTTTAACAATAAGTTTTAGTGTTAATTTAAATAACAAATACAATGTCTGTAATATAGTGAATTATTTAAAAACATCTCTGATTTATAGCTATGTAGCACAGTTTATTAACTGTAATGCATGTTATTTATTAAATAGTATTTCATGTTATAATAGAGGTACTTTTTAATTCAAGTTGCAGGCACAGCAATATGATTTTAGTATGGTGACCAATTGGCCAATTATATAAATGGGATTATAAGCCAAGTTCTGATTTAATATGAGTGAAGCCCAGGAATCTGTATTTTAACACATTTTGCAGACCATCCTGATATGTAGCCAAGGTTGAGAACCATTCAACAACTCAACTGGGTTGGTGGTACTAAACTGTCCTGACTGTTCTGGACCTGTGGGACTTTTCAAATAAAAGTTAGAGTCTAGGGTAGGCTATGAAGCTCTCAGTTTCCTGGACACGCACACCAGGCATTTTGTTTTAGTCCCCAAAAATTACCTTTATAATTCGATGGCATCCTATACTTTTATATTCTAGATTATGACATGACTTGGTTTAGAAAGGTTAATAGTGGACCAGGAAAGGACTAACCTATAAAACCAGGAGATCCAGTTGTAGGTAGTAGAAACTGGATAGGAGGGTTTAGTAGCATTAGAGTTAAACTATCTACAATGATCATGGTACTAGGTCTTTACAGTAGAAAATGTACTGGACTTGCAATTAGAAGTCCTGAGTTTAAATCAAAATTTTTATACTGGTGTGCTATGAAACCATGCATATAATAGTATGCTTATAATAAAAAGAAAGGATCTAGAACCAGCTGCCTAAAGTTCAAATGTTGGCTCTATAAATTGCTCTTTCTCCAAGTTACATGACTGCTATGTGCCTCTATCATTTCATTTGTAAAATGGGAAGGATATCAATAGTATCCAGCTCATAAAATTGTTATGAGGATTAGATGGGATGACATGCACAAAACATATAGACCAGTGCTTAGCACATTCTTAACAATGTTAACTGTAGTTATTATTGTTCTCATTCATTTATAACTGGAATAACATCTATTCCTAGGTTGTTGTCAGGATTAAATGATTTGTTGTTTATACGTTCATTGGTCAATATCCATTATGTACCTACTACACGATAGGCTTCATTCAAGACACAGTGTATAGTATCAAGATGATGTGGACATGCCCTCCAGAAGCTAACAGAGGAGAAAAAACAAACACATAATATAAACTGGTAGAATGCATGGTAGAAAGTGACCATGTGCTTAAACAGGTGCAGATGAAACATTTCAGAAGTTCAGGGAAAGAAATGGTTACTTCCCAAAGGAGCTATCAATAGTGGCTTGATGGATGGGCTAACATTAGCTTCAGGGCCTAAAGGGCTGCTAGGATTTGGAAATAAAAAATATAGAGGCAAAGCCAAAGCTGTTCCTGGTGGTCAGACAGTTGGAGAAAAGCATGAAGGTAGGTAACAGACTGCGTACATAAAATCATCCTGTAAACTATAAAGTGCTCGTCATCACATTGTAAGGCTTTAAACTCTTGGATCCCACAGGAAAAAAATTCATGGCCATGACTGCTTTCCAAGACAAATAGGAAACCAGAATATTGCATACTGGTTTCTGCAAGAGAGCTCAGATTTGTGGTTCACTCAAATAGTAACAGTAGGTTATCAACCCAAACCTAACCTAATTTGCCTTTGTTAACTGAGCCAATTCCCACAGTAGAGAGCAGTGGTCGAATTTGCTGACCTACGTGCTACCCATCGCCCACTCAGGCACGTTAAAGGATGGGCATCCATTTTCAATATTCCTAGCTGAGCTGCAGTTTACATTAGAGAGGAGAGAAAACTGCAGCCACTGTATTTCTTGGCAAGTTGCTTGAATAAAAATAGAGATCTGCTGACTAAGTATTCACTATATCTGCAGACATTTCCCAGCTGGGGAAATAAACTTTTTTCCCTAATTTTTCCCTTTTTGAATGTTTACTTAAATTAGAACCTCAACCTTCCACCTTCCAAAGAAAAGACAAAATTTGGGGGGGAATTGGTGTTTTTAAAATACATTCATACTTAAATTTTAAAAACTCTCTATTTGTTCCAACTGTTCTTGACTGTTAATCCCAAAATATCTGCTTTCATTTTCAAGACAAAACAAGGCCTACATTTATTAGTCCTTGAATCTACATATCAAAACATTTTTAATTATGAAAAGAGAATCTGAGCTCATATCATTACTTAAATATATTCGGGAACCATTGAAGATTTAGAACTATCTAGAAAGATTTTTGAAAGAAGGTATATTTTATTCATTCAACTAACACTTAACCACTTGCTCCTTTCAGACTTTATTCTAAAAACTCTGCATATCTTAAATTCCTTAATTCTCAAAGCAGTCATGTGAGATTGGCCTTATTACTATCCTCATTTTGCAGCCGAGAAAATTGTGGCATAGAGAGACTACATAACATGCCCAAGGTCACACAGCCAGTGAAGCTGCGTTAAGATTCACACCAGGCAGTCTAGATCCAGGAGTCACGCTCTTAACCACCTTACTATGCAACTCTTCTGTAAAAATGATGGTGTTAAGAACTGACGTACATTTACTTTAGAAAAAAAGAAACATCAATTCCAAATGGAGCCATAATCTCAGATTTTCTACTTTTTTTCTTCTGTCTTAATTCATAATAAAAGTACTGACCTTTCTGCTTAGTGATAATATCATGCCCCAAAGGAGAGATATAAAATGCTCTTGCCTCCATGTGACAGTACTATTAACGCACTCTAGGATAACAACAGCCCCCAAACTAACAATAATATTGCAGATAAGGCATGTGTTTGTTGCACACATTCAATGAGATAACACAAGTGGACTTTCTCATCAAACAGAAGGCAATTCATTCACATTAGCTGAATTGAAAGAGATTACAATACGTGGTTTTCATAGTCCTTTTCATTTAAACTATTCCTTCTTTGCCAAGAAAAGAAAAACAACCAACGCACAAACAAAACTTTCATTTATCCAAACATGTATACTTGGACGTAGTGTGCTTAATTTCCTTATTATAAGAATGAGAGATACTGGGCATACCAAGCTCATAAAATTATAGACTTCAGTGATAATTTTTCATGATTGTAGCATAGCATAGCAAGCATAATCTAATACTTAAGAGCATGGACTCCAGAACTCAATGGCATAAGTTCAAATCCAATTGGTACATACTAACTGTGCAGTCTAGCACAAGTTACCCAACTCTCTGTGCTAGTTTCCTTGTCTGTAAAATGCAGCTGACAAAAGCACCTACTTCATTAGTTTGTCCTGAGAATTAAGTGCACTAATCCATGGAGAACACTGAGAAAATTGCCAGACACATAGTAACTGCGATATATACATCACAACAGCTACATGAAGGTTTTCTATTACTATAAATAAATGTGAGAAAGAGTAAGTCTATAAACTGTCAAAGCACTTATAGTCTATTGAAAGAAGAAAAATTGGTTATGTGCTGGTACATCCCAAGCATGATGCTAAGTACTGAGACTTTAAAAAATGGAATAAAATTTCTAGCATTTGAAAGTGCACAGCCCTTGAGGGAAGTGAGCAAGCACAATGGAGAAGGAGAATGGTTACAGCTACTTTTAAGGGAGCAGGACCTTTTAAAATGAAGGTCCTTCTATGTAAGGCCAGTAACGGGATATGTAATGGGACAGGAACAGCTACAGCTGAGGCTGAAGAAAGCATTCTTATTCTGTATTACATCGAGAGAAGAACGCATGATCAACAAATACAACTGGGAAGGCCAGAGGAGAAGGCAGAGCTCAAGTTGTAGCAATGGTGCATGGACTTTTCTTAAGAATGTGGATAACCAATATTCTAAGTTATCTCCACACTTAAAAGGTAAATATCTGCACCTTGTACAACCTTCAGTGAAGTCTGATATTCACAGAGAAATGCTGCGTCTCTTTGTGTTTTCTTTGCTCATTTTGAAGAAATCATGAAAAGGGCTGAGCACCACATCCAGGATGATTTGTCATGGAACAGAGATAACACACATAGGACAATGAAACAATCTTGACTTGAATTAATTCAATGGAAACAAGATAACAAAAATGATAGTTGATCAAGAAAGTCCTGCATAGTAGGCCCTGCAAAAATTTTATTGCTTGATGAATGAGTCAATGAATCCTGTATATTTTGCATGCAGAATCCTGAGGGAAGTATCGTCTGTTATGTTAGAGACTTAAATTACTTGGAGGCCTTGATTCAGAAATATGACTCAAGAACTAATATGGATGTGAACTCTGCTATGGCTTTAGGAAACGTAATTTTCCGTCACAAGAACATATTATATTTGGTTTATATTTTGAGAATTTAAAATGTTTCCAAGGATTTTATGAAGCCCAACAGCATCTTTGGAATGGATATACAATAAAGCGATGAAGCTGGAACACATTTGTCCAGGTCATCATTTGAGGATATTTATCCTTGAATCATGACAAACTGATAAAAGAAGAACAATGAATCACTTTGGTCAGGTCACAGAGTAAAACCTCAAGAAGGTTAAAATGGCAGTTTATTCATCTGACTAGTACAGGCAGCCAGTCTAGATAGGTCTAGATCTGAATATGGCTTTTGTTCAGAATTTATGAAAGTAAGCTGGGTCAATACAAATTTCAAACTGGTCAATTTATCAAATAATAAATCAGACAAGTATAATATTTTACTGAGCTATTAAAATGTTTTAAAATATGAGTTCCATGAACACATGGTCACATATAGTAGCAGAAAAAGCACTATGATTGAAGTCAGACAAATCAGATGTAGGGTTCTGATTCTACTGCCTACAATTGCATGGCCTGAGGTGAGCTGCTTAATCCTTTTCTCACTCCTTTCTCTAATCTGACAAAACTAGTACTACTTCATAAATACATGACAAAGGTTGTCATCATGTTTTTATCATGCTCTGTTTCAAAATTAAACAGCAACAAAAAACAATAAGGCGTACGGACATTGTAACTTTTCGAAAACTGGGTTTAAAACCCTGGTTAAGGGCATGATGACTCTATCATTGCAAAGATTATGTAAAAATTCTGAATATTACTTGAGAAAAAGGTCAGTGGATTTCTATGAAAAATGAGTCTTTTATGTGTGTGAATATTTTTGATTAAAAATTCTGTATTAACTCTCTCTTTGACCACACAGAAACAGCAACAATTTTGACTTTCTGCACATAAAACTTATACGTGAGGCATCCAACACACTGTCAGTTGATGCCATTAATGTCTAATGAAAAGCAAACGGTAGCCAAAGTTTACTTCTAGCCATATGACATAAAAATAATTATAAACAGTAACAAAATCCTGCTGAAATGCTTATTTGTAAACATAATTTATAGCATAACATTTCCCAAACTCTACTTTGTTCATCTCCTTTCCAAGTTTTCTTTTTTGTTTTCTCAATTAAATAACCCAAACCAGTTCCTACATGCTGAATTTAGAAATAAATATAAATAAGCCCCAGGACCTGCGTGAAAAATTCTTACATATTCACTTCTGTCATTCAGTTTAAATATTTGGTGTTGCTATGCAAAATGCTTTTAATGTTGTTAGTTTTTATGACTTTTCTATTTGCATTCCAATTAATCAAACATGATATTATGAAAGGATTCAATAATTATGTAATGGCATATAAGTTGTAGACTTCATATGTGGATATATCTAACTTAAGGCCTATGGTTTCTATTAAAGACACCAGATGCTGTACGTCTCTTGGCCATCTGGCTGTATCTGAATAGCATCATTTTTTTCACCTTTTTCCCAGAATGCAACTCAACCAATTAAAACCATTCTTGTTATATATTAAATTACAAATACTAACACATCATAGCTTTGAGAACTTAAACAAGATATAACCATGACAAGGTTACCAAGCAAAAATGCTGAAGTAATATGTTTCAGATACACCAATGCACAGTGTACAGAAAAGTCCCAGATTTCTTTCTTTCTTGATTATTCTATAACTCACAATGAAAACTTGCTTATACTTAAATTCTCCATTATGGTATATATAATGATAGCTAAGTAAAGAATCTGTGAGATCTATTTCAACCCCTTCATTTTATGAGTCAATACGGACCCAATCCCCACAATTAAGCAATATAACCATGTAACAAACATGCACATGTACCCCTGCATCTAAAATAAATTTAAATTTTTAAAAAACCTGTAGCCAGGAGCTACAACTTGTCTTCTGTTTTTCCATGAAACCTCCATTGTTAAATGTCCATACTGATTTGACGAGAAAATAGTCAATAAGGACATGGAATAATAAAATAGTTTTCAATGAGACATTATTCAGCTTTTAAATATGATAAAGAAGGAGCACTCAATAAAAGAGCTCCTTCCTCCATTTTTAAAAGTCATTGTTTCAAGTACTTTATCTCATGTCCTGCCACGTCCCACCAAGAATGTTGGTGCAGAGAAGTAGAAAGACTTGGGAACAAATTAGTTCTTCCGGTGAAACTTGTAAAACAGTGAGAAGGAGAGCTGCATGGCAAAGTGTTCACGAGTATGATTTCCAGCAGTCAAATCCATGCTTTTCTGAGAAAAAGAGAGACGAGCACTGCCCTACATCTTCCTGACTCAAGTCAGTCAGTCTCAGCTGCAGTCACACAAACCTCACATTCACGTCCAATAGCCATTCTGATAGTGAGCAAAAAGCTGTAGCTGAGTGTGGGTCAGTGTAAAAAAGCAAAAAAAGGAAATCTTCATAGAATATTTTACAGATGAGAAATTTACATCTTTCCCATGGGAAGAAAGAGAAAATCCTATGAGTTAGGGGAAATTTCACTAGAGAGATAGGTCTAAAACGAATTGTTGAGCCCTAAATTGCGGGCAGTACGTTTCAGTTCTATTAATTTCAGTAAATTTTATCTGCAGTTGGCAGAATCATTGCTGCTACCCATTTGATGGTTATAGTTGCTGTGGGTGACATTAGCCCATTGCCATCATAACAGATGTTAAGCTGCCTGAGAATGCTGTCATTTTACTGGAAACAGATCACTCATTACAAGGCAAGGAAGAAAACATAGACTTTGCTCTGTTCAGCTTCTGGGTAGTGAAAGACTAACATTTCCCAGAGTGCTAACAAAACAGCTAATACAGATGCGACAAGAGTACTTCTGCATAGGAAGTATTACAATCCATCTAAAGTAAAAGAATGATGGTCTAGAAAGCTTCAGACACATGCATAATGGTTGAAAAAAAAATGCGTTACTGGGCTATGGCAGGAGGTATAATCATTGATACTAATTGTGAGTTTGAAGTTCACTGATAGCAAGTCACTAATTTAACACAGATCAATGTAAGGATTTGTAGTTTTTGCCCTTGAGGATGTGACCTAGTAAAAAAAAAAATAATTAAAACTTAACAGAGTTAAGTTCCTAGTGAGGCAAATAAGAGAAGAGAGCAATCTCTAAGGGTTAGGTTAGTCAGGGAAAATTTCCTGGAGACACTGCTGTTTCAAGCACAGGTTGGATTTTTCACAAGCCTAGGAGAACGGAAGATTCCAAGGCAGGGAAAGTAGCATAAACAGAGGCAGTGAAGATGGGCAAACATTGAGTGTTCAGAGTACAGTGAGTAGACTTGTTTAGCAAGAGTGAATAATTCATATAGGGAAGCAGCAGGAGCCAGTGGGAATAGAAAATTCATGCTGGATTATGGAAGTCCAGGACTGCCAGACTTGGTTTGGAAGAAGGAATTGTCCAAATATGTCTTAAGGCTGAGAGTTCTGCATAGATGGCATTTGTTTAGGTTTATCTGAAGGAGGTATTAGAGTTCAGGACAAACAGAACACCTGTAAATGCTGATATTATGTTTGCTCTGTTCAGAGAGGTTAATAAATTCTGAAAATGAAAACGCCATTAGCTATTTGCCCAAATAATTCCTAGAAATATATATATAATTTTTATTGCTAGGCATGGTGGCTGATGCCTGTAATCCCAGCACTTTGGGAGGGTGAGGTGGGCCGATCACCTGAGGTCTGGAGTTCAAGACCAGCCTGACCAACATGGAGAAACCCCATCTCTACTAAAAATACTAAATTAGCCAGGTGTGGTGGTGCATGCCTGTAATTCCAGCTACTTGGGAAGCTGAGGCAGGAGAATCGCTTGAACCCGGGAGGCGGAGGTTGTGGTGAGTAGAGATCATACCATTGCACTCTAGCCTGGACAACAAGAGCGAAACTCCATCTCAAAAAAAAAAAAAAAATATATATATATATATATATATATAGTGTGTGTGTATTCAGAATTAAGACTATGTAAAATAGTTTTCTCTTTAAATACTTTATTAAAACATCATTTATTTTCAGAAACAAACTGAAGTTAAAAACACTGAAGGAAAAGTTGATATGTGCTTAGTTAAGATTCTAAATAAAACTGTCCTAAAATTTCTTTAGGAAGGCCTAGCTATTGACAAAACAATCAAAAAGAAAGTGAAAAATTAGTCACTTAAACAATAGTTTGAAAGACTATGTGGCAAAAGTGGAAACACTTATGATATAAATTTATATTAAAATGCAGCATAGAAAATGATACATATACAACTGTAAAAATACTGAAATACAGACTAATACTAAAAAGAAATGTATACATTTAGAAGATAGAGTTATGGGACTATAGACTATCTTTGTGTTTTAAAACAGATTTTTTCAGTTATTTTTTCTATAATTTGAAATAATAAATCAATACAAATAGGTTGATAATTTTAATCATCATGTTGGAAAATGGACAAAGGATCTAAAGGGGCTTAGAGTCTAGTCCCTAGATTGAGAAAACAAAGCTGTCTGTTATGGTTTATCTGGCTTGCATACCACTGCTCCCAAGGCTGCGCCCAGGACAGACATCACTAATCAAACTTGACCTTCTTTCCTTATCTTCACAGAATTCCCGGGAACTACTATCCATATCTCACAATCTTCTCACAAGATGAAATCCCTGTGGCATCCACAGCCAATATATAGCTCTCTGTAGCAGATACTGGAGACAATCTCTGATTAAAAAAAAAAAAACAACAATAAAAGTAGCAGATAACAAAATCCCATTTATCTCTGAATCCAGAACTTCATTTCCTTTAGACCAAGACTTGTCTTAAATAGATTTGTCAATTCCTTTCTGGGCATAATTAAGCTAAGCAAAATTCTGGCAAGTACAAATCTAATTTAAGTTTAAACATTTTGGAGAAAATATAATGAAAATACAGTAAGGACTGCTTGATAAATTCTGTTTCATTTGCTTTGCCCATATAGCTTCCATTACTTCAGTGAACAATTTATTCAGGTAAAATATGCATACGCAGTTATCACTGACATGATATTTAAAAAGCATTTGAAAATTTCTTCCAATGTGTAAATATCTGCTAATGGACGTTGCTTCAATGTAGGGGTGAAAAAATCTTCTTTATTGTTGTTGTTGTTGCTGTGTGTGTTTAACCTTTAAAACTACCCTGATATATTTAACACTTTCTTTTATTCAAATATCTTGAGTTGATTCGTTTTGCCTGAGCTGAAAATCTCATCCAGAACAGGAGGTGAAGGTTGCTTTGTGTGGTGGCCAGGACACATTTTTTTTGGGGGAAAACAATGACTAGATTCTGTCCTGATAATTGCTACCTGAACTCCTACTCCCCTTCCACTGTTCCCACAGGATCCCCTTGAACCATGTTCTTGCAATGTATCTGAATGTTCTGTCCAATGTTATTAAGCATAAAGGCAAGAATTACGGCTGAGTGAAAAGACATGCCGGGTGAAAATCCTTGGTGAAATTTTCTTTCTTAATATAAGAGGGAAATACCGCAGGGACCAAATGTAGACAGCATTCAACAACAGCAACTCTCTAAAACACAATTCTGCCTTCATTCCAGTGGATTTGCTCTTCACAAGGAATATGAGTGGTCACTCTTTGAGGTGCTGGATCGGCACTTACTCATTTTCATGGCTCATACTTGCTACCTCTATTGCCTGGTCTGTGCCGCAGACCCTGGCCGATGGATGAAATTAGTACTCAGACACAGGTATGCAGTGTAACAGTGGGTAGATGACTGCCTGGCTCTAGTGGCCTGAGAGCAGCCCCGAGAAGCTTCAGCTGCTTGCTTTTATTCAGTGCAGGCACAATGCCGAAAACCTGGAGCCAACACAACCTGTAGGTAATTAACATTTATTGTTCCCCTTTCAGGTGTGCAGATGATCAAAGGTCAGTTCCTGGTCAACATAAGTAAACAAGCCTGTTTAAGATAAATTCCCCCACATTCCCTTGTACCTACTCCTTGCCCTCTGCCTTAGGGTTATAGAACAGCTGCCTTCAGCTATTCTCCCCCGGGACTCTGCAGACTCTTTTGACCTTTCAGAAGGTTTGTGTCCTTTCCCTATAGTTTTTCCCACCACTCTGACTGATCCCCCACACACTGTACTATCCACCAAGGGCTTCTCACACAAACTTAATTGTTCTTCTCCTTCACCTCTTTGCCTTTTGGTGTTTGCCTCTGTTATAGCACTTATCTCAATTCATAAATCACTAGTATGCAAATTCCTTGAAAGTAGGGAATGTATTTCAGTAATTGTTGCAATCCCAGCAGACTGCACAGTGCTTAGCACATAGTAGACATTCAATAAATTTTCATATATTGATTAAGGAATTATGTTTCTGGGTCACATATGAAAATTGGCAGAGCTCCCTTAATGGGATATAGGACCCAGGGTACATGGTGCAGTGTTCCTCCAAATGTTTATACTCAGATGAAATCAGAACTATGGAGGGATAACAAGGGAAACTTTGAGTAATACATATTATTAAAGAAAAAATTATTGAAACAAACACTTGATAAACTGGAGGTATGGGATAGAGAAGGAGGAAATGAAGATATGTGTGATACATTCCTACAGTAGACTGGAAGTATATGTATGTGTATAGATGTTTTTGTGTGAGCAAGTGCCTGTAGGATTGGGGATAAAATGGAAACTTGAATATTATTCTAGGAAACTTAGGCATAATTTCATGGACAATAAAAAGGTTGTGAAAAATTTTTAGCTAAAGAGTAATAAGCCCAGACTATATTTTAAACCACTGGTTCTTAAGTAGGGATGATATTGCCCTCCTTGTCCCCTCACCCACAACTCAGGGACATTTGGCAATGTCTGAAGATATTTCTGGCTGTCGCAAATGGAAGTGTTGGTGCTACTGGCATTTAGTAGGTAGAGGTCAACACGACTGCTAAATATTCTACAACGTACGGGGTAGGTTCCTTCCCATAAAGAATTTTCTAGCCCAAAACAGTATGTGCTGAGGTTGAGAAACCCAACTTTGGACCAACGTTTCACAGAAAAGTATTCATAAACATTACTCCCTTGAAATGTAACTTGATAAACTGTTACATTTAGACAAAAGTGAAAATGCTGTTTACAATTTATCATTTTTTTCCATTCAAACTATATTTACTAAGCAACTTCTATTTGATGGACACTGTGTGCCCATTCCAGAAATACAAGAAAAAAGGCAAATAAAATTATTGCCTACATGTAAATTTTATATGGAATTTTCATAAAGTAAATTAACATGCTATAGGCTCTGAAAAGTCCTGTCATAAAGAGATATATTTTAGTTTGTTTAACCCAGCATTTCCTAATAACATTTCATCACAATTCCCATTGAAAAATTTCTTTTATTAACATTCCTCAAAATTGTCAGTATTTAAAACACAGTTCAAGGGACATAGCTTTAAGCCTATGAAGTGGGTATCAGTACACAAGATCACTGGACAGCCTGAATTCAGAATTCAGAGAGGTAAGCGAGGGCATTGTAATAGTTATAAAAAAAATAGCAATGGCCTACAATAGAACATTAGTGGTGGAAATGGTGAGGAGAAGATGGATAAAAAAGATACTTCAGAAGTAGAGGCAACAGAATTAAATGGCTAGGTGGCAAGGCAGAAATGAATAAAAGATGATTCTGAATATTTTAGCCTGGAACTTTAAGTCCTGTTTTCAACATTTTGAGATAAAAAATACACAGACAGTGAAAAATATAGGCTTGGAGATTAGGAATAGAGATTTGGAAAATATTTATAATGTAATCCTTGGCTTTAAATTTGATTTTCCAGGGTAAATGGGTAGAGGATTAGATATAAGACAAGCAAGATCAGAACATTAAGGGGCACTGACATTTAGAGCATGGGTGAATAAAAAGTCACTGAAACAGTGAAGAAACAGACAAAGGAAGAGATCTAGGGAATGCTGTGCTATAGTAGTCAAAGGATCTTGGTAGATTCCTTTCTCTTTGTTCATGAATGATGACATGGCAGAAGTAAGGCTTATATCTCTGACTTTGTTTCAATTGCATGAAGTGGCTCCTCCCTGGACCCTGCTGTTGTGCACTACTGTTCTTAGAGTATACCATTCGGTCTTACATGGTTCTTCACTATAGTGTTTATCTATGTCTTTTTTTCCCCAGATTTTCAATATTTATTTATGTTTAAAATAGTTTTTCAATATATTTTTAAACGATAAATCATAGTTGTATATACATTTATGGTGTACATTGTGATGTTCTATTCTATGTATACAATGTAAAATGGCTAAATTGAGCTAATAAACTTATGTATTACCTCATATTCTTATGTTTATATTATGATAAGAACACTTAAAATCTACATTCTTAGAAGTTGTCAATAACAAAATACATTATTATTAACTATAGTAACCATGTTTTACAACAGATCTCTTGAATTTATTTCTCTTATCTAACTGAAACTTTGTACACTTGGAATAACATTTCCCCAGTCTCTTCCCCAACGCATGCACCCCACTTCCCCAGTGGCTAGTAACCATCATCCTCCTATTTGCTTCTATGATATGAAATGTTTAGATTCTACATATCAACGAGATCATTGTAGTATTTGTCTTTCTGTGCCTGGCTTATTTCACTTAGCGTAATGTCCTCCAGGTTTATCTATGTTGTTTCAAATGGCAAGATTTCCTTCTTTATTTTAAGGCTGAATATTATTCTGTTGTGTACATACACCACTTTTTAAAATCTATTCATCTGTTGATGGACACCTAGGATTTAAATTTGATTTTCAAGGGAAATTGTAGAAAATTGGAGACAAGACAAAAACGATCAGAAAATTAAGGGGCATTGACATTTAGGGTATGTACGTCTTGTTCTTTTTTTCTCAATATGCATTACCCTGCATCTTTCTTAAGCCTGGTATGAACACATACCCAGGCAATTAGAGAAGTTTTCTACCAACTGCACTACTCTTTTCTTTGACATTCTTGTTTTATTCCATTTTCACTTTCCACAATTTTGAACCTTCAGTTTTCCTCGAGCTAGTTCAGTTTTAAGGGGACTACATCTGGCTTATCAGCTTAATGCATGTTCTATTATCACAGTTTAAGTATAAAAAAAAAAATATTAAGCACAACTGTTAACTTTGGCCTGTGTTGAAAGGTTATAATTTTCTTGGCCTAGCTGGGGCACTCAAAGCTGTTCATTTGAATTTTAAAACATTCTTGATGGTTGTCTTCACTGAATAAGCCCTGAGTCACATCCAGTCTTCCTGTAAATTAGATTATTGGTGTTGCTGTTGTTTTTAACATATCAAATCAAAATTTATATTTGACCACCTATGAGCCCCACTGATCTCATCCGTAAAATGCAGACTGCGGTTTGATACAAATACCTCCTTCCAAGAGTTATAGAGAAAATCAAACAAAATTATATATGAGCGAGGGCTTTACAAATAGAAAAGTATTATAAAGCATTACTTGTTGATAGCATCTTCATTATTATCATCATCATTTTACATTTATCTTAACTGTGATCAAGTTCATGTTAATTCTAGTCACATAAGTGAAAATGGAACTTCAGAAAGTTCACCCAGTACGTAGCATAAACTCAAGATCTAGCAAACCTGATTCCTGAGATTACCCCAGTACTTCACTCTATTAGGAAAAAAATATATATATCTGTGATATAGGTCCTGACATGCTCTTCTATAGCCAGGGACTGCTAGTTGGCTACAAACTAGTCTTAGCCTCCTAGGACATTTAAAGGGAATGTTTTATTTCCTGTCAATCAATGAATTTGTTATTTTCTCAAGGACAAAATAAGCTCATGCTTGCTTTTTACCTGCCCCACTGAAAAGCACAAATTTGGGAAATCAGAGACCAAGAGTAACTAGAATTAAAAATAAGTCAGAATATTCTACCACATACTAGTTGAGTGAACATAAACAAGCAACTTAATCTCTCTGTGCCTCAATTTTGTCATGACCATGAGCCTGATGACAACATTTACCTCAATGGGTCATTGAGAAGATCAAAATGATTATCAGGCATATGGCACAATTTCTGCCTAATGTTGACGTTTTATATTTGGTAATAGCAATATCATTATTTTAAAAAATGAATTTGATTCCAGAACCTCCTCTGCTGTTACCTGCTCAAACAAAATACTAAAATTAAATTTTATTGTCATGTCTGCCACATTACCTTTCCATTTTTTCCTAGTACTTAGCAATTCCTTCCAGGCCGAGTCTCTGTCGTTATACACTAGACTTGACCTTACACACAGATATACACATATTAAGCTCATGTTGGGCCCAGAGCACATTTCCCTATCTTGTTAGTAAGCATAACAAACGTCCTGGGTAAAGGAGTCCAAACTTTTGATCTACAGTATATAACTTTTCCAAATGATTTGCTTCTCCCACACACAGTTACATTATTCCTTTGCTCTATGCTTTCAGAAATTTATTGGTGCCTATCAATGGAAAGGGCGTATTTTACAAAATTACACACGCCAAGGGCAACTTTAATTTTGGAAAGAGACCTATTTTTTTGCCCAGTAACATTGTGTCATCACAAAGGACAAGTTGCAAACACTTTCATTTAGGAACCATCACTGTAAGAATTAGAAGCATGCTTCAGAAATATTTGCCACTGGAAACTGCAGCAGGATATCTAACAGCAGAATTTCTTTCTGTTTTAAATGCTCCCTTGAGGCTGGACAGAAAGGAAAATTATTCGTAAACTTAGTTTTTATACAAAGGGATATACAGTAAAAACATTGAACGTACTTTACAGAAACGTTAAAATGCTAAATTTTAAAAAGCAACAATGGATAAACTATAGAAACACAGCATTGCAAGATAGTGAATCATGCAATTCATATGTGTTTTTCCAAAATAAAAAAGAATTTAAGACTATAAAATGACATCTCTGTATTCTACAGGCATTCTATGAATTATTAGTGGTAAGTTTAGTACTAAAATCAAGTTTATTTCTCAATTTAATGAAACAGTCACCTGCTATATATTGTTGTCATTTTATAACTCAGGGAAAATGGCTTTTAAGATTTGCATATTCAAATAGTTAAGACAAGCTGTGATATAGTAATGCAATTGATGAATACCTAACTCTTAAATGACAAGAAGGTGAATAGTAGATTACGTGGAAATTTCTATACAAAATAGTAGCCACTGATGGAATAAAAATACAACGTAATCCAGAAACACTATGTACACCATTCAAAAAACATGTTTTCACATTTATAAAGATTGGAAGATTATGCTGGAAAAGCTTTCCATTTGACATTTTCAATTCTTTTGATAGATCACTGTTTGCTGCACAATTTATAAATGAAAACTAATTTGTCATCTTTGAAGAAAATTATAAAATCACAGGATTAAAAGTTAATTTTAAGATTATCTAGTCAAATATCCCTTTACCCACTTCACACCATAAACAAACAGCTTTAGTATCCCACGTGTCACAGGTGATACAGGAACATAAGCACTAATCTGCACTATATTAAAAAATAAATTCTGACCACTATAATGGGAGAAGTTTACGCTATGTACTGGGTGAACTTTCTGAAGTTCCATTTTCACTTATGTGACTAGAATTAACATGAACTTGATCACAGTTAAGATAAATGTAAAATGATGATGATAATAATGAAGATGCTATCAACAAGTATCTTGATGTGCTGCTGTCAAGAAAATGTAGATATGGGTCCATTTGAAAGGAAATAGAAAACAAAAAGATCTATAAAATCACTGGGATTGAGTGACTGCAAGAATTTACTTTAGTAAAAAGATCAAAGAAGAGATAACAGATGCATGTGACTAAATAATGACTAAGAAGCTGCTGTGCAAACTGTCTACAAGAATTAAAATTCTAGTAAGAGATGGAAATTATAGAGGCAATTTGAATGGTATAATAAAAGATAATGGGATTAAATTGGGAAAGGTACATTTGTACCTGAAATAGAAAATAAGCCCCCAATTTTCAATGGATGAACTATATCAGAATGGGAAGTAATATTAGGGAGGCAGTAAAATCCTTTAATGCCCAACACGCATCCACATGATATAGTTCAAAGCTCCAGAAAGCAGAAGCACTGTACAGTTTAAAAGGGGACAAAATGACCTGGGGCATGTTTGATCTTCCTTTTCTCTAATTCCTTCTCTTGAGTAACCCATTTGTCTAAAGTGACCACAGCTATCTTTTCATTTTGTCTTTCATTGCCTAACCTATCTGGAAAAAGCAGAAATCCCTTTCTGACTCTGTGAACAAACAAGCAAACAAAACTCAGAAGTGTCAAATAAATTGTAGAAATCAAAAGGTAATTTAACTAAAGCTTTTATTTTACCTACAGAATGTTATTCTTCCTTAAATTGCTAATAATCTTTCTATTTCTCATTTATAAAATGAATATGTGCATTCTTCACCATCAAAGCTCAATGAGTATAATAGTCATACTATTTACTGAATGCACTAAAATGTTTTTAAGATATGCCAGGGGTTTGCTAGTTACCTACCACCGAATTCATTCTCCCCTTTTTCCTAATAGGAAAGAATCTCTTGTAACTAGAGTTGGCCAATGGCATTTAGATAAAAGTTGTTGAGTGGTGTTTCTGAGAACTAACTTAATAGGGAAGTATTTCTGTATGCCTATTCCCCTATTTCAGTGTTTCAGCCTAGAATGTCAGTATGATAGCTAGAACTGCCGAAGCCATTTGGGAACAAGAAATTTGCACTGTTGATGCAATACCAGTAATCAAGTATCTTAACATTGTTCATAATATGAAAAAAAAATTTGCATGTTTTAGTCATTGCAGTCACTACTGTCACCAGCAACCAAACACAATTCCCAGCGACTATACTAGGACTACTACGTAGTTATCATCCTGGGGTTTATTCTCATTATAATCATTAGTTTTACACTTCTTCTGTCCAATATCTTCTTTTTTCATTTTACTGTTGCATAATCACAAATAATTTTTCATCTTAAAAAATAATTTATGACCAAGACCTTGCATTTTATCTTTTAAATTATTTTTCTTAATCTTATTTGTCACTTTGGCTGGTATTGATGGCATTAAGATGATTATTTTGTGTTTTTCATTAGGCTGTTTAGAGATCTCCATTTCTCTAGGGTCAGTTACTAAAAATATTTTCATTTCTTTGATGGTGTCATGTTTCACTGATTCTTTGTGATACTTGTAGCCTTGCATTGGTGTCTGCACATTTGAGAAAACACGCACCACTTACAGTATTTTAAAAATTGGCTCCAGCAGATAAAGTCTTTCAGTAGTCAGCCCAGTTAGAGATTCTGGGTGGGATAGCTGGCAAGATCAGGGAAGGCAGGACCAGTGCCAGGCTCTGCATGCAGGCAGGCCTGGTGCTAGGCTGGGAATTGACTTCCAAATCCAAAATCATTATCCTCAAAATGTTAAGATATCGTTCCATTGTCTTCTACAGTCCTATGTCACTGTCTGGAAGACTCATGCTAAATGTTTTATTATTTCTTTGTAGATTTTTTATTGTTTGGTTTTGTCTCATTTTTTTTAGGTGCCTCTTGATCATCTCTAAATTCTTGGTATAATGACATCTTATGAGAATTTGCCTAGGATTTTATGTCACTTCATCCATCATGCTCAGAACTTTTCTACTTTCACCAACTTCCCACTGAGAACTTTCAATCTGAAGTTTTATCTTTCTTCAACACTGGAATATATTTTTTAATTTCTTTGCTACTTTCTATCCTTCCCCAACTTCTCTGTTCTTTCCGGAGCTCCCAATTAGATGGTGTTGGTTCTTATAGATTGGTGTTTAATGTCTTTTACGTTTCCTATAATATATTCTACCTCATTTCCTGTTTTCTCTATGTTCTGAAAGATTTTGTTAAATCTTTCTCCAACTTTTGTATGGAATTTAAAAAAATTTTGATAATTTTTTTTAATTGTTCTGAGCTGTTCCTTGCCTCTGATTTGTCTTTTAACCTACATGCCTATTCCTATTTTATGAATGCATGTCTTATCAAATCTTTGTGAAAAAACAAACTAGACATTTTTGAGTTATCTTCTCTTCCCTGAAAAATATGTGCTTCTTATAGAATCAGATGTTTTCTTTATCTTGGTCCCTCTCATCTGTTAGTTTTCTAAATTTCTTGATGATTATTGGTTTTCTGCTTATAGAGTTTTGAAAGACTAGTTGGTTAATTCAGATGATAATAATCCCCTTCATTGTCTGCAGTCACTATTATGAAAGAGTGAACTAATGCCCGTTTCTATTCATGTGGGCAGACTAATTCTCTGGCAGGCAGGGCAGAGTAGATTAAACAAGGTGGTTGTTTCTACTTTCACCAACTTCCCACTGAGAACTCCAGCCCCTGCTAGAGATAACTGATTGATGTCTTTGAAGAGCATTTATCCAGGTTTACTTGAGGGCAAATGTCATTACTTAGAGAAGGAGCAAGGCAGTGAGAAGAGGAGTGATAACATGAAAGGCAGACCAAACTACACATCTTTTTGCAAACAGCTCTTCAGTCGGAACTCTGGACTTAAATTCCTCTTCTCACTTCCGTTGTCCGTTACTACTGATTCTGGAGAACTGCACTGGGAAGAGGAGTCCCCTCATCCACTGTTACCTTCTTTTGTGAATGCTCTAAGCCAAAGTTCACTCTACTCAGTGTATGTGCTGCCGAAGTGAGCACGAAGTTCACTCTACTCAGAATTAGCTGTCAATATGATCCTCTGGCCTTCTCATTCTCCCAAAATTTAACACCATCTTTGTTCACTAATTCCCCATTTCCATCTAAATGTCTACCATATTCTCATTGTCTTTCTTCAATTCTTTATTTTTTTTTCCCATAAATTATTGGGGTGCAAGTGGTATTTGGTTACATAAGTAAGTTCTTTAGTGGTGATTTGCGAGATTTTGGTTCACTCATCACCCGAGCAGTGTACACTGCACCAAATTTATTCCTTTTATTCCTCGCCCCCCTCCCACTCTTCCCCCCAAGTCCCAGAAGTCCATTGTATCATTGTTAAGCCTTTGCATCTTTATAGCTTAGCTCCCACCTATCAGTGAGAACATACGATATTTGGTTTTCCATTCCTGAGTTACTTCACTTAGAATAATAGTCCCTAATCTCACCCAGGTTACTGCAAATACTGTTAATTTATTCCTTTTTGTGGCTGAGTAGTATTCCATTGTGTGGGTGTGTATATATATATATTCGTTTTTGACCCAATGCTCTTTTAGGAGCAGGTTACCTAATTTCCATGTATTTGCATGGTTTGGAAGGTTCCTTTTGGAGTTAATTTCCAATTTTATTTCACTGTGGTCTGAGAGAGTGCTTGATATAATTTCAATTTTCTTAAATTTATTGGGGCTCATTTTATGGCCTATCATATGATCTATCTTGGAGAAAGTTCCTTGCACCATTTAATAGAATGTGTATTCTGCAGTTGTTGGATGAAATGTTCTGCATATATCTGTTGAGTCCATTTGTTCCAAGGTATAGTTTAAATCCATTGTTTCTTTGTTGACTTTCTGTCTTGATGACATCTCTAGTGCTCTCAGTGGAGTATTGAAGTCCCCCACTATTATTGTGTTGCTGTCTACCTCATTTCTTGAGTCTATTAGTAATTGTTTCATAAATTAGGGAGCTCCAGTGTTAGGTGAATATATGTTTAGAATTGTGATATTCTCCTATTGGGCAAGGCCTTCTACCATTATATAATATCCCTCTGTGTCTCTTTTAACTGCTGTTGCTTTAAAGTTTGTTTTGTCTGATATAAGAATAGCTACACCCACTCACTTTTGGTGTCCATTTGCATGAAATGACTTTTTCCACCGCTTTACTTTAAGTTTATGTGAGTTCTTATGTGTTAGATGAGTCTCCTGAAGGTGGGAGATAGTTGGTTGGTGAGTTCTTATACATTCTACAGTTCTGTATCTTTTAAGTGGAACATTTAAGTCATTTATATTCAATGTTAGTATTGAAATATGAGGGACCGTTGCATTCATTGCTCTCTTTATTGACTGTGTACTTTGGCTTTTTGGTTTTTGTTTTTGCTTTTAAACTTGTATTTTTGTTTTATAGGTCCTGTGTGATTTAAGCTTTAAAGAGGTTCTGTTGTGATGTGTTTCCAGGATTTGTTTCAAGATTTAGAGCTCCTTTTAGCAGTTCTTGTAGTGGTGGCTTGGTAGTGGCAAATTCTCTTAGCATTTGTTTGTCTGAAAAAGACTATCTTTCCTTCATACATGATACTTAGTTTTGCTGGATACAAAATTCTTGGCTGATAATTGTTTTGTTTGAGGAGGCTGAAGATAGGGCCCCAATCCCTTCTAGCTTATATGGTTTCTGCTGAGAAATCTGCTGTTAATCTGACAGCTTTCTCATTATAGGTTACCTGGTACTTCTGTCTCACAGCTCTCTTTCCTATGTCTTAATTTTGGAAAACCTGATTACAATGTGCCTAGGTGATGATCTTTCTGCAATGAATTTCCCAGGTGTTCTTTATGCTTCTTGTATTTGGATGTCTAAGAATCTAGCAAGGTCAGGGAAATTTTTCTTGATTATTCCCTGAAATAAGTTTTCCAATATTGTAGAATTCTCTTCTTCCTCAGGAACACCAATTATTCTTAGGTTTAGTCGTTTAACACAATCCCAGACTTCCTGGAGGCTTTGTTCATATTTAATTATTCTTTTTTGTTTGTCTTTGTTGAATTGGGTTAATTCAAAGACCTTGTCTTCAAGCTCTCTGAATTTCTTTCTTCTATTTGGTCAATTCTATTGCTGAGACTTTCCAGAGAATTTTGCATTTCTATAAGTGTGTCCAATGTTTCCCAAATTTTTTATTGCTTTTTCTTTAAGCTATTTCCTTGAATATTTCTCCCTTCACTTCTTGTATCATTTTTTGGATTTCCTCGCATTGGGCTTCTCCTTTCTCTGGTGCCTCCCTGATTAACTTAATAACTAACCTCCTGAATTCTTTTTCAGGCAAATCAGGGATTTCTTCTTGGTTTGAATCCATTGGTGGTGAACTAGTGTGATTTTTTTGCAGGGTGTCAAAGAGTCTTGTTTTGTCATATTACCAGGGTTGGTTTTCTGGGTCCCTCTTATTTGGGTAGGCTCTGTCACAGGGAAGGTCTAGGGCTAAAGGCTGTTTTTCAGATTCTTTTGTCCCATGGGGTGTTCCCTTCATGTAGTACTCTTCCCCTTTTCCTATGGATGTGCTTCCTGTGAGCCAAACTGCAGTGATTGTTGTCTCTCTTCTGGGTATAGCCATCCAGCGAATCTCCTGACTCCGGGCTGGTACTGGGGGTTGTCTGCACAGAGTCCTGTGATGTGAACTGTCTATGGGTCTCTCAGCCATGGATACCAGCACCTGTTCCAGTGGAGGTGGTAGGGGTGGGGAAGCAGGGAGGCGTGCAATGGACTCCGTGAGGGTTCTTAGCTTTGGTGGCTTAATGCTCTACTTTTGTGCTGGTTGGCCTCCTGCCAGGAGGTGGTGCTTTCCAGAGAGCATCAGCTGTGGTAGTATGGAGAAGGACCGGCAATGTCTGGGGCCCTAGAACTCCTAAGATTATATGCCCTTTGTCTTCTGCTACTAGGGTGGGTAGGAAAGGACCATCTGGTGGGGGCAGAACTAGGTGTGTCTGAGCTCAAAGTCTGCTTGGATGGGTCTTGCTGTGGCTGCTGTGGGGGTGAGGGGTGGGGTGGTGAGATTCCCAGGTCATTGGAGTTGTGTACCTAGGAGGATTATGGCTGCCTCTGCTGAGTCATGCAGGTTGTCAGGGAAGTGGGGGAAAGCCTACAGTCACAGCCCTCACCCAGCTCCCATGCAAACTGAAGAGCCAGTCTCACTCCCACCATGCCCCTCCCTCCCCGCCAACACTCCCAAGCCTGTTTCCCGGCAGTGGGTAAGCCAAGCTTGAAAACTTGCCCAGGCTACCCAACTCCCACTTGCGAAAGAAAAGGGCTTGGTTCCCCAACCTGTGGAGTCTACACACTGGATTCACACTCTGCCCTGAGTTCTGGCCAGGAGGCTTCTCTCCCCATTCAAATTGTTATGCGGTTCAGCTAGAGATTTCCTTCTCCCTATGGAGTTTTACCCCTGACTTCTCTGGCCACCCTCCGGATGGATGGATCCCTGTGGTGCCAGGCAGGAATGGCCTACTTGGGGATCCAGTGAGCTCCAAGAGCCTTTCTGCTGCTACTTCTACCCCTGTATTTCACTTGGCTAACTAAGTTGGCTCAGCTCCCAGTAAGTTCAGAAACTTCTCTCACAAATAGACCTTCAGTTTCTCCAGTGGGGGTGTGTGTTTGGGGAAGGAGGCTCTCTCTTTCCCACTTCCGCATTTGGGGCACTCACCATATTTGAGAAGTCTCCCAGGTCCTGCAGTAGCAGTCTGCTTCCTTCAGAGTGTCTATGGGCCCTTTCAGGACTGTTGGTTTTTTCTTGCAGTCAATCTGGAGCTAAAATTCACGATGTGAGCCTCCACACGCTGCTCTGTCCAGAGCTGTAGTCTAGTCCTGCCTCCTATCTGCCGTGGTAATCTTCCCCTCTTTTATTTGTATTTAATGTCATTTCAGTGGGTTTAGGAAAGGAGAGAGGAGGTAAAATGTCTTCCATCTCCAATAAGAAGGCACAGATATCTGCTTTTAAGAATATTTGTGGAGCTGGGTGTGGTGGCTCACGCCTGTAATCCCAGCACTTTGGGAGGCCAAGGCGGGTGAATCACATGGTCAAGAGATGGAGACCATCCTGGCCAACATGGTGAAACCCTGTCTGTACTAAAAATACAAAAAAAAAATTAGCTGGCATGGTGGCGGGCGCCTGTAGGCCCAGCTACTCGGAAGACTGAGGCAGGAGAATTGCTTGAACCTGGGAGGCAGAGCTTGCAGTGAGCCAAGATCACACCACTGCACTCCAGCCTGGTGACAGAGCAAGACTCCGTCTCAAAAAAAAAAAAAAAAAAAAAAGAATATTTGTATTATATTCATATTTTATGCCCAATTACATAATCTATTGTCTTCAACTATATCAGAAAACATATTTAAATAATGAACCTAGTAATTCTATTAATAAAAATCAAGTGTTTCCTGAAGTTTTTTTATTGTAGTAGATTTTGGCGATATTTATTAATAATTTCAAGATTTGTATAAATTTTTGTATAATACAACACATTTTATGCTTTATTTCATATCATTTAAGTGTTTCATTCTCACAACAGCATTTTCAAATAGCTTTCCAAGAGTAACCAACAAATTCTCTACATAGCAGCCTACGTGAAATCTCTAAAATAGCAGGAAAAGCTAAAAATCAAACCAAACACTAAAATTGACAGAGACATTTTTCCTAACATTTACCTCATTAACTCTAAAATTTATTGAAGAATAAATCAATCTGGAAGCTTCAGTGAATAGCTTTAAAAGCTGCTGCTCTGAGCACATTAATTGGTAAGGTTAAGCCTCTGAACTGAAATGTCAAAATGAAAAAAGGAATTTTTAAGATGTAACAACTATATACTTGGCAAGGGGAGAAACAGGTTTTCCCTGTTTTCTGTTTCCAAAATTTAGGACTCTAGGAAGACAAAGGAGTGAAACTAGCCCATTTTTTTCACTCTTAAAATGAAGAATTCTCTCAAATGACAGGTAGTTTTCATAAGTCCCTGGTTGAATTCAAACAGCTGCCCCTGTGTATCTTTATGATGCCATATATACCACCTTTACCTTGAGTGATGACTCCAAAACCTTGTATAGGTTAATGTTACTTCTTGGCCTAAAAGCCAATTATCTGGAGAATGATGCTTTAACAATGTGCATATTAAGAAGGAAGCAAGACACTGAATCCCACAAATCATGAGAAGTTATTGAAATATGACTTGACTTTAATGTGTTTGGTGGAGGAAGAAAGATGGATCTTTGAAAATGTCATAGTTCAGGTGAGTATAGTTAAGTTCTAAGAATAGTAAGAGTGACTCTGAACCACTTGAAAGTGCAGGGAAAGAGCTGAAATATGAACATCTCAAAGAGTAATTTCAAGAAATTTTAAGTGTGCTGCAAGCATTCTATTCTTATCTATCAAAGGAGGAGGGAACCTAAAAATTAGCCACACTAACCTTTACTGCAAGCAGTCTTAATCGCTTTCATTTATGTATCAACATGATGTTTCCTGGCTCTGGGTGACAGTTTTAAAATTTTAACATATCAGTATACCTACAGGAAGAGGATATTGTTTTCAGTCATCTTATTTCCCATAAATGTGTAGCAATTACCGGTAAAGTGAATTAATTCATCATACTGTTATATTGAATTAATTAGACACTATAGAAAAACTACAAATCTATTTCCATTATTGAAAGAAAATCTAATGTTATCTAATATACTCCAGTCATATTCTATTTGGGGGTCTATTGAGTAATACCTAGTGAGACAGCAATTATTCTTGACGTTAATGGCAAAAACACTTCCAATAGTCATTAAAGATAACAAATGCATAGACATATATGGCATGTAGAAAATTTCCTGCTAAAAATTATTATAGCACCATAAATCACCCACCATGTAAATAAAGTTGATGGGGAAAAGCAAAGGAGAATTTAATCCGCCTAGACAAGTACAGCTCTGTGAAAGAAGGCATTGAGGATTTAACACCAGATCTCAAAGAGAGAAAAGGGTTTCATTTCTAGAATCACATTCTCCATTCATTGAAGATGAAACAAAATGTAATGTTTTGAAATATAAAAAGAAATTTAGGTGAAATGTAATCTTGTTTTACTGTTATTTACTAAGCCCTTCGTAAAAAAAGAGAAGGTGACCTATCTTCAAGGTGCTAAAAAAAGAGAAGGTGACCTATCTTCAAGGTGCTTTGTAGCACTTAAGTGCAGAAGAACAGAACAAAGCACCCTTGCTTGACACATTTAAATAACAAAAGTATGTGTGTTTGCCCCACACTAAAAAATTGACAGAAGATTATACAGTTAGCTGGGCATAAAGAGATGGATGGAACTTACATTAGTGGAGAGAAAGAGAATGAGCAGTCCAGAAAGAATGAAAATAAAACTATGAGAAAATGGAGAAATGTAAGATCGATGCCAATCTAAATGAGGATTTTTCTTGGGATGCAATGGAAGGCATGATATAGTAAAACTCTGTAATTTCTAAGGATATGTATTGTGTATTTAAACATTTTCATACATATAATCTCATTTTATCTTCATACTGTATTTATGCTTTCTTGCTAGATGAGGAGAGTATATTTCAGAAAAAAATAATTATGACTGAGGCCTCATGCTTAGGGGGTGACAAATTGAAGACTCCAACTTATTTTTCTCTAGTAAGATATGACACTATGAGGAAGGTTTTAAAGCTAGAGAGAGGAATAATTTAATCTGTATAATCATGGATGTCTTGTCACAAATACAAAATAATGATGTAGGGAAACAAAGATCTTACTGATATCAGTGATTGCATCTCATCTTTCCTGGAAATATTTAACCATTAGCCAGTTTTCTTAAATTAGTTAACCTTTGGAAGCCATATTATTGGAAAATTAAACTTTTTGAAATCTAAACTTGTTATCTTTTTTCTGAAATCTTACCCTTCCAATTGAATTCAATTCAACTTAATCCATAATACCACTATCTGGTTGGTCATTCAGATACACATAGTCACATTCTATATTCTCTTTCCTACACCCAACACACGTATTCCACTATGGAATATTCTTGTCTCTCATATAATAGGTCACACATATCTCTCTTTCTTCAGACTGGCAGCTATTATAATAGTCTAGGTTCTCACAAATATTTTCTCAGAATATTAGACTGAAAGTAAACAAAAAGAAGTAGGGAACAGTATATCTTTTCATCAGCTGTTACATAAAGAGTGGGAAGAAAATCTTCCTTACACAGAGTAATTAAATTGTCTAGTTGCTATTGTGTGTTATATTAAATAATAGTACCATTAATAATAGAATTCTACAACTCAATATGACTTTTAAATTTACAATGGAGAAATAATTATGGTGGTTTGATGGTTAAGAAAACAGTTCTGTAGTCAAACAGACCTGTTATAAAGTTTTGACAGTGTCATTTACTAGCTATATGATCTTGGGCAAGTTACTTATCTTTTCTGAAACTCACCTTCATCGTGAATAAAATTAAAGTATTAATATTTTATACGGTGCACTTCTAGATAGATCAGCTGAGATACTGAAGGTAAACCATCCACCCTAATATTATGTTAAATTTTCACAGCATACACAGAAGATGACTTTTTACAAAACTATGAAATAAGCTGCTTATTATCATCATATCAGTTTGAAAGAGGAAGAACGAAAAAGTTACAGATACGTAGTATCCTCAAAAACTCGTTTTGAAAGCATTCAATAATGGGATAGAAGAAAAAACAGTCTTTTGAGTAAAAACCCTAAGATGTCTGAATGGGAAAAAGGGTATAAATTGTAAAGAGCTGTATGTAAAGTAGCATTTATCATTTATTTGAGAATGGCAAACCTCATTGAACATTTACTATATGTCAGGTATTGTTTTAAGTAATCTACATGCATATCTCATTCAATCCTCTCAGTAACCTTACAGGTTTGGGACTATTAGTTTCCCATTTTCTTTGGATGGGAAACTGAGGTTCAGAAACTTTGAGTAATTTTGGCAATACCACTCATCTATTAAGTGATAGAGGTAGACTTGAACGCAGGTTTCTCTTCACTATTAACGACTAACAAACAAAGAATGAAGTGTTTGTACACCACTGTGTCATCATATGCTTAAACATAAATCTTAAACACAGAATTGTTTTTTCAAAATTTCCTCTGCTTGCCGTGACAAATAATCCAAATTAAGAATATACTAATAAAGAGTGGCTATAAACATTTAGGAAGAAGCCCTTCGAAGAATTTGTTTACATCCAAAGTACCCCGAAAAAAAGTTGTTGATATCCAAAGTGTCTTCATACAAGAAGTCAAATATCCTCAAATCAAAAAATGTTGATCACTTAATTGTTTCTAAAAACATGGATAAAAGACAACCTAATAAGATGTTGGCCACATACTACACCTAGAAGCTTAGACAAACACACTCAAATAGAGAAACATTTGTTCAAATGTAATTGCTTCACCCAGAGGCAAAACCACGAATTAAGGTGTCATTTCTCATTCTTCAAAATGTTATTAATATGTTTTCAAAGAGTTCTCCAAATGCAGGGTTCCACCCCTCGTGCTAATGCTATAAATTTAGAGACCCACACAAAGATGTACACCCTTCATTGTCCCTAAATACCCTTCATATTTTGACAAAGAGCCTTAATTAAGATGTTACACCCATTCAATTATTCCCCTACACCTGGAGAGTGAACATGGAATAAATAGTTGTTTTTTCTTCAAATTTCTGTCCTGTATGGTTTTATTAAAAAGGTGTTTCTGTGTTAACTGTTCTTGCATGCTTGGACAAAAAGCCCAAAGATGAGTTGTTATTTGCCAACAAAAGTCCCTGATAGCTTGGCTAAATAATTTCATTTAAAGTAATGTATGCCCTGTCAATGTCACTATGAATAATTACAAGTAAGGAAGACGGAGCAATTTGTTCCCTAATTGTACCTATACACATGACGTAACGTGAAAACTCTAAGTGAGGACTTAGTTTTCTCAGACTCTTTGTATAAATTGATAACCACAGATAAAACTGACATCGTCACCATGTTAGCTCAATCCTTAAATATGGAGCTGTGTGTTCCAATTATTTGGTCATAGTCTCCCGCAAACAGAAAGTAAGGCCATATTTTTCCCCAGAATATCCTTGCTTAAATGGTAAAACACCATAAATAATGTAAATATTAGTAAATCATTAGCCAGTTAATTCCAAATGGGGAGTTATCTGTTCACAATTAGTACTTACCAACATATAGAAACAATTTCAAATAAAGAAATGTTATGCCAGGCGCAGTGGCTCATGCCTGTAATTGCAGCACTTTGGGAGGCCAAGGTGTGCTGATCACGAAGTCAGGAGTTCGAGACCAGCGTGACCAACATGGTGAAACCCTGTCTCTACTAAAAATACAAAAATTAGCCAGGCATGGTGGCGGGCACCTGTAATCCCAGCTACTCAGGAGGCTGAGGCAGGAGAATTGCTTGAACCTGGGAGGCAGAGGTTGCAGTGAGCTGAGATTGTGCTACTGCACTCCAGCCTGGTGATAGAGCGAAACTGTCTCAAAAAAAAAAAAAAAAAAAAAAAAAAAGTTAGGCTGGGTGCGGTGGCTCATGCCTGTAATCCCAGCACTTTGGGAGGCCAAGGTGGGTAGATCACTTGAGGTCAGGAGTGACCTGGCCAACATAGTGAAACCTGGTATTTACTAAAAATACAAAAATTAGCCTGACATCATGGTGGGCGCCTGTAATAGCTACTTGGGAGGCTGAGGCAGGAGAATTGCTTGAACCTGGGAGGTTGAGGTTGCACAGTGAGCCGAGATTGCGCCACTGCACTCCAGCCTAGGTGACAGAACAAGACCCTGTCTCCAAAAAAAAAAAAAAAAAAAAAAAGAAAAGAAATGTTAGTCCTCAAAATATCACCATACGTATGTCAAGGAGATGATGCTGAATGATAAATATTTTATTTCCTAAATTTACCTGAAAATACAGGCAAAGAGGCTTAAGAGTTGTTAGCTTCTGGGTTGCTTATAAATTCTGGATTAGCAAAGCCCCAATTAGGATTTATTCATTTCCAAATTGTCCCTTAACATGTAGAAATGTATTACCTCAAAAGGCTTTTCTTGAGAGGAAAAAGCCTTTAAACTGTTTTGTGTTCTAGGGCAATGAGCCCTAAGTAAAAAGCTATTTGTCCTGCAAGATCTCTGTATTTAATAGAAAACTACCAAAGAGTTCATTTTCTACAAAACAAGACAATAAGTGCCAAAATAAAAGACACATATATCCAAACTAACCCTATACTTGGTTGACAAATATCTACTTATTTGTTTTTCCTGTCCATAGAAATTGTTCTTTGCTGTCCATAGTAAGATTTTTTTTTTTTTCTTCAGGCAAAAATGCCACTTTTCTTCACAGTTGCAAGGCAAACATTTAGGCATCTATAGAGCCTATTTCAATCCTTTGTGGTAAGATGGTTGCTCCAGAAACTAGGGGTGGATGATCAAGACAAAATTCGCCATCAGTAGATTGTCATTAATATAAATCCTCCTTGCTTGATTAATCTAATTTCTCTGAGTCTCTTGAGAAACAAAAGCCTGCCTTTTCACTTCCCCTCAAATTGATGTCATATAATCTACCTCTATAATATGTATGATAAATAAATCAATCTCTATACCTGAATCAAGAGTCATCCTGATGAATATAACATCCACCATCAAGTGATTTAAATTGCCTGCCTCCAAAATTCCCACTCCCTTGAGCAAAGCAATTCCAAACTAAGAGAAATATGCATAATTTCTTTAAGATAATGTACAGGTGCAAGTAGATTGGAGGAAGGACAACATTCAAAGCAAAGTCCCTCCTAGGAAATAAGTGGAGGAAAATCCTACAGAAGAATACTAACACCCCCAAAATTCTGATGGGTATGTACTGGGGCCAAATGTAAGATGAGGGACAGTCATTGCAGGATAAACCCTAAATCTATAAGCATCTCAGAAAGTGTGCATTCACTGGCGTTGAGAAAAACGAACCACCAAAGCTCACACATATCTTAGAATCTGTGTAAGGGGTATCGTAAGTAAAGCTGGACACACTTTCATGGCTGTTCATTAACAGGTCAATGTTTCAAGGATATAAAGGTGTGAAAAAGGCTGAAATCAGATTAAGAAACTCTTTAAGAAAAGGAAAATCATAATTTCGTATGGCTTCCTTTACCTTCAGTTACCTTTCCTGTAAAATGAAAAGCCTGGTAACAAATTTTAGCTCTTTCACTTGCTAGTTCTGTGACTTGGGCAAGTAACTAAACTTTTCTATGCCTCAGTCTCTCCTCATCTGTAAAATTGGGATAATTGCAGTTCCTATGTCATGGAGTTGCTATGAAAATTCAATAAATATTTAAAACCTTGCAGATATGGATGGAGAGAGACACAGCAAAATAGCAGAATAGAAAACTCCATTCATCAACTCCCCACAAGGACACCAATTTAACAACTATCTACATGGAAAAAACAACTTCATGAGAACCAAAAATCAGGTGAGCCCTCATAATATCTGGTTTTATCCTTGTATTACTGAAAGAAGCACTGAAGAGATAGAAAATACAGTTTTGAATTGCTGATGCTACCCCTCCTTCACCCCTGGACAGCAGCAGCATGCTGGAGAGAGCATCTCTCGGTGCTGCGGGAGGGAGAGCACAGCAACTGTGAGGCACTGAACTCAGTGATGTCCTGTTAGAACGGAAAGGAAAACCAGACCAAATTCAGCTGATGCCCACCCAGGAGGTAGCATTTAAACCAGCCCTAGCCAGAGGTCAGTCACCAATCCCAACAGTCTTTACTTGAGGGCTATAGCATTCTGTGTCTCCAAGTAAATCTAAAATGCACTCTAGGTCATAAAGAATGCAACTCTTAGGCAAGTCTTAGTTCTGAACTGGGCCCAGAAACACTGGACTGGAGGGGAGGTGACATACTGAGACACCAACTGGGTTACACAAGGGAGTGCTGGCATCACCCCTCCACTAAACCTAAGCTGCATAGCTCATAGCTCCAAAAGAGACTCATTCCTTCCACTTCAGGAAAGGAGAGGGAAGAGTGAGGAGGACTTGGCCTTGCATCTTGGATACCAGCTCAGCCACAGCAGGATAGGGCACTGGTAAGAGTTATTAGGCTCTTATTCCAGGCCCTAGCTCCAAGATGATATTTTTAGACACCACCTGGGCTAGAAGGGAATGCACTGCCTTGAAGGAAAGGACCTGGTCTTGGCAACATTCATCACCTGCTAACTGAAGAGCCCTTAGGCCATGAATAACCAGCAGCTATACTCAGGTACCACATGGAGGTCTGATATGGTTTGGCTGTGTTCCCACCCAAATCTCATCTTGAATTGTAGCTCCCATAATCCCCACATGTTATGGGAGGGACCTAGTGGGAGGTAATTGAATTATGGGAGCAGGTTTTCCCATGCTATTCTCATGATAGTGAATAAGTCTCATGAGATCTGATGGTTTTATAAAGGGCAGTTCCCCTGCACATGCTGTCTTGCCTGCTGCCATGTAAGACATGCCTTTGCTCCTCCTTCACCTTCTGCCATGATTGTGAGGCCTCCCCAGCCATGTGCAACGTGAGACCATTAAACCTTTTTTTTTTTTTAATTTATTTACAAACTACCCAGTCTCGGGTATTTCTTCAGAGCAGTATGAAAATGGACTAATACAAGGTCCTTCAGTGAACCTCTGAGACTTGCTGGCTTCAGGTTAGACTTAGCATATTCCCAGCTATGGTGGCTATGGAATGAAGCTCCTTCTGCTTGAGAAAAACAGAGGGAAAAGTAAAGGGGAGTTTATCTTACATCTTAGGTACCAGCATGGCCACAGGAGAGTAGAGCACCAAATGGGCCCTTGGAGCCCCTGATTCCAGTACTTGGCTCTTAGACAGCATTTCTAGACCAGCCCTGGACCAGAGGAGACCCCACTGTTCTGAAGATTGAGTCCCTGGTTTGGCTGCATTTACTACAAGCTGATTTAAGAGCCCTCAAGTGTTAAGGAACATTGATGGTATTCCTAATAGATAGTCTGTCACTAATCCATGTGGCCTGAAGTGACACTGGCTATGGGATGAGGTTCCTCTGCCTTCAGAAAGGGGAGGGAAGAGTATGAAGAACTTCATCTCGTGGTTTAAGTGCCAAGTCAGCCACAGTACAATAGAACACCAGGTAGTCTCTGACTCCCAGATGGCACCTCTAGACCCACCTGGGGCCTGAGGCAACTTGCCATCCTGAAGGTAAGGACACAGGCCTCGCTGGCTTTGTCACCTGCTGATTGTAGAGCCCCAGGGCCTTAAATGAACATAGGCCAAAGCCAGAGAGTTGTTGGAGCAGGCCTTGCATGAGGCCCAGTGCTGTGCAGGCTTCAGGTCTGACCTAGGGCACTCATAGTGGCGGTGGCCACAAGGATGCTTGTGCCACTCCACTCCCAGCTTAGGTGGCTCAGAACAGAGAAAGTGACTCTGTTTGTTTGTGAGAAAGTAAGGGACAAAAACAAAAGTCTCTGCCTGGTAATCCAGAGAATTATTGATTTGTCTAAGACCTTCAAGGTGGTACCTCTATGACTCTGCAAGAACCACAGTATTACTGATCTTGGGATGCCCCTAAATAAGACAAAGCTTAGAACACAACACCTAAGTCTTTGCAAATATCTGGAAAACTTTCTCAAGAAGGACAGGTACAAACAAGCCCAGACAATGGAGACAAAAATAAATACACACCTCTTCAATGCCCAGATACCGAAGAACATCTACTAGTATTAACATCATCCAGGAAAACATGACCTCACTAAATGAACTAAAGAAGCTACCAGGGACCAATCCTGGAGAAACAGACATATGTGACCTTCTAGACAGAGAATTCAAACTAGCTGTGTTGAGGAAACTCAAATTCAAGATAACACAGAGAAGGAATTCAGAATTCTATCAGCTAAATTTAACAAAGAGTTTAAAATAATTAAAATGAATCAGGGAGAAATTCTGGAGCTGGAAAAAAAGGAATTTGCATGCTAAAGAAAGCATCAGAGTCCTTTAGTAACAGGATTTATCAAGCAATAGAAAGAAGTAGCGAGCTTGAAGACAGGCTATTTTAAAATACACAGTCAAAGGAGACAAAAAGACAAAAAACAAACAAACAAAAAAAAAAACAAGCATGCCTACAGCATCCAGAAAACAGCCTCAAAAGAGCAAATCTAAGAGTCATTGCCCTTAAAGTGGAGGTAAAAGACAGCCAAGTGTAAAGGGGTTCCCGGAAAAACTCCAACCTGCCTGTGCACTGAGAGTGCACTAGGGTGGAGCCACAGAAGTTCTCACAATTTGCACGTGGGGAGAGGCCTGGCCCCTCCTCTTCCTGGGTGGAACCTAGAATCCAATCTGCAAGGTGGGAAGCATATACTAGCAGGACTCTGACTCTGCTGAGGGTCCGTGTTTTCCCTCTTTTTTCTTTTTGCCCAGTAAATTCCATTTTTCTCACCCTTCAAAGTGTCTGCGAGCCTAATATTTCATGGCTTTGTGACAAGGATCCTGTCTTTAGGAGAAAGTCCTACAACAGTAGAGAAAAATATGAGAAAGTTTATTCAAAGGAATAATAACAGAGAACTTCCCAAACCTAGAAAAAGATATCAATATCCAAGTATAAGAAGGTTGTAGACCACCAAGCAGAAGTAACCCAAAGAGGGCTACCTCAAGACATTTAATAATCAAACTCTCAAACCTGAAGGATAAAGAAGGGATTCTGAAAGCAGCAGGAGAAAAGAAACAAGTAACATGCAGTGGAGCTTCAATACATCTGACAGCAGGCTCTTCAGCAGAAATCTTACAGGCCAGGAAAGAGTGGCATGACATATTTAAAGTGCTGAAGGAAAACAACATTTACCTACAATAGTATGTCTGGCAAAAACTGGAGAGCATTATATTATGTGAAATAAGCCAGGCACAGAAGGACAGACATCACATGTTCTCACTTATTTGTGGAATCCAAAAATCCAAACACTCAAACTCCTGGAGATAGAGAGTACTAGGATGATTGCCAGAGGCTAGAAAGGGTAGTGGTGGGGGAGGATGTGGGGGAGAATGCAGATGGTTAATAGGTACAAAAAATAGAAGAATGAGTAAGACCTAGTTTTGATAGCACAACAGGGTGATATAGTCAAGAATAACTTAATTGTACATTTTTAAATAGCTGAAAGAGTACAATTGGATAGTTTGTAATACACAGAGTAAGAGTTTGAGGGGATGGATACCCCATTATTCATCATGTACATATTTCACATTGTATGCCTATATCAAAACATCTTATATACCCCATAAATATATACACTTACTATGCATCCACAAAAAATAAAAATGAAAAAATTAAAAATCTTGCAGACATGAAGGGGCTTAGTACATATTAATTTACTAATGATTATGTGTTAATGCTTATTACTGCCTATTGAATATCCAGGGAAAGCAAATCATATGAAGCTAAAAAATTTGAAAAACTCAGTTTCAAGAAGAATGTATTTTCAAAAGGCCTACCCTCACTTATAGTGTCAGAGCTTTCTCCATACCCTGGAAATTTGTGTTTAACTGCCATCCTTAAACAGTAGTGCTCATTCTTTCATTCTCTTCCTGGTGTTCTAGCAGCATACTTATTTTTAATCCTTGAACCCACTACCCCTTTACTTATGTCTTTATGCCATAAAGCATTTAAAGCAACATGAATGTTGCTTTAATTGTATGAATTAAGATGTTCATAGCTGCAACAAAGAAAACCTAACTCATTTTTAAAAGGCTTCTTCTCACAGTCAAGAAGACCCCAGGTAATGCAATTCCACATTGCTTGGTTCAGCAAATTCACATCATATATGCCCGGATATTTTAAATATTCTGCTGGCCCATCCTTAATTTGCCAGCTTGTCCTTAATTTAGTCTCCTTAAACTGCAGGATAGATGCTACAATTCCAAGTGTCTCATGTGGACGTGACAACATACAATGGAACAAGATAAACTATATCTCTTTTTAACAGTGGGTGAAACTTTTCCCAGAAGCCCTCCCTCTCAGAGGATATTTCTTCAATTCTCATCTGCTATAATTGGATAAAATATTTCTGCCTAGATAAATTCCTGGCAAGGAGAATGGGACTGCCATAATTGACTTAATCCAAATATAGATTATCTTCTGAAGCTGAGAATGGTTTCCTCTGCCCTTTTTATGAAGCATGTGGTCACGTGGAGGAAGTTGGCAAATTGAAAAAAATATATATTGGGAGAAAACACCTGAAAATTACATATCTGATAAAGGATATGCAACCAGAATCCATAAAGAACTCTCAAAACTCAATAATAAGAAAATAGACAATGCAAATTTTAAAATAGACATATGATTTTTATAGATACCTCACCAAAGAAGGCACACAAGTGGCTAATAAGCATAGAAAAACCTCAAACATCATTATTCGTCAAGCAAATGCACATAAAAACCACAATAAGATACCCCTGCACATCTATAAGAATGGAAATTTTTGGTAAAACTGTCTGCAACAAGGTTGGAGAAGATATAAAGCATCTGAACTCTCTTATATAATGCTAGAAGAAAACAGAAAATGGCACAATTATTTTAGAAAAGTTTGGCAACCTTGTTAAAAGCTAAACATAAACCAACTGTATTATCCATACTCAGTGTTTACCCAGGAAAAAAGAAAACATACTCCACGCAAAAACTTGTACAGTATCCACAGCAGCTACATTCGTAAATCCCAACTGGAAGGCCCTCAAATGTCCATCAATAGCGGAATATGTAAATAAAGTGTGGTGCACTCATACAAGGGGATACTAACTAAGCCATAAACACGAAAGAACGGTTGATATATGCAAAAAATGGATAAATTTCAAAATGATCATGCTAACGAAAGACACAAAAAGGCTACAAACTGATCCCATTTATATAAAATTCTGCAATCTATGCCGACAGAAAGATCAGTGCCTGCCTGGTAACAGGAGACAGGGAATGTGAAAAGGGCAAGAAAGGAAAAAAGGTAAGGATTACAAGGATCATACAGAAATTTTGCGGGATGACGGATATATTTATTTCCTTGATTGTGGTAATGGTCTTACGAGTATATATACAAATTAAAATTTATCACATTTTATACTTTAAATATGTAGTTATTTGTATGCTAATTCTTCCTTAGTCAAACTGTCAAAAAAGAAATACAGGTAAATATTCAACTCATGAAGGACTTTCTAAAAAAGATATTAAAAGGCCGGGCGTGGTGGCTCACGCTTGTAATCCCAGCACTTTGGGAGGCCGAGGCGGGCGGATCACGAGGTCAGGAGATCGAGACCATGGTGAAACCCCGTCTCTACTAAAAAAATACAAAAAAATTAGCCGGGCGTGGTGGCGGGCGCCTGTAGTCCCAGCTACTCGGAGAGGCTGAGGCAGGAGAATGGCGTGAACCCGGGAGGCGAAGCTTGCAGTGAGCCGAGATTGTGCCACTGCACTCCAGCCTGGGCGACAGAGCTAGACTCCGTCTCAAAAAGAAAAAAAAAAGATATTGAAGAAGATAAATCATAAGAGACACAACCCATAAAATGGAATACATGAAATTAATACCCATCACTCATTATAAAACACATAGACAAAATTAATATAGTACATAAATCCCAAACTAGAAAACTGTTTACAACATATACACTGAAATTATAATATTCCTAACACTTAAATAACCATTACAAATCAGATTTGATTTTTAAGGAAATAGATATACAATAGAAAAATTCAAAAGAAAATAGGAAATGAGCAAGCAATTCACAAAAGAATAATGATGACAATACATTTTTTAAAAATGTTCAAATTCAGTAGTAATCCAGAAAATGCAATTAAATCATTTTCTTCTGTAAGATTGACAGATATAAAAACATCCTGTTAGACTTATTTTTTTCAATTTCTTTAATTGTTGAATATCACGTAGATTTGAAAAATCACAATGTGTTATTGACATGAAATGGTAATCATGACAATTGTTAAGTAGAAAATAAGGTTCCAAATCTACTCATGCACATATACACACACAAACATGTAAAAATGCAAAGGATAAAGAATAAAATTGCACTGATATTTGTATGTGCAGTTTCTGTTTTCTTCTTTATGATATTTGTATTTTATTATTGGGAAAGTTCTGATCACACACACGTTTACATGTATATATTCATGTACAAACAAAGATTATTTTTAGCAAGGGAAATAAACTACTAAAGAACATTTATGGAGTGATGCTATTTTGAAATCAACAGCATCTGTAGAGTTTAGAGACAAACAGAGGGAGGGTGAGAAGGAGAGTATGTCTGTATATTAACAAAATTCTTAACACTGCTATCTCTTTATACTGGGATTCTAACTAATATGTTTGATTATCTATGTTTTCTATATTTTGTGTAATGATCATGGGTTACTTGTGTTATTAAAAGTAAAATATCAAAATCACACATTAAAAAAAAACTAGGCAAAGGACACAAACAGGCAATTCATTTAAAAAAGACATGTAGCTGACTGATCAATATTTGTGAAAATAATGAGTTATTTTATAACCAGTAAAATAAATGTCATTTAAAAAACAGTGGGTTATCCAACTATAAAATTGGCAGAGTATTTTTAATAACATTTTTGTTAGATATTAAATAAAAAATAAGCACATATACATTGTTAGTGAAGATATAAATGAGTACTTCCTTTCTGGAAGGCAACACTGCAATAAGTGTATCAAAATATTTTTGCTCACTGGCTGGGAACTTCTAGTTCAAGGAATTCATCATAAATAATTAAGCAAGTTAACAAAAATACAACTACAGTGCCATTTAATGCATTTTTTAATTAAATCAAAATAGTACAGACAACTCTGTAGCCTACATTATTTGTGTCTGTTCAACCCTCATACTTCCTTTGGGGAGCTGTTTATTTTCCCTTCTTTGAGGAGCTATAATGATACATCTTCCCTGTCTTGGCCATAGGGACACTCACATGACCCAAGCTACTTTTTGATTTTCTTTTTTTTTTTTTTTTGAGACAGAGTCTTGCTCTGTCGCCCAGGCTGGAGTGCAGTGGCGCAATCTCGGCTCACTGCAAGCTCCGCCTCCCGGATTCACGCCATTCTCCTGCCTCAGCCTCTCCAAGTAGCTGGGACTACAGGCGCCCAACACCACGCCCGGCTAATTTTTTTTATTTTTTTTATTTTTAGTAGAGACGGGGTTTCACCGTGGTCTCGATCTCCTGACCTCGTGATCCGCCCACCTCGGCCTCCCAAAGTGCTGGGATTACAAGCGTGAGCCACTGCGCCCGGCCTACTTTTTGATTTTCATTGCTTGAACCTCTTTATTTTCTTGACCTCTTTATGTGGGAGATCCCCAGATATCAGTCCTAAAAACTTCTCTTTTTACACTTACTCAGTTGAGAAGATTTATGAGGACTGTGAAGTTGAAACAGATTGAGTAAAGGAAGATATCTAGAAGACGAAGTCAAGGAGGTAGCTGGGAGACCAGATCAATGGGACCTTATTTTCAACCCCTCCAAGGAAAATCTGTTCTCTCAGTCTTCTCCATGTTAGTAAATGACAACTGCATTTTTCCAATTGGTAGGGCCAGAAATCTTATGACCAGTCTTTGTTCCTCTCTCTTTCACATCCCACATTAAATCTATGAGAAAATCTTGATTTTTGTCTTCCATAATCTGACCATTTCTGAACACTGCTTTTAACTTGGTCCAAGTAACCAAGGAGTAGTGGAACTTTCTAATTAATCTCTTTGATTCTTTTTCAGCTTGTAACAGTTTGTTTTAAATCTCACTCAGAATAAAGCCCAAATTCCTTTCCGTAGTTTCTTCCTGATCTGGCTTTCTACCACCTCTCTGATGTCATCTCACACCATTCTTCCCACTCTCAGTTGGCTTGATTATGTTTTTGACTTGACTTTCTGGAGTGTATTTTCCAAACAGCAGATGCAGTAATTCTTTAAACCAAAAATCTGATTGTATTAACTTTTGGCTTGAAACATTTCAATGACTTCCAAACACATTTAAAACTAAATCCAAAGTCATTAATAAAGCCTGTAGGGCCCCATTGATCTGGTTCCCCAGCTACCTTTCTGACCTCATTTCCCAGCTATCTTTCCTTACTTACACTGTTCCAACTTCACTGACCTCCTTGCTGTTCCTCAAACATGTCAGTCTTATTTCCATTTCAGAGCCTTTGCACTTGCTATTTCCCCTGTCTGAAATTATCTACCCCTGTAAGTCCACCTGGCTTATGCCATACTTTTTTTTTAGTTTTTTGCTCAAATATTACCTAACTGAAGGAATCTTCCTTGACTATGTGAAGTAAAATAGCAGCCTCTGTCACTACCTATTCCATTTACTCTGTTCCATTTTTCTAAAAAGCACTTATCACCATCAGACTTAGCAAATATTTTATTTATTTATCTTTTTATATCGTCTCCTATTTGACTACTAAAATGTAAACTCCTAAACGAAAAGACATTAAGGGTTGTGTTCATTCGTAGAGTACTGACTGTTATAAGTATTCTATATTTATTTAAAAAATACATGAATGTCTCCATTTTTATTATAAATATAGATATAAGTATGAATAGATCATATGGCTAGAAGGGGGAAGTACATATATATTAAGATATTAAAATGTGATTATCTCTGTATGGTAGAATTGTGGGTAATTTTTATTTTCTAATTTTTCTTATTTATATTTTCTAAGTTGGCTACACCAAATGCACTATGTTGGAAAGAAAAGGAATCATTAAATTATAATTAGGAAAGAAACACTACTGAGTCATACAAATAGCTTGAATGTTCTTCACCATGCTGCATTTTATAAAGAACAAAAGCCTTATTCTTGTCACAACTGTTCTGATTTTTAACATATGTTGGAAAAGAGGAGACTGTCGTCACTCTCTTTACCCAACTGCCAAAGAGAAACCAAAGCTGCACAGAAAAGTGGTAAAACATAGATGTATTTGGGAACTAATGCAATAGGGGGAAAGAGACTTCAATATAGAACTGGCCTCTATTCCAAATATAGCGTTGGACAAGTGGAGATTTATAGCCAAAAAGCAGGGTGAAAATTAGTGAATAAAAAAACTCCTAAGAAGAAACATCAGGAGTTGGTGGGGCAGATTCCGGCTAAAGAGATCTAATAGAATTTTTGGTGAAGACAGGCCAAGGTGATCAGATATCACATAGGGAATTATGGGGGATTAGGGTATATTTGATAAGATATTGAAAGTGATCAGATATTGAGGGTGGAGGATTCTCACTAAACTGATCTAGCAAGATTTTTGCTACAACTGAGTGATGCAGGTCAAACAAGGATGGATGCCAAGGTCTAATCCTAGAGGGTTTAGAGGAGCCTAAGTAGAGTTTGTTAAAGAAGAGTGCCTTTGTTACACCCCAATATTTAATTTTTGTTCCCCCAAAAGGATGGGAGGAATAATGTGTGGTATAATGAGGATTCATGATTGTGGACTATATTAGTTTTATATTTCTGTGTAACAAATTACCACAAACTTCAAGGTATAAAAGAACATCCATTTATTATGTCACTATTTCCACGGGTTATGAGTTCAGAATTTTTTAGCTGAGTTCTCTGCACATGGCCTCACAAGGCTGAAATCTAATGTTAGCCATATGTGTCCTCTGCAAGCTTGGTTGGGCAAATATCTGTTTCCAAGCTTCCTTAGATTGTTTGTAGAATTAATTTCCATTGTGGTTGTAACATTGAGGTACTTTTTTTTTTTTGCTGGCAGTAGATTGAAGACCACCCTTAGCACTTAGGACACTCTCAAATCCTTGCTATAGGATCTGTTCAAGAGGCTCTCACACTTCAAATCTCTCTCACTAAGAAGAGCCCTAAGGAACATTTGACCTTAGATCAAGCCCACCTTGTAATCTTCTATCTTAAATCAAGTGATTTAGGACTTAAATTATATCTGTAAATTAAATTTACATCAGCATTTATGTTAGTGTCTGATTAAGTAACTGGAAGAAAGTATGTTAACAACAGGAGAATCTTGGGGGTCATCTCAAAATTGTTCTGACTATATGAAAGTTAGTAAAATTTGTAATTGCCTGATGCTTAGAATGAGTGGCTCACAGTTAAGGTACTTCTCTCTTTGTTAGTTGTTGGGCACTCATTTTCTTTTTAAATATTCATATTCTGAATGGGGGCAATATGGCCCCCATTGGTAAAAATTGGTTTTAGGGGGCAGGGGGAAAATGTTAGATATTACAATGATTTGGGCCTTCCAAAGCTCTACTTGACAAAATTTTATTCCTTTGAATTTAGTTTATCTTATTAAGAAAAATTTAAATTTAACTTAATATAATTCATTTATTGAATTAATTTTATTAGTTTATATAGAACTTGAATTTTTTTATTTTTTATTTTTAGCTAGAGATATGTTTAATGTTTTAAGAAACTGCCAAACTATTTTCCAAAGTGGTTCTACCATTTCACACTCTTACCAACAATGCATGAGAGTTCTGGTTGCTCCATATCCCCACCAACATTAATTCTTATTACTGATTCTATTGGGCACTTAGTGGTATTTTATTATTTTAACTTTTAATTTTTTTATTTTACTTTAAGTTCTGAGATACATGCACAGAACGTGCAGGTGTGTTACATAGGTATACATGTGCCAGTGTGATTTGCTGCACCCATCAACCCGTCATCTACATTAGGTTTTTCTCCTAATGCTCTCCTGCCCTTTGCCCCCCACCCCCCGACAGGCCCCGGTGTGTGATGTACCCCTCCCTGTGCCCATATGTTCTCATTGCAGAACATGAATTTTATTCAATTTCCCCTTGGAGGATAATAATAAAACAAGGTTGAGAAACACAGCTTTTATAAGACAACTCTGTATACTGATTTCTGGAACTGTCCCAGTTGCCTCTGTAGCTTTTCTACTTTCACAGTGAGAGAAAAGTCACTTGCTGCCAGGACTACTAAATGGATGTATCATGATAACTTAAATATCCTTAAACATTGGTCAATTAGTTTTTTCATCTGCTGAAAACTTCAATTATAGCCTCAGCAGAAGAATTCAAGAACACAATATCAAAACTATTAGAAGCCAAAAGAATTGGATCTATCTTTGAATTGTCCATAAACTAAAAATAACTATTTCCTTAAGGTTTAAATAATAAATTGTTTCCCCGGGATACTAAAATTTAGGTGTTCTATACATATGTATCATGAGGTTTAAAATTGGTCATATCTTTTTCCCAGAGCAGTAATTTCAATTCTAGTAATTTATTCTAAGGAAAATTTTAGACGTACAAAGATTTATGTAGAAACATATTTATTTCAACCTCATTTATAATAGAAAAGTGTACAGAAATAGGGATATGGTTCAATTATTATTCTACATCCATACAATCATACATTAATCTAACATTAAAAATGATGTTTACAGTGATGTAGAAAGATATTGAGAAATGCTCAAGATATACTAAGAAAAAAAGAGATTGCAAAAATTCTAAGTACTGTTTTATGTTTATATTATTTTAGATGCATATACATAGAAATGAAAACAGAAATAGTAGTGTCATGAGTAATATTATTTTATTTCATTTATTGTGTATATTTGTATTTTCAACATTTCTCATAATGTAATGTATTGTTTTTATAATTAGTAAAAGAAACCTTCCAAAATACAAGGAGTCCTAAGTTAAGAAATGATATAACTTCAGCATTCTTATTAAATGAATACAGAGGCTCATATTATCCAGTTAAGCACTGTCTTCTGCTCTTTATTGCTGTCATCCACCAACTTCTACTTGATAATTGAAACTTTTAATTCCTGGATTGCTGTCTACTTCATTCCAAGACTCATTATCATGTCAAGGAAATTCAGTATCCAAGACGATTACCCATGCAGTGACTTGATTTCTCAGTTAATTTACGTTCTTAGCTCCAACAATATTTACCACCAACCAACCACAGCCAGTCCCTCCCATGGTCACATTTTAGATCTTGTTACCTTTTTTAATTGTGTCACTTTTAAAACTATAATTTCCAGAATTTCCCTCTCTGACCTCCTATACTTCTGGAACACTTACTCTAGAACATAATATGATTACTCTTTTACTTTATTAAAACTTCCAGATTATTAGCCTCTATAGACTTTTGGTCAAATCCCATTTGTAGATGAAGCCAATACTGCCTCTCCGTATTTGCATTAAACTAGATGAATGTTATTGAAAAGTGTATACATATTTACTGATTGTTCCATATTAATTTTATGTTTAAAATGTCAAAATGGTATTCAGCACTGCCTAGAAATCCTACTGTGTTTCTTTACTAGGTTCACGTTGTCATTCCTTCAGACAACTATTACATACCTTCTACTCAAATCGCTCCCCCATACCCCACACTTAACAGATAACCTCACCTCATTGAGAAAATAGATGCCATCAGGTATAAGGTCATCTATTAAATCTGATATATCCCCCTTCTTACCAACATTTAATTTACAGAACTACTTGCGTCTAATTCATGGCCACCCACTTTCCATCAAGCTTATTTTCTGAGTTTCAGTTCCTTGTGTCTTCTCAGCTTTCCCCCATCTCTACTGCATCATCAACTCTACTTCTCTACTGGATCATCATCATTAGGATACAAGAACATTTTAATAACCCCCCTGTTACAGTACATAATGACAGTTGTTCTTTAAGCCCCCAAGCTAACACCATATTTTTCTGTTCCTTTCAATAGCCAAAAATCTGAACAGAGTTTTCCCATAAGTAAGAAAAGCCCTGACATTGCCAGAGTTGGTTTAGACCAGGGAGTCTCAGTGCCCCCTGGAGGTCACTGAGCCCTTTGCATGAGATCTGATAGGTCAAAATTGTTTATAATATTAAGATTTTATACACATGGTCACTGTGTTGAAATTTGCACTGATGGTGCAAAAGCAGTTGCGGCAATAAACTGTACTAGCAGGCTTTGCATTCTTCACTATTACATACACAGTAGAAAGAAAGAGAAAGAAGCGGAGGAGGGGCCAGTTTTGGTTAAGAATATCCTTTTCATGTGTCTTGTGGCTGCATAAATGTCTTCTTTTGAGAAGTGTCTGTTCATATCCTTTGCCCACTTTTTGATGGGGTTGTTTTTTTCTTGTAAATTTGTTTGAGTTCATTGTAGATTCTGGATATTAGCCCTTTGTCAGATGAGTAGATTGCAAACATTTTCTCCCATTCTTTAGTGATACCATCTCACACCAGTTAGAATGGTGATCATTAAAAAGTCAGGAAAAAACAGGTGCTGGAGAGGATGTGGAGAAATAGGAACACTTTTACACTGTTGGTGGGACTGTAAACTAGTTCAACCATTGTGGAAGTCAGTGTGGTGATTCCTCAGGGATCTAGAACTAGAAATACCATTTGACCCAGCCATCCCATTACTGGGTGTATACCCAAAGGATTATAAATCATGCTGCTATAAAGACACATGCACACGTATGTTTATTGCGGCACTATTCACAATAGCAAAGACTTGGAACCAAGCCAAATGTCCAACAACGATAGACTGGATTAAGAAAATGTGGCACATATACACCGTGGGATACTATGCAGCCATAAAAAAGGATGAGTTCATGTCCTTTGTAGGGACATGGATGAAGCTGGAAACCATCATTCTCAGCAAACTATCGCAAGGACAAAAAACCAAACACCACATGTTCTCACTCATGGGTGGGAGTTGAACAGTGAGAACACATGGACACAGGAAGGGGAACATTACACACCAGGGCCTGTTGTGGGGTGGGGGGAGTGGGGAGGGATAGCATTAGGAGATATACCTAATGCTAAATGACGAGTTAATGGGTGCAGCACACCAACATGGCACATGGATACATATGTAACAAACCTGCACGTTGTGCACATATACCCTAAAACTTGAAGTATAAAAAATAAAAAACATTTTAAAAATAAAAAAAAGAATATCCTTGATGCAGCAGCTTAAACATGTTAATTTTATTAATTTTAGACCTGACTTTTGAATGCCTCTTTTAATATTGTATATTACAAAGTGGGAAATACATATGAAGCCCATCTTCTTTCTGCATTTTGAAGTCTAAGGGCTACCTGGAACAAAAGCACTTGTGTAATTGGATTACGAACTAGTCAGTTTTTTTATGGAAATATATTTTCACTTAAAGTCTGACAGACACACTATGGCTAGTCAGACTGAAGAATTTGTCAGAGGTTTTTCTGAAAATGAGCAAACTAAACTTGTCATTACCAGGAAAATAAATGATATGTTGTTGATGATATAAATTAACTTTTGAAATGAAAATTAGAATGTTGGTAAATTTTATCTGCCACCGTGAGCTTAACAGTTTCCCAATATATATGAGGACTTTTGTGATTAAATTAATGTTGATATTAATGAATGTGATTTTTTTTGTTATAATATAACGAAATGTCAATATTTGGAAGGGCTGCTAAACTCCATGGGCCAGTACTTCCCAATGCATCATAGTACAAAATCAGATCTGTTCAAAGTAAAATAAAATGAATTCTAGAGCAACTGATTATGAAAAAATTTATCAGTGTGGTTTCAAATCCTACATTGCAACTGACCCATAAAAAATTACCCATTGTTAAATTTTGGTGTAGTCTTAAAGAAAATAATCCACGATGTCCCCAACATCATGTTAAAAACTCTTTCCTATTCCATCTGCATATTTTTATCAGGCCAGATTTTTCTTCCTATAGCTCAGGAAAATGCCGTATTGTAACACGTTAAATGCAGAAGCAAATATGATAATCTAGTTGCCTTCTATTAAGCCATACATTAAAGATACTTGAAGAAATGTAAAACAAAGCCATTCTTCTTGCTAAATATTTTGAGGGAAAGTAAAGGTATTTTCCCTGAAAATATGTTTTTTATATAAGTATGTAATGTGGTTTATTATTTGTATTCTAGAATGAATTTATATATATTTTTAAGTTGTCTCAGATATAATTTCTGTTATAATTAACATGTATAGATAAGCTCACATACAAAAGTGCATTGGTGTCTTTGATAATTTTTAAGACTGGAAAGCAGTCTTGAGACCAAAAAGTTTGAGAACTACTGGTTTAGATTTTAAAAACCCATCAGTACTTTACCAAAATTCATCAAAGTCGAGCTCCGTTGGCCAGAAGGAAGGGGATGAATGGTTGTTGAATAAGCAAGCGATAGTGTCTGCCACTCCTAGGTCTTTGCAGCAGTACTCTGAGATCTGTTTTCCCTGTGTTCACTCTTCTTTAGAGTCTATCCCCACCTCTCTTCCCCATATATCAGCTGGAAAGGCCTCCTTACAATGTAGTTTAGATTAAGCTACCAAGAACTGCTGAATAGCCATCCATTACATTTACAATCCAACTCAAATCCTTTGTAGTGGCTTAGAGGCCCTTTGTCATCTGACCATTGTCTGTGAGGCCATACTATGTTTTGGTTAGAGTGTGTGCTCTGAAGTCAGACTACATAGATTAAAGTTTCAGCATCATTCTTTACAACTGAGTAACCTTATGCAAGTTACTCACACTCTTCATGTATTCTTTTCCTCATCTGTAAATGGGACTAATTATGATAATACTGAATTAATCAGTTTGCTATGAGTATCAATGGAGATAATCCATATTAAATGCTTAAAAGAATTGCTGGTCCAAGTAAGCTCTCGGCCAATGTTAATTGCTGCCTATGTCTCCAATATCATCTTATACCATCTTAAACCACTCTCCCCTTGAGTTTCTATTCTCTAACTAAACTTAAGCATTACAAGTTCTTTCCTGTGCAGAAACTCTTCACGTATTTTTCCCTTGACTTTAACAACCTTTCCACTGCCCTACAGGTAGCTAGTATCTTCTTCCTGAGGGTGCAGCTGACATGCCAGTCCTTTGGGAAGCTTTTGCTGACCACGTATTCTCGATCAGATTTCTTCTCATCTCCTCCCCACCTCTCATGGTTACTCCATATTACAACAACCTGTTTCCCTCTACTACTAGGCATGATTTGTAATATTTATTGCTTTCTTATTTTTTATCTCCAACATTGGACTGTAAGTGTCATGACAGCAAGGAATATATTTGTGTTCAGCCTCTTTCCTCAGTGCCTTGATCAGTGGCTATCATGTCATAGACACTCAATAAATATGTGCTAAATTAATGCACAAATGGATTAACCCATTTCGCACTTGCCCCGAGAATACCTGCCAGTGGCACTTGTGGCTGCAACATTTACTCCTAGATAACTCTCAGGTAGACATCATTCTATGTAAAGCATTCTAGTTTTAGCAGTGATATTTCCATTTACAAAATATAGTAAATCTCAATAGCTGAAAATGTCAAATCATATAAAAAGTAGCATTCCTACATGTGATGTTAATTCAGTGGTGAACTTATGGCTCTGAAATGATGTGACAAGAAGGAAGTGAAAATGTTGTCAACGTTCCACAACGATACCGTGATTGAAGTAGACAACAGAAATGGAAAGAAAACTAAGAAGCCATTTGTCATTGAGGATTTTAACAAGAATGTGGGAGCAGTGGACTTGACTGATCAGATGCTCATTTCCTATCCAACTGAGCACAATAGGCACAAGATTTGTATGAGAAATTCTTTCACCACCTTCTAACATTACAGTGCTGAACTCCTACACCCTGTTCGAGAAGAACAATTCTGGGCGCATGATTAGCCATGTAAACTTCAGACTGATGTTGATTGAAAGAATGCTGGAAGAGCATCACAAGCCAGGGCAGCAATGCCTTTGAGGTTTTCTGTGCGCTAATAATGTCACACCTCTTCTCCTGACTGGAAGATATTTTCCCAAGACCATACTATCAACATCAGGGAAACGGAATCCAACTGATCACTGCAAATTTTGCCGCTTGCACAATGCCAAGCATGACAAGAAGATCCCGAGAGAAACGCGATATTTTTGTGAGGAATGTGATGTTCTACCTGGTGTTGTTCCATGTTTTGAAATTTACCACACACACAAAAATTATTAGGCCAGGCATGGTGGCTCACACCTGCAATCCCAGCACTCTGGGAGGCCGAGGCAGGTGGATCACTTGAGGTCAGGAGTTCAAGACCAGCCCGACCAACTTAGTGAAACCCCGTCTCTACTAAAAATACAAAAAGTAGCCAGGCATGGTGGTGGGCCCCTTAATCCCAGCTACTAAGGTGGCCGAGGGAGGAGAATCCCTTTAACCCTGGAGGCAGAAGTTACAGTGAGCGGAGATCGCACCACTGCACTCAAGCCTGGGCAACAGAGTGAGACTACATCTTAAAAAAAAAAATTAAGTATGGATCATCATATATATTTCTGTTACATTAGGATTAGAGACAAGTTCTCTTTAGAAATAACTCCAAGAACAGTTATTATATTTTATCTTAACCTCGAAAATCAGTCAGGTTTGCTTCAGCCTCAAACAGCATGTTTATGTAAAACGAAATGAGCACTGGCAGTGAGCTGCACTTTTTTTCTAAACAGAAAATGGATTAATGAATGAATGGGTTGCCACAAGATGCAATCCACAGCCATAATTAGTTGGACTTGCTGGTATCAAAAGTCCAATAAATTCAGGGAAAATATAATAAACATGCAATTAACAAAAATTACATGTAAAGTCTAAAGGTTAGCTACTGCCCATGAGAGGACATAATGAAAATAAAAGCATGAACTATGACTACTTTCTCACTTCAATGAAATCATGTGTCATTTATATGTGAGTACCTGAGGGTGTTGACGAAACTTTTTTTTGGCTCATATGAGAATCAGGACATAAATAATTTAAATGTCCTGAAAATCTGAAATCTGAGCTCCTAGAATCTTAAACCCAAATGGAACCTTTACTATCATACAGTCTGATACTCTAATTTTACAGACAAAGTATTAAGTCCTAGAGACTTAATGTGATGTGTCCAAAAGAACACAACTGGAATTGAATCATAGTCCTCCTAAACTATAATCCAAGCTCAGAAATTCTCTCATCACTGTCCCTGAGTAAATGCAGATTTTTGCGTAATGCCTACTAGAAGTCATTATCAAGACCGCAAATGTATTTGATCAAATATATTTTGGAGTGAATGTTGAAATGGAAACATAATTTGTGGATTTGATAATTGATCACCTCTGCTGTGGAAGCTATATCTTTGCATACAGACCTAAAATATCATAGTTTTGAATATGCATTGAGGGAAAGCTAAGGATTAGCCTGGTGGCATAAAATATGGGCAGCAGCTGGAGGTGAAGTTTCATGGAGTAATTTAGTTTTAACTTGTGAATTATTTTAATTGGAAAGTGATCTGGCAATAACTTAAATGGAGCCTTTTAGGGATAAAATGGAACATTCGCTTTGTGTTAAGAGTTTGTGCCTGAAATCAATATTTTGTAGGTAAATGGAGACTTCAGGATAACTGAATGAATCTTAGAAGAGTAAAAAGCTGTACCTTCTTTCTCAATAGGTCAGTGCCTCAATTCTTAAACACTAAATCAACACTGACTCTAGAAAACTAGAGAAAATTGACATCCTATGAACCTCTGAGTTAATCTGATAATGAGAGATGCATCTATGTATCTGTGTATAATTGACTGCATATATTTTATTCTGCTTCAAGTTCTTAGCTCTATGCGTGTCTAATGATTTTACTTCTTTAAGAGTAATTATAATTAGAATGAAGAAAGTATATGTAAAAAATTATTTTTAAAAAGCTGGACCTTGCTGGTACTGTGAATGCTGATGCTTCTGGTTCTTGTCTACTCTATTGTTCTTCGATTCTATTATATTTTATTTTAGGCCATGTTTTTGCATAAAATATTTTTTATAAAAAAATTTTTTTTAAAAAAAGCACAGACGTTACCAGTACTGTGAATGCTAATGCTTTTGGTTCTTGTGTATTCTATTGTTCTTTGATTCTATTACATTTTATTATATGCCATGTTTTTGCCCCCTATGGAAAAGGCTACCGTTTTTAAATCACAACTACACACATTGGGCAATCTCTTACTTTTTAAAAGAGTTTTATTTTTATTTTAAGTTCTGGGGTACATGTGCAGGATGTGCAGGTTTGTTACACAGGTAAATGTGTATCTTGGTGGTTTGCTGCATCTATCAACTCATCACCTCAGTATTAAGCTCAGCATGCATTAACTATTTTTCCTAATGCTCTTCCTCCCCCCACCGCACCCCACCAACAGGCTCCGGTGTGTTTTGTTCTCCTCTTTGATTAAAAAAAAATGAGACTTAAAAAGCGAGAGATACAAAGAGAATGTCTCACTTTTCAAGTCTCAGTTTTTTTGTTAAATCTGAAAAATCGGTTAGTGATAGTATCACTTGCATTCAGTGGGGCTATGGTAAAGGTCTGATGAGATGATTTGCATAAGCATTGAGCACAATGCCTCATATGCAGAAGGCATCCAACACATGTAAACTTGTTTTCACCGTTGGCTGTAGTATTACTAGATCATTGTCAGACTATTCAGTCACTGGCCATCTCTTCTTCCCTGCGTCTGTTGAGCAGAGTTCTGTGTATTCCTGTATAGAAAAGGAGGCAGGAGAAACTTTCTTGGGCTCTTTTTATTGGTGGAGTGTGTAGAAGGCAGAAAACAATCAGATTTTTCTTTGAAGACAACTTGAAGGCTAAAATTTTCTTTATAATGAATCAATGACATCAAATTTATTTAAAAAGTTAATGTAAAAGGATACCAGCTTCTGTTCATTTTCACTTCATTTTTCATCTGGAAGGTTGAAGCTAAAATGATTTTGTGGATCTAACACATGATCAACACTAATGTTTAGATAGCACAATCTATGGCTCTCTGCCAGGTTTCCAGGGTAGATATCAAATGAGAAGAAAAACGCTTTGCTTCTGTGACCAACGAAAATTTATTTTTAAAAGGATAAAGGTGAGAAATCCTCAAAGCTACTGCTGTGTCTAAAGTTTTGAATACTGAGAGCCTTGAATTAATAAAGATTCATATGAATAGCTTTATTGAGTACATCTTATTGAGTAAAATGTCTCCATAGGGCTAAGTTAAATTCTCCCTAAGACTTTCCTAGAGTAATAAAGCATTATTTTATACTTTCTTAGAGTAATAAAGAAAGTATAAAATCTGGTGTGGATTCTAGGTGATGTCTTGTACTTGGGTGCAAGCTCCAAGTATGGGAGTAGAGAGACAAAGTTGGCTTATAGACTTCATACGAGGAAAAGGTTGCTCTTAAAAATTCAGGGTGTGAGTGAGAGAGGCAGAGAAGGGGGAAGGATGGGAAGGCACAGAAGGAAAATTGGATAAGAGACCTAAGAAACCTTTCTTTTCTCATTCAAGCATAACAAAATGCTGGGGGTGGGGGCGGAAATACCACTTAGTACTTCCTATAAAAATATGATAATGTTTTACCAAATATAATATTTTATCCTTTCCAATGAGAGGCTAAATTTAAAAAAAAATCCTGAAGCTGACCTTGCAAAATATGAGTATTGCTGAAGGAGTTCTGCTGAGCCAGCAGTTTCGCTTTTCTAACCTTCATCCTGGAAAAGTTCAACTGTAGCCTGGTCCTTCTTTGGTCTTGGAGGAATTTGAGTAAGTTAAGGGTGCAGGGAAGGAATGTTGAACTTTTTTTTTTTTTTAACAGAAAATTAGTCAAACCTGCTTCTTGGCACCATATAAGATTTCAAAAGCCTACTTGATTTCCTGAATTACTTCATTAAAAATTAACTCACCCAGTTTGTAGGAAGGTAAGCCTTATTCTAAGAGAGGACTACATCAATTCCATTATAAATCTTGTAAATATGTAGGCTGACAAAAGAAAATAAATAAACTATTATCTTTGGTGTTATATTTCTTTCCATTGCTTTTTACGTGATTCATTAAAGACATTTTTAACGTTTTTTTCCTCAGTTGAAAAATTACATATATAAATCCTGACTTTAGAACAGCAGAAACATGCACAGCTGCTGGTTTAAGCTTACAAAATCACCAAACAAAACACAACACAACTTGGCATAGAGCTACGTTTAAACCTTTTGTAACTGAATTTAATGAGGATGAAGGTAAAAATTCATTTTATACAGAAAAATAATTTGTTTCTAGTCCTATAGAAAAAATTCTAGTCAAATAATTTTATTTTAGTCATATAAACATATAAATTATTCTCCATGTCATAATGAGAGAGCACATTATTCTCAATCTCATAAAACAGAAAGGAAGCTTGATACATGTTTGTGAGAGCATATTGCCTTGACATAGGTATTTACTACTCATAAAACATTTTCATCTCATTTTTTTATGATCTTGGAAGCCCTTTATTATTTTGTATTCTGGTGACCTCCAAATTTATTTGTATTAATTGGCTTTTTGTTGATTTCTTTAATAATTGGAAAACAGTAAAGTTCTCTCATAGAAGGCCTACTAGGTTGGCTGGTTTTTGGAAAGATAAACAAACAAACAAAAACTTACAAAGTTCTGTCTAAGGTTGTAAGTAAAGAGAAATGGGAGTGTCACATTTCTGAATTATAACTTGTTAATAGGCTACAGCATTTTATATTTATTCATCTTGGCTGAGGCACCAACATCCAGTGTTCTTTTCAATTCGATTTTTCTGAAGCAATTCGGCTTCTTGCATCCATCTATCATGTTACAAGGTCTATGACCCAAATGTCCCAAACACATCTGAATAAAGAAAACTTGGTTTACTTTCATGTAAAGCGAGTGTTGGCAAGGTTGGTCAGGCATAGAGGCCTAACAGAAATAATCACCTGATACAATTATAGATAAATGCACCTGCATTTATTTAATCTATTGTCATAATAAGGCAGCCACCCTTTCCAAATCTCTAACAGGTACCATCCAGTCACATAAAGAAAAAGTATATTAGGATATGGAGTTCAAAGGCTTCTGTGTACTTGCAAACCCTTGCAAACAGGGTCAGGAAGAGATTAAAGGTTGGGAATTTTCCCCAAAGAAATTGCATTTTAAATAGCAAAGGCAAATACTCATGGTAAATCTGAACTGTGATAAGCTACTAATAACTATTACATTCAATTGTGTAATGTCACTCCAAAACTTCAATCTTTATACCAAATTTTAGATGGACAAAGTTAAACACAACTGAAAATTGAATTAAAGTTGTTAGCTACAATAATAATCTGATTAGTAATTATATCAATTAGTTTAACATTTTTAAAATTTGCCTGTGTCTTTTATAGAATAAATGTGTGCATACCTGTATTAGTTCATTCTCGTGCTGCTAATAAAGATATGCCCGAGACTGGTAATTTATAAAGAAAAAAGGTTTAATTGACTCACAGTTCAGCATGGCTGGGGAGGCCTCAAGAAACTTCCAATCATGGAAGAAGCAGAAACAAACACGTCCTTCTTCACATGGCAGCAGCAAGGAGAAGTACCCAGCAAAAGGAGGAAAAGCCCCTTATAAAACCATCAGATCTCATGAAGAACTCACTGACTGTCATGAGAACAGCAGCATGATTCAATTATTTCCACCCCCATGATTCAATTATTTCCACCTGGTCTCTTTCATGAAACATGGGGATTATGGGAACTACAATTCATGATGAGATTTGGGTAGGGACACAGCCAAAAAATATCATTCTGCCTCTGGCCCCTCCCAAATCTCATGTCCTCACAATTCAAAAGACAATCATGCCCTTCCAACAGTCCCCAAAGTCTTATTCCAGCATTAACTCAAAAATCCAAGTCCAAAGTTTCATCTGAGACAAGGAAAGCATCTTCTGCCTATGAGCCTATAAAATCAAAAGCGAGTTAGTCACTTCCTAGAAACAATGGGGGTACAGGCATTGGGTCAATACACCCATTCCAAATGGGAAAAATTGGCCAAAACCAATTCCAAAATCCAGTAAGTCCAAAGTCCAATAAGGCAGTCATTAAACCTTAAAATTCCAAAATGATCTCTTTTGACTCCATGTCTCACATCCAGGTAATGCAGATACAAAATTAGGGCTCCCATGGCCTTGGATGGCCCCACCCCTGTGGCTTTGCAGGGTACAGCCCCCCTCCAGCTGGCATTGAGTGTCTGTGTTTTTTTCCAGGTGCACAGTGCAAGCTGTTGGTGGATGTACCATTCTGGGGTCTGAAGGAAGGTGGCCCTCTTCTCGTAGCTCCATTAAGCAGTGCCCCAGTAGGGACTCTGTGTGGGGATCCAACCCCATATTTCCCTTCCACATTTTCCTAGCAGAGATTCTCCATGACAGCTCCACCCCTAAAGCATCACAGGACATCCAGGCATTTCCCTACATCATCTGAAATCTAGGCAGAGGTTCCCAAACCTCAATTCTTGACTTCTGTGCACCCGCAGGCTCAACACCGCATAAAAGCTGCCAAGGCTTGGGGCTTGCATCCTCTGAAGCCCTTCCTGAGCTGTACCTTCACCCCTTTTAACCATGACTGGAGTGCCTGGGACACAAGGCACCAAGTCCCTAGGCTGCACAGAGCAGGGTGGCCCTGGGTCCGGCCGATGAAGCCATGCTTTCCTCATATGCCTCAAGACCTGTGATGGGAAGGGCTGTCTCAAAAGTCTCTGACATGCTGTGGAGACATTTTCCCCATTTTCTTGTTGATTAATATCCGGCTCCTTGTTACTTATGCAAATTTCTGCCATAGACTTGAATTTCTCCCCAGAAAATGGGTTTTTCTTTTCTATTACATCATCAGGCTGCAAGGTTTTCAAACTTTTATGTTCTTCTTCCTCCTGAATGCTTTACTGGTTAGAAATTTCTTCTGCCAGATACCCTAAATCATCTCTCTCAAGTTCAAAGTTCCTCAGATCTCAAGAACAGGGGCAAAATGTCTCCAGCCTCTTTGCAAAAGCATAACAAGAGTCACCTTTGCTCCAGTTACCAACAAGTCCCTCATCTCCATCTGAGACCACCTCAGCCTGGACTTTATTGTCCATATCACTATCAGCATTTCGGACAAAGCCATTCAACAAGACTCTAGGGAGTTCCAAACTTTCCCACATCTTCATGTCTACTTCTGAGCCCTCCAAACTCTTCTGAACTCTGCCTGTTACCCAGTTCCAAAGTCGCTTCCACATTGTTGGGTATCTTTGCAGCAGCGCCCCACTACCCAGTACCAATTTGCTGTATTAGTCCATTTCCATACTGCTATAAAGAAATGCCTGAGACTAGGCATTTAAAGGAAAAAAGTTTAATTGATCACAGTTCCGCAGGGCTGGGGAGGCCTCAGGAAACTTAAAATCATGGCAGAAGGGGAAGCAAACACGTTTTTCTCTACATGGCACAGGAGTGAGGAGTGCCAGCAGGGAAAATGCCAGATGCCTAGAAAAACACCAGATCTCGTACGACTCACACATTATTACGAGAACAGCATAGGGAAAACTTCCCCCATGATCCAATTATCTCCACCTGTTCCCTCCCATGACATGTGGGGTTATGGAAACTACAACTCAAGATGAGATTTTGGTGGGAACGCAGCCAAACCATATCAATACCCTAATCAACCCTTGCCTGGACTATGGTAAAAACCTTGATTCCAGCTCCTGTGATGATGAGAATCTATTTTCAGAAAACATTCAATATATGACACTCTCCTAGTGGTAACCTTTTTGACTCCTCATTGCCTTTATGATAGATTCCACACTCCCCTGTGTAGAGGTCAAAACATCTTATTATTTGTCTTTTGTCAACCTTTCCTACTTCTTCTTCATTACTCCCCTACAAAAAGCATTTGCTTTATGGCAGTGTTTCTCTATGTTGGGGTATTTTGGGTAGTTTCCGTAATTTGAGTAATTGAAGTTGTAGTTGTGCAGAATTTTTATCAGAGACTAAATGTTGGCAGCTCCTCCCAGGAATATTGACAATATAATTCCCTGCAGATTTCTAAAAAACCCACTATGTGGACAGTACAGCCTCAATGTGAGAATCACTGGGCACACATGGTCCACTGTTTTTATGCGGAGAAGGTCTGTGATTGTGCTACCTTCTGAGCTTGGGAAGTGAATGCTTTCTACGTTGTTTTCTAGTCTAGGTCTTAGTTTCCATATAAGACTTAATATTAGTCCCCTTCCTAAACCTGGTTCACAGTGATCCACCATGATTCCTGCCATCCCTAACCACTGGTTTGGCACTTTTTAAAAAAACTACTGGTTTGGCACTTGGTCTGTTCCAGCGTATGGTGTTTTTCTTTGTATATTGATGTCTTCCCTTCTCTATGAAACAGAGCTACTGGAGGGGAGGAGCCTTCTCTGAATTGCTAACAAGTAGCATAATAACCTCTTAGCCTCCCTCATGTACTGAGCTTTTTTATAACTCTCAGCCTTTCATGCACTATTACTACTCTCTGGAATATCCTTGGCTATCACTTTTACCTTCAAAACGCCTCCTCTTCCTCCAGGAGATAGCTCAGCTATCACCTTTTTGGGGCAGTCTCCTCTGACCCTAGAGCCCATGATGGGTCCTTCCATGTTTTCTTATGGCATAATGCATGTACTTCCATCTTAGCACTTGTCACAGTGTAATATACTTGCCCGGTTAAGCAAGTGTATCTCCTCAACTCTTTAGGGAACTCCTTGAGGATGAGTTTTTATGTAAATGTGTTCCTCCAGTCTCTATCATACACCTGTCACACATGCTGCTCTTGTTAGTTTTATAATCTTCCACTATCTTGGCTTTGTAGGGCAGAAGAGCTAATTTGTTTTCAGTGCCAAAAATACACTAAGGATCATTTTACCTATGTCAATAGGGGTCATTTTGATGCTTACAAATAAGATAAAACTCTCTCATTCCCCAATAAAAGTTATTTATGTTTGGAGAAATAGAAGAAAATGAATAAAACTGTTTCAGGATTCTTGAATATGAGCTAGTGTTATATACTTTTAAACATTATCACAATGCACACATAAATACACATGCAACAATAGTAGAAGAAAATACAATATTTATCTTATTATCTTCCAATTCCAAATGAGAAAAATAAGGTGTAAGAATTATACCCAAGATCATATGACTAGTGATTGGTGAAGTATTTGAGACTGGTCTGTCTGACTCTGATGGTCATACTTATTTACCTATGCCAGAAATGGCAAGCATAGCATGTATAAGCCACAAATGACAAGATACTATGCTAAATATTTGAATATAATGGATATAACTGAATTTAGGATTATTACATGAAAATGTTCTTTGTCAGCTCAAAAATAAATAGGTAAGAGAAGACATTGAGTAAAAGGTGGGAACTGCAAACTGGAGGAAAGGAAATATGCTTGCTGAAGAAAATACCTTTTCAGCGCCAATACCCCATTTTATTTTATTTTATTTATTTATTTATTTATTTTATTATTATTATTATAATACTTTAAGTTTTAGGGTACATGTGCACAATGTGCAGGTTTGTTACATATGTATCCGTGTGCCATGTTGGTGTGCTGCACCCATTAACTCGTCATTTAGCATTAGGTATATCTCCTAATGCTATCCCTCCCCCCTCCCCCCACCCCACAACAGTCCCCGGAGTGTGATGCTCCCCTTCCTGTGTCCATGTGTTCTCATTGTTCAATTCCCACCTATGAGTGAGAACATGTGGTGTTTGGTTTTTTGTCCTTGTGATAGTTTACTGAGAACGATGGTTTCCAGCTTCATCCAGGTCCCTACAAAGGACATGAACTCATCATTTTTTATGGCTGCATAGTATCCCATGGTGTATATGTGCCACATTTTCTTAATGCAGTCTATCGTTGTTGGACATTTGGGTTGGTTCCAACTCTTTGCTATTGTGAATAGTGCCGCAGTAAACATACGTGTGCATGTGTCTTTATAGCAGCATGATTTATAATCCTTTGGGTATATACCCAGTAATGGGATGGCTGGGTCAAATGGTATTTCTCGTTCTAGATCCCTGAGGAATTGCCACACTGACTTCCACAATGGTTGAACTAGTTTACAGTCCCACCAACAGTGTAAAAGTGTTCCTATTTCTCCACATCCTCTTCAGCACCTGTTGTTTCCTGACTTTTTAATGATGGCCATTCTAACTGGTGTGAGATGCTATCTCATTGTGGTTTAGATTTGCATTTCTCTGATGGCCAGTGATGATGAGCATTTTCTCATGTGTCTTTTGGCTGCATAAATGTCTTCTTTTGAGAAGTGTCTGTTCATGTCCTTTGCCCACTTTTTGATGGGGTTGTTTGTTTTTTTCTTGTAAATTTGTTTGAGTTCATTGTAGATTCTGGATATCAGCCCTTTGTCAGATGAGTAGGTTGTGAAAATTTTCTCCCATTTTGTAGGTTGCCTGTTCTCTCTGATGGTAGTTTCTTTTGCTGTGCAGAAGCTCTTTAGTTTAATGAGATCCCATTTGTCGATTTTGGCTTTTGTTGCCATTGCTTTTGGTGTTTTAGACATGAAGTCCTTGCCCACGCCTATGTCCTGAATGGTATTGCCTAGGTTTTCTTCTAGGGTTTTTATGGTTTTAGGTCTAACATGTAAGTCTTTAATCCATCTTGAATTGATTTTTGTATAAGGTGAAAGGAAGGGATCCAGTTTCAGCTTTCTACATATGGCTAGCCAGTTTTCCCAGCACCATTTTTTAAATAGGGAATCCTTTTCCCATTGCTTGTTTTTGTCAGGTTTGTCAAAGATCAGATAGTTGTAGATATGTGGCATTATTTCTGAGGGCTCTGTTCTGATCCATTGATCTACGTCTCTGTTGTGGTACCAGTCCCATGCTGTTTTGGTTACTGTAGCCTTGTAGTATAGTTTGAAGTCAGGTAGCATGATGCCTGCAGCTTTGTTCTTTTGGCTTAGGATTGACTTGGCGATGCGGGCTCTTTTTTGGTTCCATATGAACTTTAAAGTAGTTTTTTCCAATTCTGTGAAGAAAGTCATTGGTAGCTTGATGGGGATGGCATTGAATCTATAAATTACCTTGGGCAGTATGGCCATTTTCACGATATTGGTTCTTCCAACCCATGAGCATGGAATGTTCTTCCATTTGTTTGTATCCTCTTTCATTTCATTGAGCAGTGGTTTGTAGTTCTCCTTGAAGAAGAGGTCCTTCACATCCCTTGTAAGTTGGATTCCTAGGTATTTTATTCTCTTTGAAGCAATTGTGAATGGGAGTTCACTCATGATTTGGCTCTCTGTTTGTCTGTGATTGGTGTACAAGAATGCTTGTGATTTTTGTACATTGATTTTGTATCCTGAGACTTTGCTGAAGTTGCTTATCAGCTTAAGGAGAGTTTGGGCTGAGACGATGGGGTGTTCTAGATATAAAGTCATATCATCTGCAAACAGGGACAATTTGACTTCCTCTTTTCCTAATTGAATACCCTTTATTTCCTTCTGCCTGATTGCCCTGGCCATAACTTCCAGCACTATGTTGAATAGGAGTGGTGAGAGAGGGCATCCCTGTCTTGTGCCAGTTTTCAGAGAGAATGCTTCCAGTTTTTGCCCATTCAGTATGATATTGGCTGTGGGTTTGTCATAGATAGCTCTTATTATTTTGAGATACGTCCCATCAATACCTAATTTATTGAGAGTTTTTAGCATGAAGGGTTGTTGAATTTTGTCAAAGGCCTTTTCTGCATCTATTGAGATAATGATGTGGTTTTTGTCTTTGGTTCTCTTTATATGCTGGATTACATTTATTGATTTGTGTATGTTGAACCAGCCTTGCATCCCTACCAGAGGTACAAGGAGGAACTGGTACCATTCCTTCTGAAACTATTCCAATCGATAGAAAAAGAGGGAATCCTCCCTAACACATTTTATGAGGCCAGCATCATCCTGATACCAAAGCCTGGCAGAGACACAACCACAAAAGAGAATTTCAGACCAATATCCTTGATGAACATTGACACAAAAATCCTCAATAAAATACTGGCAAACCGAATCCAGCAGCACATCAAAAAGCTTATCCACCGTGATCAAGTGGTCTTCATCCCTGGGATGCAATACCCCATTTTAAAAGTGAAACAAAATTAAATGAGCAAACAACAAAACTCACTGAGAGAACAAATGATTAAGAATCATCAAATTTTGAAACTAGAAGGAGTTTTAAAGGACATCTAGCTGACCTAGCTCACTTTCCCAAGGGTAAAACAGGCTCAGAGGAAGAGGTCAATGAGTGAGACCAGTCCACTCCACAATGTTATACAAACTTCAGTGTGACTTAAAAGCACTGCAGAGCTTGTTAAATAGGCAGATTCATGGGCTACTTTTACAGTGATTCTGATTTGGTTAGGGTGAGAGGTGGGACACAGGAATATGCCATCTTAATAAGCTCTTCATGTGTTCTGATGAAGATGGTCCTTCTTCAAATCACCTATTTCAGAGCAGGATTATCATTGTGAAAATGGATGGTCATGAAGAAGCTAACGTACATGCAGTATATGTAATATTACAGAATGGTAATTAGTTCAGTCTGGGATACTGTCAGGTCAGGGGTCCCAAGAGGTAAACCTTAATATGTCATTATATCCCACAAACCCCTAGGATCATCATCAGTAACTCATTGCTCAGTCACCTGTGAATCTAACAAGATCTCCTATTTCCTCAAACACTTTAACATTTTAATCTTGGGGATAGGAATTTTGTTGGGTTTACTACCTACTGGAGCACTTCTGAAAAATGGGAAACAGGCTGGACATGCCCCAGCCCTCCAACTTGGTAAACATTTTAGACACATAGTCGTCTCAAAGTCTTAGAGATGAAAGGATTTAGAGGCCACCCAGTCTTCACTCAGTGAAAGAATGTCACATGCCATTGGAAATATTTTTTTTCAGATGTTTCTCGACAAGATCCACCCTACCTGACCATCTTTGTGAAAATTACCACCCCTTCCCAGCATTTCCATTCCTTTAATCCGTTCTACTAATTCCTTTTTCATCAGACTTATTACTTTGTAAGATAACATATAATTCATATTGATTATATCTATGTTTCTTTTCTTTTCCTCTCTATATAGAATGTGAGTTCCATGAGGAAGAGGGCAGGGATCTTGATTTTGTTCCCTGCTGTATTCCCAAGGCGTAGAATGAAGACTGACACATAGTAAGTTCTCAATAAATATTTGTGGAATGTTGAATTATTTATTTATATAGGGTTGCATAGTCTCTGATTAGATCTTCACAGTGACAGGTTTGTTTATTTATAGTTCTTGTCTGATTGCTTTTGCAAGTATTTATAGTATTGTATTGAATAGAAGTGAGAACAGGCATCCTTTCTTGTACCAGATCTCTTAGGAAAAGCTTTCAATCTTTCTCCAATGATTGTAAAATTAACTGTGGGCTTTTCATAATTGGCCTTTACTACATTGAGGAAATTTCTTTATTTACTTATTTTGTTAAGAATTTTAATATGAAAAGATGTTAAATTTTGTTAGATGTTTTTTCTGCATCTGTTGAGATGATCATCTGTTTTTAATTTTTTATTTTGTTAATGTAATGCATCACATTGATTGATTTGTACATGTTAAGGCAATCTTGCATCCCAGTGATAACTCCAAATTGGTCATCATGTATAATCTTTTGGATGTGTTATCAAATTCGATTTGGTAGTATTTTGTTGAGAATGTTGTATCTATGCTCAAAAGAGCTATTGGCCTGTAGTTGTCTTTTATTGTGATGTCACTGTCTGGCTTGGGTGTCAGGGTGATTCCGGCCTTTAAATGGGATTGGAAGTATTCCCTCTCCTGTTTTTTGGAAGACTTTAAAAATAATTCATATTAATTATTTTTTGAATGTTTGATAGAATTCAGCCATGAAGCCATCTGGTCCTGGGCTTTGCTTTGGTGACAGGTTTTTTATTACTACCTCAATCTCTTCATTTGTAGTCTGTTCAGACTTTCTATTTCTCCCAAGTAAGTTGTGTGTCTCTAAAAAATTATCCATTTACTCTAGGTTATCCAGTTGATTGGCATATAATTAATCACAATTGTCCCTTATGAGTCTTTTTTCTGTGAGGTATTTATTGTAACATCTCCTTTTCATTTCTGATTTTATTTATCTTCTCTTCTTTTTATATTTTAGTCTGGCTAAAGGTTACTACATGTTGTTTATATTTTCAAAAAAGTCATCTCTTAGTTTTATACATTTTTTCCTAGTTTTTGTATACACTGATTTTTTTTCCGATCTTTATTATTTTCTTTATTTTAATAACTTTGGATTTAGTTTGTTTTATTATTTTACTAGATTCTTGAGGTATAAAATTAGATTGTTTATTTGACATCTTTTTAAATTTTTAATTCATGTGGTACGTATTAGGTGTATATATTTATGGGATACATAAGATGTTTTAATATAGGCAAACAATGTGTAATAATCACATTATGAATAATGGGATATTTATTCCCTCAAGCATTAATCCTTTGTGTTACAAACAGTCTAATTATTCTCTTTTAGTTGTTGAAAATTTACAATTAAATTATAATTGAGCATGGCTGCTCTGTTGTGCCATAAAATAGTCAGCTTTATTTGTTATTTGTAAGTATACTTTTTGAAATTATTAAGCATCCCCATATTCTCCCATCCTGCTACAACTCTTCCCAGCCTCTGGTAGCTATCTATATTAATCTGTTCTCAAACTACTGTAAAGATACTATCTGAGACTGTGTAATTTCTGAAGAAAGGAGTTTAATTGACTCACAGTTCCACATGGCTGGAGAGACCTCAGGAAACTTAAAATTATGGCAGAAAGCAAAGAGGAAGCCAGGCACGTCTTACATGGTGGTGGAAGAGAGAGCTAGCACAGGAGGACCTGTGACTTTTAAACCATCAGATCTTGTGAGAACTCCCTCACTATCATGAGAACAGCATGGAGGGAAACCGCCCTCATGATCCAATCACCTTTCATCAGGTCCTGCCTTGGACACATGTTGTGGGTTACAACTCTAGATGAGATTTGGGTGGGGACACAGATCTCATCCATGTCATTCTTCCTGTGGCTCCTCCCAAATCTCATGTCCCTTTGACATTTCAAAACCAATCATGCCTTCCCAACAGTCCCCCAGCCAGAGTCTTAACTCATTCCATCATTAACTGTAAAGTCCAAGTCCAATGTCTCATCTGAGACAAGGCGTCACTTCCGCCTATGAGCCTGTAAAATCAAAAGCGGGTTATCCAATTTGTCCAATTTTGCTTTGGTTGCCTGTGCTTATAGAGTATGGCTCAAATATTTTTTGCACAGGCCAATCTCCTAGAGAGTTTCCCCAATGTGTTCTTGTAGTAGTTTCACACCTTGATGTCTTAGATTTAAGTCTTTAATCCATTTTGATTTGTTTTTGTATATGATGAGAGAGAGGAGTCCAGTTTGATTATTTTGCATATGGATATCCACTTTTCCCAGCATTATTTATTGAAGAAACTGTCTTTTCCCTAGTGTATGTTCTTGGCACCTTTTTCAAAATCAGTTGACTGAAAGTGTTTGAATTTGTTTCTGGATTCTCTCTTTTGTTGCGTTGGTCTAAGTGTGTGTGTGTGTTTTTTTTAATGACAGTACCATGTGATTTTGATTACTGTATTTCTGTAGTATTATTTGAAGTTTGGTATTGTAATTCCTCCAGGTTTGTTTTCTTTGATTCAAATGGCTTTGGATATTCTGGATATTTTGTGGTTCTATGTAATTTTATTTCTGTGAAAAATGTCATTGGTATTTTGATAGGGATTGCATTGAATCTCTAGATTGCTTTGGTTAGTATATTTTGACAATATTGATTATTCCAATCTATGAACATGGAATAACTTTCCATTTTTTGTATCCTTTTCAATTTCTTTCATCAGTGTTTTATAGTTTTCATTATAGATATTTTTACTTTTTGGTGAAGTTAATTCCTAGATTTTTAAATTTATTTGTGGTTATTGTGAGTATAATAACTTTTTTATTTATTTTCCACATTGTTCTCTGTTGGCATATACAAATGCTACTGGTTTTGTGTTTTGATTTTGTATCCTGTAACTTTACCAAGTTTGTTTTTCAGTTCTTATAGTTTTTTGTTGAGTCTTCATGTTTTTCCAAACATGTGTTCATATCATCTGCAAACATGGATATTTTGACTTCTTCCTTTAGGGTTTGGATGGCCTTTATTTCTCTTGTCTGATTGCTCTAGCTAGGACATCCAGTACTATGTTTAACAACAGTGTTTAAACTGGGCATCCTTGTTACGGTCCAGATCATACAGGAAAGGCTTTTAGTTTTTCCCAATTCAATATAATACCAGCTGTGGGTCAGTCATAGATGGTTTTTATTCTGTTAAGGTATGTTTCTTCTATCCTCAGCTTTTTGAAGGTTTTTATGATGAAGGGATGTTGAATTTTATCAAATGCTTTTTCAGCATCAATCGAAATGATCATTTTTTTTGTCCCTCAGTCTATTGATATATCACATTGATTGACTTGTGTATGTTAAACCATCATTGCATCCAAGGGATAAATCTGACATGGTCATGATAAATAATCTTTTTAATGTATTGTTGAATTCATTTTGGTAGTGTTTTTTTGAGTATTTTTGGATCAATATTTATGAGAGACATTGGTCTGTAGTTTTCTTTCTTTGATGTATCTTTGTCTGGTTTTGTTATCAGGGTAATACCGGCCTCATAGAACGAGTTTAGAAGTATTCCCTTTGCTCTGTGCTTCTCTTTCTTGCCACCTTGTGAAGAAGGTGCCTTTCTTCCCCTTCACCTTCTGCCAGGATTATAAGTTTCCTGAGGGCTCCCCAGCCATGCGAACTGTGAGTCAATTAAACCTGTTTCCTTCATAAATTACCAAGTCCTGGGCAGTTCTTTATAGCAGTTTGAGAATGGGCTAATACAACCTCTTTGTTGTCTGTAGTCTGGAGAGACTCAAGAATGCAGAGCACTGTCAATTCTTAGAGCAAGGTGATTTTGTAGCCAAGACTGCAAGGGACAGCTGCAAACATTGGAGCATGTGTTGTGTAGACAAACTATTTCCAGGACAACCTAGAGAACTGGATTTATGACTTGAGTGAACAAGGAGCAAAGGCATGGAGAGTGCCATACTCTCTTTCAGGCATGTGGATGTCTATTGTTTATCTGCCCTGTTGGATTCCAGATGTAGGCTGACCTGACCCTCCAACAGCTGTTGGAAAAGTGTGTCAACATACCCCTTTCTAGGGAGAAGCTATGAGCTGAGTGTTTTAATCCATTTCCTCTGCACTCATCCTGGGTGCTACAGCCACTAGAAATACTCACATGCCCCATTCAGAACTACCTCTTTATTCTGTATGGTCCAGAGAAACTCAGGAATGCAGAGTCCCATTCACTCCCAGAACCAGGTGATTTAAGAATCAAGACCTTTAGAGAGGACTACAAAAGTTGTTGTGTCATATGTGTGGTTCAAATGCATCCCTCCTCAGGGAAAAGCTGGGATTAGGGGAATGCATATTTTAAGAAGATAAATGGTCTAAGTAGCATTTTATTTGCATATGATTTTTTCATACATATTTTAATTATCTGAATCCTAGGCCTATACTAGGCAAATTTGGATGGCTGCCCAGGTCACAGCAATTTCCCCAGGGGCTATGTCATTGACGCACCCACGTGCTTCTTTAGAGAAACAATTCACCCTCCCTTGTCTAATCATATAGGCCCAAATGGAAGCTCTGTGACCCCATGTCCATAACCCCAATGATTGGGCTAATTAATGGTCACCGTACCACACCGCTAATGCATTGATTAGTCCAGAGGGTGGACATATGACTCAACCTATATTCACTGAGGATTTTCAAATTATAAATTAGAGGAAGAAGCCCAGTTTTATCTCTGTCACAAGTATGTAAGAGTGCAAACACAAAAGTTAATATTGGAAAAGTTCTCAACCATATAATGATACACTGAATGAACAAAGCTTGCAGTGATAAGTCATGAGATGACCAGGCTGGCTGATAAAGTTGTGATAGCAAATGAATCTCTACTGTAACTCAGTCCCATTCTCCAACTTCTTAGTTAATTGAGCCCTGGTTACTTTGATATTTTAAACCAAAACCAACAATCTAAGGAGTTTTGACTATTTTGATGGAAAAAAATGAAGTTTCTCATTAATTATATGCATACTATCCTAAGCAGTTGAAAGCCTTTCTCTTAACATTTTAATTGTGAATTGGTTTAAGTTGCATAGACACAGCCAGAGGATTTGCATCATGATATTGTTTTTTGTCAAGCTATATTGGATGTTGACCTTGACTTATCCAATGTGTGAATGTGTCCATAACAATTTCAATTTCTTCACAGAAGAATGTTTTTTTTTTTGTTTTGTTTTGTTTTGAGATGGAGTCTCACTCTGTCACCCAGGCTGGAGTGCAGTGGCGCTATCTCGGCTCACTGCAAGCTCCGCCTTCCAGGTTCACGCCATTCTCCTGCCTCAGCATCCCGAGTAGCTGGGACTACAGGTGCCCACCACCACGCCTGGCTAACTTTTTGTATTTTTAGTAGAAACGGGGTTTCACCGTGTTAGCCAGGATGGTCTCAATCTCCTGACCTCGTAATCCGCCCACCTTGGCCTCCCAAAGTGCCGGGATTACAGGTGTGAGCCACGGCGCCTGGCCTGGAAGAATGTTTTAACTATGTAGACAATTTCTTAGTAAAAATTAATTTATCTTACAAAGAACACTAAAGTATTAGTGGAATATTATTATTTAAATAGTAAAATTTGAAGAGTGGGATCTAGCTGGTAGTATGACATAGGATAAACATAATGAATAACATTTATTTTTATTGTAATAAATTGCTTTGGCATGATTAATCTAATTTTTGCATGTAATAATAGAATTCTATGATTGAAGTATTTATTATTAAAGGGACTGACTAACGGTGTGACATCACAAATAACTATCAATGACTAATAAAAAATGAGAAAAATGTTTAGATAGTTTTCTAATGGGACATTTGTTTTTATCCTAAAAAAAAAAGCCACAAAGAGCCATAACTCCACAATACCACCACCACAGCTATACTGCTGAACAGGTCCCCCACCAGGTTCTCACAGTGAAAATCAAAGAAAAATCCTCTCCTGCTTTTCAGCAGAGGCTAACCACTTAGAAATCTGAATGTTCTCTTCTCAGTCACAGAGACTTACTCCCAAGGGAAACTACTTTACCAGAGACAGTTCATTATAAGGAAAGGTCAATTAGTCAACTGGACCCCCTCTAGCCTTCACATATTACATAGGAGAGATAAAAATATAAAAAACTCTTCTGAAGGTCAGCTTAGGAATTCAGGCCCACTAAAGGAACTCTAAAATTTAATCACAATATTATCAAACAATGTCCTTTCGGAGTACCTTGCCATCACATAAACAGGGCTCCAGTATAAAACAGTAGTTTACACCTGAGAGATCTACAAAAAAACAGACATTATTTAAGAAAGAATGTCTAAGGAAAACTGAATAAAACAGAAAAGACAGTAATAATTACAGCAGGTGAAATGGAAGTCTCTGATGCATACAGCTACAGTGAACATTAAGCACAACCTAACTTTTGGCCAAATAAACATGAAACTTTACACCAAAGGCCTATTTACCTTAGTTCCTATTATTTTTTGTGACATGATGGGCTTTCAACAACAACAACAAAATTACAAGTCACATTAAAATGCAACACAAACCACCGTCTGAAGCAATAAAACAAAGATCAAAACCAAAACTAGATAAGGCAGAAATTTTTAATGGTCGTAACATGAATCTAAAATGACTATGATTAGTAAGCTAAAAGCTCTAAGTAAACTAGAAACTCTAATGAAAAAATCAAACAACATGCAGGGAAAACTATTTACTATTGAATGAGTCAAAAAATAAAAACAAATGCCAGAAAATGTAAAAAGTAACAGAAATAACCAATGTTTTGATGTTTTCATGAGTAGAATGTTCTCAGCTGAGGAACGCTTCAGTGAGATTAGACATGTCAACAAAAGCTTCCAACACTGAATATAAGAAAAAAATAATTTTTAAAAAATAAATGGAATATCCAAGAACTGTGAAACACTTTTAAAAAGGTATTAGATAGGTATAATAAGGATATCAAAAGTAGAAGAGAGATAATAGCAGAAGGAATCATTTTTTCCAAAATTGATGACAGATATGAAACTGTAAACTCAGAATGTACATAATTATATATATATAATTATTTATATATATACACCCACGTACACACAGACATACACACAAACACATATCTAAGTATAGAGTATTTAACAAAAAAAACTTGAAATAAATCGAAGTGAGGGAGCAGATTAACCATAAAACAACAAAGACAAGAATTACATTCTCTTCAAAAACATGCAAGCAAGAAGAGAACAGTGAAAATTGTGTTGAAAGAAAATGTAAAGCACCAGTCTATAATTACATACCCAGTAAAATTATCACTCGAAAGTGAAGAAGAAATAAACTTTTTCAGATAAGCAAAAACTGAATCAATTTGCTGCTGGTAGTATTGCCTTGCAAGAAATTTTTATAAAAATATTCTTCAGAAAAAAAGGAAAATTATATAGGTTAGCAACTCAGATTTACTTGAAAAAGGAGAAGCATTAGAAAAGAAATAAAGCTAAAATTAAATATTTTATTTTTATTATTCTTAGTTGGTATAATCATTGTTCAAAATGGTAATAAAAACGTACTGAGAGATTATAGTTTATAGATAAGTAAAAGGAATGACAGCAATATTATGAGAGACAGCAGGGAGGAAAAAGAAATACTCTGTGATAAGGTGTCTGTATTACTCATGAGGAAACATGGTGGTATTTGAATGTGAACTTTGATTAGCTTCAAATGTATATTGATAACTCTAAAAGTAGTTTGTAATGTAAACTTTATAGACTAAGAGAAGAGAGAAAATAGAATAATATTAAATGTTCCATTAAAATTAGTGAAGGTAGAAAAGCGGGAAGAACGAGAACAAATGCAATAAACAGAAAACAGTAAGAAATATGATAGATAATAACGCCAAATATCAACCATCTCTTTGAATGTAAATTGTATGCATACATAAATTAGAGAGAGAGAAGACATAAAAAAAAATCAAGATCTAGCTATATGTTGTTTACAAGAAACCAACTGTAGATACAATGACACAAATCAATTAAAAGTACAAGGATGGAGAAATATATATCATTCTAACACCAATGAAAAGAAAGCTGGAATCACTATATTGCCTTCAGACAAAGCATATGTCAGCACAAGGAATGTGATAAGGGATAAAGAGGGGTATTAAATAATGATAAAGAAACCAATCCCATAAAAATACATGATAATCCTTAATATGCATGTACCTAAATAGAACATCAAAATGTGGAACAAAAACTGGTAGAACATTAGGAGGGATGGACCAATCCATTATTATAATTGCAGTCCTTAACAAATCTCAGTCAGGAATTCAAAGGTACAGCAGGCAGATAATCAGTCAGGATATAATTTTATGAAAAATTACCATCAATAAACTTGATCTAGCTGACATTTATAGATTAGTTCATTTAACAACACCAGAATACACATTCTTCTCATACTCATATGGGACAGTAGTCACTCAGGTAAACAACATTCTGGGCCATAGCACATACCGTAACAATTTTAAAAGAATAGAAATCACATAGAGTGGACTCATGGATCACAATTGATTTAAATAAGAAATCAACAATGGAAAGATAGCTGGAAACTGACAAAATACTTAAAAGTTAAAAAACACCCTTCTGTATAATACATGGGACAAAAAGCAAGTTTTGAGGGAAATTTAAAAAGTAAACAAGTATTTTTCAACAGAAGAATGGATGAATAAAATGTACATATTCACAATGGAATACTATTCAGTCATAAGAAAGAATGAAATCCTGTAATTTGTAGCAGCATGTGTGGAACCTAAAGGTCATTTTGCTAAGTGAAATAAGCCAGGCACAGAAAGACAAATATCACATATACTGATTCATAAGTAGAAGCTAAAAAATGTTTATCTCGGGGAGGCAGAGGTTGAATGATAGTTTCCAGAAGCTGGAAAACCTGTGTGTTTTGGTAGGGAGATAAAGAGAGATTTGTTAATGAATAGAAATATGTAGTTAAATAGGAGAAATGGGTTCCAGTGTTCGAAAGCACAGTTGGATAACTGTCGTTAACAATAATATATAGTATATTTCAAAATAGCTAAAAGAGCATATTCAAAATGTTCTCGATAAAAAGAAATGATAAATGCTTGAGATGATGGATATTCTAGGTACCCTGGCTTAATCGTTACACATTGCATTGTATGCATGTATCAAAATATGGCATGTACCCCATCAGTATGTACAAATATTATATATCCATTAATCTTTTTGAAAAGTGAAGTAAATAAAATACAACTTCTTAAATTTGTAGGATGTTCCCCCACCCTATAGTAAAAAAAAATTTGTTGAATGCATAAAATAAGTACATAGAGGAAAATTTAAAGGTTAATTTATGGCATTGAATTAGTATTTTGAAAAGGAAGAAATATCTAAAATCAATAACCTAAACTTCCATTTTAGGAAACTATAAAATAATGTGTAATAGAAGCTTACAGCAAACAAAAGAAAAGAAATAGTAAAAATTATAGCAGAAGTCAGTGAAATTAAAATCAAGAAAACAACAAAGAAAATCAGCCAACAAAAAGCTGGTCCTTTGAAAAGATCGGTAGAATGTATCAACCTCTAGGTAGGCTAACAGAGGAAAAAAGAGAGAGAACACAAATTACTGATATCAGAAATGAAAAATGAGTTATCACCACTGATCCCATGAACATTTAAGAGAATAACAAAGAAATACTATGAATAACTCTAAGCCTACAAATTTGATAACTTAGATGAAATTTACCAATTCTTTAAAAGACACAAGCAAAGAAAACTCCCTCAAGGAGAAATACATACTATTTAATACTTTTATAATAATATTTAATACATCTATTAAATAAATCGAATCAATAACTAATAACCTTTCAAAGAAATAATCAGGTCCAGATGGTTTCACTGGTTAATTCTAGCAAACACTTAAGCCAGAAATGACACTAATACTCTTCAATCTCTTCCAGAAAATAGAAGCCAAAGGGATACAATCGAACACATTCTGTGAGTCCAGCATTACACTAATACTAAAACCTAGTAAAGATATGAGAAAGGAAAATTACACACTAATATTTCATAAACATAAATGTAAAAATTCTGAAAATTATTGGCAAATCAAATCCAACCACGTATTGAAATAATTATACAAAATGACCAGTGGAGTTTTCTCCCCAATATGCAAGGCTATTTTAACATTGAAAAATTAATTAATGTAATACATTATATTAACATAATAAGAAAATGCATATGATCATATATTCTCAGCTGCAGAATAATCCACTTTTGATTTTTAAAATCAGCAAACTGGGAATGAGAGGAATATCCACAACCTGAGAAGGAACATCTACACAAAACCTGCAGCTAATACTACACTTAACAACGAGAAACTATACCCTTTCTCCCTAATATACTGAACAAGACAAATACCTTCCCTCTCATGGTTCCTATTCAACATTGTACTGCAGGTCTAACTGATGCAATAACACAAGAAAAGAAAATGAGATCTATACAGATTGGGAAAGGAGAATAAAAACTATCTTTGTTCACAGATAGCATGACTATCGATATAAAAATTCCCAAATAATCTGAAACTAAAACACCTCCTGGAACTCATAACCAGTTACAGCAAGGTTTCAGGATGCAAAGTTAATATATAAAAGTCAATTAATTCCTTATACACCAGCAATGAAAAAGTGTAATTTGAAATTATAAGTACAACACCCTTTACGTGATAACCAACTCTTTCCAATGTGATCTGTAGATTCAATACAATTTCATGTAAAGTCTCAGCCAGTTATTCTGTGGATATTTACAAATTGGTTCTAAAGTTTATATCAAAAGGCAAAAGACCCAGCAATAGCCAACTCAATACTGAAAAAAATAAATAAACGAAGTCTGAAGACTTCAAGACTTACTATAAAGCCATAATAATCAAGACAACGCAGTATTGGCAAAAGAATAGACACATAGATTAATAGAACAAAAACGAGAGCTCCATAATTGACCCACCTAAATATCATCAAGTTATCTTTGACAAAGATGCAAAGGCAGTTCAATGGAGAAGGATAATCTTTTCAGCAAATGGTGCTGGGAAAACTGAACTTTGACATAAAAAAATTCTAGACACAACATCTCACACTTTTAACAAAAACTAACTTAAAATGGAACACAGACCTAAATATAAAATTTCTAAAAAAAATGACCCAGGCAAAAATATAGGTAATCTTGAATTTGGCAATGACTTTTGAGACACAACACAAAAAGCATCATCCATGAAAGAAAAAAAATAAAGAACTTTATTAAAACTAAAAACGTATGCTCTACAAGACATAATTAAGAGAATAGAAAGGCAAGGCAGTAACTTAGAGAAAATATTTGCAAAACACATATTTCATAAAGTACTTGTATACAAAATATTCAAAACACTCTTAGAACTTAATAAGAAAATAAAACAAGTTTTGACATTTAATTAAAATAGGTATATTGTCAAAATCAGGAACAAATTACAGTTTGAACAGCAGATTACACTCAGCCAATGACTGAATTATTGATCTGATGATAGAACTGAATAAATTATTGAGAATGAAGCATGGAAAACTAATTAGATGAAAAAAATTGAAGCGAGAATACACAGAGTAAGAAGGACTACCATGTGTTTATATAAACTTACTAGAAAAGCAGTGGATACAAAGCAGGATACATTAAAAGAACTCCACAAACATTCTATTATTGTAATAAAACTTCAGAAACTCGAAGGCAAAGAGAAGGTCTTAAAAGCAGCTGAGAGTAAAAATGAGTCAGTGGGATTGGATATGGAAGAAACACATCAGTAGTTTCAACAATATTGGCCGGGCGTGGTGGCTCACGCTTGTAATCCCAGCACTTTGGGAGGCCGAGGCGGGCGGATCACGAGGTCAGGAGATCGAGACCACGGTGAAACCCTGTCTCTACTAAAAATACAAAAAATTAGCCGGGCGTGGTGGCGGGCGCCTGTAGTCCCAGCTACTTGGAGAGGCTGAGGCAGGAGAATGGCGTGAACCCGGGAGGCGAAGCTTGCAGTGAGCCGAGATCACGCCACTGCACTCCAGCCTGGGCGACAGAGCGAGACTCTGTCTCAAAACAAAACAAAACAAAACAAAACAATATTAAGTGGTGGTTTCATGAAAATGCTTCATTTTTATCTATCTGTATTCTTGTAAGAAGTGCATACTAAAAACCATTTTATGTTGCTTTCCATACATAATTTTATGTTATTTTCATAAGTGTGTGAGAAAAGTTTTTCACACTTTATAGTGGCGAAAGTGAGCTACATTGATTTTTCCAAAGTCACATATTGGGTAAATAAGGAGGTGAATATAGAACCAAGTATTAGGATTTCTTATGCAGTATGTTCTCTATTAAACCACATTACCTCTCAGAGAGATATCATGTGAAAGAGATAATTTTTTGCCTCCTGCCTCTATATTCAAATTCCTAATAAATACATATTTACAAAACTGACTAAAAGGAAATATACTCATTCTGGCTAAAACCTGACACAAATTATTCACTCAGAAGCTCTATTAAAGCCAAGTAGAAAACCTTATTAAATTAAATTATGTTAAATGTGGGGACATAGCCATAACTACATCAACTATTTGCTTAATTTGAATGTTACTCTAATTTGGCTAAGAATTAATATGTTGTGGAGAATTAATTACGAAAATAAAGGCACAATTGGAGGGTCTTAAAAAATGTAAAATCATTGTTATAAATGACACTGCAAAGTAAATAGATTTAAAAATAACTTAATACCAACTTTTATACATGTTTTAATTCTTATTTCTCTTAAGTGTTTATAGAGGCTCATCTACACTTACTTCCACTTCTGATCACACATCTGGTGAATGGCAGACTTATATTCAATATAAAATTGTAGAATGTTGGCAGTCTGAATTCTAGTCAGGATACTTCCTTTTGTGCTTCTCTACTAAGAAACAACTTTATTTTTTCTTCCATTATTATTGGTGTTTAGTGGTGACTTTTCATTATGATTAGCATTGGAAACAACAGTTCTATTTCTCTGGCAAAAGCGTTTTGAGAAGTCAGAGAAAGGCAAGCTTCTTAAGTTTGTAAAAATTCTTAAATCACCTGCAACATTTTGGTTTTAATGGAATTTGAGGTTGTATCTATCAAGACAAAATAGTCTGAGTATTAAAATAAAGCAAGTTAAATTGTAATTTTGAAAATAATTCATAAAATTACATTAATCAATTGTTAGCCACTTACTCAAAAACATATTTTACTTAAACCTAATGAGTAAGTGTAGAAACAGATAAGTAAATTTAGCATTATTAGTTATCCCTTTTACTTTATCTCAGAATAGGGAATGTTGCAGACATTGATATACCCAACAGGCTAAATGGTTTAATGAAACACATATAAACCATCACACACATACACACAAGTATAACATCTCTTAAATAGCAGATTGTATCTTTTAAAACTCCTAAAAAGACAGGGACGAATATGCTTAAAGTTTCAAAAGACTGAAGCCAAAATTCAATCAAATTCATGTTAAGGCCAGAAAATTTCAAACTTATAATGTAAGGGATGATTGCTTGATTCTAGTTATGAAAATAAGTTGGTCCTTCAGGCAGTTATGTTCTAGACCCAGCTCTAAAATCAAGCCCAGGTAGAGGGAGTTTGTAGATTAAAAGGTGACCCTTAGCCAACATTCATTCAGAAACTGTGGTGCCTTATAAACAATTTTATTGTACAGAAATCACTAAAAACCCCAAAAATTTACCTGTAATAAGTTAATTTACATTCAATGAGATATGCATTTGGAGTTCAATATATACAGATTAAACTGACATCCAGAGCTGTGATTTGTTTAAGCATTGTCAGCACCTTTAGAGTTGTTAATCTGCTGTTATGGCATCTATAGTCAGTTGGTAGAACAACTCCAGTAACAAAATATTAACTTATAATATTAAGAATAGACAGTAAGCACTTATCACTAATACTTTTTAAACATGATCACTATAGCACTTTGCATTTGATTTAATCAAGGTGGATAGTGTGAAGGCTTGGAAATAATGAGTTAAAAGACCTAAATTTATGTTTGGAATGATTTTTTTACTTGCTTTGCATGCTTTAGGAGAGTCATATGAAATCTGCATCTCAATTTCCTCATCAGTAAAATTGGAGTAATAGCCGCCCTTAAAGTTTACATATAAAATCATGAAAATGAAAACACTTGAATAAATGAAAATTTCTACTCAAATGTAAACCATCATGATTATCAGTTATGTTATCTGTGCTACATTTACTTTATTTTTTGATGCTGTATCCGACTTAGACAACAGCGTGACACAATTTGGATGCGATGCACAGTAGATTATTTAGGAGAAAAGAAAAGGCCACTATCATGACATTTTCTGTAACCGGGCCCTTTAAAATATCACTAACTTCTCTAATCAAGCAGTACAGTGAATTTCTTCACTTCTTCAATCTGGGATGGCCTTGTAACGCTTAAACCAATAAACAGTGGTGTTCTGATAAATGATAAATAATCTGCTCTCCTCAAAAGTCTTGATTGGTAGCATTTGCTGATTTCTAAAATGTAAGTATTCTCCCATGGCCAACTTCAAGGTACCTACATGTCCTCACTGGATGCATAGTTGTGAAGAGATGTGTACTATCAGCTCTCATGGTTTGATACAGGATAGCACCAGTATGCTACCGCGAATAGAATGTGGTGGAAATGACAGTGTTCCACATCGACCCCAAACTTCAAGAGATATTGACAGCTACTGCTCCCTCTCTTGGAACTCTGCCCAGCTGTCATGTGAATAAGCCCAGTAAAACATCCTACATGAAGAAAGACAGCTTACCCAATTACTCCCTTTGCCCCAGCCAACAGTTGATCAGTCTCCAGTGCAGAGCCACCTAGCTGATTTACAGATGACTGCAAATTTATAAGGGAGCTTTAATACAACCAACAAGCTGAGCTCATCCCCAAATGTTAATCAGCAGAATGGTATATTAATAAATATTTGTTGCCTCAAGCCACTGAATTTTTTCGTGTTTTTTTACACATCAGTAGATACCCACACCTTATATTATTGAATATTATCTCATAGCAATGGGGATCAGTTTCTTGTACTCTTTGATCTTGGGAATAATTTATCAATAAAATATATATGTATATGAGCTGAGAGCATATTTTGAGTACTGACATAGATATTTAAACCTGAAATCCATCTTTCAGCTTGAACGTATTGATAATAGAATACTTACCAGTTATATATTTCTGTTGAATATTTTGATATAAAATACAAATGACTAAAAAATACTAAAGATCTAATAAAATATACTAATGAAGAACATCACATAAAGCAACACTCTTAATTTTTTGTATCCTCTTTCCAACCCTAAGAGTTGACAACTGAATGTGATAACCACTCTACCCAAAGGTATAAATGGAACCTTTTAAAATAATGAATAATTAAAAACTAACTCTATAACCAAACCAAGCATATGTCTCCATGGAGCTTTCCAAGAGCAAATGCTTAAAAAAGAAAATATTCAATTTTTCTTTATAAAGTACACATTTAAAAATAGACAAAAGTGTACTTTTGCTTTTTTATTCCTGGAGTTATATAATTTACAAAAATGTTTAGAAAGATTTTATACTGTGCTGCCAAGCTAACTTCAGAGATTCTAAATTTGGTGGACTTTTGTTCCAAAGAGTTAAAATTACCTGACATAGAACTAATTTCTAATCATTATCTTTTTCTTCTCTAGTATAGTGACCTTGTAAGGAAAGACGTTTTTAAAAAATTATAAGGGTAGTTTCTCTCCCATATGCTAGAAATGCTAAATGATATTGCCACTTAAAACCAACTGGTTCAAAGTAAATACCATTGTTTATACACATCCAACAAATTGTGCCTCTACTCATAGATCTGATGGAGTTGTGTAACATAAGTAGCCAATTAGAGGCAAGATGTTCACAATGAATGAACTTTCTTGGGTTACACTGTGTATAATTACCTAACCATTTATTCATAACATTAACTGAGTGATAACTTAGTAGTAACTGTAAGCAATTCCTTTTAATAAAATATGTAATGATATGATGACATGGATTAGTCATATTAGGTATTGTTTTAATTTATTTTCACACTGCTATAAAGATACTACAGACTGGGTAATTTATAAAGAAAAGAAGTTTAATTGACTCAATTCTACATGGCTAGGGAGGCCTCAGGAAACTTAAAATTATGGCAGAAAGCACAGGGGAAGGCAGGCACGTTTTACATTGAAGCAGGAGAGAGAGGGCACAGGTGAAACTGCCACTTTTACATCATCAAATATCATAAGTACTCCCCCACTATCATGAGAACAGCATGGAGGAAAACTGTCCCCATGATTCAATCACCTCCCACCAGGTCCTTTCCTAGACACATGGGGGTTGATTGATATTTGACAGCTGCCTGTAGAACAAATTTTTATTGAAAAATTATAATTTTTTAATAACAAATGTATCTGGGAATAATGAAAGCTTGATAGCTTTGGTGACTAAAATTTTTAGGTTAGTCATCAAAATTGCAAAAGAGTTTGTATATTTCTTGGAGTGCTCCCTAAAAACAGTTTATTTTGTCCTTCTGTTGTGTTTCATTAGGAGGTGGACCAATGATTCAACAAATATTGCATTAATACCACCAATTTTTCCTCAGGCTACAGATATGAATTCAAAGCAACAAGAATATGGTGAAGCCAAAAAACAAACTTCTCTCTTCTGAGCTATCAGTGGGGATCACTGCTAAATAAATATGAATATAGACATTGACATGGATTGTGAGAGCAGCTGCAAAAGCTTGATAGATCTGCCTGGGTGGCAACATGTAGCCTTTGCCTGTGATACAAAATTCTGACTGAAAGTTAAAAACTTTGAAAAGTATTCAGATGCTTTGTCAAAACAGCACCAACATTTCAAAATTCAGAAAACTTTTAATTGCTTACACTATTAGCTAACTTAGTCTCATGATCTTTAAGATAAAAGAGGAAGACAGAGTCCCAGTTTGATTGCCAGATATATGTAACCACAATACCCTATCGTTGATACATACCAGCTTCCATTACAAGGCTTAGCAGTTACACAACGGTCAGTAAGGAAGGGCAGTTATTTATCTCAATACAGAGAACAATGTGTGACTGCTAAGCAGTACAGGCCACAATTCTACCGGATGAAAAGCCTACTTGCATAGTAAGTATAAGATTGTTTTAGCCAGTAACTTTAAGTCTGAACTCCATGCAGTTAGCACAGAGATTCTGCTCTCAGATGCCTGTTGAAATAAATTGACTAGTAAAACAGAATTTGAAGATACTGTCAGAAATAGAAGGTAGCACTTCCTCTGGGTGATTTTTCTTTGCAGCAGGTCATCTGACACAGTTAGGAGTAGTTTTATTAATTCTGAGTTAATCTTAGGGTACTACAGCTGACTTGTTCTGACAAAAAGTAAATAGCTGGGTCAACTTTGGTCAGGTATAGCCAGGAACCTAGAAATGTCTGCTTTTACCATTCTAAAAGTAGTATGACAGACACCAAATATTTTTAAAGGTGAAATATTTTCCAAAGAAAGCATCCGACTCTCCATTTCTCTTGTAATAAAATCCAGAGCCTTTATCAGGCTAACACGACCTATATTATCTGATCTCTCCCCCCATTTCCAGCCACATTTTCTGTCATTCTCTCTGCCCCTTCATTCAGTCATATCCATGGAGAGGCCCTTTTTAGAATTCCCCAGAATCCTGTCTCTTACAATTAAATTATCTTGGATGACTTCGAACTTCCCCTTTGGTAACGTTTCCACTTTTTTTTTTAACATCCACCTCCCCCACTAGACTGTAACTTCCTTAAGGGCTTAAATGATTTCTCATTTACCATTTTGTCCATAGCAAATAGCACATTGCTTGGATTGTAGCAGTCCCCTTGGTAAAAATTTATTAAAATCATGAATAAATGAATAAATCCATGAAGAATTTAATGAGTAAAGTTGGGTTCTGCTTTATGTTCAGGACAAACAAAAATATAGGGTGACAAAGCATCCTGCTTTGCCTGAAACTGAGAGGGATCCCAGAATGTGGGTCTTTCAGTTTTAAAACTGGGACAGTCCCAGGTACTCCCAGATGAATTGGTCACCCATGTAGTGACCATGGCTTTCTGAGAATAGAAATGTTCAATAGTCAATCAGATTTTGTAGACACATTTCTCATGTTTCTTCCTGATTGCCTGCCCATACAAAAACAGAAAAAAAATGTTTTTTCCTCAACAGCAGATATTACGAGGCCTGAGCTTCCGAAATAATTGGATATAACCTCATCATTTCCTCTTCCTTTTAGCTGAATTACAATAAATATTAGTGATTTTCTGTTTTATAGTGGATTCATCTCAATGATTTTATAGTGGATTCATCTCAATGCCCTGGTTTTATAAAAATCTGGGGTTGGGACCAATTCTTTTTATTTATTTTTTTTTGAGACGGAGTCTCGCTCTGTCGCCCAGGCTGGAGGGCAGTGGCGCGATCTCGGCTCACTGCAAGCTCCGCCTCCCGGGTTCACACCATTCTTCTGCCTCAGCCTCCCAAGTAGCTGGAACTACAGGCACCCGCCACCACACCTGGCTAATTTTTTGTATTTTTAGTAGAGATGGGGTTTCACCGTGTTAGCCAGGATGGTCTCGATCTCCTGACCTCATGATCCACCGGGACCAATTCTTTTTTGTTGTTGTTTGTTTCACCTCAGGTGATCTGCCCTCTTCAGCCTCCCAAAGTGCTGGGATTATAGGCATAAGCCACCACGCCCAGCTGGGACCAATTATTATTGTATATCCACCCTTACATGTATCCTAAAATATTAAAAATTATAAAAACTCATCTTACAAATGGGTTGAAGTGATAATAGATTTTGATTCTAGAAAAAAAAGCTATGTGGATCAACATACAAAATCATTTCATAAAATCTTCTTGTGAGTAAAAATAAGGCAAAAATAAGACAAAATAATTGATAATGACTTCAAGCACCTTATTAATTTTACAGGTCTTCATAGAATGACAATAAATATCCTGAGGTATATGTTCTGAAATTGGCTAAATTACACTTAACTTAGAATATTAATTCACTTAAAAACACCTTTATTTTTACTACAAAAAGCATTACTTGGAACAATTTTATATTTTAAAAAATTTTCTCCAGTATGTGGTGTATGATACGTTCCAATAGCTATTGTGGCTTGAATTAAAGGATTAGATTAGTTATATGAGTTAAAATAGGGCAAGGTAATTCTTTTTTAACTTTATTTCAGGTTTGGGCGTATATGTGCAGGTTTTTCCTATAGGTAAACTTGTGTCACAGGGATTTGTTGTACAGATTATGTCATCACCCAGGTACTAAACCCAGTACCCAATAGTTACTTTTTCTGCTCCTCTCCCTCCTCCCACCTGCCATCCTCATGTAGGCCCCAGTGTCTGTTATTGCTCTCTTGGTGTTTATCTGTTCTCTTCATTTAGCTCCCAATTAGAAGTGAGAAAATGCGGTATTTGATTGTCTGTTCCTGCTTAAGTTTGCTAAGGATGATGGCCTCCAGCTCCATCAGTGTTTCCACAGAAGACACAATCTCGTTCTTCTTTATGGCTGCATAGTATTCCATGGGGTACATTTCCCACATTTTTGTTATTCCATCTGTCATTGATGGCCATTTAGATTGATTCCATGTTTTTGCAATTATGAATAGGGCTGCAATGAACATTGGTGTCTTTATGGTGCTGTTTTGGTTACTGTAGCCCTGTAGTATATCTTATTATTTTAAAATAGTTTTTTTCTAGTTCTGTGAAGAACATCATCGGTAGTTTGATAGGAATGGCATTGAATCTGTAAATTGCTTTGGGCAGTCTGGCCATTTTAATGATAATTGATTCTTACTATCTGTGAGCATGGGATGTTTTTCCATTTATTTGTGTTTTCTCTGATTTCTTTGAGCAGTGTTTTGTAATTCTCATTGTAGAGATCTTTTACTTCCCTGGTTACCTGTATTTCTTGGTATATTTTATTCCTTTCATGGCTATTGTGAATGAGATTGCATTTCTAATTTGGCTCTCAGCTTTACTATTGTTGGCGTATAGAAATGCTGGTAATTGGCCAGGCACAGTGGCTCATGCCTGTAATCCCAGCACTTTGGGAGGCCGAGGTGGGCAGATCACGAGGTCAGGAGATTGAAACCATCCTGGCTAACACAGTAAAACCCCGTCTCTACTAAAAATACGAAAAATTAGCCAGGCATGGTGGCCGGCGCCTGTAGTCCCAGCTACTCGGGAGGCAGAGGCAGGAGAATGGCGTGAACCCAGGAGGTGGAGCTTGCAGTGAGCCGAGATCGTACCACTACACTCCAGCCTGGGCGACAGAGTGAGACTCCGTCTCAAAAAAAAAAAGAAAGAAAGAAAGAAATGCTAGTAATTTTTCTACATTGATTTTGTATCCTGAAACTTAGTTGGAGTTGTATATCAGCTGAAGGATCTTTTTGGCTGAGAATATGGGGTTTTCTAGTTATAGATTCACATCTTCTGAAAACAGGGATAGTCTGACTTCCTCTCTTCCTACTTGGATGCTGTTTATTTTTCTTTCTCTTGCCTGATTGCTCTGGCAAGCACTGCCTGTAATATAGTAATATAGTGAATAGGTATGTTTCCCCAATACCTAATTTACTGAGAGTTTTTAACATGAAGAGATGTTGAATTTTATCAAAAAACTTATCTGCATTTATTGAGATAATTATGCCAGTTCTGTCTTCAGTACTGTTTATGTGATGAATCATACTTATGGATTTCCATGTGTTGAACCAACCTTGCTTCCTGGAGATGAAGCCTACTTGATTTTGGTGGGTTAGCTTTTCGATGTGCTGGTGGATTTGATTTGCAAGTATTTTGTTGAGAATTTTTGCATCTGTTTTCATCAAGGATATTAGCCTGAAGTTTTCTTTGTTGTTGTTGTTGTGTCTCTGCCACGTTTTAGTATCAGGATGAAAGTGGACTCAGAGAATAAGTTGGGAGAGGACACCCCTCCTTAACTTTTTAAAACAGTTTCAGTAGGAATTGTACCAGGTCTTCTTTGTACACCTGGTAGAATTTGGCTGTGAATTCATCTGGCCCTGGCCTTCTTTTGTTGGTAGACTATGACTGATTCAATTTCAGAGCTCATTATTGGTCTGTTCATGAATCCATTTCTTTCTTGTTCAGTCTTGGGATGGTGTATGTGTCCAGGAATTCATGTATCTCTTCTATGTTTTCTAGTTTGTATTCATAGAGGTGTTCGTAGTAGTTTCCAATAGTAGTTTTTATTTCTGTGGGGTCAGTGATAACATCCCCTTTGTCATTTCTCATTCTGTTTATTTAGATATTCTCTCTTTATTTTTTATTAGTCTAGCCAGTAGTCTTTTTTTGTTTTCAAGAAAACAATACCAACTCCTGTTTTCTTGATCTTTTGAATGGTTTTTTATGTCTCCGATTTTAGTTCTTTCTAGTCTTCTGATAGCTTTGAAGTTGATTTCTCCCTGCTTCTCCAATTCCTTCAATTGTGATGTTTGGTTATTTATTTGAGATCTTTCTAACTTCTTGATGTTAGTTTTAGTGCTTTAATATTTGATGTTAGGTCTTTAGTGCTATGAATTTTCCTCTTAACACTGCCTTAGCTGTGTCCCAGAAATTCTAGTATGTTGTATTTTTATTCTCATTAGTTTCAAAGAACTTCTTTATTTCTGCCTTAATTTCATTATTTATACAAAGTCATTCCAGAGCATGTTGTCTAATTGTCATATAATTGCATGGTTTTGAGCATTTTTCTTAGTCTTGACTTCTGTTTTTATTGTGTTGTCATCCAAGAAAGGGTTTGGTATGATTTTCATTCTTTTGCATTTGCTTAAGAGTGTTCTATGTCCGATTGTGTGGTCAATCTTACAATATGTGTCATGTGGCAATGAGAAAAATATATATTCTGTTGTTTTGGAGTGGAGAATTCTGTAGAGGTCTATCTGATACATTTAGTCCAATGTTGAGTTCAGGCTCTAAATATCTTTGTTAATTTTCTGCCTCAATGATCTGTCTAATACTCTCAGTGAAATGTTGAAGTCTCCCATAATCATTGTGTGGGAGTCAAAGTCTCTTTGTAGATCTTTATAAAACTTATAAATAGGTTTGTTACCATATTAGATGAATGTATATTTGGGATACTTAGGTTTCCTTGTTGAATTGAAACCTTGACCCTTATGTAATCCCCTTCTTTGTCTTTTTTGATCTTTGTTGGTTTAAAATCTGTTTTGCCTGAAATTAGGATGGCAACCCTAAGTTGCAATTTTTTTTCTAATTTCCATTTGTGTGGCAGAGTTTCCGCCATCTCTGTATTTTGAGCCTATGGGTGTCATTATGTGTGAGATGGGTCTCTTGAAGACAGTATACCATTGGTTCTTCCAGTATACCAGAGGGGCATTTAGCTCTCTTACACTCAAGGTTAGTATTGGTATGCGTGAATTTGATGCTGTTATTTTGTTGTTAGCTGGTTATTATGCTGGCTTGGTTATGTGGTTGTTTTATAGTATCACTGGTCTGTGTATTTAAGTGTGTTTTTGTATTGGCTGGTAGTAGTCTTTTTTATCTATATATACTGCTCCCTTCAAGATCTCTTGTAAGGCAGGTCTGGTGGTAACAAAGTCCCTCACCGTTTGTTTATTGAAAAAGGATCTTATTTTTCCTTTGAATAGGAAGCTTAGTTTGGCTGGATATTAAATTCTTGGTGGATAATTTTTTTTTTCCTTAAGAATGTTGAATATAGGCCTCCAATATGTTCTGGCTTATAGAGTTTAAGCTGAGAGGTCCATTGTTAGTCTGATAGGGCTCCCTTTTTAGGTGAACTGCATTTTTTTCTATCTGCCTTTAACATTCTTTCTTTAATTTCGATCTGGAGAATATGATGATTTTGTGTCTTGGGGGGTTATCTTCTTGTGTAGGATCTTGCAGTGATTTTCTGCATTTTCTGAATTTGACTATTAACTTCTCTAGCAAGATAGCAAGATTGGGAAAGTTTTCATGGATGATATCCTGAAATATGTTTTCCAAGTTATTTACTTTCTCCCTATCTCTTTCTGGGATGCCAATGATTCATAGGTTTGGCCTCTTGACATAATCCAATATTTCTCAGAGTTGTTTCTTTTTCCTTTTCATTCTTTTTTTTCTTTATTTTTGTCTGAATGTCTTATTTCAGTGAGTCAGTCTTCAAGGTCTGAGATTTGTTCCTCAGCTTGGTCTATTCTGCTATTAATACTTATGATTACATTGTGAAATCCTTATGGTGTGTTTTTCAGCTCTGTTAGATCAGTAAGGTTGTTTTCTAGACCAGCTATTTCATATTTCAGCTCATGTATCATTTTATTTTGATTCTTAGTTTCCTTGGATTGGGTTTTGCCATTCTCCAGAGAAAAGTAATTCTACATCAATTTAAAAATTTGTCATGTAGAGATGCAAAAGGTACATTTATACAATGAAAAGACATAAAAGATTTAATTTTTACCTGTCAAGCCATCAAGGATAAGTTACAATATGTTTTACTTTGCATTAATTCTTTTAAAAAATCACAAATTATCACTGAAAAAATAAATGGTAGTATAATCTAATAAATTTCCAAGGAGAGTTATATTCACAGTCATCTTATTTACTATTTTAAACTCAAAGCTTCATGAAGTAAATATCTATATGTTTTATTTGTGTTTTTAAGGCTATAATTCCACCAGATTTTAAAGCCACAGAAACAAGAATAAATAATATATCCATATACTTCATAGAACAATTGAATATATGAAAATATATAGATAAGAAAGCACCTTCTTCAAACAAAACATAGAGGCCAAATAATTATTTTTATAGCACATCTGAAGAATAAAAGCAGGCCGGGCGTGGTGGCTCACGCCTGTAATCCCAGCACTTTGGGAGGCCGAGGTGGGCAGATCACGAGGTCAGGAGATCGAGACCACGGTGAAACCCCGTCTCTACTAAAAATACAAAAAATTAGCCAGCCGTAGTGGCGGGCACCTGTAGTCCCAGCTACTCAGGAGGCTGAGGCAGGAGAATGGCGTGAACCCGGGACGCGGAGCTTGCAGTGAGCCGAGATTGCACCACTGCGCTCCAGCCTGGGTGACAGAGTGAGACTCCGTCTCAAAAAAAAAAAAAAAAAAAAAAAAAAAAGAATAAAAGCAAAGAGCTGCTAATAGTCCAGTAGCTAATCTTAATATTTAGTGGAAGGCAGAATTATTTGAAGAACATGTTGAAAATGTGCATGTCTCTTTCCACCCCAGAACCCCAAATCATAATCCGTAGGGCTGGCCGGGTGCGGTGGCTCACCCCTGTCATCCCAGCACTTTGGGAGGCTGAGGCAGGTGGATCACCTGAGGTCATGAGTTCAAGACCAGCCTGGCCAATGTGGTGAAACACCATCTCTACTAAAAATACAAAAATAGCCAGGTGTGGTGGCAGTCCCCTGTAATCCCAGATACTCGGGAAGCTGAGGCTGGAGAATCGCTTGAACCCAGGAGGCAGATGTTGCAGTGAGCCAAGATCATGCCATCTCACTCCAGCCTGGGGACTACAGTGAGACTTCATCTCAGAAAAAAAAAAAAAAAAATCCTTAAGGCTGCTACTCATGTGCACCCCTGGTCAAGCAACACTGCTCAATGTGGCAGTCGTGGACTCCGAGGGAAAACAAAGTAAAATGAAACAAAATGAAAAACAGAACAACAGTAAAACAGTAAAAATACAAAAGAAAAAACAGATTAAAAAGCAGGTTAGTAATGCATTTAAACCACCAAATTACTAGTTCATTCTTCTCTGCTCAGTGGGTTTTGTTGATCATCTTCAAAAAAGAAGTCCAGGATGGTGAAAACTAAGAAATCATTGTTAGATGTAAAATTCAGAAGTATTTTTGTGACCTAGAAAAAAGAAGCTTTAGAAATTGATGAAGGTTGACTCCCAATCCCAGAGGAAAGACATGGAAATGGGAACAGTTAGAATGATGGAAAGCAAAGAAATACGCTCAAAAAAGGAGGAGGACTGAGAAAAGCACGTTTTTAGAATGATGAAACGGAACAAATATATTTGTAGAAATGAGAAAGACAACAACAATAGGCAGGCAGGAAAGGAGGGATAAGGAAGTCAGGGAAGGAGAGAATAAAGGAAGGGGCGAGTGAGAGAGAGAGAAAAAGACACAGAGAGAAAGAAGTGATGCAGGATGGAAGGAGATTCTGAAAGTTTGAAATACACCTTGAAGTCAGGCTCTATCACCGTGAATGAATGTGAATAGTCACACATGTACCTGCACATACACAGAAAACTACATAAAGGTGAATCAATGAATAACATGCATAAATTTCTCAAGGTTAATGGACCTCAACCTTAAGCTCACATAAAAAAATCTGAAGAATATAATGAAATATAGAAAGTCTGAAACACATTTTACAAAATGGCATTTCAATAATCCCAAAGAATAATTATTAAAACACAATATGTATTAGATTAAATTTTAAAATATTTCTTCTTTCAGTTTACTCACATTCCTTTTTGCTGCTTTGTTTCCCCAAGGAAAATAGTGTTTACCATGCAATTTGTCGAGGATACCATTATCACATGAGTTGATTCCAAGGACTGTAAATATCCTAGAAAATGTTTGAAAAAACTGTCAGACTATCTCCTAACTAACGTGTTACCAGGGTCCCTAAAATCAAAATCAGGCTACCTGGGTATTTAAGAATCTGTATAGTCCTTTGCTTATTGAGGTCATGTTCCATGATAGTTAATTTATAATTTAAATGTTAATGAATTTTGGCATAAATTCCTAAACTTTAGATGATAGATGTCAGGTTTTCTCATTTCTGTATTTTCATGGTAATGCATTCCAGCTCCCTGTGTTCAAATGGTGATGGAAAATGTGCCTTGAGGCACTCTGAAATACATCAGAACTGAATTCACTTGACAGTTTAATCATAAAATAATAAGAAAATTAATGTTTCACAAAATAATATCATTGGCAAGCGTTGTTTATCCCTACCAAGTTTATCTTAGTGCTTCTTTTTAGTCACCTCAGTTATTCCCAAAGTCTTCTCAAAAATATCTTATTATTTAGAATAATTTCCATCTCCATAATGTGCCTTCCCAGCAACAAGTGAAGTAGAGAAATGACGTTGACATGTTGACTACTTTTTAAATATTATAACCCTCTGATATGGTTTGGCTCTATGTCCACACCCACATTTCATGTTGAATTTTAATCCCCAATGTTGGGTGAGGGACCTGGTAGGAGATGATTAAGACATGGGGCCTGATTTTCCCTCTTGCTGTTTTTGTAATAGTGAGTGAGTTCTCATGAGAACTGGTCATTTGAAAGTGTGTAACACTTCCTTCTTTCCTCTCTTTCTATCCTGCTGGCCATGTGAAGATCCTGCCTGCTTTCTCTTCACCTTCCACCATGATTGTTAGTTTCCGGAGGCCTCCCCAGCCACGTCCCCTGTACAGCCTGTGGAACTGGGAGTCAGTTAAACTTCTTTTCTTTATAAACTACCCAGTCTCAGGTAGTTCTTTATAGCAATGTGAGAATGGACTAATACAGAAAATTGGTGCCGGAGAGGTGGGACATTGCTATAATGATACCTGAAAATGTGGAAGCAGCTTTGGAAAAGTTTAGAGGGCTCAGAAGAAGATAGGAAAATGAGAGATAGTTTGGAATATCCTAGAGACTTATTGAATGGTTGCGACCAAAATGCTGAGAGTGATATGGCAGTAAAGTCCAGGTTGAGGTGGTCTCAGATGGAGATGAGGAACTTATTGAGAACTGAAGTAAAGGTCACTCTTGCTATGTTTTAGCAAAGAGACTGGCAGCATTTTGCCTCTGCTCTAGAGATCTGTAACACTTTGAACTTGAGAAAAATAATTTAGGGTATCCGGTGGAAAAAATTTTTAAGCATCAAAGTGTTCCAGATGTAGCCTGGCGGCTTCTAAGAGCCTATGTTCATTTGCATAAATAAGGAAATGACCTGAATCTATAACTTATATTTCAAAGGGAAGCAGAGCATAAAAGTTTAGAAAATTTGCAGGCTGCCCATGTGGCAGAAAAAGAAAAACCCATTTTCTGGGGAGAAATTCAAGCCTGCTGCAGAAATTTGCATAAGTAATGGGGAGCTCAAAATTATTAATACAATTGTTAATACACAAAACAATGGGGAAAATATCTCCAGGGCATTTCAGACATCTTTATGGCGGCCCCTCCCAACACAAGCCTGGAAGCCTAGAACAGAAAAATGGTTTTATGGGCCAGGCCCAGGGACCTGCTGCTCTGTGCAGCTCACAACATGGCACCTTGTGTCCCAGCTGATATGGCTGTTGCTGTGGCTAAAAGGGGCCAGGGTACAGCTTGCAGCATTGCTTCATAGGGTGCAAGCCCCAAGCCTTGGCAGTGTCCACATTGTGTTGGTTCTGCAGGTATGGAGAAGGCAAATATTGAAGCTTAGGAGCCTCCACCTAGATTTCAGAGGATGTAAGGAAATGCCTTGGTGTCCAGACAGAAGTCTGCTGCAGAGGCAGAGCCCTCATGGAGAACCTCTACTAGGGCAGTGCAGAGGGGACATGTGGGTTGGAGCCCCAACACAGAGTTTCCACTGGGGCACTGCCTAGTGGAGCTGTGCAAAGAGGGCCACCGTCCTCCAGACCCCAGAATGGTAGATCCACCAACATCTAGCACCGTGTGCCTCGAAGAGCTGCAGACACTCAATGCCAGCCCATGAAAGTAGCCAAGGTGGGAGCTCTATCTATTCTACAGAGTCATGGGGGTGGTGCTGCCCAAGGCCTTGGGAGACTACTCCTTGAATCAGCATGCCCTGGATATGAGACATGGAGTCAAAGGAGATTATTTTGAAGCTTTAAGATTTAATTACTGCCCTGCCGCATTTTAGACTTGCATGGGGCCTGTACCCACTGTGTTTTGGCCAATTTCTCCCTTTTGGAATGGGAGCATTTACCCAATGCCTGTACCCCTGTTGTACCTTGGAAATAACTAACTTGTTTTTATTTTACCGGCTCATAGGCAGAAGAGACTTGCCTTGTCTCAGATGAGACTTTGGACTTGAACTTTTGAGTTAATGCTGGAATGAGTTAAGACTGTGGGGGACAGTTGGGAAGACATGATTGTGTTTTGAAATATAAGAAGGACATGAGACTTGGGAGAGGCCAGGGGTGGAATAATATAATTTGGCTCTATGTCCCCACCTAAATCTCATGTTGAATTGCAATCTCAATGTTGGGGGAGGGACCCGGTGGTAGGTTATTGGATCATGTGGGCAGATATCCCCCTTGTTGTTCTCGTGAAAGTGAGTGAGTTCTCATGAGATCTGACTGTTTGAAAGTATGTAGCAATTCCTCCTTCTGTCTTTCTGTCTCCTGTTCTGGCCATGTAAAGACTACTCCTGCTTCCCCTTCACCTTCTTCCATGATTGTAAGTTTTCCAAGGCCTCCCCAACCATGCTTCTTGTACAGCCTGTAGAATTGTGAGTCACTTTAAACTTTTTGCTTTATAAATTATCCAGTCTCAGATGTGTCTTTATAGCAGTGTGAGAATGGACTACTATAATGCCAGTATTTTTTTTTATTCTCTAACGTGCCCCTCTATCACCTCTAAATTTGGGCAACTAGAACAAAGAAGAGGGTTTACCACAGGACATGAAGGACAAAGAAGTCAGTTCTTAGTCTCTGAGATTCAGAAGAAAGACATTGGCCTACACAGAATATTTAGGTAGGCATCCGTTGGCATTGTCAATTCATCTGCCTGCAGAGGGCATGTTTCAAAAGGTAAGATTCAAAGACAGCTTAGACTGGGGAGATTGGTGGATGAATAGGAAAGGCACAATGCCTAGAAAACCAACAAAACTGAAGTGTTCGTGAGGACAGAAAAGAGGAGAATAGACAAACAGACAAGAGGATAGGTCAGTAGATGCCAGTGTTTGGAGGAGTGCAAGAATGAGAAGCAGATGCACATCTCATCCGCAATTTCTTGACACAACATAAACTCCACAGAACTTAAAGAAATGGGGGGCCCCAAATTGACTAAATTTTAATCACTTTGCAAAATAGTGTTCACACTAAAAGAAGTTCTAAAAAACTAAAAAAAGCTAACCCTATTTTGTGAAATGAAGACTGTATTAAAATCCAGATGGAGGCCGGGCACAGTGGCTCACACCTGTAATCCTAGCACTTTGGGAGGCCAAGGTGGGTGGATCACCTGAGGTCAGGAGTCCTAGACCAGCCTTGCCAACACTGTGAAACCCCATCTCTACTAAAAATACAAAACTTGCCAGGTGTGGTGGTGCATGCCTGTAATTCCAGCTACTTGGAGGCTGAGGCAGGAGAATTGCTTGAACATGGGAGGCAGAAGTTTCAGTGAGCCCAGATCCTGCCACTGCACTCCAGCCTGGGTAACAGAGTGAGTGAGACTCTGTCAAAAAAAAAAAAAAAAAGGAAAGAAGAAAAAAGAAAGAGAGGAGGGAGGGAGGGAGGGAGGAAGGAAAAAAAAAGTCCAGATGGGGAAAATATTTCAAAAATTCTTAGATCAAAAATGCATGTAAGCATGCAGCCCAAGTGTTCTAAGACTTCTCTGATGGCAGACTTTAATAACTATCTTAGATAAGTGTTTTGTTTATAAATCATAAATTTTTAAATAAAAGATTTTTAAAAAGGTAAATATCCATTATATTTTACATCCCTTTGTAACTTGAATTCATGACTCAACACTTGTAACTGAAGTGAAAGGTTGAAATCAGTTACAGAATTTCCTTTTTTTCTTTTCATCTTACAAATACTTCATTTTTTTAAACTTTTACTTCAGATTTAGGGGGTACATGTGTAGGTTTACCACCTGTTATATTGCATGCTGCTGAGGTTTGGTGTATAAATGATTTCATCATGCAAGTATAAATTATTCCATCATGCAGGTACTAAGCATGGTACCCAAGAGATAAATCTTCAACCCTTGCCCCCCTCCCCCACTCCCACCTCTCGTAGTCTCCAGTGTCTATTGTTGCCATTTTATGTCCATGAGTACCTAAGGTTTAGCCCCCCCTTATAAGTGAGGACCAGTGGTATTTGATTTCCTGTTCCTCTGTCAATTCACCTGGGATAATGGCCTCCTGCTGCACCCATGTTGTTGCAAAGGACATTATTACTTTTTTTGGTATGGTTACATAGTGTTTCGTGGTGTAAATGTGCCACAATTTCTTTATTCAATCCACTATTAATGGGCACCTATGTTGAGTCCATGTCTTTGCTATTGTGACTAATGCTGCAATGAACACGTGAGAGCATGTGTCTTTTTGGTAGAATAATTTATTTTCTTACAGGTATATACCAGGTAATGGAATTGCTGTGTCAAATGGTAGTTCTGTTTGAGATTCTTTTTGTCACATCTTTTTAATGTATTTTAAAAATTTCAGTAGCTTTTGGTGAAGTGGTTTTTAGTTACATGGATGAATTATATAGTGGTGAATTCTGAAATATTAGTCCACCCATCACCCAAGTAGTGTGTATTGTTGTATCCAATATATAGTTTTTTAATCCTACAGCCCCCTTCCAACCTTCCCCTTCCTAATCTCTAAAGTACATTATATCACTCTGTATGCCTTTGCATACTCATAGTTTAGCTCCCACTTATAATGGGAACATAGGGTATTTGGCTTTCTATTTCCGAGTCACTTCACATGTAATAGTTGCTTCCAGCTCCATCTAAGTTGCTGAAAAAGACATTATTTTATTCCTTTTCATGGCTGAGTAGTATTCCATGGTGTATATATACCACAATTTATTTGTCCACACATTGGTTGATGGGCATTTAGGTTGGTTCTATATCTTTGGAATTGTAAATTGGGCTGCAATAAACATATGTGTGTATACATCTTTTTCATATAATGACTTCATTTCCTTTGGGTAGATACCCAGTAGTGGAATTGCTGGATTGAATTATGGGTCTACTTTTAGTTCTTTAAATAACCTTTATACCATTTTTCATAGAGTTCGTACTAATTGACATTCCCACCAGCAGTGTATAAACATTCCACTTTCTCCATGCCCAATGCAACATCTATCATTTTTGGACTTTTTAATAATGCCCATTCTTGCAGGAGTAAGGTAGTATCTCATCATGATTTTAATTTACATTATCCTGATCATCAGTGATGTTGAGTATGTTTTCGTATGTTTGTTGGCCATTTATATATCTTCTTTTGAGAAATGTTGATTTGTGTCATTTACCCACTTTCGGAGGAGATTACTTATTTTTTTCTTGCTAATTTATTTGAGCACCTTGTAAATTCTGAATTATAGTCCTTTGTCAGATGTATAATTTGCAAACGTTTTCTCCCATTCTGTTGGTTGCCTGTTTACTCTGATTATTTCTTTTGCTGTGAAGAAGTTTTTAAATTTTATCAGCTCTTATTTATTTTTGTTTTTGTTGCATTTGCTTTTGGGAGTCTTAGTCATTAATTTTTTGCTTAGGCAATTATCCAGAAGATTTTTTCAAGATTGTCTTGTAGAATTTTTCTAGAATTCAGGACTTAGATGTAAGTACTTGTTTGATTTTGTGTTGGTTTTTTATAAGGTGAGAGATAAGGATCTAGATTTACTCTTCTCCATATGGCTAGACAGTCCTACCAGCACCATTTATTAAATAGAGCCTCCTTTTCCTAATTTCTGTTTTTGTATACTTTCTCAAAGGTCAGTTATTTGTAAGTATTTGGCTTCATTTCTGAGTTCTCTATTCTGTTGCAAAAGCATATCTACCTACTATTCTGCCAGTACCATGCTGTTTTGGTAACTATATACTAGAGTAGTATAACTTAAATTCTGGTAATATGATACCTTTGGATTTGTTCTTTTTACTCAGGATTGCTTTGGCTACTTGGGCTCTTTTTTTATTCCTTATGAATTTTAGGATAGTTTTTTTCCTATTTTTATGAAAAATGATGTTGGTATTTTGATGGGAATTGCATTGAATCTGTAGCTTGCTTTGGGCATTATGGTCATTTTTACAATATTGATTCTTTCAATCTGTGAGCATTTGGAGGGTTTCCATTCGTTTGTGTAACCTGTGATTTATTTCAGCAATATTTTGTAGTTTTCCTTGTAGAGATCTTTCACCTCCTTTGTTAAGTATATTTCTAGGTATTTTAGTTTCCTGCAGCTGTTTTAAAATGGATTGAGTTGTTGATTTGATTCCAAGTTTTGTCATTGGTGTATAGCAGTGCTACTGATTTCTGTACATTGATTTTGTAAACTGACTTTACTGAATTTGTTCATCAAATCTAGAAGTGTTTTGGAGGAATCTTTAGGGTTTTCTGGGTGTATAATTATATCATCAAAGAACAGTAATAGTTTAGCTTTCTATTTTCCAATTCAGATGCCCTTAGTTTCTTTCTTTTGCATAATTGTTTTGGCTAGGACTTCCCATACTATGTTGAATAGAAGTGGCAAAAGTGGGCATCCTTGGCTTATTCCAGTTCTCAGGGGAATGCTTTCAATGTTTTCCCAGTCTGTATAGTGTTGGCTATAGGTTCGTCTATATGGCTTTTATTATACTGAGGTATGTCCTTTCTATTCCTAATTTGTTGAGGGTTTTTATCATAAAGGGATGCTGGATTTTATTGAATGCTTATTTTGTATCTGTTGAGATGACCACTTTTTTTGTTTTTGATTCTGTTTATGTGGTGTATCACATTTATTGACTTGTATATGTTAAACCATCCTTGCCTCTCTGAAATGAAACCCACTTGATCATGATGCATTATCTTGGTGTGCTGTTGGATTCGGTTAGCTAGTATTTTGTTGAAGATTTTTGCATCTATGTTCATTAGGAATATTGGTCTGCAGTTTTTCGCGTTTGTTGTTGTTGTTGTTACGTCCCTTCCTGGTTTTGGTGCCAGGGTGATACTGGCTTCATAGAATGACTTAGGGAGGATTCTCTCATTTCAGTCTTTTGGAATAGTTTTCATACGACTAGTACCAATTCTTTTTTGAATGTCTTTTGGAATTTAGCTATGAATCTATTGAGAAAAATGAGATGTGGCATTAGATTATTAATTTGAGATCTCAATAACTTTTTGAGGTAGGTGTTTAATACTACAAACTTTCCTCTTCACACCACTTTTGCTGCATCCCAGAGATTTTGGTGTGCTGTGTCTCTATTTTTATTTCAATTTTTAAAAAGTATGCTTTGATTCCATTGTTTACTTAAAAGTCATCCAGGAACAAGTTGCTTAATTTTCCTGTAATTGTGTAGTTTTAACAGATCTTCTTGGTATTAATTTCTATTTTTATTTCACTGTTGCCTGAGAGTATTGTTGGCATAATTTTGATTTTTTTGAATTTATTAAAACTTGTTTTATGGATGAGCATGGTGTTGATCTTGGAATATGTTCCATGTGCAGATGAGAAGAATGTATATTCTGTTTTTAATGGGAACCGTAGAAAATGGTTCTGTGGTTTTAACTCAGGTTTTTAAAATATGCTCTGTGAATTTGCCTAAGTAACAAAGCCTAGCTTTATAAAAGATAAGATGGTTATGGTTTCAAGTCCTTTATTCCTAATAATGTTCATTACATGCATTATTTTATTACCTGCTAGGAAACAATTTGTGACTAACAAATCATTCCACGATAAATAACATATTTGAATAGCAGTTAACAAACCCTGGATCAGATGCAAATGATTACATTTTATTCCTTATAGTCATCACTTTTCTAAGTCACTTTCCATATCCACTGCCTTAATAGGGTTCAGTGGAACCCCTAGGGACCTGTAGAACATATCTGAAAAATAAGATCTCTAAGTTATACTTTTAAAAATTAGTAAAATATTTTCAAGTTCACACCATAACTCAAATTAGAAAAAGTGTTTCCTTGTATAGGTCCCTTGGGAATATATAAGATTTTATATATAATAATTCTTTTGATGGATGACTTTATACAAAGAGCTACTTTGAGAGTGTCCAAGAATACTGGAAGCAATCTGGTCTCTTAAACAATCTAAGTACCACCTCTTCTGCCGTATTACTAAGCTAACTTTTTCTTATTTAAATAACATCAGCTCAAACATTTTCTAAAATGATTGTTGTGCTTTTGTAGCCCAAAGAGACAGTTTTCTCCTCTTATATTTAGAGCAGATCTTACATTTAGAACTAGACTACATGATTAGCTACACTTAACTCAGCTTAAATTGCCTCTCTTTCAAGAGCTATAAATTAATACTTAGCTAACTTTAAGGTTAGTATATTCACAGTCTAAAGTTAGACTCTATAACTCCTTGGTATATCCATAGGTGGAACGAAAACAACAAAAACATAACAGGTTTAGTTCAAAGCGTACTATACAGTTGTCTGGTTAAGGGTACCTCCAGGAAATAGTTTTTCTCCTTCAGGCAGTAAGGAGACAGAAACTTCCCTGGAGGCTGGCCACTTTATCAAGCATGTAGCAATGGAGTGTACAACTAGAATTATTTGATAATAAAACCTAGTAACTATTCCTGATCCCTATGGACTATCAGAACAATGATATATATCATCCAGTTTTTTATTTTAAATTGGCAAAATGTCACCTCTGTACTCCACTCCCCATGGCATAAATATAAGCTGACAGCAACAACTTCTTTCCCTTTTTTCTCTCTCATTTTGCCCTTTCGATCCTACTATCTCCTGATATTCTTCTGTCAGAAAAGGTCATTTTCATTCATGCCTCCACATAGCCACCTGCAGCAACATGTGCATTTTTATTGTTGCTCTTATTTAAACCAATCTGTCAAAAAGTTAATTAGTGACTTATAACTGGACTTGCAGTCACAGCCACACTGCTTCTCTGAGGAACTTTGCCCTTTTTTTCTGAACATTAAAAGCATAATTTGACGATACAGAACAAAACATGTCCCATTTAAAACACATAAAAAGAACAGCAGCTCCTCAAGTTGACAAATTATAGCAAATCCCAAATTAGTGGAGAAAAACTAAGGATGGTGCGATGTTTTTGTGGGAAAGCAACAGGATTGTCGCATGAGCTGAGAGCCAGCCAGTGAAACCCAGTGTACAGCAGCCCTTGGTGGATTCATTCCCAGAGAAGGAGAGTGAGTTCAAGAGCACCTGGGAGAACTGTTGTCACTTCAGACAGCTTGAAAGACAGAGACAGCTAAATGCCTCCAAATTAACGCACAGCAGTCGGTTGCAATTTGTAGGACCTAAATGACAGTGTTCTTCAATTGTCTCCCATTTATTTCTCCAAATCCAAACCCCTTCTCATTCTCTGCAAAGCCATTCTTTGGATACAAGGACATACCATAGCTGCACAGTGACTATTGAAAAGTGCCATCTTTTGCTAAATAAGTCAAATTTTACCCACACCACGTCATTCAAATTCTTTGTGTGTATTGCTTCTGTAATAATGACAAACACACTTTTCTGATATTAGAAGAGAGTATTTTAAGGAAGTATGAGTTCATCAATGAATGCCAGTATTTCATAGTCTTGGAGACTCAGTATTCTAAACTACAAGATTTTCTGGATAACTGAAGAAAGACATATTACTTAAAAAGTAAATATTTGGCCGGGTGCAGTGGCTCATGACTGTAATCCCAGCACTTTGGGAGGCCAAGATGGGTGGATCACCTGAGGTCAGGAGTTTGAGACCAGCCTGACCAACATAGTGAAACCCTGTCTCTACTAAAAATACAAAATTAGCCGGGCATGGTGGTTCATGCCTGTAATCCCAGCTACTTGGGATGCTGAGGCAGGAGAACCGCTTAAACCCAGGAGGCAGAGGTTGCAGTGAGCTGAGATCACACCATTGCACTCCAGCCTGGACACCAAGAGTGAAACTCCATCTCAAAAAAACAAAGGTAAATAAATAAATACTTTATTTTAATCATTTAATATATAAATATTTCTAAAATAGATTGTACTCATCCTTGCATTCATAAAATGAGAAGTTTTAAGGAAAGTTAATCATTTCCTACTGACTTAAGTATTGAATATGGATACCAGTTGTTACAATATAATTTGGGTTCCTCAGGCTGTTGATACCTATATAGGATTATTTGTCCTAGATAGTTTTGAGGGATATTTTTATGTATTTCCTACATTCTATTCTCCATCAACTATCACTATTACTTCATCCAGCATCTCAACCTTTAGAAATTTCATTTATTCCTAATTTGCTGTTTCCAATGCAGATTGGGTTTTGAAATATGATAACCTCCATTTATTAGTATTGTAGTTGAAATAAGATTTAAAGGTACTTAGTATGGACAAGGGAACTTCTATTATTAGTGAAGTTCATCAACTTTATTAGCTATCACAACCTCTCTTTGGTCACTCCTAAGTGATTTTCCCTTAATTATGAGCCCTTGGGTCCATACCATTGAAATTTCTGGTTTGGTGAAGTATTATTGTGTTTTCATTCGTCCATTACATAACAAAGATTAGGCAGTTTTTAGTTTGTTCCTTTGAGTTTTGCATTTATCATTCCAATAACTCCTTTGATCTATTAAACAAAAAAGCATTAAGAAATGTGAGTCTTCTCTACACTGACATAATTATTTTCATTTGAAAACAAAATAGATAATTCTTGTAGAATATTAATGTTTAGAAAATGAGTTATGCACAGGCTTTTATTCCTTCTATTATTTTTTATCTAATCAAGAGCCATTGATCTCAATTAAGAAAGTGCATTTTGCTGGCAACTGCTTTTGTTATTTCTGAACTAGGATTTTTTTCTTCTTTAGTAACAACTCTCAATGGAAATTATTGAAAAAACCTAGCATTTTTAATTTTCTTGATATTCTTCTATCCAGAATATTATCTTAAAATTGTATTAACTATGAAACTTGTTATATCATTATTTTACATGATTTCTCTCAAACTACAGGACTCTGTGTCTATAAATGATGCAAAACAGAATTAACATTTTATATCATTTTTCTTAGGTTACTTTCAAATGGAAATAAATATTATTATGATTAAGATGGAACTAATTTTTGTATTGTTGTCCAAGAGCTAGAAGGATGATGATATTGGTTTGCATTCCAGGATATCTGATTATAAACTGCCCATTTTTATAATGACCACTATGCTCTCATGTGTGTGTGTGGTGGAGGGGAGGGCGCAGAGTGTGGATGCGTTGTGTTAGGGGGCGGGGGTTTGAGTTTTTATAGGAATTCTGCTATATAGCTGTACTTGGAGACATAAGGTGTTATGTGGTAAAGAGCAGAGGTTTTGAAGACAGACATATCTGCACTCATATATCCACTGTCCTGTGTATTAGCCATGTGGCCTTGGGAAGGTTATGTGATCTCTCTCAGCCTCACTTTTGTTATCATCTGTGAAATGAGATAATAAAACAAACTTTTAAAGGCTTTTTGGAAGACTGGAAATGATATGTCACACTGAATGCAGTTAATATATAGTAATTTTTATGGTCCTCATAATCTTTGTGTCTAACTGAGGAGTCAGCTAAAACCCAACTCAAACCTCAGCTGTTCAATTACCGGCTGTGTGATCTGGGACATGCTAAACTAAACATTCTGAAGCTAGGTTTAATCACCTGTAGAAAGTACATGATACTTACCTCTTGAAGCTTAACTGATATCATGTTTGTAAAGTGTCTATGATGGTGCCTCACATTGGTTCAGCTCTATGAAACAATTAGTTTTTATACTCTCTGCTGAAGATCAGGAAAAGGACGGATTAAGAATGTAGGTCTAATCAATGCTTTATTATCATTGTATGTCTTGCAATGCAAGTCAGCATTCTTTAAGCCCCCTTTTGGTATCTTACTAGAAAGACAAAGATGTATCAGGGCATTTTATGAGGATGGAAAAATATCATGGGTACACAGACTAAGTGGTTTATTTATTTACTCCAACACTCAAACCTTTCATGACATCTACCATGTGCCCATGCAAAGCACTTTGCGTGTTGTCAAGCTGCAGTGTTTAATTCAAAACATTTACTCACATTATGGGGGCTTTTCAAACATATGCAGATCACATTTCTGCTGTCATATCCTCAGCCCTTGGCAACTCTTTGTTTCATACACAAAATAATTTGGTTACACAACAGAAAACCGACAGTGCCCAGCGTAAGTTTAAATTTTTGAGTTTAGATAATCCCGTCTTGCAGGCAGGAATATTTATATTTACTACAGTTTAATTTTATGTTATGAAGTGGTGGTGTCTATTTAGGACACCCATTAAATGGTTCAAGATCCAATAGTATAAAAAGGTACACTCCCTCCCATGTTCTGCAACTGTCTTCAGAAAAATAATATTACATTTTCCTATAATATCAGCTTTTAAGAGAACTTCAAAAAGTTTATACTAATTCCTCCCATTTCTCCATCCTCTGTATTATTTTCAAAAATAAGAAAATATTCAAATGATATAATATTATTTTTTTAAATGAGTATGGAATGAACAGCGAATTACTGCATCTTAGCTAACATGAAGGAGCCAGGGAGATGGTAGATACTATTACATCACTGTATTGACCATTGTTACACATATTTCAAAGGCTAAAGTCACCTGAGAATGTTTTTAGTGCTATGGCTTTTGAATGCACCAGAGATTTCCTCAGTGATTGGCCTCAAGAAATTAAAATAAATTCTGTGGCTATGTAGGATGGTGCAAAATAAAGAAGTCACATAGCAAATATGCCCCAGAAAATAGACATTCTTCCAGAGAAGACATTTACTGTGACCTTTACAACAGTCTTGTGTTCATTCATTCATTTAAAGAGAGTTCAATTTTGTCTCCATATATTTATTTAAAGGCACCTGATTAACTACTGTTTGCCCTCAAAAAGTTGGAATTACTTATTTTCAAAATTAGAGACTGGCCAACAGAATTGTAAGAAACAAATTGTTTCCTGCAACCATTTATCCTTTCTGAAGCTATTCACTGCTGGAAACTGTGTAGTATAATTAAGGTTTTAAGTGGCTCAAAGAGTTGAAATTATATGCTTTGGAGCCAGATAAAATGAATTTATATTTGGTTCCTTCACCTGTCAGCTGTACCTCACTAAGTCTCAATTTTCTCTGTGTAAAATTGGGATAATAATACCTATGTATGGCACTGTGGTGAGGATTAAAAGAAAATATCTAACACTGTAAGCCATTTATAAAATAGATAACACTAGAAAGCACCCAAAATTAAATTATTATTATTAATCGGTGAAGCAAATGAGCCTGAAGCAGATGAGCACTTTCTTTGAATGATGCTGTAGTCACGTCAATGCATTATGGTGATGCTAAACTCCTCAGAACCAACTGGCTGACGTAAGTCAGCCACAGATTCAGCAACTCAAAGACTAGAGAGAAGTTTCAATGTGGGTTGAATAGTAGTTTATTTTTTATATTTATATTTATTTATTTATTTGAGATAGAGTCTTGCTCTTGTCACCCAGGCTGGAATACAATGGCGCAATCTCAGCTCACTGTAACCTCCCCCTCCTGGGTTCAAGCGATTATCCTGCCTCAGCCTCCCAAGTAGCTGGGATTACAGGAGGCTGCCACCACACTCGGCTAAGTTTTGTATTTTTAGTAGAGGCGGGGTTTCACCATGCTGGCCCAGCTGGTCTTGAACTCCTGACCTCAGGTGATCTGCCTGCCTCGGCCTCCCAAAGAGTTGGGGTTACAGGCGTGAGCCACCGTGCCTGGCCATGTAGTGGTTTATTCAACAATGTGGATGATCCTCCTGTAGTGGCAAGGGGTGGGACAAAGGGAATATATTGAATGAGGTATACGGACTATTGGCCTTTAGGAGAAACCTTTTTGTTTTTTTCAGCATCTGACCATATTACTCTCCCCTCTAATTATGTTCTCTGCAGGATTGTGATAATATCCAACTCCTCTCCAATCAAAACCCCCTCCATTCCTGCCGTGTTATGAGTCTCTGACAACGGAGATTTTCATAAATTTATTATATTTATCACTAAGAGAAGACTGGTCATGCAAAAAAATTGCTGTCTCAATGCAAATGGTCAGCATGACAGCGCCTACCATACAAATGAGCATGAAATGTGTAGGTCATGGGGCTCCTGTTCTCCTACAAACTTAATAGATTGCTTTATGCTACATTGTCCCTCAGTGGCTCAGATAGTTTCAGTTCACTGAATATGAAAAGGACATTCATAAGCTTTGTGATGTTTATTCTCTTCATTCACTTAACAAAACATGTTAAGCAGATTGAGCATCCATGCCAAGTGTGTTTGTTTTTGTTTTACGTGACATGAGAGGTCACTCTTTATAAAGTCCTAAGAACATCCTAGTTTTGCATTGTCTTAAGTAAAGGACTCAGTCAAGTGGCGTCATTTGCCCACTCACTGTTTCTTATTTTTTAAAAAGAGCATCTGACTTGTGACCACAATAAGTGTACTAATTAGTTAGTAAAGTGGCTTTTCCATAGACTGTACTTTAAAAAGTAGCATTTTTGTTTGTTTGTTTCACTCCTTTGAACGATTTTTGAACTGTGGGCTGGGTAATAGAAGAGGTTGCTTTCGCTTTTAAATAAAAGAGTGTTCACTAATTTTTAATACTTTATATTGACTATAGAAGATCATTTCGTCATACCATACTGTATGATGGTTTTGTTTCCTGTGAAATGGAATGCTTGATATGTGTGTGTGTGTGTGTTTGTGTGTGTGTACATAGACACATATACAGTGATATGCAGGACCAGTTCTTAATTCTTCATGACACATGCTTGTGTTTTTCCTAACTCTACGTTCATGTTGGTAGCTTGAAACTGGCCATGCATGTTGAGAATACATACATATACTATGAAGATCAGCAAATGCTATGAATTATATTTCCCCACCCAAACCCTAAGCTAGTCGTTAGACATTTACAAGCACATTATCTATCCTTAACTTTAAAAATTTGTGAGGAAATGGCATATTGAAATCCACTAGATATTTGACATTTACCAATTTAGAGTTAGCTTTGCAACATATTTCCTAGGGATCTCTAATGCCCTAGATCAAAGAGGTAAGCATCTGTGCATAGAAGGAAGTTAATTTACAGTCTTCTGCCACATTCTAGCTGTTCTTTTCATCTTCAACATAATATACTCTGATATCCGTATTGTACAAATATTTAGCTGATGTACATGTGATCTGAGTGGTAATATTCTACATTTGGTATTGCTCAGAGCAAGTGTGACTATCACAATAATAAGTAAAGTGCGTGTTACCATATCATTTGTGTTCAAATTGCAGAACTGCCTATAGCAAGGCTTCAGGAAAGAGACTTTCTAAACATCAGTAACAATTCAGAGAAAAAGTAAGAATAGGAATCTCAGCAGACAGCAAGATAAAGCAAGAACAAACAAAAATTGTTTAACATCAGCCAATATATTTTCCACTGCTAATTAGTTGTCTAAGATTGGGGATGAGATAAGCCTAGGCATAGATGGGGTATATAACAAACAAGAATACTGGAGTCTTAGAAATATCTGAACTCTTGAGTCATTGAAATACTGAAGCAACTTATTAATCAAAGAAGACAGTGAAGATTTAAATGTTTTAAACCTGAAATAATTTCCAAAATTCTTAGTCCACTCTAAGTTGACATAGATGATTAAGGTCCATTAAGTGATTTTTAGTAAAGCAAAAAATCAAAAGGTTAAACAAATCTGAGGATAAAATCTCAATAAAGAAAATAACAAAAAAAAAATCACACAGGATACAAGAGTGCCTAAGTCCTGTGAATGCTAAGAATTGCATCTGAAATAAATTGCTTCCAGAAAACCAAAAGACATGGCTTGCTTTTGCACTTTGGGAGTTTATTAAGCTAGACTGTTCGTGAGGTGAATCAGCAGTAATTCAACATTATGATGCTATTTCTCAACTTCACTTAAGCCCAAACAAAATTCAGTTTAGGCAATAAAACTTTATTTAAAAAGTTAGACGAAGTGAAAAATTCAATCAATTACATGGTCAGGTTGAATAAAATACCCACTTTTTAAAAAATTTAGCTATCAAAAACTCACATAGCATCAAATTAATTTGTGACTTTAGATGTGCACACTTAGTGACTTCCATTTACTGTATGGGGACAAATACTACTATTAATTGAGCTATACGCTGAGTACTATGTACTTAGCACGCTTTTTCATTATGTCATATGCTTCTGATAATAGATATTGCACAGGAGGCCATATTCCCATTTTACAGGTAAGAAAATTAAGGCCCAGGAGGGCCTTAAAGAACTTATTTAAGATCACACAGCTGGCGAAGATTAATGAACTTAGTCTTGTCCGACTGCTAATGTTAAGCTTTTTCAAGTTCGCCCTACTGAGCCCTTTTAAATAGATCCCATTTTTTGTTAGGATATATAGATAAACAAAAATAAATTAGAAATTAAGATAGCCCCCTTTAGAACTCCAAAAACTGCATATTGAAATCAAAATCTGGCTTATTTTAGAAGAATAGTGTCTTAGTTTTACATAAGACTAAATGAGATGGAGTACTACTCATTGACCTGTGTGTAGTGAATATTTGACCTTTTTTTTTTTTTCAATCTATCTAGCATCCAACTCCTTTCCTTTTGGGCATAAATCCTCCAATATATGTAGTTCTTGTATGATGCAGTGCTTGCGCGGCCTTATAATTTGAAAACAAAAGTGGGGCAATGTCATTCTTTGCATGTTCTAATAGAGGATTTGGGTACATGTTAAGGAAGGGCCGATAGGATGCTTCCACCTATGACTTTGAATCTTGAATAAGTGACACAAAGATAAAAGTTCAGTTCAGGTCCTTTCATGGTAAATGGCATAGTGTTTCATTGGCGGTAGCAATAATGGAACAAGGCTGCAGTGGGGGAAAGACAATAGATATGCTTTCTGCTTCTTGGCTCTTCCAGAAATGCCTTACTGTCTTACATTTTCCAAGCCTGGTCCTCCCATATATATGTTTTTTAATTCTGTGATCCCTTGATATCCTTCCAATAGCTTTCTTTTTATTTTTTTTAATTTGACAAGAGTCAGCTTCCGTTTCTTGCCATCAAGAAACCTAACAGATATATTATACTTGAAGTGCAAAAGCAGGGCTTTGAGGATCATGATATTCACCAAAAAAGTCATGTTTATTTTTCCTGGTTTCTAATATGTGTTTACATAGAAATAGCTTGTGGTTAGAATGATTTTCAAGATACTTCAGAAATGAAGTCCCAAAGTTTGAAAAAAATAAAAGACTTTACTTTTTAGATATTACAGCCTAAATACCACTTGTGCTGACTAAAAACAGAAATTAATGTTGTATGAGCTGGAAAACACAGAAAACGTTTTTGGGGAAATAGTTTGATACTCAGTCATTGTATTCTACAAATGAATAGACATAAGGAAAATAAAGTATTCCCAACATACTTTGTATTTGAGCTACCAGATTACCTTAATTTAAAATCAGAAAATTTTGAATCTTAGGTACAGTTACAAGGAAGTTCCATTCAAGTCTTCAACATCATTTATACAATAACTACAAATAAAAGTAATGCATAGTCTATCAAATTCGCAGGATTTACTGAAGGTGAAAACGTGTGACAGCCAACAGATAGTCCATCAAAGTAAAACTGATGAAAATGTTTCCAACTACACTACTTGAAAACAACTTTGTCTGAGAAATCAGCTTCTTAATATCAGAAGACATGTATATTAATTGATTTAACTCAGATCATATTCCGTAATATTTGTTAGAAAGAGAAACTCTTGTTTTTTCTAATTCATTTTTGTTTAGGAAAGATCACTCCATCCAAAATTTAACATTTAGCAGATGCACATACTATAAAAGAGGTACATGGTAGGCAGCTTCTGAGACTAAGATGGAAATGTCCAGGAAAAGTGACTCCAAGTTCAAGTTTCATTCCAAATAAAGAAATATAGCCAATTCTTCTCCTTATACAATTTCTGGAACTTACCCCTCTGATTGAGAGAGACATCCTGGAATAGCAAGTTACAGAAATGTAAGAACTACTTTCTCAAAAATGTACATTAAAGTTGAGAGAGGTTTTTTTTTTTTTTTTTTTTTGGAGATGGAGTCTTGATCTCTTGCCCAGGCTGGAGTGCAGTGGCTTGATCTCGGCTCACTGCAACCTCTGCCTCCTGGGTTCAAGCAATTCTTCTGCCTCAGTCTCCCGAGTAGCTGGGACTATAGGCACACACCACCATGCCTGGCTAATTTTTGTATTTTTAGTAGAGATGGGGTTTCACCATATTGGCCAGGCTGGTCTTGAACTCCTAACCTCGTGATCCACATGCCTCAGCCTCCCAAAGTGCTAGGATTACAGGCGTGAGCCACCATGCCCAGCCCGAGAGAGGCCATTTTTAAGGGATCTTTGCTCTAGGTCTCCCATCCTGGTTTTACTTGGTAGTTCTGGACGTGGCGAATCTGGTAGGAAATATCTATCAAGAGGGCCAAGAGAAAATTTGATGCATATAGACATGCATATAAACCAAACAGTGCTAAGTAATACAGACAGAAAGAGGCAATTCCAATAAAAGAAAACACAAAAAGAAGATAAGCTACTAGATAGTGTAGGGATTAAGACTGCAAGCTCACAAATCAGAAGGCCTGGATTTCCATCATTTTCTCTTCTGTAAAATGAAGATAATAATAGCATCTAGTTGATAGAATTATTATAAAGATTAAATTAAATAATAGACAAAGATGACTTAGAACAACGTCTGATGCTTAGTAAGAGCTCAATAAGTATATAACCTCTCTTCTGAACTTCAGATTGTCTATCCCTAAAGTGGTATGAACTAACTGCAGCTACCTCATAGGGTTGTCTTGAGCATCAAATGAGATTATGTGAGTAGAATACTAAACATTGTACCTGACAAATAGTAAATGATCAATAAATATACATTATTATTATTATTAATTATTTATAATCCCCTTTCCCCTCCCACCAGATTCCCTTGCACCAATCATATTTTCTTTCCTTTCTATTACTGGTAGAGGTTGAAGCAGAGAAAATCTTGATGTTTCCTAGAGGTTAAGGTGGCTAGTTAACCCTAGGCTGAGACACTCTGCTCAACTTTCTTCTCACATTTAATTCTCAATTGTCATCAGAATAAACATACTTCATCCTACAGACAGAGAGAACAAACAGAGGAACAAGTCAGGCAGGATATGGGATTATGCTGTTTCTTTTTTTTTTTTTTTTTTTCCAGAGTCTCACTCTGTCGTCCAGGCTGGAGTGCAGTGGTGCCATCTCAACTCACCACAATCTCTGCCTACCAGGTTCAAGCGATTCTCCTGCCTCAGCCTCCTGAGTAGCTGGGATTACAGGCACACACCACCATGCACAAATAATTTTTGTATTTTTAGTAGAGACGGGGTCTCTCCACGTTGGTCAGACTGGTCTTGAATTCCTGACCTCGTGATCCACCCTCCTCGGCCTCCCAAAGTGCTGGCCACTGCGTGAGCCACTGCGCCCGTCCTATGCTGGTTCTTAATACACGTATGCATCCATACCCACACAAGTTTCCATTCAAGAGGCCCAAAATTCATGGTCTCCCATATTTTAACAAATAAATCCCTTAAATCTGAAAATCATTTATGTGCCAAGATGGCAGACTTGGTAACACTGAATGAGGAAGAAAATATTTTATGGACTAATAGATAAAAAGGGAACTATGTAGTGGTAGCTGAAACATTTCACACTTCTAATGTCTGACAAGCAAGCAAGCAAAGATGAGGTTCTGAGACTATATTGCTAAAATATGATATGATTGGTATTTGACTCTACAGTTAAAATAGAAGTTTCCATTGATTTTTAAGAGTGCTGTAATTTATATTTCCTAAATTTCTCTTCCAAGGGGAGTAAAAGTAAGGGGCCAGCAAATACAAGGTGTATTCATGAAAAGGCAATCAATCTTATTTGGCTGAAATAAAGAGTACAGGGAAGGAATAAGCAATGAATAAGGCTGGCGTTAGATTGTGAGAGCCTTGAGCACCATGCTGTGGAAGTTGAGCTTTATTCAAATATTTTGAGCTAGCATGTTAGGCAAAGTTTTTATGAAATGTATGTTTCAATTATGTTTTGAATTGTATAACTTTGTAAACATATCTAAAGAAAAGGTAATAGAAATATAGGCAATTGTCCATATTTCTTGTGTAGGTTGATGGACATTATTAAGCACTATAAAACTCTTTTTTCCAATAATCCAAACATTTTATTACACTTGATTAGGAAATGGCTCATTAATGATCTCACTTTATATCATATAATTGGTAGATACTCGATTTGAGAATTTCATAACATATATACACTCCCAAATGAGTTACCACTCATTTTATTCAAAAGTTTATCATATTTTATAAAGGCATGATGTGCATTCTGCCTCTTGGAATTCTATGTTCTGGATGTATTCTGTACATCACCTTCATTCTATTGTTTCAAATCCAAGCATACTATCAAAATACCCCTTAGAATTCCCTTAAAAAACATTTTGAAAATTTGAAGCTGTATCTTTGGAATGAAAGCTTGAAATACTTAAATGTAAGTCAATCATTGAACATGTGGACTTTTGCTAAATTTACTTAATAGTTTTTAATATTTAGAAGTCTTAACCATTAAACAAAATAGGCACCCATTTATAATGGTCCAGCAGACTAATTAGTTTAGAAAACAATCTTCTAAAATCCCTCTCCCATCTGTACCACAACCCAGGGTCAATTTATTTACCAGGTTTTAATCGCTAGACTATATAAGGCTAAATTGGAAAAGCCTTAAAATAACCCTTGAAAATGTGGACAGACTCTTAATTATGGCAATAGTATACACAGAAAAATGCCCTTAGACTATGTATTGTTTCCCAAATGCTTCTAATGAATTCCTTTATAGAATCATGCCAGTGCAGAGCTAATTTAACTCAGTTTTCACTTGAAATTAAAGAGATCTGTAATCTATTGCCTATAATTTCTTTCTCAAATACAACACAGCCAACTTTCATTTTAATTATTTTGTAGCTTATTCAGAAAAATAGTGCTAACATTCGGGAAGAATTAAATAATCTTCAGTTGCATGTTAATAGCAATTTCATATAAGATTTGGGTCATATTAGCTGTTCAAAAAGGCATCTTAGTAATGGTTCATTTTCTTTAAAAATGAGTATTGTGTGTGTATGTGGGTGTTGTGTGAGAATGTGCACCTAATCAGGTCATACTATTAAGCAAAACTTGGCAAATTACAGCCCTTTGGCCAAATCCAGATCATCACTTGTTTTTGTAAATAAAGTCTTATTAAAATACAACCATGCTCGTTCATATATGTATTGTCTATGTCTGCTTTTACAATACAACAGCAAAGTTGAGGAGTTTGACAGTGACTATACGGCTCACAACCCCTAAAATAATTACAGTCTGGCTCTTTACAAAAGACATCTGCTGACCCCTGATATAAAGGATCAGACTTAGATATCATTTGCTAAAAAAGTCTACCCAATATCAAAAATATATACATGCAAGCAAAATAAGATATTAAGCAAGTAATATTTCTGGCAAGGGATTACAGTTATAATCACCAACCCTTATTGGCAATAAACAGGCACATTGGTGAGAGGTAATATGCACAGACTCAATGTAGCATGCTTAGTGTCTCTTTCATATAGATAGACTAGGAAAATTTGTAAATCACCTTTGTCAATTTTCATAGTGTTCTTTGGAACTATACACACATGGGCTGCATCTGCACAATGTGTAAAGATTTTTTAAATAGAAATTCAGTCAACTGGTTATATTGTATATAAATTAGGTGTACCTACTTTTTATTTCTCTTATAGAATAGCTTGGAATGTTTTTACTGCAGTGTGCCCTTGAACAAAAGGTCAGTAGTCAGTCAATTGAAGTTTCATAGACAGCTTGAATGAGAGTCAGCCTTATTTAGTAGATATAACTCAATAGATTTTCTTAGGGAAGCCAAATATCAAATCCTGATTATGCTTCTTAGCAACTGTGTTACCTTCAGCAAGTGGTTGCCCTCTTTGGGCATGTTTCTTTACATACTGATATCATATGCTTCACAAAGCTGAAGCAATGATTAGATTAAATACTGTGTATGAGATACCTATTACAACACCTGAAACATAGCCGGCATTTATTAGAGGGTAATATCTTTCTCTTGACAAATAACTTTTATCATCCCAATCAATTATTCATATTTATAAGGAATAGTTGAAACTGACATGAGTGTATTTTGAAACTTATGGACACAGAAACATATACTCCAGATTGGCAGGGTCAAACTGAAGTAAATGAAAAATCCAGGGAAGGGGGAGGAGGAAAAAACCAACACGGCTGTTGGAAAGCTATACTGATGTAGACGGAATAGAATTTTCACATTACTAATAGCTTGATTTATCAATGAAACATAATGAAGAGTTTGCTTAGTTTTTTTTTTTTGCATGATAGAAACTACATGTTCATATGTGTCATCGGGACAACAGACTTGTCCTGGGCTTGGCAGAAACCCAGTTGAAACTAATTTTTGAATACAAGCTGGTATAAATAGCAGGAAAAGCTATTCAGAATAATGGAGATAATTCCAGGATAATTTGGTTAATGACAGATTTTTAAAATGTTGTTATGTGCTACAATAATGTACAATAGCAGAATTGCAAAATTTGAAAAATAATGCATAATGTCAAAAAGAACACAAAAGAACTGATGTCATTATTTTGAAACTTTAAAAATACCAGATGATGAAGAGAAAATAATCTCCAAAGGTATATACTTAATGGTAACATTTCTTGAGAGAATTATTTCCATATGCACTAGAAGATAGAGACTAATGTATTATTCGATTGGTGAATTAGAGATGAAAGAGAAGGGGAGTTTTCATTCATTTCATTCAATTATTTGAGGGTTACAAAAATAACCTCTTTGGGGACTGAATAATTTGATGATTATAAAAGCAATTTCAATTGACTGTTCACAATCCATATTCATTCCATATCCATTAAGGATAAATTATACCACCGTATTTAGCAGAGAAATAAAGAATGGGAATGCTTTCATAAAAATAGCAGCTCTCGTGTGTGATCCCTTTTATTCAAGCACAATCAACTGCATCTGTTTGTGAAGAAACAGCAAATGTATCAATTAATTTTTTGAAAGACACAAACAATAAAAGTTAAGATAGAAAATACAAACCCCTTTATGTTGGACATGAGTATCGGAGACTCCATTTTCAAAGGAAGCTTTCACCTGGGGTACTATTTTAGAGATCCTGTTTAGAAAAGAAGTTTAAACATGTCTATACAATATTGCTTTCACAAATTAGACGCTTGGAGCACTAACTCTATTTTCATATCAATATGAAAAAGATGGAGTGTATCTATCACAGATTAAAATCAATTTGAGATTATATTTTTCAAGATTTGGAGTGCCTTCTTTTCCCTTGTTTCTTACTTAAAACCTCCTTATGGGGACATTTTAACGAAGCAATTTATTTTTCTTTCTGGCTCACATTGCACAACGAGGCAATTAAAGCACAAGTGGTTAAAAGTCCAGACCTCTCAGTCAGATGGGCCTGGATTTAGACATCATTTGGCTCCTTCTTTGCTGTGTGATCTTGATCAAGTTTCTTCACCTTTCTAAACCATGATTTCTGCCTCTGTAAAGAAGGTGTACAATACAGTGGCTGTGAAGATTAAAGGAATCTATGCATGTTAAACAGTAACAATAAATGTATGTAAACACATTATAAATACATTTACACATGCATTATATAATTATATAATATGTTATTTACAAATACAAAAATGATGTAAAATTAAGTAACATTTTTTGCTTATGTCCAAACAACAAATGTATAATATACATGCACCTAGACATTGCTATGGTTTGGATATGGTTTATTTTGTCCCATCAAATCTCATATTGAAATTTAATCCCCAGTGTTGAAGATGGGGCCAAGTGGGAGGTTTCTGGGTCATGGGGACAGACCCATCATGGATGACTTAGTGCCATTCTAGCAGGAGTAAGTTCGTACTCTTAGTGGTCATGAGAACTGGCTGTTGAACAGAGCCTGGCACCTCTTCTCCTCTCTGTTGATTCCTCTCTTGCCATGTAATCTCTACACAGGCCAGCTCCTGTTATCCTTCCACCATGTCTGGAAACAGCCTGAGGCCCTCCTGAGAAGCAGAAGCTGGTGCTATGCTTCTTTTACATCCTGCATAAACATGAGTTAAATTTATTTTCTTTATTAATTACTCAGTGTCACGTATACCTTTATAGGGATACTGTACTATAATCCACACAAATGGACTAAGACAGGCATACAGGTAACAAATGCTGTTGGACTAGGATTAATCAAATCCTAGATTTAACAAATAAAAATACAGGATGCCCAGATGAATTTGAGATTCATGTAAACAAATCACTGGGTGTCTTATATGTTTTACATTTCAATAGCTTTTGGGGTACTAGTAGTTTTTTGTTAAATGGGTGAATTGCATAGTGGTGAAGTCTGAGATTTGAGGGCACCCATAATCCAAGTAGTGCACAATGTACTCAATATGCAGCTTTTTATCCCCCACTCACCTCCCAGCCAACCCCTTCTGAATCTCTGACGTTCATTTTATCACTCTGTGTGACTTTGCATACCCATAGTTTAGCTCCCACTTATAAGTGAGAGCATGCAGTATTTGCTTTTCTATTCCCGAGGTGCTTCACATAGAATAACGGCCTCCAGATCCATCCAAGTTGCTGCAAAAGATATTATTTCTTTCCTTTTTATGGCCGATTAGTATTCAGTGGTGTATATATGCAGCATTTTCTATATCCACTCATTCTTTCTTTTGAGTAGACAGCCAGTAGTGGTATTACTAGATAAAAAGGTAGTTCTGCTTTTAGTTATTTAAGAAATCCCTATGCTGTTTTCCATAGAGGTTATACTACTTTACATTTCTACAAGCAGTGTATAAGCATCCCCTCTTCACCACATCCACAGAAGCATTTAGTTTGTTTGACTTCCTAATAATGCCCAGTTCTTACAGGAGTAAGGTGGTATCTCATTGTGGATTTAATTTGCATTTCTCTGATGATTAATGATGTTGAACATGTTTTCGTATGTTTGTTGGCCATTTATGTATGTTCTTTTGAGAAAGGTTGATTCATGTCCTTGGTCCATTTTTTAATGAGATTTTCTGTTTTTTCTTGCTGATTTGTTTGAATGCTTTGTAGATTCTGGATATTAGTCCTTTGTCAAATACATAGTCAGCAAATATTTTCTACCATTCTGAGGACGGTCTGGTTTCTCTGGCAATTATTTTTGTTGTTGTGCAGAAGTTTTTCTAGTTTAATTCTGTCTCATTAATTGATTTTTGTTTTTGTTGCATATGCTTTTTGGGATTTAGTCATAAATTCTTTGCCTAGGCTAAGATCAAGAAGAGTTTTTCCTAGATTATCTTATAGAATTTTTATAGTTTCAGGACTTAGATTTGAGTCTTTGACCTATCCTATTTTCATATAAGAGATATGGATCCAGTTTCCTTCTACACGTGGCTATCCAGTTTTACCAGGACCATTTATTAAATAGGGCATCCATTCCCCAATTTATGTTTTTGTATGCTTTGTTTAAGATCAGTTGGCTGTAAGTGGCTTTATTCTTGAGTTCTTTATTCTGTTCCATTGGTCTATGTGCATACTTAAATACCAGTACCATGCGTTTTGGTAGCTATAGCCTTGTAGAATAATTTGATATCCGGTAATTTGATGCCTTCAGATTTGTTCTTTTTGCTTAAGATTGTTTTGACTATTCAGGTTATGTTTTAGTTTCATATGAATTTTAGGATTGCTGCTTCTAATTATGAACAAAATGATGTTAGTATTTTGATAGGAATTGCACTGAATCTGTAGATTGCTTTTGGCAGTGTAGTCATTTTCACAATACTGACATTTCCAGTCCACGAACATGTGATATGTTTTGTTGGTTTGTGTCATCTATGATTTCCTTCAGCAGTGTTGAGTAGTTCCCCTTATAGAGAGATCTTTCACCTCCTTGGTTAAGTATGTTTCTAGGTATTTTATTTTTTTGCAGCTGTTGTAAAAGTTACTGAGTTTATGATTTGATTCTCGGTGTGGTCATTATTGGTATGCAAAAGTGCTACTGATTTGCATACAATTATTTTGTAACCTGAGACTTTACTGAATTTGTTCATCAAATGTAGGAGTCTTTTGAAGGAGGTTTTAAAGTTTTCTAGTAATATGATCATGTCATCAGAGAACAGCAATAGTTCGACTTTCTATTTTCCCACTTGAATTCCCTTTATTTCTTTCTGGTACCTGATTGCTCTAGCTAGGACTTCCAGTACTATCTTAAATTGAAGTAGTGAATGTGGGCTCCTTGTCTTCTAGTTCTCATGAGGAATGCTTTCAACTTTTCTTCATTTAGTATGATATTGGCTGTAGGTGTATCATATATGGCTTTTATTATTTTGAGGTATGTCCCTTCTATGCCTCGTTTGTTGAGGGTTTCTACCATAAAGGGATGCCAGCTTTCATTAAACGTGTTTTCTGCACCTATTGAAATGATTATATGGTTTTTGTTTTCAATTCTGTTTATGTGATGTATCACATTTACTGACTTGCCTGTGTTAAACTATCCCTGCATCACTGGAATAAAACCCACTTGATCATGTTATATTATCTTTTTGAAGTGATGTTGAATTTAGTTCGCTAGTATTTTATTGAGGATTTCTGCATCTATGTTCATCAGAGATATTGTTCCATGGTTTTCTTTTTTGTTATGTCTCTTCTTGGTTTTGGTAACAGGGTAATACTGACTTCATAAGTGATTTAGGGAGGGGTCCCTCTTTTTAATCTTTTGGAATAGTTTCAGTATGATTGGTACTATTTCTTCTTTGAATGTCTGGTAGAATTCAGCTATGAATCCATTATGTCCTGGGCTTTCGGGGGGCAATTTTTAAATTACTGATTCAATTTTACTGCTTGTTATTGGTCAACTCAGAGTGTCTATTTCTTTCTGGTTTAATCTAAGAAAATTGTATATTTGCAGGAATTTACCCATTTTCTCTAGGTTTTCTAGTTAGTGTGCATAGAGGTGTTTATAATAGTCTCAATTTTTTTTTGTATTTCTGTGGCATCAGTTGTAATATCTCCAGTTCCATTTCTGATTGAGTTTATTTGAATCTTCTCTTTTCTTTCTTGCTCAATCTAATTGTCTATCAATTTTGTCTATCTTTTCACAGAACCAGGTTATGGTTTCATTGATATTTTGTATCTTATTTTCTGTTTTAAATTCATTTTGTTCTGCTCTGACCTTCGTTGTTTAATGTCTTCTGCTAGCTTAGGGTTTAGTTTGTTCTTGTTTCTCTAGTTCTTGAAGTGTGACATTAGGTTGTCAATTTGTGATCTTTCAGCCTTTTAGATGTCGGCGTTTAGCACTATATGCTTTCCTCTTAGCACCACTTTGGCTGTATCCCAGAAGTTTTGACAACTTGTGTCACTATTATTATTCATTTGTTTTTAATTTCCATCTTGATTTCATTGTTAATCCAAAAATCACTAAGGAGAAGATTGTTTAATTTCTATACATTTGTATAATTTTGAGGGTTCCTTTTTGAGTTGATTTTTAGTTTTTTTTCCATTGTTGTCTGAGAAGACACTGGGTATGAGTTTGAACTTTTAAATTTGTTGAAACTTGCTTTGTGACCCATGATATGGTCTATCTTCGAGAATGTTTCGTGTGCTGATGAGAGGAATGTATATTCTGCAGTTGTTAGGTAGAATGTTCTGTAAGTATCTGTTAGATCCATTTGTTTTAGAGTATAGTTAATAACCATTGGATGTTTTTGTTAACTTTCTGTCTCAATGATCTGTATAGTGCTGTCAGTGGAGTATTGAATTATCCCACTATTACTGTGTTACTCTCTGCCTTAATTCGTAGGTTTTGTACTAATCATTTTAGAAATCTGGGAGCTCCAATGTTAGGTGCATATAAATTTTGGATTGTGATATCTTCTCATTGGATTGATAATTTTATCATTACATAATGTCCTTCTGTTTTTTTTTTTTTTTTTTTTTTTTTTTTTTTTTTTTTTTTTTTTTTACTGTTGTTGCTTTAAAGTCTCTGTAGTCTAATATAAAAAGGGCTAATCTTGCTCACTTTGGGTTTTCATGCGCATGGAATATCTTTTTCAACCCCTTTACCTTGAGTTTATATGAATCCTTATGTGTTAGGTGAGTCTCTTGAAGACAGCAGCTATTTGGTTTGTTACTTTTTGTTCATTCTGCCAATCTGTGTCTTCAGTGGAGGATGTAGGCCATTTATGTCCAATGCTAATACTGAGATGTGAGGTACTCTTCCAGTCATCATGTTGATTGTTACCTAAATACTTTGTTTTCTTTGTTGTGTTATTCTTTCATAGACCTTGTGAGTTTTATGCTTTCAAGAGGTTTTATTCTGGTGCATATTGATCTTTTGTTTCAAGACTTGGTGCTCATTTTATTATTCATTGTAGGTCTGCTCTGGCATTAACAAATGCCCTCAGCATTTTTTTTGTCTGAAAATGACTTTATTTCTTTTTCATTCATAAAACTTAGTTTTCTTGGATACAAAATTCTTGACTTATGCTTATTCTGTTTAAAGAAGCTAAAGATAGGACCCCAGTCCTTTCTAGCTTGCATGGTTGCTTCTGAAAAGTCTGCTGTTAATCTGGTAAGTTTTCCTTAATGGGTGACTTGATGCTTTTGTCTCAGTGCTCTTAGAATTCTATCCTTCATGTTTACTGTAGATAGCCTGATTGTGTTACACCTTGCCGATTACCTTTTTTCAATTAGTCTCTCTGGAATTTTTTGAGTATTTGTATGTGGACGTCTAAGTCTGTAGCAAGGCCAAGGATGTTTTGCTCAATTATTCCCTCAAATAAATTTCCCTAAATTTTTGCATTATCTTCTCCCTCAGGTACACCAATTATTCTTGTATTTGGCAATTTTACATAATCCCATATTTCTTGGAGACTTTGTCTATTTCTTTTGATTCCTTCTTATTATTACCAGAATTATTTTTCTTGTTCCCTTTTATTTGGGTAGACTATTTGTTCTAATTGTTCTTGAATTTATTTTCCATTAGACTATTTTATTATTATTTTCTCTCTTAAGATTGTAACTTAATGTGTATAATTTATTGTAGCCTAATTTGGCTCTTGGTCCTTTTAGAGGTGAAGACTTCATATCGATTCTTGGTTATAGAGAGCCTTTGTATGATGGCTTTTGCAGATGCTGGCTGTAGTAGTAATGTGCTTAGTGTGTGAGCAAGTTCAGTCTCCTATGTGGTTGGAATGGCAGAGATCTCTTAAAGCTTCTCTCATTCCCTTATGGTGTGCAATTGTTTATTTATTTATTTATTTATTTTTCTTCCAATATTTTATTTATTGGTTTGACTAGTTCCCCCCTCAGGCCAGCAGGAGGCATGTCTCTTGGTAGAAATCAGTTGTGACTAAAGCAGTTGGATGAATGCAATACTCAGTGATATGCAAAAGTCCCGGCTTTGACAGAGGTGGCTGGGTGAGCTCTCAGTGAAATACACTGAGGTCTTATCACGGGAAAAGTGGGGACCACCTCAGCTTCCCTGCCAAGCCAGCAGAAAATCAATGCAACTTGCAGAAACACTCCTGACCCATTGTTCTGGCTATTCAAATCAGGCAGGCACCTCTTTTATGAGCAGGAATGTTACTTTTCCAGGTAGAGAGGAATTGTGACTCTAGCCCTTGTGCAAGACTGAACCTGGAGGTCACTCCTTCTGTAGGATGCAGTCATTCTGAAGTGTTCCAGAAAGGCTGTCTATAGTTGTGCCCACATTGAGCTTTCATGGGAGAAGCCTCAGCTGTGTCTGCAATGAAGGATGAGGGAGGAAAATGAGTCCCCTTCTCCAAGACTATTCACAAGTACCAGAGCTGCCTGGCTGTTAGGTAATAGCTGTCAACTTTCCCCATCTAGCCCAGCATATCACCTGTGCCTCTGCTGAAAGAAACTTCCCACCAGCAGAAAGTTCTTGGACTCAAGGCCTATGATCTGGATAATTTTGTCCCATGGAGCATTCTCTTAATATGATGCACTCTTCCTTTTCCTAGGAGTAGAAGTGCCTGAGGGCCAGACTACTGTTAATGCTGCTGTTCCTCTATGTCTAGCTGCCACATTCCAGGCTGGTGCTGGGGAATGTCTGCAAGGGATCAAGAGTTAAGCCTTCCAGATGGAGACAGCAACTGAAGCTTTCAGACCATGCCCTCCCAGTCTGCCAACTGGACAGACTGGAGCTGGGCATCTTGTGTTTTATCTGCCAACTGTAACTAGAAAGATTTTATTGTTAGAGGGTTTCAAAATGTCCCCACATGTAAAAGTTAGTTGTCATTACTTTCATTTTGTAAGTTAGCATAGTGTAATAACCAGTTTATTGAATTGCCTGGAATACTCCTATCTCAACTCTGATCAATCTGCTTACCAATATTTTAGTGACATCTTTTTCAGATGCAATAACTCACTGGTCACTTATAACAACTGTCTAATATTCAGATATTGGGATCTCTTTAAGGTGGCACAAATCCAACTACTTCTAAAACATCCACTTGACCAAAGTAAAACTCAAATATTAGTGCCAAGCCAAGATGGTGAACAAGTTAGCTGCCCTCACTGCCATATGGGATCTTCTATATTGAAAACTGGCACCTGACTCTGTACTTACGCACAAGTCTTCAAAATCTAGGAAACATTGATTATGCTCTCCCAGTGAGTTTTTTTTTTCACCATTTGTCACCTAGGTGGCAAGAAGAACCTACAGATTTTCTGCTGCCCACCCAGCATTCAGATGGGGAGAAGTGTGAGCTGTCTTCTTACAAGTACCCTCAACCCTAGGGACTATCTTACCTAGTTGGAAAGGAAAAAGATAAAAGTCAAAGCTTTAATCTATTTTTATTAATTCCCTCCAACAATTTCTTTCGAATTTCTTTCTTTTTTCTGAGAAAAGTTAGAAGTGATAGCGATGGTTGGATTTATTCTTTATTTTAGCAAATTCTGTATAGATACATCTAACACCTTGCTTTAGAATATGCAGACACTGTTGTACATTCTTCTAAGTTTGAGGCTTCAGCCAAATTTCTGAGACAATAGGGAACACTTAACATGCTGATACATTATTTAATTCACATTGACTAATAGAACTAATTTAATTACAAAATGCAAGAATTTTAAAATGATTAATAAGCATCATGCGTGATGCTTATTGACAACTTAGTATATTCAAGTTAAATGTAGACTCTGTAATTATCTGATCTCAGTGAATCTATCATTTAGAAACAATCCATTCTGCATTAATAAATGATCTATGATCTTAAGATTTAGAACTCTGAAGGATGACTTCTAATGACCTTGGGATTTATATTATTTCATTTCTTAACATTTAATTTAATTAATCTCTAAATTTCTTCTTTGTAAAGTCCTTAACTTAGGACTAATACAAATCTATCTTACGCCTGTAATCCCAGCTCTTTGGGAGGCCGAGGCTGGCGAATCACGAGGTCAGGAGATTGAGACCATCCTGGCTAACACGGTGAAACCCTGTCTCTACTAAAAATACAAAAAATTAGCCTGGCATGGTGACACGTGCCTGTAGTCCCAGCTACTCAGGAGGCTGAGGCAGGAGAATTGCTTGAACCCGGGAGACAGAGGTTGCAGTGAGCTGAGATCATGCCACTGCACTCCAGTTGGGCAACAGAGCGAGACTCTGTCTCAAAAAAAAAAAGTCGATCTTAAGTAGTTTTATTTTTCGTACCATATTTATTTCTTAGCACTTCTGCCATTTCCTTTTTTAATTCTTATGTTTTAAAATTGATATATTGTTATTGTAGATATTTATGGGGTAAAATTTGATGCTTCAATACATATCTTTGCTGTATAATCACTCAGTCTGAGTATTTAGTGTGTCTATCACCTCCTGCATTCATCATTTATTTGTTTTAAGAGCATTCAAAAGTGTCTCTTCTAGCTGTTTTATAATATGCATTACTTTACTGTTAATCATCTATTGCACCTGCAATAGAACACCAAAATTTATTCCTCCTACATAATTGTAACTTTGTACCCATTACCGGTCATCTTCCAAACCTCCTGCCCCCTCCTTTTCACCATCTCTGGTAACCACTGTTCTTCTCTGCTTCTACGACATCATTTTTTTTCCTTTTTTTCAGATTCCACATATGAGTGAAATCATGCAATGTTTGTCTTTCTTTGTCTGGTATATTTCAGTTAGCATCATGTCCTCCAGGTTCATCTATTTTGTCACAAATAATAGAATTTCATTTTGTGTTATGGAAGAATAGCATTCCATTGTGTATATATACCATATTTTCCTTATCAATTTATCCATTGTTGGATACATAGGTTGATTTTATATATTCACTATTGTAAATAATGCTGCAATAAACATAGAAGTGCAGGTATCGTGTTGACATACTGATATATTTCCCTTTTAGATATATGTGCAGTAGTGGGATTGCTGAGTCATGTGGTAATTCTATTTTTAATTTTTTAAGAAGAAACTCTATAGTGTTTTTCATCATGACTGTACTAGTTTACAATCCCACCAGCAGTGGGTAAGTGATCCTTTTTTCCTCATCCTCACCAATTTTTTAAAAAAGCCTGTATGGCAAATACTTATTCTTGCTTCACTTCATACACATAATCAGACCAAGAATAATAAGACTAAAACATATTTTGCAAATAAATTGGTCCCACTATGATTTGTCTGTAGTAAAAATGAGGGGCTGGAGAGAGGAAAAATATGATTCTGAAGAAACTGTAGTATACCTGTTATTAAATTCTAGACTTGTGCATTGTTTTCCATTTTTATTATTTGTCTACAATTTTCCTGGACTAGACCCTGAATTCTTTCCTGCCTACAGGCCTCCAAACTAACATTTTCAATTTTTTTTCTCTCCTATTCTTCTGACTTAGAATCACTAAAAATTAAAACTGTGCTCTTCTTAAAGTCCTGCAAGCTAATGCTAGACAACTTAAACTTTGATAGAAATAATAGCAACTCTGTGTGTGTGTGTGTGTGTGTGTGTGTGTGTGTATGTGTCTACCTGCTGATATATGGACGTCTCAGTAATACAGCTTAAGTCAATTTTCCAGAATTGATTTTCCCTTCGTTGCTATAATCTGGCTTTGGTCTTTTTTTTCTCCTCCCTTTTTTTTTCTTCTTACTTCCTCCCTCTATTTCTCTCTGTGGGACATCAGACTTCATGACCTCCTATAATGAGTTTTTCTTACAACGTGGGATCTAACCTTCTAGGGATAAACCTCAGTGACAAGGGATCAGGCAAAAACCCATAACCAGAGACTTATTTTCTTCTACATTGCTTTCTGTGAAATATTTTGAAGAATGGAGGGGGAATGTGAAAGGAAAATAATATCTCAGGACCCCAAATTCACTACACCAAATGAATAATTCAGCTTGGGAACTGAGTCACACAAACAAAACAAAGCAACACAAAACAACTGCGATCCTTCATGTTTCCAAACAGATAACTGCAATATCGAAGGCCACCCTATCTCCCCAGGTGGCCTCTCTCACAAATTGATCATGAGGAAATTCCTTGAGGATCCCAAAATCTTTCACAATACGCATCCCCCTACAAATTAATCCTGAATCAGAGTTCTGTTTAATATCATCCTGACAATGTAAATTAACAGCTTAACTTCGCAGGTACCAAAAAAAGACAAGACTAGAAATCATGCCTTAGCCTACCCCAAGACAAATATATATTTGACTTCTTTCTCTGCTCCATGCTTACTTTATCTTATGTTAAATGCAGATCTAGCATGCACAAGATGAATGTATAATTATCTTTGTTTTAACTTTTTCTCCTTCCCCTCCTGCCCACTCTTTTCTCTTTAAATATTGAAGTCGTCAAAACTCTTTTTGGAAAAAACACAAGCCACAGATCCTAGTGTAACTTGGGTTTCTTTTTCCCAGGCACATCCCCAACATTGGCAAAATAAACCTCCAAGTTGACTGCAATCTGTCTCAAGAGTTTAGGTTTACATTTTGTCATTCTCACCGGAGCGAACCGTTATCTCATCGTGGTTTTAATTTACATTTCCCTTATGACAGTGATGTTGAGCATTGTTTTATATATTTGAACATTTGTATGTCTTTTAATAACTGTCTATTTAGGTCTTTTGCCCATTTATTTTAATTTGTATTTTACTTTAAGTTCCAGGATACATGTGCAGAACGTGCAGGTTTGTTACACAGGTATAGACGTGCCACGGTGGTTTTCTGCACCCATCAACCCGTCATCTAGGTTTTAAGCCCTGCATGCATTAGGGGTTTGTCCTAATGCTCTCCCCCCCTTGCCCCCACCCCCCCGACAGGCCCTAGTATGTGTTGTTCCTTACCTGTGTCCATGCATTCTCATCGTTCAACTCCCACTTATGAGTGAGAACATGTGGTGTTTGGTTTTCTGTTTCTGTGTTAGTTTGTTGAGAATGATGATAAGGATTTTTTTTTTTCGAGACAGGGTCTCGTTTTGTTGTCCAGGCTGGAGTGCAGTGGCATGATCTTCGCTCACTGCAGCCTCCGTCTCCAGGTTGTTCAAGCAATTCTCATGTCCTAGCCTCTCGAGTAGCTGGAAATGTAGGTGTGCACCACCACACCCAGCGAATTTTTGTATTTTTAGTAGAGACAGGGTTTCTCCATGTTGCCGAGGCTGGTCTTGAGCTCCTGGCCTCAAGTGATCTGCCTGCCTCAGCCTCCCAAAGTGCTGGGATTACAGGCATGAGCCACCATGCCCAACCCTTTTGCCCATTTTTAATCAGGATTTTTTTGTTTTTTGTTTACTGGTATAGTACCTTATATATTCTGGATAGTTACCCTTTGTCACCTGTATAATTTGCACATATTTTCTACCATCGTGTAGGCGTTTTTTTTAATAGTTTCCTTTGCCGTGCAAAAGTATTTTAGTTTGATATAATCCTATTTGTGTATTTTTGTTGTTGTTGTTGTTTGTACTTTTGAGGTCTTGATTTAAAAATCTCTGCCCAGAATGATGGTTTCCAGCTTCATCCATGTCCCTACAAAGGACATGAACTCATCCTTTTTTATGGCTGCATAGTATTCCATGGTGTATATGTGCCACATTTTCTTAATCCAGTCTATCATTGATGGACATTTGGGTTGGTTCCAAGTCTTTGCTATTGTGAATAGTGCATTCCTTTTTAATTTGGATGCCTTTTCTTTCTTTCTCTTGCATAATTGCTCTGGCTGGGTCATCCAGTACTATGTTGGATAGATGTGGTAACAGAGGGCAGCCTTGTCTTTTTCCTGATCTTAGAAAGAAAGCTTTCAACTTTTCTTCATTCAGTATGATGTTAGCTATAAGTTTGTCGTATATGGTCTTTACTGTGTTGAAGGACTTTCTATACTTAATTTGGTCAGAGTTTTTTCATTAAGGTATGTTAAATGTTGTCAACTGCTTTTTCTGTGTCTATTGAAATGATCGTATAGATTTTTGTCTTTCCATTACTATGGTTTACTCACATTAATCAATTTTTGTATGTTAAAAGACATCCCTGGATCATTCACTTGATCATAGTAAATGATCTTTTTAATGTGGTGTTGGGTTTGGTTTGCTACTATTTTGATGAGACTTTTTCATATATGTTCATCAGGGACATTGACCTGTAATTTTCTTTTTTAGTTGTGTCATTGTCCAGTTTTGGATTCAAGGTAATTCTGGCCTCATAAAATGAGTTCAAAAGTATTCCCTCCCATTTAATTTTCTAGAATAGTTTGAGGAAAATTGGTATTGTTTCTTCTTTAAATATTTGTTAGAATTCATCAAAGAGGCCATCAGGTTTTGAGCTTTTCTTTAATGAAATGCATTTTATTCCTGATTCATTTTTCTCACTCATTATTGGTCTGTTCTGGCTATCTATTTCTTGATAATTTAATCTTGATAGATTGTATGTGTGCAGAAATTTATCCATTTCTTCTATCTCATCAAACCTATTGACATATAGTTGTCCATAATAATTTCTCATGACCTTTTGTATATCTGCAGTATCAATTGTAGTGTCTTCATTCTCATCTTTCCAATTTCATGTATTTAAATATTCTTTTTTTTCTTAGTCAAGCTAAAGGCTTGTTAATTTTGCTAATTTTTGAAAGACCCAACTCTTTATTTCATTGATCTTTGAATTATATTTTTAGTCTTTAATGTATTTTTTCTCTGAGTTTTCTAATTTCCTTCCTGTTATCAATTTTGGGTGTAGTTTGCTTTTGTTTTCCTAGTTACTTGAGGTTGTTGATTGGAAATTAATATGGATAGGCTTTGTGTTCCCACCCAAATCTCATTTTGAATTGTAATCCCCAGGTGTTGAGGAAGGAACCTGTTGGGAGGTGATCGGATCACGGGAGCAGTTTCTCCCATTCTGATTTTGTGATAGTGAGTGAGTTCTCATGAGATCTGATGGTTTTAAAAGTGTTTGAAAGTTTCTGCCCCTGCCACCATGTGACAAAGGGCCTTTCTGCCTGCTTCCCCTTCTGCCATAATTGTAAGTTTCCTGAGGTCTCCCCAGCCATGTGGAACTGTGAGTCAATTAAACTTCTTTCTTTATAGATTACCCAGTCTTGGGTATTTATTTATAGCAGTGCAAAAATGGACTAATGCAGAAATGTCTCTTCATTTTTTAATGCAGGCATTTGTTGTTATAAACTTTTACTTTAGAACTGCTTTTGCTGTGTCCCATAGGTTTTAGTATGATATGCTTATTTTCTTTGTTGTTGCAAAGAAATTTTTAATTTCACTTTAAATTACTTCATTGACTCATTTGTTGTTCAGGAACATATTGATTCATTTACATGTATATGTTAAATTTTCAAAGATTTTATTATTTATAGTTTTATACTATTGTGGTAATTAATAGACAATTACTATGATCTTTTAAATTTAACTTTTATTTTAAGTTCAGGAATAAATGTGCAGGTTTGTTATATAGGTAAACTTGTGTCACAGGTGTTTTTTATACAGATTATTTCAGCACCCAGGTATTAAGCCTAGTACCTATTAGTTATTTTTCCCAATCCTCTACCTCCTCTAACCCTCCACCCTCCAATAGGCCCCAATGTGTGTTGTTTCCCTCTGTGTGTCCATGTGTTCTCATAATTTAGCTACTACTTGTAAGTGAGAACTTATGGCATTTGATTTTCTGTTCCTAGATTATTTTGCCAAGGATAATGGCCTCCAACTCTATTCATGTTCCTGCAAAGGACATAGTCTCATTCTTTTTCATAGCTGCATAGTATCCAATGGTGTGTTTGTACCACATTTTCTTTATCCAGTCTACCATTGATGGGCATTTAGCATGATTTCATGTCTTTGCTATTGTGAATAGTACTACAGTGAATATATGTGTGAAAATGTCTCCATAACTAAACAATTTCTATTCCTTTGGATATACAATATGGTTAGGCTTTGCTTCCTGACCCAAATCTCGCCTTGAATTGTAATCCCTAGGTGTTGAAAGAGAGACCTTTTGGGAGGTGCTTGAATTATGGCAGGCAGTTTCCCCCATTCTGTTCTCATAATAGTGAGTTCTCATGAGATCTGATGGTTTTATAAGGGGCTCTTCCTGCTTCACTTCCTTCACATGCTCTCTCTCACCTGCCGCAATGTAAGACATGCCTGCTTCTGCTTCCATCATGATTGTAAGTTTACTGAGGACTCCCCAGCCATGCAGAGCTGTGAGTCAAACTGCCTTCCTTTATAAACTACTCAGTCTTCAGTAGTTCTTTATAGCAGTGTGAAATGGACTAATGCGGTAAATTGGTACCACAGAGAGTGGAGTACCACTATAAAGATACTTCAAAATGTGGAAGTGACTTTGGAACTGGGTAACGGGCAGAGGCTAGAACAGTTTGGAGGGCTCAGAAGAAAACAGGAAGATGTGGGAAAGCGTGAATTTTCCTGGAGACTTGTCGAATGGTTTTGACCAAAATACTGATAATGATGTGGACAATAAAGGCCAGGCTGAGGTGGTCTCAGACGGAGATGAGGAACTTGTTGGGAACTGAAGCAAAGGTCACTCTTGCTATGCTTTAGCAAAAAGATTGGAGGCATTTTGCCCCTGCCCTAGAGTTCTGTAGAACTTTGAACTTGAGAGAGATGATCTGAAATTAGAACTTAGCTTTAAAAGGGAAGCAGAGCATAAAAGTTTGGAAAATTTGTAGCCTGATAAAAACATTCAGCTTAGCTTCTGTATTTTCCCTCTGTCCACTAATTGTGCTTTCCCTCTGAATATGGCTGAAACTGGTTGGAATCAATGTGGCCAACTGGACTGTATGCAGAACGAGCTTGCTAACATCACAGCCCAAATTTCCACTGCATGTTCTATACTAACTCCCCAGAAGTGCCACATGTAACATGTGAGATGTGAACAGATAACTGTGAATGCCCAAGGGGTTTTCAGACCTCTTCTTTTCTTCCACTAGTTACCTGCCAATCCCAGAATCCACCTCCTAAACCTTTTCTGGAAAAAAAAAATGCCTTGAAGCCAGCACAAGGAGACCAATTGAAGTGGAACTCCGGCCTTCTTATTGGTCGGCCCACAATAAAAGTCTTACTTTCCTCAAAAATAAAATCCAGTGTAACAGTATTGGTTCTAGCACATCAGGTAGTAATCCTTTTTGCTTGGTAACAGTTATCATGAGTCCAATATAATGTGTGTTTTGGTTATAATAGACCATTTTAAACTTACAGTAACTTGCTTTTGGTTATATAAAAATACTCTAGACTTTTTTCCTCCCCATCAACAATTTATACTTTGTTTCTTTACTTTACTACTTTGTCTATTATGAGTTTCTTTGTCATTAATTGTAGCTGTGATTTTTTTATATCATCTTGACTTTAAATCTTCATACTTGAGGGTTGAGACATTAACATAGCACCATTACATCACTGGGGTATTCTAAGTTTGTTTTCTGAATTTACCTCTACTGCTGAGTTTGATGCGTTTGCATGTTTTATTATATTAATTATGCTCCTTTTCTTTCCAACTGTAGCACTCCCTTAAACATTTCTTTCAAGGTGGGTCTGGTGGTGATAAATTTCTTCCACTGTGGATTTTCTAGGAAGGTAGTTTTTGTTTGTTTGTTTGTTTGAGATGGAGTCTCGCTCTGTTGCCCAGGCTGGAGTGCTATGGCACGATCTCGGCTCACTGCAACCTCCACCTCCTGGGTTCAAGTGATTCTCTTGCATCAGCCTCCCGAGTTGCTGGGATTACAGGCACCCACCACCGCACCCGGCTAATTTTTGTATTTTTAGTAGACAAGGGGTTTCACCATGTTGGCCAGGCTGGTTTTGAACTCCTGACCTCAGGTGATCTGCCCACCTCAGCCTCCCAAAGTGGTGGGGTTACAGGCATGAGCCACCACGCCCAGCCAGGAAGGTCTTTATTTCTCCTTCATTTCTGGGAGAGATTGTTGCTTCTTCTTGGTTATGTTTTTTTTTTTTTTTTTTTTTTTCCTTTTATCACTTTGAATATGTTATCCCATTCTCTCCTGGACTGCAAAGTTTCTGCTGAGAAATCTGCTGTTAAGTCTACTAGGGATTCCCTTATATGTAACTTGCTATTCTCTCACAGCTTTTAGAATTTTCTTTGTCTTTGACTTTTGACAGTTTGATTATAGAGTGCCTCAAACAGGATCTTTTTTGGTTGAATCTAATTAAAAACTTTTGCTCTTCCTGCATCTAGATGTCCATATCTCTCCCAATACTTGAGAAGTTTTTAGCTATTATTTAATTAAATAGGTTTTCTTTGTATTTCTCCATCTCTTCTCTCTCTGGTACACATATAATGTGAATATTTGTTGGCTTACTGGTGCGCCATAAGTCAGGTACACTTTCTTCACTTTTTGTTCTTATTTCTTGTGTTTTCTTCTGACTGAGCTATTGCAAAATACTGATTTTCAATTTCAGACATATTTTATTCTGCTTGATCTGGTCTATTGTAGAAGCTCTCCATTGTTTTATTTCATTCACTGAATTTTTCAGCTACAAGATATCCATTTGTTTGTTTTTTTACATCTATCTCTTTGAACTTTTTATTCAGATCATAAATTGTTTTCGTGATTTCATTCAATTGTTTGTCTGTATTCTCTTGCATATCCCTGCATTTCCTTAAGATCATTATTTTGTATTCTTTTTTGAACATTTTGTAAGTGTCCTTTTCTTAGAGGTTTGTTACCAGAAACTTGTGTTCCTTTTGGGGAGCGTAATGTTTCCATCATTTTTCATGTTACTTAAGTCCCTTCATTGATATCTGCACATCTACTATTATAGTCACTTTTTCCAGTTTCATGAGGTAGCTTTTTAGGCAGATACTTTTTTGTAGATGGGTCTGAGTGTGTCACAGTTGGGTGTGGTTCATTGGCTTTGGTTATGTGTGGACTCAGTAGCATTGTCTTCTTGCAGTTTCTTCAGCTGTAATCCTCATCAGCAATGTCTATGATTGCATCAGTGACCTAGGCTGTGGGAGTTTGTGCTGATGGTGGTGTGCCTTTTCTGGGGATGCGGGCACCCAGCTAATTGTTGGGCTGAGTGCATGATGGCCTTTGAAGAAATAACAGGCTGTCTGTTGGGCTTTCCAGTGAAGAGGTTGCTAATGCCAGAATCAAGTGTGCATAGGTACAGCTGGCCAGATGGGTGGGGTCACCACCAGACCGGTTGTCAGGCCAGGCTGGATGTGAGCACACACTGGTGTGTTGGGAGTGAGAAACTTTGTGGCAATCTTTCATGGTGGCTGGGCCACTGCAGGACTATCAGGTGGAACATGGCCACATATGGGCTCAGCAGGCCAGCTGGCAGTGCAGCATGGGTACATATGGACAAGATATCTGGCCAGAAGTTTGGTAGCTTCCCCACTATACAAGTCGATCTGTTCATTGGAGGAAAGGTGTGCCATGTGAGTTTCGGTGTCAACCTGTCATTTCATTTGTCTTAGGCTCTGGACAGCCAGGGTTATGTTGCTGAAGGCACCCATGTAAATGTGGTAAAATGATGATGGGGCCACAGGAATGGAGAGGGTCAATTGCTACTAGCCCCCAGGGAAGGGCACACTCTAGTAGTGAGTCTGATTTCATAATGGCACCAAACTGTAGCAGCTAAGGTCTCAGGGATAGGGATGCATAAGTTAGGCTCTTATTCTGAGGCAATGCGTTTGCACAAACTCCTGGCTACTCTTCAAACTGGATTTGGAGTCTGCGGAGACTAGGATACTCTCCTATAGCAAGGATTGCTCATGTTTGTGGCAGTAGTGAGGGCTTCTGGGAAGCTTACCTTTTCCCCATAGGGAGAAGGTCTCCTTACACTGAGCCAATCCCAGCAGGGGAGACAGTGCGGCAGAGGCAAAATCCCTTGCTCCTCTTTCTATGGTGCTCCCCTGCGTTCTGTGCTCTAGATGGGATTTTATCATCGCTCTTGTGCTCTCTGGCATACTTCTTTAGTCACTATAGTTGAAATATAATTGTTTATTCATTGTTTTGTTTTTTTTCTGTTGGGGGGATGAGCACCAGGTAACTCTGTTTGTACATCTTGCTGATGTCACCTGTGATGGTTCTGTCATTTTTATTCCTTTATTCATGGGTATGTTTATTCCTATGGTTGTGAATTCTTCGTAAAAGTCTTAAAATATTTTAATCATCTCAATCTCAGTTATTTTAAAGCAATGCTTGTAAATAAGGAATGAAAGCTTTATGCACATAGTCACTGCAACACTATTTGAAATATAAAACAATATTTAAAATTGTCTAAGAATAGAAAATTAGTAAAGTAACTCATGACACATGTACTGAAAATACTGTGTGCCTATTTTGGTAATATTTATAAAGAATTTAAGAGCATAGGAACAATACAATTTATTTGGTGTTATGTGAAAATGAAAAATACATCTGTATGCTTTATGAGCATGAAATAGAAAATGTTTAAATAATAATAGTAATAAACCAGTAAAAAATATAGTTGCTTTTGGCAATAGACTATTGATGATATTTTTTCTTCCAAATATTATACTGTTTCTTATTTACAATTTTTCTGTAATGAGTATGTCTTTCTACAGAATAGAAAAAAAAATTATTTAAATATTGCATTTCAATAAGCCTTTGAAAGACTTCTTTTTTTTCTATGAATCAAATAAAAAATAAATAAATGATACAACTCCTTCTCTTCCTTTTTTCTCTCCTTTGCCTCTTCCTTCTTATCTTCTTTGCTTCAGGTTGACAATAAATTCAGTTTGACATCAATTAAAAGCCACAAATGGTGGAATAAATGCATTCTATTATGTTATTTTTTATCTGATGACTAAAATTTAACTTTTTCACCAGTTATTTTGGTACCATGCAGACATAGCTATTATATACCCAAAGATGAGGGAGTTGCTTTGTATTATTATGCATATTTTTATAACAAAAATTAATTCTTATTCTTTTATATACCATGTTTAAATTTGGGCTTTTTTCCATACAATGTAATTAACTGTAGCCAATGTCTTACAAATTTCTATTATTACTGTGTGAAAATAGCTGCCATTTAGTGAGAAACATCATCATCTTTATCTACTATTTACTGAGTAGTTTCACAACTAGACTACTGCCATTGCCTTCTAACTAGTCTTCTTGCTTTCACCATTGCCATGTAACCGTCTATTCTCCATAAGTATTAGGAGTGATTCTGTAACATGTCTTAAAGAGTGTCAGATTACATTATTAATCTTCTTCAAAACCCCTTAAGGACTGTCCACCTCAGTCAGAGTAAAAACCAAAGTTTTTACAGCTGACTTCAAGACGCTTTTTGGCGAGATCCCATTACCTTCTTTGACCTAATCGCCTGCTTTTCCTCCCTCCACTAAGGTCAGCTGACTGCAGCCATGGTGGTCCTTGAACTTTCTGAAAACCTTAAGGATATTGTTGTTTTAAGGTCTTTCTGGTCCTTACATTTGCTGTTTCCTCATCCTGATATGCTCTACCCAGTTCAACACGTGGCTTGTTTCCTCATTTTCTTTAAGGTGTGTATCCAGTTATCACAGTATCAAAGCAGCCTTTCCTGATGACTTCACATAAATAGGACACCCTATCTCATGTAGCACTTTTGACCAACACCTCTTCCCTGATTTACATACAGTACATCACCTTCCAGTACACTACGTATTTTCATTGTGTTGCGTTTGCTTAGTGTTGTCTTCCTCACTAGAAGGTAAGCTGCATGAATTTATAGGCATTTTGTCCACTACTGCATCTTCAGCACACTAGAATAACATCTGACATGCAGTAGGTGCTTGGTAAATTCTTGCTAATGAAAAAAAAATAAGAAGGAAGGATGGAAGGAAGGAAAACTTTATATAGACAATCTCATTTAAATATCTTAACACCTTTGTAAGGCAGATAATATCATTATTCCTATACACACGAGAAAATTGAAGTTGAGAGAGTTTTTTAACTCGGTCAAAATCACGTACCTTGTACATAACAGAGCTGGGACTAAAACCCAAGTTTTTCTCTCAGCATAGTCCATTCTTTTCATCCTCATGATTCACAATTTACATTAACAAACATAAAAGGATGCTGGTATTTGATATTAACCTCATCCAGGGTTGTGCTGCTGAAACTGAATTATGCTCTCAAAGTACACTGAACAAACTCCCATGAGGCTAGAGCCAGAAAGAACTCTGTCTGGGAATCTTTGAAAACATCTCTGAGCCTCATCCTCCTTATCTGTAAAATGTGGTCCATGTAGAAATCAGTGTCTAAACTCCCTTTTCACTCTAACATTTTAGGACTCATTCCTTCCACTCATTCCCCTTAAATAAAACTTCTCGATGGATTAGTGACGAATTAGCTGATGATCACTCCCAGGAGCACTGTCATGCATTTGGTATTTTTAAAATTTGGGGATGTCATGATTCAACATGGCAGGAATCTGAACCCAGCCAAATGGGTTGTAGCTAGACTTACATTGAATAGTAAGAGATAGCATTTACAACCTCGAGGTGCTAATTCATTCATGCATGAAAAACATAATGATAATAAGATGCATATGTATGCAAGTTCACACACATTCATGCACATTCACACACATTTTTCTCTAAACATGTATATGATTAACTCCACAACCCCCCCCTCGACCCACCTATTCCTGGACTAATCTAATTTTATTAGATATAAGCTATTATTTTTGCCAAACCCCCGAAACAAGAAATTTACATCATTAATTACAGCCAGGGCCCACAGTCCAAACCCAATTATAATCTCAACTACAAACAAATTTTAGTCCAACTCTCAATTAACTTAATTTCAAAAATGCATAATTTTTAATAAAACTAGGTTTTCTGAGCTAGAAAGGGCACTTATTTATTTATAAGGTTACTAAATATTGCCCCAATACTAGCATAGCACTTCAACCCTTCATTTTTGAGTCAGAAGGGAATTCTGTAGATCTGAGTTAATGTATCTTAATAGGTCAAAGCAAGGCACTGAAAATGCCTGAATGAGTCCACATTACCCCTTGAATATAAAGGCTTGGCCTTAATGGTTTCTGGTAAGATTACACATTCAGGTATAAACATTCCAGTGATAATGCCCTCTAGATCATCTAGTATCAAAAGGAGCATGCATCAAGCACGCAGCCCATAATACCTTGCTCAACCATACCCCACAAGAAACAGCAGTGATAAAATCTAAATAAGTGAAAGTTTGACTAAGCGATACTAAGCCTCTAGGGTTGATAAATTTCATGCTAGCCACCATAGTCATACAATTTACCCAAGCTAATAAAACCTGGTTAAAAGTGTGTTTAAGGTAACCCTCATAATATAGTTAAACTTAAACTAAGTCGTAAAAAGCTGCAGTTAAAATAAAAATAAACTATGAAAGTGACTTTAATGCCCTGAGGACATGATAGCTAAGGCCCAGACTGGGATTAGATACCCCACTATGCTTAGCTATAAACTCAAATAATTTAACAAACAAAATTATTCACCAGAGTATGACAAACAATAGCTTAAAACTCAAAGGACATGGCGGTGCTTTACATCCCTCTAAAGGACCCTGTTCCGTAATTGATAAACCCTGATATTCCCTTCCATCTCTTGCCACATACCCTGTATACCATCATCTTCAGCTAAAATGGTCTTAAAGTAAGCACAAGTATTTACATTAAAATGTTAGATCAAGGTGTAGCCCATGAGATGGAAAGAAATAGGCCACATTTTCTAAATCTAGGACACCCATGACAACCCTTATGAAACTTAAAGGTCAAAGGAGGATTTAGTAGTAAATCAAGAATAGAGATCTTGATCGAATAAAAACATGAAGCACTCACACACTTCCCATCACCCTCCTCAAATATTTCTACCAACCATCTAAATAACATAAACTTATACATCTATAGAGGAGATAAGTTGTAACAAGAAAAGTGTACTGGAAAATGCACTTGGAATAACCAAAATGTAGCTCAACTCAAAGCATGTGGCTTATACCCAGAAGATTTCATATGACCTGACCTCTTTGGACTAATGCTATCCCTTGCCTCAGCAAACTATATTACAAACACCTTCTAAACCAAAACATTTACCCAAGACAGAAGCATAGGAGATAGAAATAAACTTATTTAGGCACTATAGATAAAGTACCATAAAGGAAAGATGAAAGAATTATTCCAATTACAAAAAGGCAATGCTAATTCCTTGTACCTTTTGCATAATGAATCAACTAGCATAATTTTACAAAAAGAACTTCAGCTAAAAATCCTGAAACAAGATGAGCTACCCACAGACAGTCAAAAGAACACAGTCATCTATGTATAAAAATAATGAGACAATATATGGGTAGAGATGAAAGGCCTACCAAGCCTGGTGATAGCTGGTTGTCCAAGACAGAATTTAAATTCAACTTTAAATTTCCCTACAGAACCACCTAATCCTGTTGTAAGTTTCATTGTTAGTTTAAAGGGGGACAGCTATTTAGACATAGGAAATAAACTTGCACAAGAGTAAGATACTAAAGTCCCTTAGTTGGCCTAAAAGCAGCAACCAACTAAGAAAGCATTTAAGCTCAACATTGAAAAACCCTAATTTTAAACAACACATCTAACTCTTAACACTATATTGAACCAATCTATTAGGTCGGTGCAAAAGTAATTGCGGTTTTGTAATGGCAAAACCACAAATACTTTTGCACCGACCTAATAGATTGGTCCAGTATAGCGTTTCTAAATATTTCTAAATGGAAGAAATGCTGTTAATGTAAGCTTACATGAGACTGAAAAATCCACTAATAGTTAACAACTCAATATAAATAATCAGATGACAAACTCTTTATTATTCCAACAACCCAACACAAACATGCATTAAGGAAAGATTTTTTTAAAAGTAAAAGGAACTTAGCAAAAGGAAACCCATCTTGTTTACCAAAAACATCACCTCTAGCATTACTAGTACTAGAGGCAATGCGTACCCAGTGACGTATGTTTAACGGCTGCAGTATCTTGACCATGCAAAGGTAGTCTAATCAGTTTTTCCCCAAATAGGGACCTGTATGAATGGCCACAAGAGGGTTTGATTGTCTCTTACCTTTAATCAATGAAATTGACCTACCCATGAAGAGGCAGAAATACTTAAAAAAGGCTGGGTGTGGTGGCTCACACCTGTAATCCCAGCACATGGGGAGACTGAGGCAGGCAGACCACCTGAGGTCAGGAGTTCGAGACCAGCCTGGCCAACATGTAGAAACCCCATCTCTACTAAAAATACAAAAATTAGCTGGGCGTGGAGGCAGGTGCCTGTAATCCCAGCTACTCGGGAGGCTGAGGCAGGAGAATCACTTGAACCCGGGAGGTGGAAGTTGCAGTGAGCCAAGAGCATGCCCTTGCGCTCCAGCCTGGGCAACAAGAGCGAAACTCCATCTCAAAAACAAACAAACAAAAAACAGGCAGAAATACTTAAATAGGATGAGAAGACTCTATGGAGCTTCAATTTATTAGGACAAATGAACTTAGAAAAAATAAAACTTACAAGTCTTAATATTTTATCTAGTGAAAGAAATATTTTGATTGGGGTGACGTTGGATAATAACACAAGCTCCAAAATGACTTTAACTAAGACTGCACTAGTCAAAGTAACGTATCATACATTGACATAAATAGTTTGACCAACTGAGCGTGTTACCCTAGGGATAACAACACAGTCCTAGTCTAGATTCCATATTGACTGTAGGGTTTACGATCTCCATTTTGGATGAGGACATCATAATGGTGTAACTGCTATTAATGGTTCATTTGTTTTATTAAAGTCCTACGTAATCTGAGTTTAGTCCAGAGTAATATAGCACGTTGGTTTCTATCTATTCAATATTTCTCCCGGTACAAAAGGACAAGAGAAATAAAGTCTGCTGCAAAAAGGGCCCTCAATTTAATAGATGATATTATCTTAATCTAATACACTATTACTATACTCGCCCAAGAAAAAAAGGTTTGTTAAGATTGCAGAGCCCAGCAGTCGCATAAAACTCAAAACTGCATAATCAGAGGTTCAATTCCTCTTTTTATTAACATGTTTGTAATCAACCTTCTTCTACTTATTATCCCTGCCATCCTCACCATAGCATTCTTAACATTGATTGAAGTAAAAATTTTAGGTTACATACAACTTTGTCAAGGCCCCAACATTGTAGGCCCATTTGGCCTACTCCAACCCTTTGCAGATGCAATTAAACTGTTCATTAAGGAAACATTACACCAACTAACATCATCTATTCCCCTTTACATTATTGCTCCAACCCTTGTGCTCATCATATAGATCTGCCTCCCCATACCTTACCCCTTAGTTAATGTAAATATAGGAGTATTATTCATCTTGGCCACATCAAGCCTAGTCGTCTACTCAATCCTATGATCAGAATGACCATCCAATTCAAAATATGCCTTGATCGACACATTGCAAGCTGTAGCGCAAACAATTTTATACGAAGTTACCCTGGCCATTAGTATCTTATAAGTCCTTTTGCAGAGTAGGTAATTCACCTGGTCAACTCATTATTACACTAGAGTTTGTCATGATCCCTGTCCATGATATGACTAATCTCAACCCTAGCAGAAACCAACGAAGTCCATTTGATTTAACAGAAGGTGAATGAAAGCTAGTCTCAGGCTTAACATCGAATACACTGCAGGCCCATTTCCTGTATTCTTCATAGCAGGATATACTAATATTATTATAATAAACACCTTAACCACTATCATTTTTCTAGGAGCATTACATGATATCTTCATACCAGAATTACATACAATTAGTTTCATTACTAAAACTGTTCTATTAACAACCCTCTTCCTATGAATTCAAGCATCATACCTATGATTCCAATATGACCAACTTATACAACTCTTAATGAAAAAGATTTCTACCCCTTACACTAGCGTTCTGCGTATGACACCCTTCAGTGCCCATCGTAATATCTAATATCCTGCCATAAACATAAGAAATATGTCTGATAAAATAGTTATTTTGATAGAGTAAATCATAAATGTTTAAGCCCTCTTATTTCTAGAATTATAGGAATTGAATCTACTCCTGAGAATTCAAAATTCTTTGTGGTACCTAATATAACATATCCTACAGTAAGGCCAGCTAGAAAAGCTGATATGGTTTGGCTGTGTCCCCACCCACATCTCATCTTGAATTATAGCTCCCATAATTCCCACATGTCATGGGAGGGGCCCAGTAGGAGGTAATTAAATCATGGAGGTGGGTCTTTCCCGTACTGTTCTCATGATAGTGAATAAGTCTCACAAAATATGATGGTTTTATAAAGGGGAGTTCCCCCATAGAAGCTCTATTGCCTGCTACCATGTAAGACATGACTTTGCTCCTCATTCGCCTTCTGCCGTGATTGTGAGGCCTCCCCAGCCATGTAGAAATGTGAGTCAAATAAACCTTTTTCCTTTATAAATTACCCAGTCTCAAGTATGTCTTTATTAGCAGTGTGAGATCGTACTAATATGTAATCTATTGGGCCCATACCCTGAAAATGTTGGTTTATATGTCTCCTGTATTACAACCCTTAGTCTACCTCATCATCCTTTTCACTATTTTTACAGGAACTCTAATCACAATAATCAGTTCACACTGACTCCTAATTTGAATAGGGTTAGAAATAAACATGCTGGCCATCATCTTCATTTTATTCAAGAAGGCTAAACTCTGCTCCACAGAAGCAGCCACCAAATACCTCCTTCCGAATACAAGCAACCACATCCATAAGTCTAATAACAGCCATTATTATCAATATAATGTATTCTGGGCAATGAACAATTTCAAACATGCTGAACCAAACAGCATTCCTGATAATTACTGTTGTTCTAGTACAGAAACTGGAAATATCTTCCTTTCACTTTTGAGTTCTTGTAGTAACATAAGAAATTGCACTAATATCAGATATAATTATTCTTCATGACAGATACTAGCACCAATTTCTATCGTATTCCAAATCTTTCCCTCAGTGGACCTAAATACACTATTAACAATTGCAGCACTATCCATCTTAGTAGGAGATTAAGGGGGGCTCAATCAAACACAGCTCTGAAAAATGTTAGCATATACGTCAATCACCGATAAAGTTTGAATAATTGCAATTTTAATTTACAATCATGTCATTACAATCTTAAGTCTACTAATTTACCTAATATTAACAGCAACCATATCTATTCTACTCAATATGAATATAAATACTACAACATTATCTACATGACTGAGTGCTGTTACCTCACCCACTCACAAAACACCAAAAAGACATTTTCTTTATTAGCCTGTGGACTACAAGGTAGTTAAACCCTGCCACCAAATTCAGCTTAAAATAACAAAATAAAACAGTAACAACAAATGTTAATAATTATGTATGTATTAAACAGGACCGTTCAACTTCAAGAAGGAAGCAGTTTTAGTCTCCTCTGGGAGTTTTCTAAAGGAAACTATCAAACTGTGTAAGTAGCACAGAGGAGATAAAAGCAGTGTTTACAGGACTGTGTCTTTCCTTCAGTTAACAGTGTTGAGTACTCACTCTGCAGGGGTCTGTAAGAGAAGGTGAAAAAAGATATTATGTTTGCCCTTTAATTGTTCACAACCAGGTAAGGTGGAAGCATCTCATGTGTGTGTAGCCTGCTTCTGTGTAAATATTGGGTAGCAGTGGGTAACACTTGTGTTTGTGTGTGTGTGTGTGTATGTGTGTATTTGCTGCATGTCATTTTTTTTATATTACTAAAACTAAGGGGAAATAATGAAACCTACTAAGGTAATTCAGTTACACACTATCCACTAATATATTTCTTGCAATTCAGTCATAGGAAAGAATATTCCCTTGTATTCTTAATTCCACAAGGATTTCATGGTCTCAGGTACACTATTTATTCCATAGAGTTTCTTTTGTCATCGGTCTTCAAGGAAAATCACCCAGAATATTGGCTTTCAGAGATGTTCAATATAAAGATCCTTTGCCCAGTCTCAAGTAGCAGCAAAACTCTTCTCTACTTTTTCTTCCTTCAAACTCAATCCGAATGGAAACCCAACCTTTACCAAGCTGCTGCAGTTTCTTCTTACCCCCACATCTCTTCTACTTTAAAGTCTACATAAAGATGCCTGGGCCTGCCTGTTGTTTCCATGACAGCCCTCCCCTGCAGTTCATCTGTGAGAACATCTCCAAGTTTCAGTTAAGTCTACAGTGGTGTTACCTGGGTCAGTTCATTCTGTGGAATACACAATTAGACAAGCTCGTTAATAGTAAAGCATTAGCTTCGAATGATCAACTGCCTAATTATGTCCCTAAAATAAATCAAATTACTCATTGTTCAGATGGAGTAAATAGGTACCAATGTTGACAAAGTTCATTTAAATTTTTGAAATTTCAGAGAAGAAGGTTGTGAGTTTGCGTTATTTTTAAATTGGCTAAAAACCATGCTTGAGGTATAGACAGTGCCATTTAATAGTACTCTGACACCGTCAGAAAGTATTTAGAGCCTAGACACTGGCTCTTTCCAAATAGGATAGATGACAGCTGAGAAAAAGGAACATCTAAATGACTGACTGACTGAAGTTTTCTGCTTTTCTTCCTGATGTTTGGCAGCGTGTACAGATTGTTAAAAAAATACTGTGTTGTGCTAATAACCATTTAGAGTCTGTTAAAGCACAGCTAGTTCAAATGTAATTAAAATTTTCAAACGCTGATTGAATAACCTTTATTGAGTTAGTTGCTGTTGGCATGTTTGTACTAGAACACTTTCAATTTTATAATAATTGGTAAACTACAATATTTGGTTGAATTGAACATAATGGAATAGACGTTTTTTATGTTTTTATGGCAGCAGAAGAGTTGGGTCAAATGGTCATCTTAAAGTTGTGCCTTCATGTGCAAGTAAGTTAGTCATTTTGCCTAGGAACAGTTAAGTCATTGAATAAGTAAGGCACCCTTTAGTTGCCATCCATCTTCATTTTCAATAATGTCTAAAATCTTATGAAAAGGAGATTTTTTTCAAGGCATGTGATTGCTGTTTTCTGATACTATGATCTGGATATTTAAGCCAGGACATTGAGGTTTGACCTCGCTATGGTTACATGCCAAGAAAATGTGTATGAGCATTTTACATTGTTCACACTAGTCTAGTGGTGTGTAGAGCTATAATGAAGCCAGAGGGAAAAGGAAAAGTCAGTAATACTGATCCTGTCTTTATTGAAACTTTGATGTTTTATTCATTGTGTATCTAATGCATTTTGATTTTTAAAAAACATTGGATTAGAATATTGTTTATCATTATTACTGAGTTTTTTGGCTATCCTTCAGTTTTGCAACGAAGGCAGTTGCCCCTCACTCACCCTACACTAGTCTTGGTCCTGCACCAGTCAATATAAACCTGTGAGGTTTTTTTGTATTTATTTCAATAGTTTTGGGGGGACAGGTGGTTTTTGGTTACATGGATAAGCTCTTTAGTGATGATTTCTGAGATTTCGGTTCACCCGTCGCTCAAGTAGTGCACACTGTACCCAATATGGACTCCAGAAGCACCTTCGGGGCATATGAACGCTATTTGATTTGTAACCACTAGATGGAGACTTTTTCATTAGGTAGCACAAACCCCCTCACTCAATCTCTTGAGTTAAAGGGTATGGTAGTCGTCAGAGATACAACATCCAGACCTGGGAGAACTATATTCTTGGTTAATTCAAAACAGGAGTTAGGGAGAATTTTTATAAATAGTAAAGGCGGTTGGTATCGTTATTATCAGAGTCCAAATTGAGGAATCTCGGGTTTGGCTCCCAAATCTGCTTTCCATTCCAACTGTGTTTACTATGTTGAATCTCAGTTTCCTTATGCATAAAAGGCAAGTAATCATAGTATCTACCTATTAGGATTGCTTTCCGTGCAAATAGAGATTTGAAATATCCTAACAAAATGACTGGTCATCAATAAATATTAATTTCCTTTTCTCTTTCCCTTTTTTTTTTAACAGAAGATGTGAAATAGAAAGAATAGTCTATTAGCACCAAGGGAAATGCATTCAACATTATGTCCCCTCACAATTACTGTTATTCAAAACCATGTTTAGAATAACAAAACTTCAGAAATGCCATGAAAGCTTCCACTCTGGCTAAGCTTATTCCAGAGACCAGCTCCTGTTCTTCTCCTAAGTCAGACTACCTGCTATGGAAGTAGACTAATTTATGTCCATCCAACAAATGCTTTTAATGCACCAGGATTTTGTGTGCAGGATTTTGCTAGGGGTTGAGGATATAGAAATAAGACAAAACACTGTTACTAGAATCTCGCAGTATCTAAAGTAGGCGTGAGGTTAAATAATATATACAAGTTATGATTTGATTCTACAAATATTTATTGAGATTCTACAGTGTACAAGACATTGCACTGGGCAATGACTGGCATAAAAATGCCTAGCACAGTCAGAAAAACACAGACCTGATAGAGACAGAGACCCACGTTCAAATCTCAATTCTGCTTCTTCCTGACTGTGTGACCATTTACGAGTCCCCAACTTCTCTGAATCTCATTTAATCTTAACTGTAAAATGGAGATCATTCTGTCCTGTGATTGTTGTGAGCATGTTGTTCTGCACACTGCATACTGCTTCGGACAGCACCTGACACATAGTAAGAACTCAGAAAGAGTCAGTTATTATTATGAGTAATAATAGTAATTTCAGGATCCACCAACAAACTGTGTACTATGAAGCTTCCTGTGTAGAAGTTGTAACACAATTACTTCTCTTCTATTTCTTCTTAACCTGGCTCATTCTCCTTCCCAGTTGAAATAATGAGATGAGATTTTTTTTCTGATAAATTTATGAAAATAATCTTCTAATGAGGAAGACTCTCAGGACAATCTTCCTTACAAATGGGCACGCAGAAAGCAGTGACATATCAGTGAAGAGGTTGAAGAGTGGGTATTTTGTAAATTTGTGTGTTTATTTTTGTAGGTATACATACTATCACCATAGTAGATTTCAAGCTGCCAAAGGTATAACAACCAGTTAGAGAAATTTCTGAAAATTTAACAAGCAGTTCTCCTGGGCCAGTTTGAACAAATTCCAGCACACCACTGGCAGAAAGCCTATGGGTGCCAATCTGCATTGTTTAAGGTATTGAGGACTTCTTAAGAAATACAAGCCATAGATGTTTTCAGATTTATTTTGAATTTTTAAATCAGGATTCTGAATCTTTACTAAAGAACTTCCCAATATAAAGTTTTCCATCTGTCTTTCTCTCTCTCTCTTTCTTTCTTTCTCTTTTCTTTTTTCTTTTCTTTTCTTCTCTCTCTCCTTCCTTCCATCCTTCCTTCTGTCCTTCCTTCCTTTTTATTTTTAACTGACTAATAATAATTGTATGTATGTACAGGGCACAATGTGATGTTTTGTTCTACATATACAGTGTAGAAAGATTTGATTAAGCACTTTAACATATTTCTCTGTCATATAGAAGTGGAGGCTGTTATCTTGAGTGAAGTAACTCAGAAGCAGAAAGTCAAATACAGCGAGTTCTTACTTATAAGTGAGAGCTAAATAATGTGTACACATTAACATAGACAGCAGAATAATAAACATTGAAGATTCAGAAGACTGGGAGAGAGGGAGGGGGTGAGAAATGAGAAATGACTTAATGGATACAATGTGCAATATTAGGCTGATGGCTACACTAAAAGCCCAGACTTCACCACTATGTAATATATCCATGTAACAAAACTACAGCTGAACTCCTTAAAACTCGAACTCCTGACCTCATGATCCTCCCGCCTCGGCCTCCCAAAAGTGCTGGGATTACAGGCGTGAGCCACTGCACCCAGCTTAAATGGACTCCTTAAATCTATACAAATAAAAATATTTTAAAAATTCAAAAAAACCTATTCATCATTTTTCCAATTTATCTTTTCTGTGGTAAGAACATTAAAAAATATATATATTCTTTTATAAACTGTGGCCACCATGTAGTACAATAGATGACTAAAACTTATTCCTCCAGCAGAACTAAAACTTCGGTCCCCTTGATCAACATCTTCCTCTTCCCCATCCCCCCACTTCCTCTAAGCCTCTGGTAATTACCTTCCTACCCTCTCTCTCTCTCTTTTTTTTAATACTTTAAGTTCTAGCATACATGTGCAGATCGTGCATGTTTGTTACATAGGTATACACATGCCATGATGGCTTGTTGCACCCATCAATCCGTCATCTACATTAGGTATTTCTTCTAATGCTATCCCTCCCATAGCCCCCCACCCACTGAAAGGCCCTGGTGTGTGATGTTCCCCTCCCTGTGTCCATGTGTTCTCATTGTTCAACTCCCACTTATGAGTGAGAACATGAGGTGTTTGGTTTTCTGTTCCTGTGTTAGTTTGCTGAGAATGATGGTTTCCAGCTTTACCCATGTCCCTGCAAAGGACATAAACTCATCCTTTTTATGGCTGCATGGTATTCCATGGTGTATATGTGCCCTTTCTTTATCCATTCTATCACTGATGAACATTTGGGTTGATTCCAAGTCTTTGCTATTGTGAACAGTGCTGCACTAAACAGACGTTGCATGTGTCTTCATAGTAGAATGATTTATAATCCTTTGGGTATATAGCCAGTAACGAGATTGCTGGGTCAAATGGTATTCCCAGATCTAGATCCCTGAGGAATCGCCACACTGTCTTCCACAACGGTTGAACTAATTTACATTCCCACCAACAGTGTAAAAGCGTTCCTATTTCTCCACATCCTCTGCAGTATCTGTTGTTTCCTGACTTTTTAATGATCACCATTGTCTTGGCTATTCGGGCTCTTTTTGATTCCATATGAAATTTAAAGTAGTTTTTTTCTAATTCTGTGAAGAAAGTCAATGGTAGCTTGATGGGGATAGCATAAAATGCATAAATTACTGTGGACAGTATAGCCATTTTCACAGTATTTATTTTTCCTATCCATGAGCATGGCATGTTTTTCCATTCGTTTGTGTCCTCTCTTGTTTCCTTGAGCAGTGGTTTGTAGTTTTCCTTGAAGAGGTCCTTCACATCCCTTGTAAGTTGTATTCCTAGGTATTTTATTCTCTTTGTAGCAATTGTGAATGAGAGTTCACTCATGATTTGGCTCTGTGTTTGTCTATTATTGGTGTATAGGAATGCCTGTGATCTTCACACATTGATTTTGTATCCTGAGACTTTGCTGAAGTTGCTTATCAGCTTAAGGAGATTTGGGGCTGAGACAATGGGGTTTTCTAAATATACAATCATATCATCTGCAAACAGAGACAATTTGACTTTCTCTTTTACTATTTGAATACCCTTTATTTCCTTCTCCTGCCTAATTGCCCTGGTCAGAACTTCCAATACTATGTTGAATAGGAGGGGAGAGAGAGGGCATCCTTCTCTTTTGCCAGTTTTCAAAGGAAATGCTTCCAGCTGTTGCCCATTCAGTATGATATGGGCTGTGGGTTTGTCATAAAAAGCTCAGATTATTTTGAGATACATTCCATCAATACCTAGTTTATTGAGAGTTTTTAGCATGAAGGGGTGTTGAATTTTATCAAAGACCCTTCCTGCATCGATTGAGATAATCATGTGGTTTTTGTAATTGGTTCTGTTTATGTGATGGATTACGTTTATTGATTTGCATATGTGGAACCAGCCTTGCATTCCAGGGATGAAGCCGACTTGATTGTGGTAAATGAGCTTTTTGATGTGCTGCTGGATTCGGTTGGCTGGTATTTTATTGAGGATTTTTGTATCGATGTTCATCAGGGATATTGGCCTGGAATTTTCTCTTTTTGTGTGTCTCTGCTGGGTTTTGGTATCAGGATGATGCTGGCCTCATAAAATGAGTTAGGGAGGAGTGCCTCTTTTTCTATTGTTTGGAATCGTTTCAGAAGGAATGGTACCAGCTCCTCTTTATACCTCTGGTAGAATTTGGCTGTGAATCTATCTGGTCCTGGGCTTTTTTTTTTGGTTCGTAGGCTACTAATTACTGCCTCAATTTCAGAATTTGTTATTGGTCTGTTCAGGGATTTGACTTCCTCCTGGTTTAGTCTTGGGAGGGTGTGTGTGTGTGAAGGACTTTATCCATTTCTTCTATATTTTCTAGTTTGTTTGCGTAGAGGTGTTTATAGTATTCTCTGATGGTAGTTTGTATTTCTGTGGGATCAATGTTGATACCCCCTTCATCATTTTTTATTGTGTCTATTTGATTCTTCTCTTTTTTTCTTTATTAGTCTAGTTAGTGGTCTATCTATTTTGTTAATCTTTTCAAAAAAACTGCTGTTAGATTCATTGATTTCTGAAGGGTTTTTTGTGTGGCTATCTCCTTCAGTTCTGCTCTGATCTTATTGATTTATTGTCTTCTGGTAGCTTTTGAATTTGTTTGCTCTTGCTTGTCTAGTTCTTTTAGTTGTGATAAGTTGTCAATTTTAGATCTTTCCCACTTTCTCCTGTGGGCATTTAGTGCTATAAATTTCCCTCTAAACACTGCTTTAGCTATGCCTCAGAGATTCTGGTACATTGTGTCTTTGTTCCTGGCTTCAGCCCCCTTTTCAGGGGAGTGAACACTTCTGTCTCACTGGTGTTCCAGGCACCACTGGGGTATGAAAAAAAAAAACCCTGCAGCTAGCTCAGTGTTTGCCCAAATGGCCACCTAGTTTTGTGCTTGAAACCCAGGGCCCTGGTGGTGTAGGTACCTGAGGGAATCTCCTGGTCTGCATTTTGTGAAGACCATAGGAAAAGTGTAGTATCTGGGCCAGAATGTACCATTCCTCTTGGCACAATCTCTTACGGCTTCCCTTGGCTAGGAGAGGGAGTTCCTAGACCCCTTGCACTTCCCGTGTGAGGCAACGCCCCACCCTGCTTCGGCTCGCCCTTTGTGGGCTGCACCCCGTCTAACCAGTCCCAATGCGATGAGCGGGTACCTCAGTTGGAAATGCCAAAATCACCCACCTTCTGCATTGATCTCGCTGGGAGCTGCAGACTGGAGCTGCTTCTATTCGGCCCTCTTGCCAGCCACACCTCTACTCTCTTTCTTAGCCAAGTGAATGTATTTTGAATGACTGATCCTGGACAGTTGGCATGAAATAGTGTCTAACTGCTCTGTATCTACCTTGTTTGTGTCATGAAAATGGCCTACATTCTTGGTGCCCCATCATCAGTAAAAGAAAAAAAAGCATAAAGATGGCATCTTGTGGTTTTTCCAAATTCTCCTAATCTCTTCATTACAGAAGCAAACTCAAGACTGGATGGTCCTTGTACTTAAAGCCTGGAGAATATGGCCACATTTTCACAGGCAGGGAAGTATTATTCATATTTCTAATGCTGCTTCTCATGTGCAAAGGATACATGAATCAAATTTCTTAAAATTCAATTAAACAAGTCTCCACAAGTGAAATATAATGGGTGAAGTATTAAGAAATTTAATGACTATTTCTCTGTTACATTGACCATCATGCTAGCTTTTGCCAATAAATAGTTAAAGGAAGAAAACAGTCCATTATAGCCTCAATGAATGCACCCATTAGGTCGCAGCTATATATTGACTAATTGTAATTTATCAGAAGCTACACATATATTCGTTTGTATTAACTGTGACAAAATTCTGCATGCTTTTAGGTATTCATATTTTTATTTTACACATAAAAACATGTAGTTACATAAAAACATCTCACAAAGGTCATACAAGTAGGAAATAGAAATCAGAATTTAAATCCATGTGTGTGTGACTTCACAGCACATATTGTCATAAGTCTGGAAACCGTACAATGGTTTGGGTATATAAAAATAAATCAGAAATTGTCTTGGCCTTACAAATACTAGTCCAGAATATAATCATAGGCCGAGCATGGTGACTCATGCCTGTAATCCCAGCACTTTGGGAGGTCAAGGTGGGTGGGTCATCTGAGGTCAGGAGTTTGAGACCAGCCTGGCCAACATGGTGAAAACCCACCTCTACTAAAAATACAAAAAATTAGCCAGGCATGGTGCAGGCACCTGTAATCCCACCTACTAGGGAGTCTGAGGCAGGAGAATTGCTTGAACCCGGGAGGTGGAGATTGCAGTGAGCCGAGATCACACCACTGCACTCCAGCCTGGGCAACAGAACAAGACTGTCTCAAAAAAAAAAAAAAAAGGACAAGGACAACCAGGAGTCTTTTGTGTACTAAAGACAACCAGGCCTCTCAGTCAAACCACGAGCAACACAATTTGAAAAAATGGCCAGACTCCCCATTCCACGTCAAACTCATCTGCACATTATTTTTTTTTTACAAAGCACTATTTTTAAATGATATGTAATAGATGTACATAGTTTTGGGGTACATGTGATAATTGAACATATTCATACAATTGGTAAAGATCAAAGCAGCATATCTGGGCTGTCACCTTAAATATTTGTATTTTCTTTATGCTACAACTATCTGCATTTTTCTTGCTATTTTGAAATACACAATAGATTGTTTTAAACTATAGTCACCCTACTGATCTATCTAACACTAGGTGTTATTTCTTCTGTCAAACCATATATTTGTGCCCATTGATCAATTTATCTTCATTCCCCCTCACCCAGCTCTTCCTGGACTCTAGTAACCACCAATCTACTCTGTCTGCATGAGATCCACATTTTTAGCTCCCACATGTGAGTGAAAACATGCAAAATTTGTCTTCCTGTGCTTGGCTTATTTCACTTAATATAATGACCTCTAGCTCCATCCATGTTGCTGCAAATGACAGGATTTTATTCTTTTTTGATGGCAGAAGAATATTCCATTGTTTATATATAAATGTCACATTTTCTCATTTTCTTTTTTTTTCTTCAACCTTTATTTTAAGTTCCAGTGTACGTGTGCAGGATGTGCAGGTTTCTTATATAGGTAAACATGTGCCGTGGTGGTTTGCTGCACAGATCAACCCATTACCTAGGTATTAAGCCAAGCACCAGTTAGCTATTATTCCTGATGCTCTCTCTCCCCCTGCCCCCAACTACAGGCCCCAGTGTGTGTTGTTCCCCCCATGTGTACATGTGTGTTCATTGTTCAGCTCCCACTTATAAGTGAGAACATGCAGTGTTTGGTTTTCTGTTTCTGCATTAGTTTGCTGAGGATAACAACTTCCAGTTCCATCCATGTCCCTGCCAAGGACATAATCTCACTCCTTTTTTTGGCTGCATGGTATTCCATGGTGTATATGTACCACATTTTCTTTATCCAGTCTGTGACTGATGGACATTTGGGTTGATTCCATGTCTTTGCTATTGTGAATAATGTTGCAATGAACATATGTGTGCATGTATATTTACAATAGAATGATTTATATTCCTTTGGGTACATACCCAGAAATGAGGTTGCTGGGTCAACTAGTATTTCTGCTTCTAAATCTGTGAGAAATCACCACACTATCTTCCACAATGGCTGAACTAATTTACATTCCCACCAACAGTGTTAAAGTGTTCCTTTTCTCCACAACCTTACCAGCACCTGTTGTTTCTTAACTTTTTAATAATCGCCATCTGTCTGGCAATCGCCATATTATCTCATTGTGGTTTTAATTTGCATTTTTCTAATTATCAGTGATGTTAAGCTTTTTTTCATATGTTTGGTGGCCACATTAATGTCTTCTTTTGAAAAGTGTCTGTTGATGTCCTTTGCCCACTTTTTAATGGGATTGTTTGTTTTTATCTTGTAACTTTGTTTAAGTTCCTTGTAGACTCTGGATGTCAGACCTTTGTCAAATGGATAGATTGCAAAAATTTTCTCCCAGTTTTTAGGTTATCTGTTCCCTCTGCTGATAGTTTCTTTTGCTGTCATCTGCACATTATTGATGCATGTACCTTCCTCACAGATTCGAGGAGTTAGAGTTTCTTAGGCTTAAGTAAGCAGTGTATAGGGACAAGGGAAGGGTAGTTAAGACAGCAAATTAACACTTTGGGCAATATTCCTCTTAAACTGAGCCATCTTTAAATATCTACTTATTAAAAATACACCAGAAACTAAGTGACACGTCTAAGCTGGCCATGACTCTAGGGCTCTCAAATCATAAGTGTATAAACATAAGTAAATCAGATTAAAAAGCCTCAAGTAGGGTTGTCAGATAAAATACAAGACATTTAGTTAAATTTGAAATTCTAATGATGCATATTTTAGCATAAATATGTCCCAAATATTGCATGGGGTATACATATACTAAAAAAGGTGTACTTATGCTGAAGTACCCATGATAAATCACTACTCATCAGTTATTCAAATTTAACTGTGTGTTCTACATTCTTATTTGCTAAATCTGGCAACTTCTAGCCTCAAGAGAATATGGGTTGATAATTAAATAACATTTAATGCCGCCACCTTCATTCCCATCCCTTGAGTAGCCTGACCTGCTGTATATCAAGCTGCTAAGACACATGTAAAAAGACAACCCCTGATATACTCCAGGCAAAAAAGAAAAAAACAATGAAAGAAACTTTTCCCAGGACACCCTTCCACTTACCATTGACTCTACTCCAACCCCCAACCCTTTCAACTAGACAACTTTAGAACCTAATATGCACTAGACGTGGTAACTTTTAGAAGTTTCATCCCATGTTGTACCATATATACTTAAATTTATCCAAATTAATCTCTTAATATGTATGCACAGTGGTAGACTTCAGATGCATTTGTCTACATGTCATAATGTTGAGTCAATCAAACATTTATTCATTTTTACTTTTTGGGTTTTTTTTTTTTTCCCACTCTGGAGCTAATTTTGTTTTTAGGTCTCAACCATTTCTACAATCTCATGCAAAGCTCACAGATCCCGTGTCCAGTTCCTTCCATACCAAATGGATAAAATGGCTCTTCCTGGTCCCCTCTATCTTCTAAGGGCTGATAAAGCATAGACAATTCAGTCTTGCTTGACTTTATGCCTATAGGTGTTCCTGGAAAAGTCCACTGTCTTTGCATTTATTCAACTGAATTCTTGCCAAATGTACTGTCCAATAAAGATGACCCTTAACTGGGAGTAAAGTGATGGAGCTCCCCATGTCCTGGCTTAACCATTTATGAAATCAATGACCCAGAGACCTCTGAAGCCTCGTGTAGACAAAAGATATTAAATTTAGCTTTACTTTCCCATGTGATTGCTGTAATAATTCAGTGATATTATGTCAGAGAAAGCACGTTGGAAACTGTAAAATACTTACAGAATATTAAGAACCACCTTCTATATTCTTTTTTTTTTTTTTTTTTGAGATGGAGTCTTGCTCTGTTGCCCAGGCTGCAATGCAGAAGCACGATCTCGACTCACTGCAACCTCCACCTCCCAGGTTCAAGCAATTCTCCTGCCTCAGCCTCCCGAGTAACTGGGACTACAGGCAGACGCCGCCACACCCAGCTAATTTTTTGTATTTTAGTAGAGATGGGGTTTCATCTTGTTGCCCAGCCTGGTTTCAAATCCCTGAGCTCAGGCAATCCACCTGCCTCAGCCTCCCAAAGTGCTAGGATTACAGGCGTGAGCCACTGCACCTGGCCCAAACTTCTATATTCTTTACAGCAGATTTCCATAGTGATAAAATATATTTAAGATACGAACACTCCATTTTCTAAGCTATAAATCAGAATTGTTATAGCAGGTTTCTCTAAAGCAAGACCTCTCTGTTTCAACTGAAGTAGCACAGGAAGGAAATCTCTCTCAATCAATGTCTCCATGTAGATATCTAAGTCAATTAGTAGAGCATTTTAATTAGATTAGACTCATTTTGAATGTTGTTTATGAAATGTATTTAATTGATTTTTCTGTTTTGGTTTTGCATGTTGGTTTCTGTAGCTGTCCATGTAGTTATGGCAGTTTTGCAACACGCACAGGGCAGGAACAAAACAAAACAAAACAGTTGTTTAGTCTAAAGGCAAGACAGAGATTCTGTGTGTACATTGTATATAAAGCCTCCTGGCTGTGAATATTAACCTCTAGTATAATGAATACCTTGTATTTCTTGTATATCAGTCCAGAGCTCTTCTTATACTGCCAGGGATCCAGTAGTCTCTAAAGACTGGGAGTAGCTGCTGCCCCAAATGGCTGGGTATCATGAAAACCCTTCTACTGTGCAGTGTGATCATGGAGGAGGTCCATGGGAAAGATTGGAACTTCAAATAAAATATTTACAGTCTATTTGAGTTAATGAAATAGTTTCCTATCAGCTGGATGTGTGTGTCTATGTGTGCCCACATTTGTGCAATTAATACTGATCAGTTCTATCAGAGAATTGAGCTAGTGATACCTTTGAAAGCCCTCCTGACTGTAACAGATACTGTTTATTAAGGATGTTATTTTGTTTGAAATACACATCGTTTGGCTGTCCCATTTTTATTTTCTGCTCTCTTGCCTCTGTAGGTTTCTAAGTTGAACTACTTAGAAAATGTTTACAGCTTTAATTTTTTTCCCATAACTGAATGCGATTTTTTTCTTTGATTTTTCCCCCTAAGGATCATTTTGCCTTTTTGATTTTGCCCAATGAGATGTCAAGGAAGATATACTAGCATTTAGTGAACCCCTGCCATGTTACAAATAACTAGACACTAGGTGCCTTTTATGTACATTATTCAGTTCCATCCAGGAGACTGCGAGGCACGGATGACCATTACCTTCAACATACAGATGAGAAACTGATGCTTCGGCTTGAAAACAGGTGACTGGACACTTCCCATTACTAATAGTAAATTCATTTTTATTCTTGTTTTATATAGAAAAATTGCTCTTTTCCTCTCTTCTTACAATAGTACCTGTTCTTATCTTTAAAAACCACTTCATTCTTGGAAGCATTATTAAGGGAAATGGAAAAATAAATAAATAAATAAATAAATAAATAAATAAATAAATGCTTTCTCTTGAAGTCTCCCAAATCAGAAGAGTTTTCTCAGTAGGGGCAGATTAAAGTACGGCCCTAACCAAAGACCAAGGGATGGATGAAATGCCCTCTTTGGCAGACTTACAGTCCCCATCTGTAGACCATCAGTCACCTGCATTCTCAAAGCTCTAGCTTGCTCACTCCCTCGTTCAGCACTAATGTATTTGCTGAGTTTGTTGTTTAGAGTTACCCTGAAGATATAAAGGAGAGAATGTAAAACCAGGAAAGACCTCCTTTCTTCAGCTGTAAATAAGCCTACTCAAGTTGACCTCTCATGGTAGTTTTAAGTATAAATTAGGAAACATCTCAAGTTCATGAGTCCTGTAAGTGAAAAAACAAGAAAGGAAAGTCACTAATTTCAATGAAGGAGCAGCCAATTCATCCGAAATGATCTACCTAAAGGCTTTATCTTGACACATTTAAAAAAATAATTGGGCCAGGCACTGTAGCTCACACCTGTAATCCCAACACTTTGGGAGGCTGAGGTGGGTGGATCACCCAAGATCAGGAGTTCAAGACCAGCCTGGACGACATGGTGAAACCTCATCTCTACTAAAAATACAAAAATTAGCTGGGCGTGGTAGAGGATGCCTATAATCCCAGCTACTCAGGAGGCTGAGCCAGGAGAATCGCTTGAACCCAGGAGGCGGAGGTTGCAGTGGGCCAAGATCGCACCACTGTACTCCAGCCTGGGTGACAGAATGTGACTCCATCTCAAAAATAATAATAATAATAATAATTTTAAGTGCCTCTGTTTTTTAAACAAATTTAAGATCTGGCTGACTTCTTAAGATAAATGTTGAACATAATAATTTCATAATAAAATGAAAGCAGATTTTATTTAGCCCAGCATCTATAAGAAAAATTAAGAGAGCAATAGATAAAATGTTTTTATATTATAAATTCATGTTTTACATTCACTTTAGAAAGTAATACAGCATTGAGTCTATTAATCTAATGATCTCTGACTTGTTTGATAATTTGGTAATCTGCTTAGAGCAGTCCAAATTATTCTGTTTCTTCTATACCTTGTAAAATGATTATAAAATAGTTATTATTACTATTTTCATTAATAGACTACTTACTACATGCTAGGTATTTGTTTAAGAACTCTGTTTATTATTCAATTTAATTATCAAAACAACTTTTTAAAGTATGAATTACTGTCTCTACTCTCCAGATAAGAAGGAGGGTTGGAGAAGAGTAATTTAGCCAAAAGTCATTCTATCAGTAAGTGACAATTAAACCTAAACCCTACTCTATCAGATTCCAGAACCCATGACTTAACTACTAGACTACACGGTCTTAGGCTTAGGTAGAAATGATGAGTAGGTTCATCTTTGAAATGGCTGGTGATTTACAATTCTTGGGTAAGTAGCAAGTCCCTCACGTCTCAAGAAGGTCTTTATTTTTATCTATAAATTGAAGCCAAAAGGTTTACTAGGGATCAGATAAAAGGATAATTTGTTCCCAAACATCTGTGGAGTAAATAAACTAAAGAGGCAAGGAATTCTTAATCAAGGTAGCATGGGGAATATGAAGCCCAAGGAATACAAGTATCCTATATAGACCAAAGGAGGTATGTGGCTCATGAAAGGATATTTGGCCAAGAGGAATATGTGGTCTGAGGGAAATATTAATATGTGGCCCAAATTGGCCCAAGTACCATCAGCCAATCTGCAGTCCTATATCCATGGCCAACATTATACAGTGATCATGAAATCTTTCCTACTCAGTCTGAGCTTATGCTCAAAATTCTTCAAGAAATAGTCCCTCAAGTAGGAAATACAGGGCTGTCTTTAGAGTTAGCATGTGAAATGAAACTACTTGTTTATCACTGATTAAAATTTGAAAGTTGACTTAAGCAAGGTACATGTTTCTAAGCTACGGTGTTCTAAGTTATAAAGTACTAAGAAAACTTGTACTTAATTTATAACTTATGGTGATAGAACTCAAATGACCTCTTCTAAATGAGAAAGTAAATTTGATTTTTTCTTTTTAACAATATTTGTTCTTAAGTGCTTGTTATCTTGCACAAAACACAATCCTTTTTGTTTGATTACTTTGATCTCTCTCTAGTTTTTGTCCCTTTTGGACATTAAAAAAAATCACTGTCATCAATAAGTACATGCTGCTACTTTTGCACATTATGATGGTTAATATTAGGTGTCAACTTGATTGAATTGAAGGCTGCCTAGATGGCTGGTAAGGTACTGTTTCTGGGTGTACCCATGAGGGTGCCAAAAGAGATTGACATTTGAGTTAGGGGACTGGGAAAGGAAGACTCACCCTCGGATTGGGTGGTCACCATCCAACCAGCTGCCAACGTGAAAAAAAATAAACCAGGGAAAGAACGTGGGATAACTTTGCTTGCTGCTCTTCTGGCTTTCTTCTTTTTTCCCATGCTGGATGCTTCCTTCTGCTCCTCCTGCCCTTGAACATCAGACTCCAGATTCTTCAGCCTTTGGACTCTTGGACTTACACCAGTGGTTTGCCAGGGACTCTTGGGCCTTTGGCCGCAGACTGAAGGCTGCACTGTAGGCTTTTATGGTTTTGAGGCTTTCAAACTTGGACTGAGCCACTACTGACTGCTTTCTTCCCCAGCTTGCAGACAGCTTATGGTAGGACTTTGCCTTGTGACTGTGAGCCCCTCTGGAGAACCCTAACTTAACACACAGGGATTTGTAAGGTTTAAAAACTATCTTCCTGGATGAAAGCTAAGCTTGTGACAGTTCTATAGATTATTTTGGAGGTGTTGTCCATGAATGTTCCAAAACTATGTTAAAATATCTAAGGAGAGGATCCATAGTTTTCCAAAGAGCAATGAAAAGTTTTTGGCTTAATCCCTCCTGAAGCTCCATAATATCCACTGAGTCTATATGAAATATTAAGCACCATACTTGAATTGAGGTACAGAGATAATTACAAAACAGACACCAGCCTAATAGAGTTCACAGATGTGCAACTTCCTGCTCTGCAGGCACTGACTCCCCACTGGTTGTTCCTCGTAGTGTTCCATAAAGTTAGTCTCCTGGAGGCATAGGGTGTCCTCTAGCCCGGCTTCCTAGCCATGCCAGCAGAGGCATTCCACCGAGAACTGCCCTGTTGCATGTCTCTTTGGAAAACATAGTCCTAGCTTCTCTTTCTAGGAGATGGAAAAATGCCTTTTATCCCTTCCCAACGAATTGCAGAATAAGAAAATAAAGCACTAGTTAATTTCTCAGTAGGTCACACTCTGACATGAAATTCCCAATAAATCACACTGCTACATTTTTAAAGATCACAGTTTGAAAAAAATTGTTTCAAGTAAGAAGAGATTTGAGACAGAGACCAGTGAAGAAGCTATTGCAGTCATCCAGGGAAGCAATTACGATGGCCTGAAATAGAGGGCTGGCACTGGGGACAGAGAAAAATGCAAGGATGTTGAGAGATATTTTTATAGGTAGAACTGACAGGAGCTTTGAGAAATGAGGCTCAAGGTGTAGGCCTGAAGGTGCTAACAAAGGATTTTGTATAACACATTAAAGGACTTAGACTTTATCCTAGAGAATAGAAGTTGCAAACTGGTAGTCCGTAATTCCAGTAACCTGCGGATCTATTTTATTTTCCCTACCCTACAGGATTAAATAAATAAATTACTTGCCAAAATGTAATTGAAGCTGAGTGGTGCTTGCTTCGTTTAGATAGGCCATGGATTCTCATGTTTGCCATGACCTACCTGGGGCCAAATGTTCTAGACCCTCTAGACAATTGATATTGCTCCTCTTGCTGCAGGTATTGAACAGATCCTTAAATGTCTAAACCAGGCAGTGGCAGAAGCATTTTTTTTAAGTAGATCATCCTGGTACCATGATGATAAATTGGAGAGAGACAAGATCAGAGATAGAAAGACCATTTAGGAGACCGTGGCAGTACTAGATATGAGAGAAGGTGAGGTGAGGCCTGAACTAAGTAGTCCAGATGGAATGGCGAGAGCAGCTTCCAGAAATGTTTAAGGATCCGAACCAATAGAGCTTGGTGATCGGTTGAGATACAAAGGATGGGGTGAAGCAGTCAAGGATAACTGACTCACGTTTCTGGTTGTATCTGGATCGAGGTAAAAAACACAGCAGAAGAAGCTGGTTGAAAAACATTGATTCCTATATTGAATTTAAATTCATTAGGTATTTGCTAAGGGAAAATTAGAGCTGCTCAGTGAGTCATGGAATATATGAAAAACTAACACAAGATGCTTCTTGTCACCCTAAAATGTCAATTTCAGAGGACAAAACCAGTTTCAGTACATCGGTTGGGTAATCAATTTTTTTTCCCAGGAGGCCACAGAACCTGCCATGCTGTGGCCAAGATGTATGTATGTATATATTTCACTAGCAAAGTGAATGAGAACAAGATGAACCAAGATAAAATGAGAACAAAAATTCATTCCATTATTCCCATTATTTATTGTTCACTAAAGATGCAGCTCCACAGTATGGATAAGATGCCTATAGACATTCGTTAAAAGATTACTACCATGCGTTGACACATATACTTAGTTCCATTTTCTTCTATGTTATAGAAGTCTGCCAGTGATAATGAATGTATCCTATGGGGAAGATGCGAGATTAAGGCAAATTAAATTAAGTCATTTCTTCTCTCCACACACACAATGACATGTAATGCAGTGAAGATGAGGGTTCACAATGATTACAGAAGTGTGAATATTTACCAATATTAAGATTTAAATGTCCTCAAATTATATGTAAATAGAGAGCCTTTAAGCCTTTACCAAAGGAAGATGAATCTTGATTTGCATTTCCATCTTTATTTACTATCAATTGTAAAGCCATTATCAGAAAAAAAAAATCTATCTAAAACTGGAAGATTTTGCAAAGCTGACAAAGTGAAATAAAATACCTTCTTTATCATGACTTAGTTTTCCCTTTGTTTAACCACCCAGAGGAAGAGATGAATGGAGGTAGAATTGAAAGAAATTAAACACAGAAGACAACTTGTAGGCAAGTTGCAGACATAAATCTTTGATAATTTATATTAAAATTAATACTTATCACATTATCTTTCCAAGTCAAATAAGCAACCAGAAAGAGGCTTCTTCAGTCTGAATTGTTGTATGTAGCATGAATTGAGAATCTTATTATGGTAAATTTGCAACTAATGTCTCCAAATCAAATTTGCCTCTTTTCTACTAGAAATGATGTATTTTTATCCAACGGATCTTTTTCCGAATTATCTATGCCTAGATGTTATTCTTACATTGATATATCGTGTTGCATGTCAACAGTTTACATTCCCAGAAATGCAGCCCTTAATATCACCACCATGATCAAAATGATTATACAAATTATATTGCTGTTAGACTCCATGGCATCAGACTGAGGTGATGTAATTACGGCTTCCAAGCAATAACTTTTATAGTTTTCTTCTTCCTATTTACACTATATCAAAACAATATGTTCAAGAAGAGATAGTAAAACTACACTTTTCTATTAACGCTAATCCCTGGCCCTAATTTAACATAGAGTTGTTTTAGCACCAGTAAAAGTTATATTTCCTTCTGAATGTGTTATATTATTTTCATCCAAGGTTAAACTATGAACACTTCCATGTGAATTATTTATATGTGCTTGGAGCCTTCATACTTTCCCTCTGTTCTCATCACTGGAATGTCATCAGAGGGTCCCACTTTAACTGCAATTTTACCTTGGCAAGGCCACAAACAATTCTGCTAAAGTTCTTGGAAGAACTACTGTAGTTCACTGATATCCTTGTAGGTTTCCTGAATTCCACCTCTAACCCCAACCACAAAGAAGATAAAATCGGTACATGAGGCTATTTGAACACAAATATATATGAAAGACTTGTTAGCTTTTCTTCTTTTGTATTCTAAATCACTCAACAAACCATCACCAAAGTCTAAAGAAATGTGATCTGACATATTTTGAGAAAACATTCTCTTGATCTAAAGCAAATATATTTATCTTCTCCCCAAACAAGAGGAGTCTGTTGCCTGTCATTTGAAAGTTTGCCAACTTTGACGATTTGTCTCTGACCAACACTTGTCTCAAGTTTTTAACTTATGAAGAACATTCCAAGGAGCTTTTCTGCATAAAGGGAACAGTTATATATAGATATACTCAATGAATTCTTTTTCATAGTGTGCCATTTACTAAGGACAACAGATGGACATTCTAAGCCGTTAATAAATGCAGACGAAAGATGATATGCTGGCTGGCTGGCTGGCTGGCTGACTGGTATGTTAGCAGAATTTTCCCAAGATAAAACAATGACTTCAGCAAAGATGAATGCTCTCCAGTTGTTTAAATAGATGGGTTAACACTTGTTTTACTAGGTAGTAAACACATGCAGTGTTAAATGGCAATTTACAAGCATTTAATAATCATATAAATGTATTATACAATGATTTGAACATTGGGCAGTTTATTGTCATTCTCAATAAAGAGCTTTGGAGGCAGAACATATAATTATTTTGTAATTCCATTTAAAAGGGTATAGGGCTAATCAAGAATGTTGCTAATAATAAATAATCAAATGAAGAGGCCACACAGCTGCTAATTTCCATAATCTATACTGCATGTTCTGGCTGCAATTCTAGAACATAATTCTATTCTGAAATCCTATATCATGGTGGATTCACACAATCCTCAATTTCTATCTCCACTTCCCAGAAATATTGTTAAGGCAAAAATGCAATATATTCAAAGACACAGCATTGGACCAATATGGATTATAAAAAATGACAATTGCCTGATCCAAGTCTATACAATGTTAACAAATGTAGGTATGACGATATTACCTGTATTTTAATGACAAATTAGAGTAGCCATTTTTAAATAAGCTTGAGAATTAGGTTCTAAAATGTTTAATGAGCCATCATCATAAGCAATAGAGTTTTGGAATTGAAAAGGAAAAATACTATTTGAGACGCAGTTTTCTTGAATATTTTTAGATTTTCCACAGTATTATTTCCCTCATGCAAATGGCATGTGAATAACTACTTCTTCCTAGTTTAGATCTGAAACTGATGAACTGTGACCAAATAACCAGACATCACATCGTAATCCAGATTCTTTCATCCCAAACACACATAAGAATTTCCATTCTGTTCAGCATTTAATGGTACTGGCCACCTGGTGAGCATAAAGGTCATCCCAAGAAAGCTCTATGGCCCTCCTATTTCACACTTGTAGGTAAATGTTGAAAGTTGTGTGAAAGGCCGGGCGCGGTGGCTCACGCTTGTAATCCCAGCACTTTGGGAGGCCGAGGCGGGCGGATCACGAGGTCAGGAGATCGAGACCACGGTGAAACCCCGTCTCTACTAAAAATACAAAAAAATTAGCCAGGCGTGGTGGCGGGCGCCTGTAGTCCCAGCTACTCGGAGAGGCTGAGGCAGGAGAATGGCGTGAACCCGGGAGGCGGAGCTTGCAGTGAGCCGAGATTGTGCCACTGCACTCCAGCCTGGGTGACAGAGCGAGACTCCGTCTCAAAAAAAAAAAAAAAAAAAAAAAAAAGAAAGTTGTGTGAAAGAGGCCTTTTTATGGAAGCTGATTACAGTTATGAAGAACTTCACTTATATTCTCATTTTGGCCAGAATTATTTAAAATAATCCAGAGCAATCTTTATAGTCAAAAGAGTAGGATCTGGGGAGGAGGCTCAGTCTAAGGTTGCTTCAGTGGTAATTAGACTTACAGAAGATGGCAACAGCCCCCCCACTCCTCAGAGCCACAGTGACTTATTTGCATCCCTGATGAAGGGGCCATTTTAGGGGTCCCCAAGGGAAAGGAAAGTTGAAACTGCTTCAATACAACACAGCCTAGCAGAGCAGGCTGTCCACAGTGAATTAGGGTTGCAGTCTCTATTTGGTTTGGTTGCTTCCCACAATAAGCCACGTTCGAGTGTTCTCCCTTTTGCTCCTTGTTCCTGGAAATAGCCTCTTCTCTGTCAGACAGGCTTTTATGCACTTTTTTCGTTTGTTTTAAGCCATTTTCTTCATCCATCAAGACCATCAGTCTAAAAGGCTATCTGGCAGAAATGGCCCAACATGAATTAAACAAGGGATAATGGTATCAGGTTCAGCTGCTTCAGACCTCTGACTTCTACTTTTCTGCTGTCTAGTCATCACACTTTTGATCTCCCTCCCACAGAACTGGCAAAGTTTAACTTTCATTAGAAGTCATTCTCAATGGCATGTTATTTCTCTTGTTTTCTGGATAAGACTCCAGTCTTCCCATAATTTTGAAAATAGCCATCTGATACTTTGTTTTCTTCTCCATTCTGCCCCTGAAAACATCTGTTTGACTCAGAATCAGCAAGGACTGGTTAATGGGGTTATTGTAAAGCAAACAGATTTCGGTTAGGTAAATATCCCATAGGTAAGCAAAGTATATTTTCCGTGTTAATCCTTTTTGAGTCAAACAAGAAGGCATTTTTCTACAAGCATGTCAATCAATTAAAAAGGTAAATATCATAGAACTACATAATGTCACAGCCCTAAAGAAGGGCACTGGGAAGTCATCTAAAACAACACTTGCATTTTTTTCATATGCAAAAACCTAGGCCCAGGGAAGGTGCCTTGCCAAATGTTTCATTGAGTTAAGCACTGAGCTGTATGTAAGCTATTTAGTGAAAAGTATAATGATGTCTGCAATTTAGTTTGAAATACATCAAAAAATGAGATGAACTGAGGGATAGATACAGGGATAGATATGAGAATAATCAAGTGCAGTAAAATACTAATGATAGGATCTAGATGGGGAGTTTATTTATGATCGTTCACTAAAAGTCTTTCAACTCTTCTGTGTATGTTTGAAATTTTTCATAATAAAATGTTGAGCATTTGAGCATTATAACAATTTTATGTAGCTAGTAAGTGAACAAAATTAGAGATAGATGCCTCATAGTAAGTCTGGTGTATGCATGGATGAATGGTGGTATTCACAGTCCAGGCGGATAACCTGATATGGATTCTTATGCAGAGAATACCCTGTTCCAAAATGCATTGGAGGGATTCAAAGAGATAAAATAGTTTTGAATTAGTAAAGATTCTTGTAATTCCAGGTGAAAAATACTCACCCCAGACTGGCTCAAGCAAATAAAGGGACTGCCTTTGTTTCCATAACTGAAAACTCTAGGGGTCAACGTAGCTTGAGACTTGGCTCTATTTGGGTTACCTGCACAGAGACTCACTCCATCTCTGTTCTTATTCAGCCTTTGCTTTTCTAGTTGCAAGGCTCTCCACACCACCCTGTTATATATACCTCACATATCCAAACCCAAAAGAAATGTGAGCATGTCTCTCTCATTGGGAGAAACAGAAGTCCAAAGCGTGCATTTTATTTGCTTGGCCTAAGTTATGTACCCATCCTTGAATCAACATCAATGCCCAGAGACTCTGGTATTCTGAATATGTCTAAGCTGACCCGTCCGCATGAAGAGTGAGGAGAGGAGGCTGATGCCTGAAGGAAAATTTCAATTTGTGTTCTGAAAAGACTGGTGATGGATGCCAAAACATGAAAAGAAAATGTTGTATCACAGGTTTGCTGTCAGAATATCTCTCAGATTGCTAAGAAAATCATCTTAATATCCAAAATGGCAGCAATAAGTAGAAGTCTTAGACATGAGTTACCTTCCAGTAGATTCACTAGTGTCTTTCCGACCTAAGGAATCTCTCCCTAAAGGATCACAAATGCAAAGGTTGAAAGTAGCCCATTTTGGCCGGGCACAGTGGCTCATGCCTGTAATCCCAGCACTTTGGGAGGCCGAGGCAGGTGGATCACGAGGTCAGGAGATCAAGACCATCCTGGTTAACACAGTGAAACCCCATCGCTACTAAAAATACAAAAAAAATTAGCCGGGCGTGGTGGTGGGCGCCTGTAGTCCCAGCTACTCGGAGAGGCTGAGGCAGGAGAATGGCGTGAACCCGGGAGGCGGAGCTTGCAGTGAGCCGAGATTGTGCCACTACACTCCAGCCTGGGCGACAGAGCAAGACTCCGTCTCAAAAAAAAGAAAAAAGAAAAAAGAAAGGCCATTTCAGGAGTAGGTGCACACAGCTGTATTTGGGAGTATGAGAGCTCCTTGGAGAATAATTTAGGACTTGGTGAAAAAGGAGCTCGAGCTCTGTGTATCTGGATTCCATGGAGATAGAAAAGTATATATATTTTGAATATTAAATAAGACACTTAAGCCAGAGCCACTCTTGGAGCCACTTTCTTGGAAAACTTAGTGATTTTTGCAAGTCAAATTGAAAGGAAATTCAGTTACACTTCTTATTTCTGGCTAAGTCAATTTCCAAATAAATTGAAGAGTGTGAAATATTTTATTAATTAACATTACATTAGCTACTGGGTTGCTCATTAGGATTTGGTGATTTTATCATCAGATGCACTGTTCAATCAAGGCTGTTTTTATCTTTATAATCATGAATAAAATTAGGTGAAACTGTGAATGCCATCTAGATGCTAAAGCTGTCTATCAGTCACTTTCTCAGGGTAAAACAGCAGGCCAGAGTCTTGCCCAGAGCTGTCATGTATGGAGCCAGAGGGCCATGACCACACAGGCTCCTGAAGAACCTTCCCAGTCTACCACTAGAGGAGTGCATCTCTAATGGTAATGAGAACCTGAAAGGCCACAAGCTCAGCCCAGAGCTACATTATGGAACCAGAGGTTTCAGATTTCCTGGGAAGATTAGAGCAAGGGACAGCAAGTCATGAGTGGCAGAGGATGGTGCCCTGGGAAAATACTGGAGGTAATGTTGCTGGAAATAGATGAGTTGTACTGGTTAAAGTGTCCAGGGTAGGGAAAGATAATGACTGATTTTATATAATGTCTGGCTACATTCTCACAAATATAGTTTGATCCACATAAAAATACCCCTCTAGACCCAACCTGACTTAAGCCAGTTCTTTTTATTTTTTATTTTATTTTTGTGTTTTTTTTTTTTTGAGACAGAGTCTCACTCTGTCACCCAAGCTGTAGTGCAGTCGTGCCATCTTGGCTCACTGCAAGCTCCGCCTCCCGGGTTCACAACATTGTCCTGCCTCAGGCTCCCCAGTAGCTGGGACTACAGGCTTCTGCCACCATGCCGGGCTAATTTTTTGTATTTTTTAGTAGAAACGGGGGTTTCACCATGTTAGCCAGGATGGTCTCCATCTCCTGACTTCGTGATCCACCCATCTTGTCCTCCCAAAGTGCTGGGATCACAGGCGTGAGCCACCATGCCTGGCCAAGCCAGTTCTTTTTAAATGTGGAGTAGAATGCTACCTAGAAAATATCTTAAATAAATTAATATGCAAAATTGGGGTTTTAAAGATGTCTCAACTTAATATTTGCACTTGTCTTATGGCTTTGTGTGTTAAATTGCTCTTCTCCGTATTTTTCCTAGTAATGAGGGAGACAGAGCTCATCTTTTATTCCAACATGACCACCAGATTGACAGACATGGTGAATGCCTAAATTGTAAAAAAACAAACAAACAAAAAATCATCTAAGAACTGTTTAAAGAGTATGTGCTTTGAGTATGTGCTCTGTGTCAAGACTTAAGCTAGGCAATGGGAATGCAATGGTGAATAAAAATAGCCACATCGATGCAAAATGTCTGCATAGGGTGCTGACAGGTTAGCAGGGTTCAGAGCACCCAGAGCTTCATAAGTGACATTAAAGTCTTGGTCTTTAGATTTGTGTTTTCAAGAGATCATTCTGGCTGCTGTGTAAAAGATGAAAGGCATACATGGGGAAACTGGAAGGTCAGCTAGGAAGAAGATGACTGCAGTAGTCAAGAAAACATGGTGATGGTTTAAACTAAGGTGGTGATTGTGGAAAATGAAATATTTTAGAGGCAGAATTGGCAGGACTGAATGATTAAATATGGGGGATGATGGCAATCGATAAAGACTCTCGCTTTAACCCAAAACTTGAATCAGGCTTCTCTCCTCTGAGTTCTCTGCTTAACTAAGCCCAATCTTGGGCTTCTCTTTCTGTCTTTAACGAATCCAGTTTGAGTAAGAACTCTGCAAAAGCACTTTGGAGAAAATCCCCCACCCTTGGTGTCTGACCACCCTTGTTATTGTATCAATCTGACCTGCCTTAAGCAAGAGTTCTATTGAATTGTTCTAGCAGGAATCTGTCTTACCTCTAATGTTTCCTCTTAATAATGTTCCATCCATTGACTTCTACTCTGCTTGTTGGGTAGAAATCCCCACTTGAACTTGTTGGACCAGAAGTTGAGTCTAATCTTTCTTCCCCACTGCAAGATCACATTGCTGTAGTCCCTATACCTCTCCCAAACCCCCACTTGATTAAAGTCTGCCTTTGTCATCTTTAACAAATGTCATGGAATACATTTTTTAACATGTGGAAAAATGTTGTATATTATAAATATAACATATATATGTATGTGTGTGTGTGTGCGTGTGTGTGTGTGTTCATATGACTTTACAGATTCCCATCATCATCAAGAGAAAGCCTCCTGCATTTTGCAAAGATCAGAAAGGACATTCCGTACTGACAAAGACAAATAAGAAATATGATATTGAAAAAGCTCCAGTAGTTTCTTTAATTGATGTCATGTACAAAGATTCTGGTTGGAATGCGGAAAGCCCTAAGTTCCCCTTCATTAACCATTACGGTTTAATTATCCATGGCTAGGTCTCAATTCTTGTAAACCTATTTCAGAAGCCACAAAGCAGGGAGTGAAAAACTGGCTGGGTATTGGAACTGATGTAACATACTCCAATAGATAAGTATTTCATTTTAATTAGCTAGGGATGAGAGGCAGCATGATGTAGAGGAAAGGCACAGCAATGGTAGAGTTAGAAAAAGCTAAGTTCACATTTAGGTTCTGCCACCTACTGGGTGTGCAACCTTGGAGCACATGATTTCTACAAGTATTTTCTCTTGTTTAAAATTAATTGAGAGATATTTCAGTCCCAGGTTGTTGTAAGGATGAAACCTGATAATTAAACATAGTTTTGGATAACACATATACTGAATATAACCATGCCTACCCTTCAAGGTTATTGTTGGTTCAAGAGATAATACATGTAAAATGTAAGGTACATAGAAGATACTAAGCAAAACGTAACTATTGATACGGGAGTGTGACAGCGAAGTGCTGGGTAAAAAAGGGCAGGGTCCCTGGTGAAGGCTCCACTCTCGGGCCTGTGACCAGGGGCCTAAGTGAGGACAGACACTCCTCTTTTTATGGCCAAATGTTGCATTTTCCAAGACCACTCTGGTCCGCCATGCCCTCATCCTGTGCCTATAAAAACCCCAAGACCCCAGCGGGCACAGACACAAACAGCTGGATGTCAAGGCAAACACACCAGCAGAAGAACACACTGACAGATGCCAGCAGGCCATTGAGAGCAGAACCACGGGGACGCCGACGGGAATTGAGTTGGAGGAGAGTCCAGCCACTGGGTGTCCTGACTCCAGGGGAAGATCATCTTCCCTCTCCATCCCCCTTCTGGCCTCTCCATTCACCTCACTGAGAGCTACCTCCACTTAAAAAACTTATAAAACCTTGCACCCATCCTCCAACCACACGTGCGATCCGATTTTTCTGATACACCAACTCAAGAACCTGGGATATAGAAAGCCCTCTGTCCTTGCTGAGATAGGGCAGAGGGTCTAATTGAGCTAATTAACACAAGCTGCCTACAAGTGGCTAAGCTGACAGAGAACACTGTAACACACGCCCACTGGGGCTGCGGGAGCTGTAATCATTCAACCCTGGACACTGCCGTGGGGTCCGAGCCCAGGCTCCCCACAACCCGCCCGTCTGCATGCTCCCCATAGTGGTTTGAGCTGCAGGGCACCAAAGAAGTGAGCCACTGCCCCTGTCACACACCCTATGAGGGGGATAAGGGAACTTTTCCCATTTCACTATTAAGAGGAAAGAAAGCACCATGCCTGTTCTAAATAAGCAAAATAGAAAAAAAAAAAAATACTGATTAAGAAAAATTCTTACTATTTAAAGAAGCCCAATGTAAAACTAGTGACCCCTCTTTTGATGAAATTCTTTTTTTAAACCAATATTGCATGGCTTTATAATAATAATTTATAATAATTATTGTTTCCATTACTTGAGATCATCTTAAGACCACGATAAAAAAATTTCTCAGATTTTCTTTATTTCCAATGGTTTCTTACCATAGAGGACTTCAGTAATTATATTATATAAACAAGTACCCCTCCCTCATCCAGTCCACAGGTATAACTTCATCACCACAACTCTCTTCACACTGTCCTTATCCTTTATTTTCCTCCTAGTACCCATCACCAACATCTGATGTGCTTGTTAACTTACATTCTACCTTCCTCACTAAAATAAAAATGAGAATAGAACTGTTGTGTTTTGCTCATGATTTATCTTGGGCACCTAGAACTACAGTTGGCACATAGTAGGCAACAATAAATGTTCTTTTGAATAAATAGTAATATTTGTGTATACTTACCAAATGAAGATAAATCTTCTAATATAAATTAATATAATAACAAAGCTTACTTGCAAGCCATATGCACCTTATAGGTTACACTTTCTTTTTCTACAACTCCTATGGCTTTTTTTTTTTTTTCTAGACAGAGTCTTACTCTGTCACCCAGGCTGGAGTTCAGTGGTGTGATCTTGGCTCCACCTCCCGGGTTCAAGCGATTTTCCTCACTCACCCTCCCTAGTAGCTTGGATTCCAGGCACATGCCACCATGCCCAGCTAATTTTTGTATTTTTAGTAGAGAGGGAGTTTCACCATGTTGGCCAGGCTGGTCTCGAACTCCTGACCTCAGGTGCTCTGCCCGCCTCGGCCACTTTCCCTTAGCCTCCCTAGTAGCTGGGATTACAGGCACATGCCACCATGCCCAGCTAATTTTTGTATTTTTAGTAGAGATGGGGTTTCACCATGTTGGCCAGGCTGCTCTCGAACTCCTGACCTCAGGTGATCTGCCCGCCTCGGCCTCCCAAAGTGTTGGGATTACAGGCGTGAGCCCCTGTGCCTGGCCGCCTATGGCTTTATTAACCCTATTTTGCAGTTGAGTAAATTGAAATTCAGACAATTTATGTGCTTTGCCTAACATTACACAGCTAATAAGTGTAATTCCTTTGTTGAAAGATGTTTCTAAAAGAAACTGGTAGAGCTGCAGTGTCACACATCCTGAAAAAAAGTTACTATGAATATGCAGAATAATACCACATCCAGTGTGTAGCTGTCATTAAATGAATTGCTTACTTTCTAGCTGAATTTTAGGTTTCTTGTATTAATAAAAGTATGCAAATGCTGACTTTTTCCTTACCTTGCATTACAAACAATAAGGACAAGGACCTGCTGTGTGATATTGCTTTTGTTCAAATAAAGCAAAAAGACTTGGAGCTTGATTTATAAATACCTGCATAATGACAATAAATGCATATGTCTGGCCTCCATCTGTCAGAAAGTAGCAGAAATACACCATGTTTGATTGAGACCTGCATTTTTCCGTTTTGGCACAGAAAATGTGTCTTGCCTATACAATGATTTAAGATGAGTTTTATAGTCAACGTCTTATTAAGGTCCACCCTGGGATAATTGGGGAGTAGGCAGAATTTTTTTTTTTTTTTTTTTTTTTTTTAGACGAAGTCTCGCTCTGTCGCCCAGGCTGGAGTGCAGTGGCGCAATCTCGGCTCACTGCAAGCTCCGCCTCCCGAGTTCATGCCATTCTCCTGCCTCAGCCTCGCGAGTAGCTGGGACTGCAGGCGCCCACCACCACGCCCGGCTAATTTTTTGTATTTTTAGTAGAGACGGGGTTTCACCGTGGTCTCGATCTCCTGACCTCATGATCCACCCGCCTCGGCCTCCCAAAGTGCTGAGATTACAAGCGTGAGCCACCGCGCCCAGCCTGGAGTAGGCAGATTTTGGCTATTGTGCTTCGCCCGCCCTCCCATGCCACTACCAACACTGTGACCACCCTCAAGCAAAAGGCAAAAGAGTCCCTTTAAACTCCTCATGCTCTCCTCTCCTGCCAAATGCCCAGTGTAAACCCATCTCTCCATGCAAAAAAGAAAAATAAGTTGAGAAGCCAATTTATGCTAAATTGGTAATATATGAATGATTCCAGAACAATTTTGGAGACATGTAGATCTTAGTGTGAAATCAGGCTCCACTATTTGCTAGCTATCTGGCTTTGGATATATTATGTAACCTCTCTGGGCTTCATTTTTCTCATCTATAGAATGGAGATAATATTAGTCTGTATAAAGTTGAGTGCAGATTAAGAGCGTGTGTGTGTTTCTGTATTTGTGTGTGTCAGAGCGCCTGGAACGCGTCAAGCATTATTTAAGTATTTGCTAATAGAGAGGCCATGTGCTATAGTAATAAGGGTAACAGATCCAAATTTGACTTCTGTGACCTGGCAATTGAATCTCTCTGAATCTCATACTCCTTAATAAAATGAGAATATTTCCTACTTTACAAAATCAAATTAAGGATTTAAATAACATACATAACACACCTGGAATATTGTCTGATGAAGAGCCAATATCCCATATGGTATTAAATATTATGCTTTGCTACCTGAAAGAGGATGCTGCCGTATATTAATTTTATTCTAAATTAATCAATGAAATAATGACCTTGAGGGAGTGGTTTCATTGGAGAATTAGTGGTGAAAGTATCTTATAAATCAGGTCGGGCATGGTGACTCATGCCTGCAATTCCAACACTTCGGGAGGCTGAGATGGGAGGATTGCTTGAGCCCAGAGGTTCAAAGCTGCAGTGAGCCATGATCATGCCATGGCACTCCAGCCTGGGCAATGGAGTGAGATTCTGTCTCAAAAAAAAAAAAGAAGTATCTTATAAATCAGACTAGCAATAATACAAAATTGTGGTTCAGTGCCATATGTGACAGGTTGTATTTTCCAAGAATGATCAGAGCAGCACATGCTATTCTTGCTAAATGACTTTAACACTCTTTGAAAGTAAATATATCGTATAGGGCCCCGTCTCTTGAATTTGGGCTTTTGTGACTGCCTTGATCACTAGAGATGTTATGCAGCTTCCAAAACTAAGCTATAAAAATGCCATACGCTTCTGCCTAATATTGGTGATTCTGGCAACCATGTAAACAATGGAACTTCTCTGAGGCCGGCATACTTTTAGGAAGCCCAAACTAGCCCGTATGAAGATAACGCATGGAGAAATGCTAAGACTACATGATAAACAATGAGCCAGAATTGGCTATCTAAGCCCTTCCCAAATTCTGGAAGCTCAGAAACAGTGAGAAAGAGTAAAACAATTTTTGTTTTAAACCACTAAGACTTAGTGTGGCCTGTTACGCAGCATTAGATAACAGATTCACTGCTCAATGGTTTTCTTATGTTTTACTCTGTAGAAACACCTTTTAATATATCTTAATAAAGAACTGCCCCATGAAATATATATTATCCCAACTTTTATAGCTGAGGAAATAAAAATCTGAAATGTTAACTGATCTTACAGAGGTCACACAGCCAAGATCAGTGATAGAGCAGAAATTCAAACAGATCTTCTGATTTCAGGCTGAAAATTGGCCTATTTATATTGCCTATCTAAGAGTAAAGAACTTTTAGAAGACCAATATAAAAATGCTGATGGTGTAGTTTTTCCTGGAATTCCAACACCTTTCTGAAACTGAGATTATGTAAACAGATGTTATTTCAAGTCTTACCCGATGTTTTAGCTGACAGGTTTTTGTAGTTCATACTGTAATTATGAGTTAATGTTATCTTTAACTACTTGATATGAAAAACTGAAGCATGTTCAATATTTACATTTCATTTTGCTAGATCTTAGTCATTTTATTGTTCAATTTCACATTATAGTTTTATGACTTCTTACTTGTATGAATGTTAATTGAAATTGGAAATTTACTCAGTGATTTAAATGCATGTTTTTTAAGTATTTGGAGGGAAAAAATTTAATTGGGGTATATGTCCTGAAAAAAAAACAACAATCTTTTCACAGAAATGGAAATTACTGCCATGTCATTGTATTCCCTGACCATGTACAGTGAACAAAATAGCCAATTAAAGAGCATGACAACCACTGTCTTGAAATTCCTATAGGTAATTTAAAATGCCTTGTTTTTATTTGATTGTGTATATTTTCAACATAGAAATATTTTTTCTCCTTTCAGTAATGCTGATTACTGCTTGTTTCTAATTGGTCATGGTGACAGAAGGTTGCCTGCAGAGCACTGTAAAGTAAACATGAAGAAACATCTCTCATAATTTTCCCCTCACATTCTCTAGGTTTCAGCCTGGGGTGCCTCAGGGGGATGGAGCACCAGACCCAGGACTTTATTTGATTTCTTCTTCTCAAAGTCTCCCAATTCAGAATTCTATGACTCTGATACCTTGCATCTCTTTTCCTTCAGTGAATGCTTCAAAAATAAAAAAATAAAAAATTCTGAGAATAATATTGGTTGAGATTTTGGTTGCGTATTAGTATGTTCTCACACTGCTATGAAGAAATAGCCAAGACTGGGTAATTTATAAAGGAAAGAGGTTTGTTGATTCACAGTTCTGCATGGCTGGGGAGGCCTCAGGAGACTTACAGTCATGGTGAAAGGCAAAGGAGCAGCAGGCACCTTCTTCACAGGGCTGCAAGAGAGAGAATGAGTGCAAGCAGGGGAAGTGCCAGACACTTATAAAACCATCAGATCTCGTAAGGCTCACTCTTAATCACAAGAACAGCATGGGAGAACTGCCCCCATTGTACAATTACGTCCACCTGGTCTTGCCCTTGACATGTGGGGATTATGGGGACTACAATTCAAGATGGGATTTTGGGTAGGGACATAGCCAAAACATATCAGGTTGTATAACAATTTTTTAAAATTTTTGACATGACACTTTCTAAAATTTATTTTGACATTGCCAGCTTGCCTAGGATTATAGAATGTCTGAACCAGTGGGGCCACTTGAATTCATTTAGTCCACACTGTTTTTTACAAATAGGCTAAGTGAGGCTCTAAGAGAAGAAGGACCTGGTCCACAGTCACATAGTGAGCTGGTGGCTGGCTTTGCTTGTGTCCAGAGCCCTCTCTTGCTTACTTTCCTTTGCTCAGTAACCCTCCTTCATCAATATTGGGAATGGGAAGTTTTGCTCATGCAAGCTCACCTGAATATATCATGTATCAGCCTGACAAGAACCAGATATATGATTCTCAATTCCTTTCACATGCCACTTGTGATCCTTTAAACCCTCCAATATATTGCCACAAACATTATATGGCAGATAGCCATAAGACTGAATGGAATATACAGACTGTATTAGTCTGTTTTCACTCTGCTATAAGAACATACCCGACACTGGGAAATTTATAAAGGAAAGAGGTTTAATTGACTCACACTTCAGCATGGCCAGGGAGGCATCAGGAGACTGACAATCATGGGAGAAGAGGGAGCAAACACATTCTTCTTCACAGGGTGGCAGGAAGGAGAAGAATGAGAGCCGAAGGAAGGGGGAAGCCCCTTATAAAACCATCAGGTCTTGTGAGAACTTACTCACTATCACAAGAATAGCATGAGAAATATTGCCCCCATAATTCCATTACCTCCCACCAGGTTCCTCCCATCACACATGGGAATTATGGGTACTACAATTCAAAACGAGATTTTGGTGAAGACAGAGCCCAAACATATCACTGTACCCCTGGCCCCACCCAAATCTCATTTCCTCACATTTTAAACCTTAAATCATGCCCTTCCAACAGTCCCCCAAGGTCTTAACTCATTCCAGCATTCGCTCAACATTCAAGTCCAAACTCTCATCTGAGACAAGGCAAGTCCTTTCCACCTATGAGCCTGTAAAATCAAAAGCAAGTTAGTTACTTTCTACATATAATTGGGGTACAGGCATTGGGTAAATACACCCATTCCAAGTGGGATAAATTGGCCAAAAGAGGGGCTACAGGCCACATGCAAGTCCAAAATCCAACAGGGCAGTCATTAAATCTTAAAGTTCCAAAATAATCTCATTTGACTCTATGTCTCACATCCAGGTCACTGATGCAAGAGGTGGGCTCCCACAGCCTTGGGCAGCTCCCCTCATGTGGCTTTGCAGGGTACAGGCCCCCACCCAGCTGCTTTCACAGCTGGCATTGAGTATCTGCATCTTTTCCAGGCTCACAGTGCAAGCTGTCAGTGGATCTAGCATTCTGGGGTCTGGAGGATGGTAGCCCTCTTCTCACAGCTCCACTAGGCAGTACTCCAGTGGGAAGTCTGTGTGGGGCTTTGATCCCACATTTTTGTTCTGCATTGCCATGAGGGCCCTGCTGCTGCAGCAAACTTCTGCCTGGACATCCAGGCATTTCCATACATCCTCTGAAATCCAGATGGAGGTTCCCAAATCTCAATTCTTGTCTTCTGTGCACTCACAGGCCCAATACAACTTAGAAGCTGTGAATGTTTGGGGCTTGCACCCTCTGAAGCAATGGCCTGAGCTGTACCTTGGCCCCTTTTAGCTATGGCTGGAGTACCTGGGATATAGGGCACCAAATCCTAGGTTGCACACAGCAGGGAAACCCTGGACCTAGCATGGAATACCATTTTTCTCTCCTAGGCCTCCAGGCCTGTGATGGGAGGGGCTGCCATGAATGTCTCTGACATGCCCTGGAGGCATGTTCCCCATTGTCTTGGCAACTAGCATTTGGCTCCTCGTTACTTATGAAAATTTCTGCAGCAGGGTTGAATTTTTTTCCCAGAAAGTGGGTTTTTCTTTTCTATTGCATTTTCAGGCTGCAAATTTTCCAAACTTTTATGCTCTATCACCTCTTGTATGCTTTGCTGCTTAGAAATTTCTTCTGCCAGATACCCTAAATCATCTCTCTTAAGTTCAAAGTTCCACAGTACTCCAAGGCAGGGGCAAAAAGCCACCAGTCCCTTTGCTAAAGCATAGCAAGAATGACCTCTACTCCAGTTCTCAACAAGTTGCTCATCTCTATCTGAGACCACCTCAGCCTGGACTTCATCGTCCATATCACTATCAGCATTTTGGTCAAAGTCATTCAACAAGTCCCCAGGAAGTTTCAAACTTTTCCATATCTTCCTGCCTTTTTCTGAGCCCTCCAAACTGTTCCAACCTCTGCCTGTTACCAAGTTCCAAAGTCACTTCCACATTTTTGGGTATCCTTATAGCAGCAACCCACTTTCTGTGGCACCAATTTACTGTATTAGTCCATTCTTACTCCGCTATAAAGAAATACCTGAGACTGGGTAATTTATAAAGAAAATTGGTTTAATTGACTCACAGTTTAGCATGGCTGGAGAGGCCTCAGGAAACGTATAATCATGACGGAAGGCATCCCTTCACAGGGTGGCAGGAGAGAGAATGAGTGACAGCAGAGGAAATGCCAGGTACTTATAAAACCATCAGATCTCATGAGAACTTACTATCATGAGAATAGCATGGGGGAAACTGCCCCCATGATTCAATTACCTCTTACCAGGTCCCCGCACAACACATGGCTATTATGGGAACCACAATTTGAGATGAGATTTGGGTGAGGACACAGCCAAATCATGTCACAGATTGAACCCTGGAGTGACTAAACTCAAATATGAACTAGTTTTGTCTTATATAAATACCTTCTCTGCCCTCTGAAAACCCATTGGCCATATATGGGCAAGGCTGTGGGTATTACAGTGGTACAGTTTATTTTAAGATTGAAAGCATAAAGTGTGTCTCCAAGTTCTGCCTCAACCCACATAGACATATTCTCCAACAGATATATTTCCTTCTTGCCCCTTGGGCTATTTTCAGTTACAGACCAGGAACCTTCTATGGAGCTTCCATCTCTCCTTCTGGGATAGTGTTTCATTTGAACTCGCTTTGGTTCTTGAACCTGTCCTTTTTCTGTGGAATGTCTAATGGAAGAATTTCTTTGGCTCACTACCCACTGTTGTGAGGTGAGTCAGGCCACACCCACTCAAGAATGGGTGAGAACTCCAGGATTCCACTTGCTACAGTAGCAAGTCTGGATGTTCCCAAAGTAAATAATAATAATAATAATAATTTAATTAAACCTATTTATTAGCTTAATTTTTAGAAGTGTTTTACATATTAAAAATATAAGTGGGTCATTTTCACACAAGTTAACTAGCCTTTGGCATTATATATATGGAACAAATTAAAATTTGAATAATAAAATTACGTGGGTAATTAAAAAAACAAAACCTTGATTAGGGAAGAAATTAGTTTTGATGGAGGCCTGAATTAACCATATTCTCCTTCTATCTAAATCGAATTTAATTGATAGCCTTATTTCATCATTGTGCTTAAGAGTCACTATCCCAGGCCAAATGGAATTCACTCAGTTCAGCAGCAACCATTAATGTGGCCCAAAGTGTGGTGTCAAGTTTCCCACCCTGAACTCTATTCCTGATATCAACTGTCATAGTTGCAAGGTTAAGAGATAGTCCCAGGTTATTCATCACATATTAGCATGGCCACAATGTGGGTATAAAGTGCCCTTGTAAAATGGAAACTATTTAATTAAACAACGAACCCCAGAGCTTTTGCACATTACAAATAAGTCCAGCAATGCAAAAACAACCCTGATGCAAATGTCTCCATGTGCCCAGCACAGAATCGACACAATATATATCCTTCCCTTATGTGGAAAGAAAGAAGAAAATAAATAATCATTTCGAGTTTGGCATTCCATACATCAGTTTCAGTGAATGTAAATTACTTATGATTTGCACAGTAATCCCATAAATCAGCTTCTGAAACTTTAAGGTACATACACAGGAATCACCTCGGCATCTTGTAGAAATTCAGATTCAGATTTACTGGGCCCAAGATTATGCATGGAAAAACAAGACCCACACTGCTAGTCTATACACCATACTTTAAGTATCAAGGCTCTAGACTAGAGGTTTTCAATTAGTTTGATGCAGTGCTGTAGTAAGAATGGAATATTACAGCCAAAGATACTTACGTTCACATAAATGGGGGAAGGTGGGCAAGACCTGAGGCAGGTACTTCAAGCAGTGCTGTTCACCCCAGTAGTTGTGCAAATGTTATCATTTTCTACGTGTGCCAGGATAGAAGAAAGGTGTGGAAATACATCTCTAAATAACAATGGAGGTTTTCCATAATTTCTGTCATTGCAATAAATTATCTTAATCACAATTATAACAATAATTATATATTGCACACTTAATATGTGCAATAATTTTGCCAAATATGTCACATTAGCTTACTCATATAATCTTCATGACAATCATCAGATATGTCAGCTCCTACATAACCTCAGCTATTCCTATGGCTTTGTACTTTAAATAGTATCTATATACTGATGATTCCCAAATTTATGTCTGCAGCACTGACTTCTCCCCTGAACTCTAGATGTGTTATCCAATTGGCTACTTGACATCTCTGCTTGGAAATGGTCAAAATCTATAGCATGTTCAAGTAGAATTCCTGCTCCTATCCCAGACTTCCATCCAATTAGTCCAGCCCAAATGCTGGGAATTTTGTCGTTTGTTGGTTTGTTTGTTTTTCTTCTCATGCTCGTACCCTACACATGTAATTCATTAGAAAATATTGTCAGCTCAACTTTCAAAATATAATCCAAGTCAATCTACTTCTCTCCATCTTCACTGGCACCATCAACTCTTGCTTGGATCAGTGAAACAGCCTCCTGGCTATTCTCTCTCTGTTCTTCTGTTTAAGCAGCTTTGATTGACTGGAAGGATACTGGATGTTTGTAAGTGGCAGCTGGTGAGTGCCGACCAGTGGATTTGAGCCAGATGATAATAGCAAACACTTAGATTGCACTACTATGCCCCAAATGCCTTGTTAAGTACAATGCATGTAAGTAACAGATTTACTACTCACAATAACCTTCTGAGTCATGTTCTATTATTACCCCCATTTTACAGATGAAGAAACTAATGGATAGAGAAATCATGTAATTTTTCCAAGGTCACTCAATTAGTGAACAATGAAACCAGGATTCAAGACAAGGCAGTATGACTCTAGAGTATGTTATTTGAAATCCTCTACTCAACTCCCTGATGAGAAGCTCTGTCACACTAAAGAGTATACACTGTGACCTGAAGGCCAAGCAAAGGATTATTTAATTAAACAAATCCACTAAGTCAATCATGTGGTCCTTTTATCTATGGCAAGTAAATAAAGATGAGCAAATGATTATTTTATAACTGAATTGATCATTTGAGTGAACTGAATCGAAATAGTCAAGTTACTTAAGCAAATAAGCAGCTTACCTTGGAAGCTGTGTGCATTGCTAATTCTGCTGGTCCATTCTCACATCCTCTGGGAAGTGTCCTTAGGGTACCACAATTGCTTTAGATAAGGAATGCTAGTCTGGTGCTTCCATATAGTTATACCAATATATATTTTAATACTTTTTCTCAATGTATCATTCTAGTTTGAATACAAAGTAAAAGAGTATGAATACCAATCTCTTTCATGATTATAACAAAACCTTGCCTCGTCTGAAAAATATCTCCCAAGAAACTTGGCTTATATTTAACTGACCTCTTAGGGAATAAAACCTAGAATGTCATTCAGTACATCTTTTGCAGCAATCAGTCACTGCATAATACTAATACAAAAGATTTATTCACTCCAATCACTTGCCTCTAAAGGTTTAATAGGAAAGCCACATAACAGAAGGCACACGTTCTCCTGGTAAATTTTGCATGTGACTCTTTTAGCACTATTCACAATATGTCGACATGGTCTGCTTATGTGGCCTGGCCATCTCCCACACTGGAAGCACCCCCAGGACAACAGCTGTATTTGTTCAGCTTTAGATCTCAAGCAACTAGAAGAATGCCTAGAACAAAAAAAGACTTATTAGTAAGTGATTATTAGATACATGAAGTGGCCTTTGACATAGCTAATTACATTTTCCTTCTTAAATACCTTTTTTACTTAGCATCTGATGCACTATTTTCTCCTGGTTTCTCTTATACAATTAATGGCTATTTCTTTTCAGTATTTCAAGCATCTACACATACTTTCTGGTTAAATATATCCAGTCTCATGACTTTAAATGCCATGTGTATGTTGAAGATTCTAAAATCTTTGTCTTCAACACAGATCTGTCACTCAAACTCTAGACGCACATAGTCAACTGCCTATTCTCATTTCCATTTCAGTGTCTAAATACAAACCTAATATATCCATTGTCCAAATCCTGATTACTGTCTCCTAGCTTTCTATTCGTACAGTCTTCCCCATCTCAGTAAGTGGCAAGTTAATTTTTCTCAAAGAAAAATATACAGTTTTACAAATATGTCCAATCTGTCAAGCAAGTCATATGGTCTCTATCTTCAGATTCTATCCCCAACTTAACCATTTTTCTCCAGCTCCACTACTAGTATCCTAGTTCAAGCCACCATAAATCACTTGCCTCAGTTATTCCCTAAGTGTCCTAACTGGTCTACCTATTTCAACCTTTGCCCTCCTACAATCATTCTCAACACAGCAGCCAGGGTGACCCTTTCAAAACCTAAAGCATCTCACTTCTCAAAAACAGGTAATTGTTTTGAAGCACACTTAGAACAAAATCCAGTTTTCATGCAATCCCTCACAGGCAATACATAGTTTGTCCTGCCTCCCTCTCTCCATCTGACCTCACCACCAGATTACCACTATCTTCCCAGTTCACTCTCCAGCTACACTGGCCTCCTTGATATTCTGGGGGATATACAAGCCATATTTTCTGCCTGGAATTCTCTTTATATCTCTATCATCTTTTTTTAGGTCTCTTCTCAAAGGCTTCTTTTGAATAAAAGTCTTCCCTGACCACCCAATATGGAATAACCCACTCCTTACTCTCATCAAGCTCTATCTCATTTTACTCTGAGTCAGTTTCTTTTCATTACACTTATTACCACCTGACATGTTGTATATTTGTTTCTTTAAATTTTCTGTGTCCCCGCTCTAAGCTATTAGCTTCATGATAACAGGGCCTTCATGTATTTCTAGTACCCAGAATAATGACTGGAACAGTGTGAGCACTCAGTATTTCTTGAAGAAATAGAAGAACAAAATAGCAGATTCTAGAAAACAAATGATAAATTGTAATTTATACTTGTAGCTGGTGAAATAAATTTTGAATGGCCAGAATCTGTGAGTTCACACTGAGCTCTTTATCTAGCTTTGGACACTGCCTTATGCATCTTTGTATCTTTAATGCCTTGTATAGAAGGGGGATGTGTAATGTACTCAATAAATGTTGAATGAATGAGTATATTTTCATATTAGAAAAAAAACACTAGCTATTTCAACTTGTGACCCCTCGGTTGATGTGAGGCAGGCTTGTTAAAGGTGGTTGTAAAACACTTTACAGTTTTCGGGCACTAGGGCCATGCTTGATAGCAGTTAGATTTTTATTTGAATGGAGTAGCCATCAGTACTATGGTTAGTTCAGCAATCTGATTTGTCCACAAGGGCTCCTTCATGTGGCTTTAACGGTCCTTCTTTTATGAGGGAATTAACCTGCTTGCCTTTGCAGATAGGAAGATAGGGGCATTATGGATGCAATCACAGCACTGTAAAAAGAGTTAAGTCCTATAAAGCTTTATATTTATGCCAAACTACAGTCATTTGGGAATGACCCAGAATCATACAGTCTATTCTAAAATATAAATGAAATTATGGCTGAATATCAGATACATTCAGTTAACATATAAAAATGCTTATTTTAAAAATTATTCATCAATATTGAAAAGTTCATGCTATTAAAAAGCACATAGTATTCATTTTTAAAATATTTTACTGCATTTTTGAAATCTCCTGAATGTTATTTTCCTAAAATTACATTTTCTAAATATAGGGTACCCTTAAAATGCATCGTTTAAATTGGGAACCTTTGAGAGGTAAAGAGGGCTGTGACAATACTTTTGGCTGATCACAGGAACGAAAAGACTGCCTCAGGCCATCTGAGACATAATATTCCTCTACTCAAATGTATATTAATCAACTTTTACATAGTTAAATTTGGTTTAAAAACATCCAGATTCCTAGTTAACTTTCATTCAGGTTATAAAAAGATAGGTAGCCAATACAATTAATCTGATGACCTGTATTATATATTGACATGGTTTGGCTGTATCCCCACCCAAATCTCATGTTGAGTCATAGCTCCCATAATTCCCATGTGTTGTGTGAGGTACCCGGTTGGAGGTAATTAAATCATGGGGGCAGGTATTTCCCATGCTGTTATCATGATAGTGACTAAGTCTCTTCAGATTTGATGGTTTTATAAAGGGGAGTTCCCCTACAGAACCTCTCTTGCCTGTTGCCATGTAATACATGACTTTGTCTTTGTTTGTCTTCTGCAATGATTGTGAGGCCTCCCCAGCCACGTGGAACTGTGAGCCAATTAAACCTCTTTCCTTTGTAATTACTCAGTCTCGGGTATGTCTTTATTAGCAGCATGAGAACAGATTAATACAGTAACTTGGTACCAGTAGAGTGGGATGCTGATGTAAAGATACCTGACAATATGGAAGTGACTTTAAAACTCCATAACAGGCAGAGAGGTTGGAACAGTTTGGAGGACTCAGAAAAAGACAAGAAAATGTGGAAAAGTTTGCAGCTTCCTAGAGACTTGTTGAATGACTTTGGCCAAAATGCTGATAGTGATATGGACAATAAAGTCCAGGCTGAGGTGGTCTCAGACAGAGATGAGGAACTTGTTGGGAACTGGAATAAAGGTCACTCTTGCTATGCAAAATCACTGGAGGCATTTTGCCACAGCCCTAGGAACCTGTGGAACTTTGAACTTGAGAGAAATAATTTAGGGTATCCGGCAGATGGAATTTCTGACTGGCAAAACATTCAAGAGGGAGCAGAACATAAAAGTTCAAAAAATTTGCAGCCTGACTATGCATTAGAAAAGAAAACCTCATTTTCTGGGTAGAAATTTAAGCCTGCTGCAGAAATTTGCAACAGTAATAAGGAACCTCATGTTAATCACCAAGACAATGGGAAAAATGTCTCCAGGGCATGTCAGAGACCTTTGTGGCATTGCCTCCCATCACAGGCCTGAAGGCCTAGGAAGAAAAAAAAATGCTTTCCTGGGCTGAGCCCAAGACGCCCCCGCTGCTGTATGCAACCTAGGGACTTTGTGCCCTGCATCCCAGCCACTGCAGCTGTGGCTAAAAGTGGCCAAGGTACAGCTTGGGTCGTGGCTTCAGAGGGTGCAAGCTTCAAGCATCGGCAGCTTCCATGTGGTGGTGAGCCTGTGGTTGCACAGAAGTCAAGAATTGATGTTTGGGAACGTCTGCCTAGATTTCAGAGGATATATGGAAACACCTGGCTGTCCGGGCAGATGTGTGCTGTAGAGGCAGAGCCCTCATGGAGAACCTCTGCTAGGGCAGTACAGAGGGAGATGTGGGGTCAGAGCCCCCACGGAGTTCCCACTGGGGCACTACCTAGTGGAGCTGTGAGAAGAGGGCCACTGTCCTCCAAACCCCAGAATGGTAGATCCACCAAGAGCTTGCACCATGTTCCTGGAAAAGACACAGACACTCAACATCAGCCCATGAAAGCAGCCAGGAGGGGGTTGTACCATGAAAGCCACAGGGGCAGAGTTGCTCAAGGCCATGTGACCCCACCTCTTGCATTGATGTGACCTGGATGTGAGACATGGAGTCAAAGGAGATCATTTTGGAGCTTTAAGATTTCATTGCCCTATTAGATTTCAGACTTTAATGGGGCCTGTAGCCACATTTTTTGGCCAATTTTTCCCATTTGGAATGGGTGTATTTGCCAAACGCCTGTACCCCCTTGTATCTTGGAAGGAACTAACTTGCTTTTCATTTTGCAGGCTCATAGGTGAAAGGGACTTGCCTTGTCTCAGATGAGACTTTGGACTGTGGACTTCTGAGTTAATTCTGAAATGAGTTAAGACTTTGGAGGACTGTTGGGAAGGCATGATTGGTTTTGAAATCTGAGGACATAAAATTTGGGAAGGGCTAGGGACAGAATGGTATGGTTTGGCACTGTCTTCAGTTAAATCTCATCTTGAATTGTAGCTCCCATAATTCCCACACATCATAGGAGAGACCTGGTGGGAGGTAATTGAATCACGGGGACAGGTCTTTCCTGTACTCTTCTCGTGATAGTGAGTAAGTCTCATGAGATCTGATGGTTTTATAAAAGAGAGTTCCCCTACACAAACTCTCTTCTCTGCTGCCATGTAAGACATGACTTTGCTCTTCATTCGTCTTCTACCATGATTGTGAGGCCTCCCTAGCCATGTGAATCTGTGATTCATGTAAACCTCTTTCCTTTATAAATTACCCAATCTCAAGTATGTCTTTATTGGCAGTGTGAGAAGAGACTAATACATATATATTTTTGTTTCTTTTTCCCCATGTCATTTTACTTATGACACACAAACATTATCATTTTTGACAGAGGAGGAAATAGTTTATGCAACCAGTCAAAAACTCACAGATCAGTAAAGAGAACTAGCATTTATTCTAAGTGTCTGGACTCCCAAGTCAGATAATAAATGACAGAATTGAGATTAAAATATAAATATGTCTACCTTTAGGTCCATGTTCTCTCCACCCACAGCACAACAACACTTATTAATGCTTTCTCAGTGGGTGGGGATGAAAACAAATCATATAGCTCGTGAGTTGATGAATATTTAAGCTGAGCGATGGGTAAATGGAAGCTAATTACACTATTCAATGTTTTGTTTGTGCTTGTCATTTTCCATAATAAAAAGTCTGTTTTAAATAGCTTTTCTTCTTTTCACTTCACTAACTTCAACTTTCCTTAAATGCTAGGTTTAATATTAGTGCATATGCATTGCCACTTTTCTTTAAGTTTTTATGATGTTAACATTAATATATACTCATTTAAAATATTCAGAAAGTACAAGTGTATAAAATAGAAAAGAAATAATTTATAACCCACTTACCCAGAAATGAATATTTTAATATATTTATGTCTCATTTTCTATTTTATTTTTACTTTTTATTGTGTTTTAAAATACACATGAAATTTACCAAATTAATCATTTTGAAGTGTACATCTAAGTGGTATTGAGTATATTCATAGTGTTGTGCAACCATCAACACCATCTCGTCACAGTACCTTTTCATCATTACAAAGGAAATTCCAAAACTAATGTATCACTTAATCACTCCCCATTCTCCCCTGGCCCTGGCAACCATTAATCTGCCTTCTGTCTTTATGTATTTGCCTATTTTGGACAGTAACATATATATGTAAAATATTACATATATATATAATATTACATATATATAGAAATATAATCATATAGTGTTTTTTTGTGACTAGTTTATTTCACTTAATTTTTTCAAGATTCATTCCTACTGTATAATATATCAGTACTTCATTCCTTTTATGCCTGAATAATGTTTCATTGTATACATATACCACATTTCATTTATCTGTTCATCAGTTGATATGAATTGGAGTTGCTTCTACCTTTTGGTAATTTTTAATAATGCTAATGTCTACAGTATTTTTAAATTAACTGTGTTAGGTTATTCTTACATTGCTATACAGAAATACCTAAAATTAGTTAATTTATAAGAAAAAAGGTTTAATTGGCTGATAGTTCGCAGGCTGTACAAGGATGGTGCTAACATAATTTAGCTTCTGGAGAGGCCTCAAGGACCTTTTACTCACCATGGAAGGTGAAGGGGAAGCAAGCAAATCACATAGTGAAAGCAGGACAAGAGAGAGTGGGAGGGAGATGCCACACACTTTTAAATGATCAGATCTCATGAGAACTATCAAAAAGCACCAAGCTGTAAATGATCCATCCCCTTGATCGATACACCTCCAACCAGACATTGAGAATTACACAATTCAACATGAGATTTGGGCAGGGACAAATATCTAAACTATATCGTTGACTTTTCATTTTTAAATAACATTTAATTCACATGCACTTGTAATACATAATACAGACGGATTTCCCCGTACTCTTTACCTACTTTCCCCCAGTGGTAGCTTCTTTAAAACTATGCTACAATATCACTCCAGGATGTTGACATTGGTACAGTCAAGATACAGATTAGTTCATCACAATAAAACTTCATATTGCCCTTTCATAGCCACACACACCTGTCTAATGCTACCATTCCCTCAGTAAGCCCAATAACCATGAAACTCGTATTTTCTATAATTTCAATATTTCGAGAGCATTTCATAAATAAAATTATATACTATGTAACATTTGGGATTCTTTTTCACTCAGGATAATATTTTGGAGTTGATGCAGGTTGTTTTATGTGTTAATGCTTTATTCTATTTTATTGCTGAGTAATATTCTGAAATCTGTGTGAACATATGTTTCCATTTCTCTGGAACAAATGCATGGTTGTATGTATAGCTTTTGTTGTTACTTTTTATTGTTTCTTTTTAAGTGCCAAACTGCTTTGTAGAGTGGCTTCTTTGCCTTTTAATATTTTAATCGGTTATAACTAAGTGGTTCATTTACTCTAGATTCTTGCCAGCATTTGGTATTGTCATTACTTTTTTTCCTTTAACTTTTTATTATTATTATTATTATTATTATACTTTATGTTTTATTTGAAGTTCAGGAGTGATATGTAGGTTTGTTATATAGTGTTATATAGGTAAACATGTGTCATAGGGGTTTGTCATACAGATTATTTCCTCATCCATGCATTAAGCCTAGTATCCATTAGTTATTTTTTCTGGTTGTCTCCGTCATCCCAACCTCCACCCTCTGATAGGCCACTCTATTTCTCTGCTCTATGTGTCTATGTGCTCTCATTATTTTGTTCCCACTTATAAGTGAGAACATGCAGTATTTGGTTTTGTGTTCCGGCATTAGTTTGCTAAGGATAATGGCCTCCAGCTCCACCCATGTTCCTTCAAAGGATATAATTTTGCTATTTTTTAGGGCTGCATAGTATTCTGTGGTGTATATGCACCACATTTTCTTTATCTAATCTGTCATTGATGGACATTTTGGTGGATTTCTTCCTGGTTCAGTCTTGGGAGTGTATATGTGTCCAGGAATTTATTCATTTCTTCTAGATTTTCTGGTGTATGTGCATAGAGGAGCTCATAATATGCTCTGATGGATATTTGTATTTCTGTGGGTTCAGTAGTAATATCCCCCTTGTCATTTCTGATTGTGATTATTTGGATCTTCTCTACTTTTTTCTTTATTAGTCTAGCTATCAGTCTATCTATTTCATTAATTGTTTCCAAAAAGCAGTTCCTGGATTCATTGATCTTTTCCATGGTTTTTTTGTGTGTATGTGTCTCAATGCCTGTATTAGTCAGGTTCTCTACAGGGACAGAACTAATAGGATAGATATATATGTATAAAAAGGTATTATTAAGTATTAACTTACACAATCACAAGGTCCGACAATAGGTTGTTTGCAAGCTGAGGACCAAAAAGAGCCAGCCCGAGTCCCAAAACTGAAGAACTTGGAGCCTGATGTTCTAGGGCAGGAAGCATGCAGCACGGGAGAAAGATGTAGGCTGGGAGGCTAGGCCCGTCTCTCCTTTTCATGTTTTTCTGCCTGCTTTATATTTGCTGGCAGCTGATTAGATTGTACCCACCAGATTAAGGGTGGATCTGCCTTCCCCAGCCCACTGACTCAAATGTTAAATCTCTTTTGGCAACACCCTCACAGACACACCCAGGATCAATACTTTATATCCTTCAATCCAATCAAGTTGATACTCAGTATTAGCCATCACAGTTCCCTTCAGTTCAGATCTGATTTTCTTTATTTCTTGTCTTCTGCTAGCTTTATAGTTGGTTTATTCTTAGTTCTCTAGGTCCTCTGGTTGTGATTTTAGGATGTCAAATTGAGATCTTTCTAAGTTTTATGTGGGCATTTAGTGCTATAATTTTCCTTCCTAACATGTCTTAGCTGTATCCCAGAGATTCTGGTATGTTGTATCTTTATTCTCATTAGTTTCAAATAACTTCTTAATTTCTGCCTTAATTTTATTATTTACACAAAAGTCATTCTAGAGCACGCTATTCAACTTCAATATAACTATGTGGTTTTGAGTGAATTTCTTAGTCTTTATTTGTAATTTGATTGTGCTGTGGTCTGGGATACTGTTTGTTATTATCTCAGTTCCTTTGCATTTGCTGAGGAGTATTTTATTTCTGATTATGTAATCAATTTTAGAGTGTGTACCACGTGGCAATGAGAAGAATGTGTATCCTGTTGTTTTGGGTTGGAGAATTTTGTTGATGTCTGCCAGATCCATGTGATCCAGTGCTGAGTTGAGATCCTGAATATCTTAATTAATATTCTGTCTCAATGATCTGTCTGATGTTGTTGGTGAGGAGTTAAACCCTCCCACTATTATTGTGTGGGAGTCTAAGTTTCTTTGAAGATCCCCAAGAACTTGATTTATAAATCTGGGTGCTCCTCTGTTGGGTACATATATATTTAGAACAGTTTGGTCTTCTTGTTGGATTGAACCCTTTACTATAATGTAATGCCTTTTTTGTCTTTTTTGATCTTTGCTCAGTTAAAGTCTGTTTTGTCTGGAACTAGGCTTGTGACCCTCACTATTTTCTGTTTCCCATTTGCTTGGTAGATTTTTGTCCATCCCTTTAATTTGAGCCTATGTGTGTCATTGCATGTGAGATGGGTCTCTTGAAGAAAGCATGCCAATGTGTCTTGGTTCTTTATCCAGCCTGCCACTCTGTGTCTTTTAATTGTGACATTTAGCTCATTTACATTTAAGGTTAGTATTAACGTGTGGATTTGATTTTGTCATCTGTTAGCTGGTTATTTTGCAGGCTTGTTTATGTGGTTGCTTTTTATTGTCACTGGTCTGTATACTTCAGTGTGTTTTTGCAGTGGCTAGTAATGGCCTTTTTTTCCATATTTAGTGCTTCTTTTAGGTGCTCTTGTAAGGTAGGTCTGGTGATAATGAATTTCTTTAGCATTTGCTGGTCTGAAAAAAATCCTACTTCTCCTTCACTTATAAAGCTTAGTTTGGCCAAATATGAAATTCTGGGTTGGAATTTTTTTAAGAATATTGAATATTGGTCCCCAATCTCTTCTGGCTTGTAAGGTTTACGCTCAGAAGTTTGCTGTTAGTCTAATGGCTTCCCTTTGTAGGTGACCTTCCTTTCTCTCTAGCTGCCTTTAACATTTATTCTTTCAGTTCAGCCTTGGAAAATCTGATGATGATGTGTCTTGAGGATGACATTCTTGTGAAGTATCTTACTGGGGTTCTCTGCATTTCCCGAGTTTAAATGTTGGCCTCTCTATCTAGGTTGGGAATGTTCTCATGAATGATATCCTAAAATATCCTTTCCAAGTTGGTTCCATTCTCCCTATCTCTTTCAGGGACACTAATGAGTCATAGATTTGTTATCTTTACATAATCCCATATTTCTCAGAGGTATTGCTCATTCCTTTTTATTTTTTTTCTCTATTCTTGTCTGAGTGTCTTATTTCAGAAAGCCAGTATTCATTGTCTGAGGTTCTTTCTTTCACTTGGTCTACTCTGCTATTTATACTCGTGATTGCATTACGAAGCTTTTGTAGTGTGCTGAAAAGCACATTTGTTAAATTTTATTAATTTGTTAAAATTTATTAACCTACATTGATACATTTGTTAAAATTTATTAACCTACATTGATACTATTATAATCACAAAAGTCCATAGTTTACATTAGGGTTCACTCTTAGTGTTGCACATTCTATGGACTTAGACATATGTATGAAATGTCTCCACAATTATAAAATTATACAGAGTAGTTTCACTGCCCTAGAAATTCTCTATGCACTGCCTATTTATTTCTTCCTCCCTCTAACCCCTGGCAACTACTGATACTTATTACTGTTTATATGGTTTTGTCTTTTACAAAATGATATAGAATCAGAATTGTGAAATAAATATATCCTTTTCAGATTGGCTTCTTTCATTTCGCAATATACATTTAAGGTTCCTCCAGATCTTTAGATGGCTTGACAGTTCACTTCCTTTTAGCACTTAATAATAATTCATTGTTGGAGTGTGCCACAGTTTATTTATCCATTAACCCACAGAAGGATATCTTGGTTACTTGAAAGATTTTGGCAATTATAAATAAAACTGCTTGACAGAATAGACCATGTCTATTGTCAGTACTGAATTGGAGGTCACTGCAGCACTCTCACCAGGGTGTGTGGGAGATAATAAGGAAACCCTGGGAACTCATCATCATGTTGTTCCCCAAGTCCTAAAGTCCCTATGAAGTCTGGCATCTTCTTTTCACTTCTCAGAGTCTTCCTATGCTTATTTGTTGTGTTATATGTAAACTTTTTTAGTTACAGAATAGTAAGGCTAGTCTATCTTTGTAGAATCAAAAGTAGTCCCTCAGAGTCTAATTTTATGCATATAAATAATATATTTTGCCTAAATTGGCTCAATCTTAAACTTATCTATTTAAATAAGAATTAGAAAATTCTTTAAAAAGTTTTAGAAGAATATTTAAACAAAACATAAAGTCATAGTTGGTTTGCATGTTTGTTTGATTTTTAATTTGTAAAATAAGAAACTAGAACTGGTTGTCCTCTAATATCTATCTCTGGCAATCTAGGATCCTAAATACAGTCTAGAAATAGAATAAATGATGGTTCCAACCCACTTAGTATAAACCTTCAGTCTTCATCATTGTAATAAATCTTCAGAGATATATCTTGACCTTTTAACTTCAGGATCTAATATTTTCTATTTGACAGATAATTCATTCAGCCTATACAAGAGGTTAATTTTGTTTCTCCATGCAAATCTCTGGACTCAGTACAAATAGAATGTTTGTGGTTGAATAATTGCAGTGTCAATATCATAATGATTAAAAGAATGTATGAAAATAGAAAACATATGTTCACATCAAAGCTTCAAGTTTGTGTGGTCTTTCAAACAGTAGGGGTCATCTTGGTTAAGGCAGCATGAGCTCTGGTGTACATAGACCTCCAGCTACGTTCACATTAGAGTGAATCCCAACTTCCTCACTTCTTACCTGTGTGAACTGGAAAAGTCACTTAACCTCAGATACTTCCTCTCTAAAATAAGAACACTTATCTATCTCATGAATTTGTTATAAGGATTGCACAAAAATAATGTCTGGAAAAAATAAGCCCTCAATAATAACAGCTAATGATAAAATCTTCATCATGAAAATACATATCATCAAAATCATCATCTCTATGCTTAATCTATATAGTAGAAGACGGTGGCTATTGTCAGAATTAAATAAGCTAAATGGGTATAAAATGCTTAGATTCATGCTTAGCATATATTTTACACTCAATAAATACTCAAACTTATTGCTTATATCTAGAAATTTATCACAGTTTCTTACCAACTAATACTGAAATATCAAGTCAGTACAGTGAAGACTGAAAAAACCATGATTTGTAACTGAACTGACTAGCTGTTTGCACATCAGGCAGTCATGCTCTCACTTTGTCAGCTATGTAAATACTTTAAATGGCCTAAATTACTCTAGCGAATTCTAGACATCTGCTTTAAAATGGAAAGCACTTCAAACAATCATAAGGCCTGATTTTCCTAAGTTTCCTAATCATTTTTAAGTACCTAAGATGTGGAGGCCTTGATTTGAATTTGCCAATTTCTATAAGCTTGCAGAGTTGAGTCTTAGTCATAGGCCTTCCCATCAGCCACAACCTCAACGCGTTGTGGAAGATGTAAAATTTTCATCTAGTTTTATAATATAATAGTAAAGTCCCAAACTTTTCTGAGAATATCTAAATGAAGCCTCAAAATTACTCCAAGCAATGTCTTCTTGTGAAAGCAATACACAACCAACTGCATTTAAAACACAATGATCATATTCAAAAATGATGTCAAAAGTACATTCAGATTCTGATTATGACAGTGTAAAGTTATGGTACAATCTTTAAAAAGATAATCTGCAGTTTTTGCAAGCACCATGAAATATCTTTTATGAAGTGAAATTTTACTGACCAAGTTGCTTTTCTCTCACTCTGCTCTGGGCACACACACCTTCTGAAAACAAAAGTTATTTAGAATTGGCTTATTTATGACAGGAAATGATTATCTTTGCTCACTAATAGAGAAATAGTTAAGCAATTGATCCATTCATGGAATTATGATAAAATAATTAAAAATACTATCTTGGAGACTTTAGCAGCATGAAAAAATAATTGTGTTGCAATGTTCGATGATAAAAACACTATGCAAAGATGTATCTGGGAAATGTTTTAACAATGTAAAATATGCACACATATTGTCAACAGCAGTAATGGACATGAAAAAAATGGAAACAACTGATGGGGTAATGGGAATGTAGATAACATTTATTCCCATTGATTCTCATTAACAGTTGCTGTGACAATGAAATACTGAAGTAGAACCAAATCCTGCAAGGAATTTGAATTTATCAGCTTTTTATTTTTCTAATCACATTTCTGCCTCCTATCTCTAAAGCTTCATTGCCACTGCTGGGCTTTAGAGATGCTGAATAAGCTGGAAAGACCTGCCCCCTTTGTCCCTCCCCTAGCCAAACTCTCCACATGTTGTGGCTGCACGCTGATGCATGGTCTCGATTCCCTTCTACAGACCACTGGTTAATCTCTACACAGCTTCACTCACCAGGCATAAGATAACTTCATCCATACTGGAGCATACTAGACCATTCCAGAACATTATTTCTTTACCTCAGTATCTCTGCACACATCTCAGCCCTACTTTAATCCCCTGAAAAATGGAGCAATACAGTCTCCATGCTAAGGTATCTATTTCCCTCAGCTTTTTCTCTCCCCAAAGTCTGGTCTGCAAGAAACCTAACCTCTGCTCAGCCATTCATTCACAATCCCTTTGCCCTTCAAAAATTCCCAGGCCTCTATTTCCTGTGACTCCCTTCACATATCCTTGTAAGTTCCTATGCCTCTGGAATAAATTCTAAGACAAGTTTTGCCAATGATGTGATACAACTTGCATAGCAATTTCATTGCTTTAGCAATGCCAACCAGATTATAAGCCTTGGTTATCCTAAAAAACTCAGCGTATCATTAGTACGCATGTCAGCTGCTCTGGAAGTTTGATAAGATATACAATTACAAATTTTCATGTCATTATTATTTTGGAAAGACAATGTACTTGCTTACCTTGCTACTGAAAAAAACATGCACTTTACATAAAAGCCATCAGATATTTTTTTCAATTAATTCAGTTTCCTTGAAACCGTCAGAAGAGTAACAAAAATACCCAAAGAAGAGAAAAGCTATGACATAGTCATGTCTCATATAATTAAGATAAATTTCAAAATGATATGGCACTGCCATTTCCCCCCATCAAAAGCTCCTCACAAAACAAACAGAAACTTTGTGGCCATTATATAAGTTCAAAACCAAAGTATATTCCTTATTCCATCTATAGTATGTGTACTAGACCAATCTTGCATTGCTATAAAGAAATACCTGAAACTGGATAATTTTAAAGAGAAGAAGTTTAATTGGCTCACATTTACACTTGGAGGAAGGCAAAGTGGGATCAGGCATCTCATGCAGCAGAACGGAAGCAAGAGGGGAGCGGGAGTTACCACACACTTTATATATATATATATATTTATTTATTATACTTTAAGTTCTAGGGTACATGTGCACAACGTGCAGGTTTGTTACATATGTATACATGTGCCATGTTGGTGTGCTGCACCCATTAACTCGTCATTTACATTAGATATATCTCCTAATGCTATCCCTCCCCCACCCCACAACAGGCCCCAGTGTGTGATGTTCCCCTTCCTGTGTCCATGAGTTCTCATTGTTCAAGTCCCACCTATGAGTGAGAACATGTGGTGTTTGGTTTTTTGTCCTTGTGATAGTTTGCTGAGAATTATGTTTTCCAGCTTCATCCATGTCCCTACAAAGAACATGAACTCATCATTTTTTATGGCTGCATAGTATTCCATGGTGTGTATGTGCCACATTTTCTTTTCTTTTTTTTTTTTTTATACATGCTTTTTAATAGTTTTTCTTTGGGGTACATTTTCTTAATCCAGTCTATCATTGTTGGACATTTGGGTTGTTCCAAGGAGGGGATGTGGAGAAATAGGAACACTTTTACACTGTTGGTGGGACTGTAAACTAGTTCAACCATTGTGGAAGACAGTGTGGTGATTCCTCAGGGATCTAGAACTAGAAGTACCATTTGACCCAGCCATCCCATTACTGAGTATATACCCAAAGGAATATAAATCATGCTGCTATAAAGACACATGCACACATATGTTTATTGCGGCACTACTCACAATACCACACACTTTTAATTGACCAGATCTCAAGAGAACTCATTCATGATTGCAAGAACAGCACCAAGCCATGAGGGATCTGCCCTCATGACCCAAACACCTACCACCAGGACCCACTTCCACCACCAGGGATTACATGTCAACATGAGATTTGGGTGGGAACAAATATCCAAACCATATCAGTATGGCAGTAAAAAAGTGAAAGCTCTGGATTCCACCTGGGTTCAAACAGCTTCACCAGGACAAGCTTCTTCCCTTTTCTCAACTTCACCTTTCTTACCTGTGAAATGGAAAGAGTGATATGACAGACTTCATAGGGTTGTAGTGAAGATTAAATGAGATAATATGAAATGCTTAGAATAGTGCCTAGACTACAGTAGGTTCCCAATAAATGCTAGTATTAACATTTTTCACACCATTGCTGAAATACATCAAAGCAACTACACAGTTATCCAGACTGATACTGCCACTTACTTAATCCTAAATGGATTGAATTTATCTTTCAAGAGTAAACATACTGAAAATAAGACAGTTAATAATTAAAATGTAGGAAAAAAAAAGAAGTTAAACTTGTGGTAGAAAAAAGAATCCATGACACCAGGCATGTGAAATAAAATAGTTACAACAAATTAAACAGATGTTAGTTTTAGTTTTATAGGTAAGGAAGGTATAAATAATTTTGCATTGTTTTTTACAGTCTATACAGTCAGATTAAACAACACATATAGTCTTACCCTTCAGAGGCTAAATTTTACAGAAATAATGAAGAATGTATGATATTGAGTCATACTTTAAAAACATCTTCAATATGATACTTGCAATAAACATGTATATCCTGTTCAAATAGGCAAGTATCGTGTCTAGGCCATCTGGATTGGAATACCTGTAATGCAGTAAATCCATTTTAGACACTCTTTTTTCTGTTTATCTTTCTAACTACTGAGAAAGCATTAAGAGGAATATTCCAACTTTTTGTTTGGTCTTACTTTGGGTCAGTGATTTTGAAGCTCATAATAAATATAAAGGGGAAGTAATTTTTTCATCAGCATGTAGAATATTCATTTATAGAGCAGCTATAAAAAATGAAAGACATATGATTAAATAGTCATCAGAACTATCATGAGTATCTTACCTTCCTATTATCCCAGAAGCTGCACTCTGAAATTATATTTATCTGGAAATGAATATTTGACCAAATGTCTTCGTCTTTGAAAATTGAAAGAAAGAGCTTATAGGAAAAAGAAAGAGTGGCAGATTGTATTTTCCAAAGACAGCAACACCAATATATGTATTTCATACTGCATGCCCTTTTTACAGTGTGAATGATACTCCCCCTTTTCCTTGTATTTGAGTGGGAACTTGTGACTGCCCCCAAAAATAGACTATGGCAGGAATGATGCTATAACTTCTAACACTAGGTATAATATGCATGAAGCTTCTACTTGGCTTTTTCTCTGGAGGCACATACCCTTGGAACACAGCCGCAACACTGTAAGGAATCCTGGGCTACATGAAGAAATCAAACGTAAGAATTGTGATAACAACACCTGCTAAGGTGTAAGCCTACATACAGCATCAATTGTCAAACAGATGAGTGAGCAAGCTTTCAGATGATTCCACTTTTGAGCTGTTTGAACCTTCCAGCTGAGGCTCCAAAAGTCCTTCAGCAGAGACAAGCTGTACCCACTGTGCTCTGCCTGAATACCTGAACCAGATAATGTTAACATCATAAACAACTGTTTTTCCACTACTCAGTTTTGCAGTAATTTGTTATACATACATAGTAAATAAAACAGAAATTTAAAGTAGCTTGTAGTGAAGAACTCTTCAATTCCTTGATGGTCCTCTTTTAGGTATAAGCTGCCTTTTGGGAGATTTTTTTTAAAACAATAACACACAAGCTGGCTGTAGATTGGCTGAGGATACTGACAATTGGCCTTCTAGACTCATGGGAAGATGACTTTCCAATGGGGCAAATTTGTGAAATTAACAGGCAAACAAAGCCCCACAGATATAAAATTAGGTTCAGATTCTCCTCCAAATAATGATCTGAAGGCCCATTACCATGATCATTCCCAAAGTGGTATTATACAGATTTTTTCTATTAAGGACAAAATAGTTGAAAATAGGTTTGGGGAACATTGTTACTTCATAATATAAGAATGTTTGTCTTCTCCTTAACATAGTCTCTCTCCATAACCCCTCATACAATCCTGGGCCTATGATGGGCTTACCTTCTTTCCCTGCCTCCATAATGAGATTCAATCAATTTATACTTATATATAAATTTGGCCAGTAACTAAAACTGGTGCACCTCTGCTATGGCATGCCACCCAGATTCCCCTTTCAGGATCAATACACGTATTTTCTCTGACTGCTAGACTGTTGGCTACTGACAGCCCAGAACTGATTCCCTCCATGTCAATTACCCTTCCCTTTCCAAGGTCACACCTCCTCCATGAGGGCAGCCCAAATATAGTGACTGCTTCATGGGTGAATGCACGTTCATTGCCTCATTTGAAGATACCTCAGAGGTGTCTTCCCAGCTCAGGGGCTTTCTATGATCTCAGCTGCAGGATCCACTTCTACTGCAGGGCAGTTTCACATCACCCTCTGCCGAGCCCTGTTTCTCTGTCTTCCTTAAAATTGTCATTCCAAAGTAGACCTCCTCCACACAAATCTTCGTCTCAGGATATGTCTCCTGCAAGACCAGCCTTCAAGAAATCTCGTAGAATATTTAGCAAAGGTCAAAGGTCATAGCAAAACGAGTAAAGCCTTGATTGTGGAATTGCAGGTATTAGCCAGCAAATGAAATAGTATTGAAGGTGAATATTGGGAAAGGTCATCTTAGCACAGACTCAGATTGTTTGTTTTTGTTTCTCTTGATAGTGACTTCTTGGAGTCCTGTACTGAGAAGGATTATGAGGCCAAGTCAGTGATTGGAAGAGGAAATATTCTACAATCAGCCAATTATTGTCTGCCTTGGACAAGAGATGGGGTGAGAAAGAACTAATGTCAGGCAATTACTAGTTTAATAGTAATTATTCAATAAGTATTATTCTGAAAATGAATATTTTTGTTGTCTCATGTTTTTTTAACTGAGGAAAAATTCACATGACATACAATGAACTACAAATTTTATTAAAGTACACATTCAGTAGAATTAAGCATATTTCCGATGTTCATCCATGACTTCTATCTAGTTCCAAGACATTTCATCACTCCAAAAGGAAACTATAGAAATTAAGCAGCCATTCTGCATTCCCTTTTGCCGTTTTCCCCCAACTCCTGGAAACCACTAATCTGCTTTTGCTTTTATGAAATTAGCTATTTTGGATTGTTATGTTTTCTTGGAGAATTGGCCACTTTATCACTCTATCATAATACCCCTCTTTATTCCTGATAATTTCCCTTACTGTATAGTCCACTTTGTTTGTAATTAATATAGCAGTTCCAGCTTTCTTTTGATAGTGTTAGCATGGCATATCTTTCTCTGCCCCTTTACTTTTAATCTGTATATATTTTTGTATTTAAAGTGGTTTTATAGTAGACAACATATAATTGGGTCTTGTTTTTAATCTGATAGTCTTTGTCTTTAATTGGTGTATTTAGACAATTGACATTTAAAGTGAGTATTGACATAGTTGGAATAATACCTAACAGTTATGTTACTTTTTTCTTCATTGCCCTTATTATTTGTTTCTGTTTTTGTTTTCTACTATTTTTTTGCTTCCTGTGGTTTTAGTTGAGCATAATTCTATCTTGTCTCGTCCCTTAGCCTATTAATTACAGTTGACTCATGAACAACACAGGTTTGAACTGCTTGGGCCCACTTATACCCAGATATTTTTTAATAAGTATAGTAGGTTCTCCATATCAACAGCTACTGCATCTGCAACCAAATGTAGAATGAAAATACAGCACACAAAATCTTTATATATAGAGAACTAACATTTTGTATCTGCAGGTTCCACAGGGCTGACTACATGACTTGAGTACGTGTGAATTTTTGTATCCGTGGGGTTCTTGGAACAAATTCCTTCAATTATTGTTTGTCTGAGAAAGTCTATTTCTCCTTCACTTTTGAAGCATAATTTTACAGGATACAATATTGAGATTGGTGTTTATTCTCTCTCAGCACAAAATATTTCGCTTCACTCTTTTCTTGCTTTCATGGTCTCTGAGGAGAGGTGCCAAGTAATTCTTATTTTTTTCTGCTATAGGGCGGCTGCTCCCCTTTCCCTCTGGTTTCTTTGAAGATTTTTTTCATCATCTTGATATTCTGCACAATATGATAACCCTAAATGTAGGGTTTTGGGGAGCATTTATCCTGCTTGGTGTTTTGTGAGCTTCCTGGATGAGTGGTTTGGTTTCTGACATTAATTTGAGAAAAATTCTCAGTAATTATTTCTTCAAATATTCATTTTCTTCCCTTTTCTCTTTCTTTTCCTTCTGCTATTCCCATTATCTGTATGCTACACATTTTGTAGTGTCCCACAGTTATTGGATATTCTGTTCTGGCTTTTGCTTTCCTTTTTTTTTTTTCTTTGTTTTTCAGTTTTGAAAGCTTATATTGATATAACCTCAAGCTTACTGATTCATTCCTAAGCCAAGTCCAGTCTACTAATGAGCCCATTAAAAGCATTCTTTATTTCTATTACATTGTTTTCAATCTCTAATATTCATTTTTATTCTTTCTTAGAATTTCTACCTCTCTGCTTTACATTATCCACTTGTTCTTACAGGTTGTCTATTTTCAATTAGAATTCTTAGTATTAATCATAGTTATTTTAAGTTGATGGTCTGATAATTCTAGCATTTTTGTCATATTTGATTCTGGTTCTGATTTTTCCTTTGTCTATTCTTGCACCTTTTGCCTTTTAGTGTGCATTGCGATTTTTCTTATAAGCTGGCCATGATGCAGAATACAAAATCAACATACAAAAATCAGTAGCATTTTATATATACCAACAGCGAACAATCTAAAAAAAAAAGAAAAAAGAAGAAAGAAATCCCATTAACAATAGCTACAATATATATAAAATACCTTTTATATTTAACCAAAGAAGTGAAAAGATCTATACAAACAATACTATAAAATACTAATAAAATGAAAGAGGACACCAAAAAATGGAAATATAATCCCTGTTCATGGATTGGAAAATGACTACTATTAAAATGACATTACTACCAAAAGTGGTTTACAGATTCAGTGTAATTCTGGTCGAAATAACAATGACATTCTTCACAGAATAAGAAAACAAAATCCTAAAATTTATATGAAGTCACAAAAATCCCTGAATAGACAAAGTAATATTGACCAAAAAGAAAAAAAAAAAGCAGAAGCCATCACACTGCCTGACTTCAAAATTGATTACAAAGGTATAGTAACCAAATCAGCATAGTACTGGCATTAAAAACAGATACACACACACACACATATAAAATTCTTCATGATTTGACACTTTTATCAATATTTAATTCCCTGTACTATTTTTGTCTTGAAGTCTATTTTGTCTAATATTAGTATAAGAACCCACAACTCTCTATTGGTTACTGTTTGCATGAGATATATTTTTCTACCCTTTGTATTTGAACTTATTTGTGTCTTCGAATCTAAGTTAAATCTTTTATAAACAGCATATACTTCGATCATTTTTAAAAATTCATTCTGCCAATCTCGACCTTTTAAATCAAGAGGTTAATCTATTTACATGCAATGCAATCATTGATAAGAAAGGTCTTACTTTTGCCATTTTGCTAATTGTTTTCTATGTCTTTTTATGATTAATTGATTTTGTCCTAGAATAGCATGTTTATTCCTTTCTTTTTTATTCTTTGACATAATATTTTAGTTTTTCTTCCTTAGTGGTTACCATAAGGATTACAATTAATATTTTAATTTTATAATAAATGTGAATTATACCAACGTACTTGCCATAGTATGCAAAAAATTCAGTTCCTATACAGCTCCATCCCCCCCTTATGCTTTTATGGTCACGAATTATATCTTTATACTGTGTGCTCATTAGCTTAGGTTTATAATTATTTTATGCATTTGTCTTTTAAATCATATAAAAAGGAAGATGAGATGAGTTGCCAACAGACTACACAATACTGCTAACTTTTATATTTACGTACATAGTTAACCTTTATCATTGCCTGTTTTTTATTTATTCATATGGCTTTTACTTATGGTCTAGTGACTTTTCGTTTCAGTCTGGAAGACTCTTTTTCACATGTTTTTATAGGGTAGGCCTACAAGTAATGAACCCCCTTAGGTTTTGTTTATCTGGAAATATCTTTATTTCTATTTCATTTTTGAAGTATGGTTTGGACCCATATGGAATTCTTCATTGACAAATTACTTTTTCTCTCAGCACTTTAAACATATCATCCTAATACCTTCTGAATCCTGTGGTTTCTGAAAAGAAATCAGATAGTAATCTTATTGAACACCTCTTGGACTTGACAAGTTGCTCTTTTTTTGCTGTTTTAAAGATTCCTTGCTATTGGCTTTGGACAGTTTGACTATAATTTGTCTCATTGTGGATATCTTTGAGTTCATCCTGCTTCAAGTTTATTAAGATTCTTGGAATTAGAGATTCATGTCTTTCATCAAATTCAAGGATATTCAAATATGTTTTTCTGTTTTTTTCTTTCTCTTCTTCTGAAATTTTCATTATGCAATATGTTTGATAGAGTTCCATGGGTCTCTTAGGCTCTCTTTATGTTTTTATTATTTTCTTTTGCTTATCCTTAGTCTGAATATTCACAATTAATATAATTTCAAGTTCACCAACTTCTTTTTCTTCTGCCTGCTTATATCTGCTGTTGAACCCCTCTAGTAAATTTTTATTTCAGTTTTTGTACTTTTTACCTCCAGAATTAATATTGAGTTGATTTTTGTAATTTGTATCTCTTTGCTAATGTATATTTTGAGACATTTTTCTCCTAGATTCTTGAAGTTTCTTATGTGTTTTAAATGTAACAATTGGAGCATATTTAAGACAGTTGATGTAAAATCTTTGTCTAAAATTCAGATATCTGAACTTCCTCACAAACAGTTTGTATTTTCTTTCTTTGTGAAAGAACCATGCTTTCTTATCTTTTTTAATGTCTCATAATTTTTTTGAAAACTAGACATTTTTAATATTATAATGTGTCAACTATGACAATGATTCTTCTCCATCTATGGGGTTTATAATACCTGTTTCAAATTATTATTGTTTGCTTGTCCACTAACTTTTCTAAACTCTTTTTATAAAGTGTGGCCCTTTTTAATGTGTGGCCACTCAACTCTGTGTTCTGTTAGCTTAGTGCTCAGCTTTGACAGTTTTGACATTGTTCTGTTAAGTGCCTGGAGCCAACAGAACATAAAAAGTAAAAAAAAAAAAAAAAAAAAAAAAAAGAAAGTACTCTCAGTCTTTGCAAATTGGCTTTTTGTCGTGCCATTCTTTCAGCAATTTCCAAAGGTGTTTACAACTCTACCTTAGAGTTCACTTCTTACTTGTGCAGAGACTGGAGCTAGCCAAAGGTAAATGCATAGGATCTTCTCAGGCCTTTTTGAGCATTTGTCTCACCTTTGGCATGAATGTAGCTTTCTCCCTTATTCAATAGACATGGAAGCTTTAAAAGCCCTTTATTCTCACATGCATCTCCTTTCTCATCTCTTCCCTCCCAGAATTTTAGTCTGTCTATGCTTATACCTAGTGTTGTCACTTTTCCTAGGCTTCAAGAATCAGTATGTTTTTAACTGCTTTTAGGAAAAGCAACTCAGTAAGCTGTCTCAGCCCTGGAAATGGCCAAAGTTAGACAAAATAAAAGAAAACCATCATGCAAGTCTTTGCAGAAACTTCCAGACAGCCTGCAACTGACAACCACATTGTTTGAGAATAAAATCTCTATTGCTTCCTCTGGCACCAGCAATCTGCCCCAGGAGTGAAGTTCACATTGCTGTTCTTACTACTACTGAAGACCTGTAGTGTGTGTGATGGTAGACAAGCAATTTAAAATATCATAGCACTTTCTCACTACAAAGCAGCAGCTTCTTTCTTCACCAAATTTCCCCCTGCTTGTTGTAATTTTTAACTGGTTTCCAGAGTTCAATAAGATTGATTCTGACTTAAGTTTTTGCCAGTTATTGGTTGCTTTTTAGGGTGAGGGGATGAGAAATGGTGCTCATAACTTGCCTACTTGGCAATCTTTCCTGATGTCACTTCGTCTTTATCTGGAGACACCTAATGTCATGGCTATTTTTTCTTTCCTTTTTGATTTTCTGGATGAGTAGCTCTAGCTGGTATTAAACTCTTCATTATGTGAGAAAGATGGCTAGGAAAAGGGAGCACCTACTCTCTAGGCATGAATACATTTGGGGGTCTGTAAATCTGTAGTAGTCATACAGCTACTTTGCAGGTACACCTGATTCTTTCAGCTATAACTCTGTAAGATGTCCTTTGCCCACGATAAATTTTAATGAGAAACGAAACAATTCCCATTCTTTTTTGCACAATTGACATGCAAAAAGGAATTTTCTAGCCATTGCTTCCGTTAGTAATTAAGAAATGGAGAAGTTTTTTTATTTCATTTAATCCTCAGAGGGAAAAACAATTAGAACTAGTAGATAATTTATACAGATAAGAAAATCAACTCTCAGATATTTGCTCAAAGATGTGATACCAAGTGTGCCAGACTCAATAGGTTTAGTTGGTAAATATTGTACTGCAATATATTATGTGAAACATATTTTTACTTAAATAGAGAATATTACTGAAAAGAAAGAAACTGAAGGGACAATAAAACATTTAGATTTTCAGCATCTTTTCCTGTGTAGGGTTTGAGATCCAAAGGCTAGATATCTTCTATGTCTAATTTGATCTTCCTTGTGTTTGCAATTAAGTTTATGTAGAAGTAATACGTTGGGGCCCTAAAATGTTATCACAGGTCATTAGGAACAGACAATTAAAATTTAATACCATTAATATTGATATAAATTAAAAAAATACTTGATTCAATACTAGCTCTTCAAGTGTTGAGTGCTGACTGAATTAACCATCTTGTTTTTCCTAAAAAACTCAAAAGAAAGCTTTCACTTTCCCAAACACCAATAAAAAAGCATTTGTTTTTCCAACTAAACACCAAATAACAAACAAAACACCAAAAAGTATACAGGAAATAAATAATTTTCCTTAAATTTAAAAATATCTTTTTCAGAGAAATGATCAAAAGCAAATTAATCCCACATATAAGAGCACATGAACTGGAAGACATACAACCCTTGTGATGACTAAAGCTTCCCTTGTGTTCTATGTCATAAGTTGGAGAGCGTGCCACAAGTTGACCCAGGTGCACATTGTTAATTTACAGAACTAGTGCTATATTAGTTTATAGTCATGTCTATCTGTTTGTGATAACTGTTCTCAACCCAGCTACTACATTCTATGATAGAGTTTTTTGAATGCATGTACATTCTTCTAGGCAATATCAGAAATGCATTAGTTAAAGTATTGTTAGATGTCAGTGCAGTAAAAGGTAAATTGCTGCAATGCAGGCCCTAAAACTAAAGTACTTGTATTAGTCCATTCTCACACTGCTATAAAGTAATACCCAAGACTGGGTAATTTATAAACAAAAGAGGTTTCATTGACTCACAGTTTCATATGGCTGAGGAGAAAACAATCATGGCTGAAGGTGAAGGGGAATCAAGGACATTCTTCACATGGTGGCAGGAGAGAGATGAATCAGAAAAGGGGGAAGAGACCCTTATAAAATTATCAGATCTCATGAGAACTTATTCACTATCACCAGAAAAGCATGAGGGAACCACCCCCATGATTTGATCACCTCGCATCAGGCCTCTCCCTTAACATGTGGGAATTACAATTCAACACAAGACTTTGGTGATTATGCAGAGCCGAATCATACTGTTCTGCCCTAGCCCCTCCCATATCTCATCCTGCTCACATTTCAAAACACAATTATGCCTTCCCAATACCCCCACAAAGTCTTAACTTATTTCAGCATTAACCCAATAGTCCAAGTCCATAGTCTCATCTGAGATGAAGCAAGTCTCTTCCACCTATAAACTTGTAAAATCAAAAGCAAATTACTTACTTCCAAGATATAATGAGGGTACAGGCATTGGATAAATGTACCTATTCAAAATGGGAGAAATTGGCCAAAACAAAGGGGCTACAGGCCCCACGCAAGTCCAAAATCCAGCGAGGCAGTCATTAAATCTTAAAGCTCTGAAATGATCTCCTTTGAGTCCATGTCTCATATCCTGGGCAAGCAGATGCAGGAGGTGGGCTCCCACAGTCTTGGGCAGCTCCATTCATGTGGCTTTGCAGGGTACAGCCCCCTCGCAGCGACTTTCATAGGTTGGTATTGAGTGCCTGCAGCTTTTCCAAGCACAAGGTGCAAGCTGTTGATGGATCCACCATTCCGAAGTCTGGAGGATGGTGGCCTTCTTCTCACAGCTCCACTAGGAAGTGCCCCAGTGGGGACTCTGTGTGGGGGCTCCAACCCCACTTTTCTTTTCTGTACTTCCCTAGCGGAGGTTCTCCATGAGGGCTCCACCCCTGCAGCAGACTTCTGCCTGCACATCCAGGAGTTTCCATACATCCTCTGAAATCAAGGTAGAGGTTCCCAAGCCTCAATTGTTGACTTCTGTGCACTGGAAGGACCAATACCACATGGAAGCTGCCAAGGCTTGGGACTTGCATCCTCTGAAGAAACAGCCTGAGCTGTATATTGGCCCCTTTTTGTCACAGCTAGAATGAAAGGCCCCAAATCCTGAGACTGCACCAAGCAGCAAGGCCCTGGGCCCGGCCCAGGAAACCATTTTTTTTTCTCCTAGGCTTCCAGCCCTGTGATGGGAGGGACTACCATGAAAACCTCTGACATGCCCTGGAGATCTTTCCCCCATTTTCTTGCAGATTAACATTCAGCTCCTTGTTATTTATGCAAATTTTTGCAGCTGGCTTGAATTTCTCCTCAGAAAATGGGTTTTTCTTTTCTGTTGCACCATCTGGCTGCCAATTTTCAAGCTTTTATTCTCTGCTTCCTTTTTAAACATAAGTTCCAATTTCAGATTATCTGCCTCAAGTTCAAAGTTCCACAGGTCTGTAGGGCAGGAGCACAATGTTGCCAGTCTCTTCGCTAAAGCATAGCCAGAGTGACCTTTGCTCCAGTTCCCAATAATTTTTTCATCTGTATCTGAGACCACCTCAGCCTGGACTTCATTATCCATGTCACTATCAGTATTTTGGTCAAAACAATTCGACAGGTGTCTAGGAAGTTCCAAACTTTTCCACATCTTCCTGTCTTCTAAGTCCTTCAAACTATTCCAACTTCTGCCTGTTCCAAAGTCACTTCCACATTTTTGGGTATCTTTATAGCACTGCCCCACTCTCTGCAGTACCAATTTACTGTATTAGTTCATTCTCACACTGCTATAAAGAAACACCTGAAACCAGGTAATTTGTAAAGAAAGGATGTCTAATTGACTCACAATTCCACGTGGCTAGGGAGTGTTAAGGAAACTTAACAATTATGGCAGAAGGTGAAGAGGAAGCAATGACATTCTTCACATGGTTGCAGGAGAGAGAAGAATGAGGAAAGAGGGAAGAGTCCCTTATAAAACTATCAGATCTCGTGAAAACTCACTCGCTATCACCAGAACATCATGGGGAAATGTCCCCCATGATCCAATTAACTCCCATGAGGTCCCTCTCCCAACATGTGGGTATTACAATTTGGATTACAATTCAAGATGAGATTTGGGTGGGGACAGAGAACCAAACCATGTTAATATGCAGTCATGGTATCTTTGAATTTATGTAACAGAAAACGTGCACTTACCCTGAGCTTTCTGAGGAAAAGTCAAGAGATAATACTGATAGTGAGTGGATATGAATTCAGCCTCTTTGTTCAAGACTGCCTGGGTTTGAGTCTCTATTTCACTGCTTGCTGTGTGGCCTCCATTCTTCATTCCCTAAGGATGCTGATAGCCAAACTACCAGAATCATAAGCTGCTTGTGAGGGTTAAATTAGCTCATGCATATGAAGTGCTTGATATTTAGTGAATGCTAAATAAATGTTAGACATAATTATTTGAAAATGTTAAATATTATTAGTATTATTAATAGTGTTATTCACATGTAGTGAAGCATTTCAATGCAAAGGAATATTCTTCATTTAAATGTGCATTATTTTATTTAATTTTTTTTGAGACAGGGTCTCACTCTGTTACCCAGTTGGAGTGCAGTGGCACAATCTTGGCTCACTGCAACCTCTGCCCTTTGGGCTCAATTTTCCTGCCTCAGCCTCCCAGGTAGCTGAGACCACAGGCACACACCACCATGCCTGGTTATTTGGTTTTGGTTTTTTTTTGGTAGAGATTGGGTTTCGCCATGTTGCCCAGGCTGCTCTCGAACTCCTGGCCTCACCAATATGCCCAACCCAGCCTCCCAAAGTGTTGGAATTACAGGTGTGAGCCACTGCACCCACCCAAATGTGCACTGATTTAAAGTTTACTAAAGTAAAATTATCTTTGGATATCTTTTAAAAATGAAGCTGTTGCTCAAAGAACTTAAAATAGAGCTACCATTTGACCCAGTAATCCCCTTCCTGGATATATACTCAAAGGAAAATAGATCATTATATCAAAAGACACATGCACATGTGTGCTCACCACCACACTATTCACAATAGCAATTGCATGGAATCAATCTAGGTGCCCATCAATAGGTGGATTGGATAAATAAAATGTGGTACATATACACCACGGAATTCTATGTAGCCATAAAAAACAATGGAATTATGTCCTTTGCAACAACATGGATGGAGTTGGAGGCCATAATTTTAAGTGAGTTAACATAGAAACAGAAAACCAAATACCAGATGTTCTCCTTTATTAGCAGTAGCTAAATATTGAGCACAAATGGACATAAATGTAGAAGCAATAGACATTGTAAGCTACAAGATGGGGGAGGGAAGGAAGAGAGCATGTGTGAAAAAACTACCTATTGGAGACTAGAATCACTTCCTGAGTGCAATATATTCATGTAACAAACCTGCATTTGTACCCCCATATCTAAAAGAAAACTCATGAAAAAAATTAAGGTTGTGTAAGACGAAAATAATAATGTAATTAAGATAATTATATCTACTGTCTAGGCATAGAAGTTTTTATTTTTAGTAGATATCAGCCTTAACTTTTTTAGAGTAGATATCAGCCTCAACATTCTATTAAAATTTCAGCTAGGGAGATTCATTCCGTTATCTTGGATACTTTGGATATATTTGCACTTAGATTAATATGATACATAGACCCAAACATTTAGTGATTAAGTCTAAATTCATGGAATTAGATAATTGGACATCACCTTTAAAGGGTGTTTCTTTAACTAGCTCAAGATTATATTTTCAGTTATAACCACAGCTGGGGCTAGAACATTTTATGAGTCACTGTCAGTCTTTTTTTTCGTGACCATGCTACGCTTTATTTTCCACGCTTGTGCCATCATTCAGCAAATATTTACTAATTGCCTATTGTGTGTCAGGCTCCATGCTATCTCCAGATGATACCACAGCAAACAAGGTCAAGTCTGAACTTCCAGAAAATTAGCAGTCAAGCTACCACACATCCTTGCCACTGTTCAGGCTTTTAAATAATATAACTCTTATTTTCCAAGTGATATAAAGCTTCAAAAACACAACAACTTTCTCCTTTACACCAGGGAAATATACTAGCAAGTATTCAACATTTTGATGTAAAGAGTGACAGGCATGGTGAGATATTCGCACCCACTGGAAGAGCTGTAGGGGGCAAGGCCCTCTGAGGGCTCACTAAAAATCACTGACAAAAGGCAGATTGATAGCAGAAGAGGTATACAGATTCATTTAATGGTTGTACACGGGAGCCTGCAGAATGAAGACCCAGAGATACAGGGAAAATTGTGCATTTTATGCCTAGTTTTAAGGAAGAAGTATGGACAGAGGTACAGAAATAGGATTGGACAAAAAGGCTATAAACTAATACTAATGAACTGAATGGGGAAACACAGAAAGGCCTGTATGCCAAGATTATTCTTGGCCTCTCTGAGCAGTATTCTTCCTTCTGGCTGCGTGGCAGGACCCCCTCTGAAATGGGGGTCTTCTGACCTACAGTCAAATAAGGTAGATCAGACAATTTCTTTATGGTCAGTTTTTACACAGAAAGGTGGAGTGAAAAGTAGAGTAATATTTTTACGTTTTATTGCTGCCTTTGGGGAAAATGTGTTTTGGTTTCTATGACACACCTTAGGGAAGAAGGATTCTCGTTTCTATAGCTAGCCTTAGGGGAGAATGAGACTGAGAGACAGGAGGGTAGGAGAAGATTAGAGACAGACTTTTGCTCCTGAGGTCTTCATTTTGGGGTATTGTTTTCCGAGCTCCAAAAGAGCAAAATCACAGTTGATCATTTTGTAAACAGCTTTTCCAGGACAAACACATCCGCATCAACTGCCTAAGGGAGTTTATGCCACTTTCCCCTAAGTTCCCTACTGTGGTCCTACTGATCATAGATATGACACTCAAAAAGTGTAATCTGACCTGATTCCACATGTCGCTGTATCAGAGAGTTGAAGAAAGACAGTGTGATCGCTCCTGAGACTTTTGCTTCTCTGAGTTCAGTGTTCTTAATATATTGCCCATTTGTTTCACCAGATCCGTTCTCCACTCTTCTTCACTCTGCTTTGTGCTGCTAAAAATCTGACTCATATAAACCATGGACTGTATTAATAAGTGTCACGCATGTCTATGTGAAGAGACCACCAAACAGGCTTTGTATGAGCAATAAAGCTTTTTAATCACCTGGGTGCAGGTGGGCTGAGTCAGCAAAGGGAGATGGGGGGAGCCGTTTTACAGGATTTGGGTAGGTAATGGAAAATTACAGTCAAAGGGGGTTGTTCTGTGGTGGGCAGGGGCGGGGGTCACAAGGTGCTCAGTGGGGGAGCTTCTGAGCCAGGAAAAGGGATTTCACAAGGTAATGTCATCAGTTAAGGCAGGAACTGGCCATTTTCACTTCTTTTGTGATTCTTCACTTGCTTCAGGCCATCTGGATGTATACCTGCAGGTCACAGGGGATATGATGGCTTAGCTTGGGCTCAGAGGCCTGACATTCCTGTCTTCTTTTATTAATAAGAAAAATAACATAAAATAGTGTTGAAGTGTTGGGGCAGCGAAAATTTTTGGGGGGCGGTATGGAGAGATAATGGGTGATGTTTCTCAGGGCTGCTTCGAGCGGGATTAGGGGTGGTGTGGGAACCTAGAGTGGGAGAGATTAAGCTGAAGGAAGATTTTGTGGTAAGGGGCGATATTGTGGGGTTGTTAGAAGGAGCATTTGTTGTATAGAATGATTGGTGATGGCCTGGATACGTTTTGGATGAGTTGAGAAACTAAACGGAAGGCACAAGGTCTGAATAAGAGGAGAAAAACAGGTATTAAAGGACTAAGAATTGGGAGGATCCAGGACATCCAATTAGAAAGTGTCCAAGGGGGTTCAGCATAATTACTTGCTTGGTTGGTGAGTTTTTTGGGCTGTATCCTTGAGTTTTTTTATGTTGTTATACACCAGGCCAGATTGATTTAGGTAAAAACAACACTCTTCATTTAAAAATATACAGAGTTCTCTTTTTTTTTTTTTTTAGCAGTGAGTAAGCCGAGGCCTCAGCGATTTTCGAGGAAAGAGAAATGCAAAGCCAGCAATTGTTAAAGAAGGATTCGAAATGGCTAGGTGAGAGTGAGTGACACTGACAGTGTGGTGGAGATAGCTGGGGAAATGTAGAGGGTGGCATAAGAACGGGAACAAGAATAAGAGTGAGTATAAAAGTAAAGAATAGGACTTTATCAGGGTGAAAGTATTGGAGGGTGCCCTGCCAGCAAAGACTATTTATTTACTTTAAGAGGGAGTTAAGAGTGGCCATTTGGGGATAGCACCAGGAGATATCAGCTGTGACGGCTTGGAGAAACAGTGTAAACTGGCAGTGTAAACAAGAGCAGGGCATTTATGAATAGTTGAGAATGGTGAATAGGAGTATGACTAGACAGAAGGTAGTAGGGATGACAAATTTTTGGGGTGCAGTCCAAATTGGGCTGGTGTCTGGAATGAGACTGGGGCCTAATAAAAAGGAGCATTCATACAGGAGCTTAAATGGGCTGTACCCTGTAGCATTCCAAGGATAGGCCTGAATTCTGAGAAGGACAAGTGGTAAAAGTATTGTCCAGTCCTTTTTAAGTTGGAGGCTGAGCTTAGTGACGTGTGTCTTTAAAAGACCATTAATCTGTTTTACTTTTCCTGAAGATTGAGGACGGTAAAGGGTATGAAGGTTCCACTGAATACCAAGAGCCTAAGAAACTGCTTGGGCGATTTGATTAGTAAAGGCCGGTCTGTTATTGGACTGTACAGAGGTGGGAAGGCCAAACTGAGGAATTATGTCTGACAGAAGGGAAGAAATGACTGCAGTGGCCTTCTCAGACCCTGTGGGAAAGGCCTTTATCCATCCAGTGAAAGTGTCTACCTAGACCAAGAGGTATTTTAGTTTCCTGACTCGGGGCATGTGAGTAAAATTAATTTGCCAGTCCTGGGCAGGGGCAAATCCCTGAGTTTGATGTGTAGGGAAGGGAGGGGGTCTGAACAATCCCTGAGGAGTAGTAGAATAGCAGATGGAACACTGAGAAGTGATTTTCTTGAGGATAGATTTCCATGATGGAAAGGAAATGAGAGGTTCTAAGAGACGGGCTAGCGGCTTGTAACCTACATGGAAGAGGTTATGAAATGACGACAGAATAGAATGGGCCTGTGAGGCTGGAAGGAGCTATTTTCCTTGGTCCAAGAACCAAAATTTGCCTTGTGTGGGAAGAGATTGATAGGTGGAAGTTTCAGTGGGGGAGTAGGTGGGAGTGACCGATGAGGAGAAAAACTGGCCGTGAGGGACAGAAGTTGCAAGGCTAGCTGCTTTTTTAGTTACCTTATCAGCATAAGCGTTGCCCTGAGTCCCACTGAAACAGTCTGTTTCCCATCAGAACGATACCTGACACAGTTATTTTTGTCATTTGCCCCACGACACCATTTTGAGTCTCAACATCACTCAGATTTGTTCCTTCCTCAAGTGACTATTTGTCTCTCTTCCTCTTAAAAGTCCACAACTGGAACTACTTCTTCAAGTGTAGTCTGCTCAACACAGGACAGAAAGAGAAAGTCACCTCTTGCTTTAGTTACATTTCCATGGAATTTACTCAAAGATACTAGTAGCTTCTGAACAGCATTTTCACATTCTTGGTTCACAATCTATTCACTGTTAATTGAAAACCTCTAAGTTGATTTTTTGATACTACTGTTAAACCAAATGTCTCTCATTCTATTCACAAGATATTAGTTTTGGGATTCCAAGATCACAGCATGCCAGTGTTCTCTAGTAAATTTCTCTTGTCTGATTAAAATCATAGTTCAAGTGGTCCACAGTCTAGCCTGTTTAAACTCTTACTGCATTTAAATCTTGTTACTAGAAAAATCTTCTAATCTTTGTGTCATTTTCAGACTTAACATATTGTCAACATCTTTGTTCTAACCCATTGTCATGAATCTGTCAAAGAGAGAGGACTGAGAATATATGGATGACAAATAAGTACATACAAAGATATTTAACATCATTAGCCATCAGGAAAATGCCAATTAAGACCACAATTAGATATCAGTACACACCTTCCAGAAAAATCTAAGCTTTTTAAAAGTGACAAAACCAAATGCTAATGTAGATGCAAAGAAACTGGATCATGCATGCATTGCTGGTGGGAAGGTAAATGATGCAGCCACACTAGAAAGTTGGAATTTTCTTACATAACCAAATAGGGCAACTACCAAACTACCCATAATCTGGGTAATTATTACAGAGAAATGAAATCTTACATTCATACAGAATCCTGCATGTGAATGATTATAACAGCTTTATTTGTAATAGCCAAAAACTAGAAACAGCCCAGATGTCCTTCACCTGGCAGAAAGATTAAGCAAACTGTGGTACATTTATACAATGGAATATCACACTCAGGAATGTAAAAGAACAAAATATTGATATATGCAACAACATGAAGAACTCTCAAATACTTACGATGAGTGAAAAAAACAATAATTGATATGGTTTGGATGTTTGTCCCCTCCAAATTTTATTTTGAAATGTAATTCCCAATGTTGGAGGTGGGGTCTGGGGGTAGGTGATTAGATTATGGGGGTGAATCTCTTAAAAATGACTTCGCACCATCGCCTTTGTGATGAGTGAGTTCTTGCTCTGAGTTCACACGTAATCTGGTTTTTAAAAGTGTGTAGCACCTCCTTCCTCTCTTTCTTTGTTTTGCTGTCACCATGTGATGTGTCTGCTTTCCCTTCACCTGCCATAACTGTAAGCTTCCTGAGACCATAACCAGAAGCAGATGGTGGCACCAATTGCCGTACAGCCTACAGAATTGTGAGCCAATTAAACCTCTTTTCTTTATACATTACTCAACTTCAGGTATTTCTTTATAGCAAGGCAAGAACAGACTAACACACCAATTCCAAAAGGTTACATACTGAAAGATTCACGTAACACTCTGAAAATGACAAAATTCTATAGGTGGAGAATAGTGGTGACTAGGGGTTACGAACTTGAGAGGAAGGTTGGCGGTGGCTATTAAAGGACAACATGAGAGATCTTTTGTGTTGATGAAACTCTTCTGTATTCTTATTATGGTCGTTGTCCCTTGAATCTAGGCATATGATAAAAATGAATATAACTAAACACACACCGATGAGCACATGTAAAACTGGTGAAATCTGAATAGATGGAGCGTATTAATGTCAGTTTTCTGGTTGTGATATTGCACTATGCATTTGCAAGGTCTTATCATGTGAGGAAACTGAGTAAAAGATACACTGGTATCTCTTCATATTACTTCTTACAGTGGCATGCTAACAGATATATTAAAAGGCATTCAACATCATTAATCATAAGAGAAACGCCCATTAAAACCACTATATCACTTCATGCTTGTTAAAATGGCTGTTTTCAAAAGGACAATAAATAACAAATGTTGATGAGGGTGTGGAGAAAAAAAGAACCCTAGTACACTGTTGGTGGAAACGTAGATTGGTATAACCATAATGTAAAACAATATGGAGGTATCTAAAAAAATAAGTAACTCCCATATGGCCCAGCAATCCTTCTTCTGGGTATATACCCAAATGAGATGAAATCACAGCCTCATATAGATATATGCACTTTCATGTTCATTGTGGCATTATTCCCAATAGCCAAGATATGGAAACAGCTTAAATGCCCATCAATGGATAAATGGATTTTAAAATTTGATGTGTGTGTGTGTGTGTGTCTGTGTGTTTGTAGTTATACAGAACTAAGTATTATTCAGCCTTAAAGTAAAGAGGTCTTGGCATTTGCCATAACATGGATGAACCTGGAGGACATCACAATAAGTTAGTTAATCCAGACAGAAAGAAAAAGATTCGATGATCTTATATGTGGACTATATAAATAAGGGGCTCAAGTAGACAGAGGTAGAGAATGAAACATTGGAGGTGGGAGAAGAAATGGGGAGAAGTAAGTCAAAGGACACAAAATAGCAGATATGTAGGATGAAAAAGTATAGAGATCTAATGTACAGGGGGACTAAACCTGATGAAATTGTGTCATGAATTTTTGTTAAATAAGTAGATTTTAGCTGCTATTGTCATACACTTAAAAACTAAGAAGAGAGATATGCTAATCTGCTTCACCATAGTAACCATTTTACTTTATGTATCCTATAATATCATGTTGTAAACCTCAAATATACACAATTTTTAAAAAATAAAAAATAAAAAATCCATCACACTTCTATATACTAACATTGAACATGTGGAAATAAAAATTAAACACATAATACTATTTACAGTCACTCGAAAGAAAATGTAATACTAGGTATAAATTAAACAAAACATGGACCAGAAGGTGGTTACAAATATTAAATATCAAAATATCTTTCTAAAATTTACAAAATACAAAAAGGTACCTGATATATCCATTTACAAGGGAAGAACAGATTTTATATACATAGCTGCATCTTAAAAACAGGCCTGAGTGAAACATTAAATATTGACAATGCATACATAAATTGAAAACAAATGTCCACAAGCAGTAAGAAATGTTTATTAACACTCATACAGAGAAAAGGATACACATCAAATGCATTACAGTGATTGCCAGTGTAGACAAGAGAAATAAAACTGGGTCATGGAAATAAAGGAGACTGAATGAGTAAATAAACAGGAGAGGGTCTTGGAAATTAACACAAAGAATGTAACTCAGCCCTCTAAACTTGATGCCAAAACCACTCTATTGTATTCCTTTCAATAAAAACAGTATTTTTTTTCAAGGGAAGAATTCTTAATCATTGACATTCTATAGAAATGCAGGTGTATGGAAGTGGCAATAAAAATACCAACTTTTGTTTGTTTCATTGTATTCAAATTCTCTGTAGACTATGCTTTCATTGATTGCCTGCAGTAGACAATGGCCACTCCCAGTGCCCCACACTTGGTAGGCTACTGCTCCACCTAGAGTTTCTTAACAAGGAAATGCCCTAGTATTGGGACTGTGGCCTCCAAGCACCATTAATTTAGTGTGTGTGACATGACGTCTTACTTTATGTAGGGTGAGGTTTTTGATCCGTTTGAGGGGCTTCAGTTGCTCATAGCATTGGGTGAGTCATAACCCATGCCACTATGATGTATGTGGCTTGGAGGTGGTGATTTTGATGTCTTCATTTTGGAAAGAGTGTTACTGTCACCTAAATACAATCCAGATCATTTTATTTTGTTTTATTTTATTATTTTATTTTATTTTATTTTATTTTATTTTATTTTATTTTATTTTTGTTATTTTGGAAACGGAGCCTTGCTCTATCCCCCAGGCTGGAGTGCAGTGGCGTGATCTCGGCTCACTGCAACTTCCACCTCCTGGGTTCAAGCAATTCTCCTGCCTTGGCCTTCAAGTACCTGAGATTACAGGTGCCTGACACCATGCCTGGCTAATTTTTATATATTTTTTTAGTAGAGACAGGGGTTCACCATGTTGGCCAGGCTGGTCTCAAACTCCTGACCTCAGGTGACTGCCAGTCTCAGCCTCCCAAAGTGCTGGGATTATAGGCATGAGCCACCGCACCCAGCCAATACAGATCTTTTTGTATGCCCTTCTACACAATCACGTGCTCCAAAAAACACCAAGTCCTTTTCTTCCTCTCCTGTAAGACAAAATTTTAAGAAGAAAATTTGTCTGAGGAATCAGTCCTCCCCCAGTCCTTATTTACAATGTCTGGCTAACTGTCAACCTGTGAGTCTGTCTCCCAACCTACAGGACCTCATATCTCTCCCTTCTCAAATGCCTTCCTCTTCCCTTCCCTACCCCCCCCCACCCCCACCATCAGACAACAGGCAGATACACACAGTCATCAGCTCCTTAAACTTGATTTTATTATAATCATCACCATCAGTGGTGATGATTTGTCCAGTTTGGTTTCTCCATGTGTGACTAATCCTCCCCACTGTCCTGTGAAGATCCTTCATATAAGCCTAGGTCTTCGTCCTCCTGTGAGGATCCCTCAGATGAGTCTGGGTCTTTGTCCTCCTTTAAAGGTCCTTTAGATGAGTCTAGGTCTTCATCCTCATTTGAAGATCCTTCATATAAGTCTAGGCCTTCGTCTTCCTCCTTTTGGATTGGATTGATGGAGTTCTCTTGGGACTGGTCATTTTCCAGTTGATTTGAATTTATTTTCTTACCCTTCCTGCGGTAATACACAAATATTATTGGATATTCTGATGTTTTTGTCTGTTTCAAGCTCTGTTCGGGGGCTAAGACTCTGTTTGGTACCGCTTGCATCTGGTAAGAAAATAGGGAGAGGCCAGAAAGACATTATTTTGGGTGAATAGGATAGAGACTAGATAGCAAGGGGGGCTTTATGAGAAGGAATGCAGTTTGAGGAAGGGGTTTGTGCCAGAGAAGAACAAGGTGAAATCACAGGGTAGGGATCTATGGGGAAGAAGAAGAGGAGCATGGATAGAGTCACCTGTTAGTCCAAACTGCAGGATTTTGTAAGTTTTTGCTATGTTGCAGACCTTGGTCAAAGTGAAACATTCCATGGAGGTTCAGGCCATGAGAAACATCCTGCCTAACCACCTCTCCACAAGGTGGACAAAGGCTCAACTAAAGAAATATCCCTATCATAAGTCCTGTTCCCCTTATTCTCTCGTCTTCTCCAGCCCTGGGCTAACCTCCAGATATTGATTAAACTCTCCATCTTATTTTTCCTTCCTTCCCCTTTCCAGGCAGCTGCAAAGGAACACCACAATGATATTCCACTGGAAAAAGGGCCAAACCACCTGATCATAAGAACATCTTATCAATATCCTCCTGGGCAGCAAGCCATACTGCCCAGCTCCCTCCCACCCATACCTGTAAGTACCCCAGGCTATAAGCGGTGGTGGGCTCTGGCATTAAGCTGGTCCCTCACTTCCACAGGTGTCTGCAATATTCCTGTGTTGTTGTTTGAGATGCACCCTCTCTGTGTGTCTTTCTTTCACCCTTGTCTTCCCTTCAAAACCTAACATTTTGGTGCCAAAACCCAGAAGAGTGATTGGGTTCTAATGGGTAAGTTTTCTCTTGCAACTTGGAAAGCAGAAAGCAGCAAGCAGCACAAACTAGACTGGGACCTGCTTCCAGATCCTGAGTGGCCTCCCTGTTCCCAGATCTTGAGTGGACTCCTTGTTCCCAGTCCTGTTCCCCCTATTCTCTCATCTTCTCCAGCCCTGAGCTAACCTCCAGATATTGATCAAACTCTCCATCTTATTTTTCCTTCCTTCCCCTTTCCAGGCAGCTGCAACAAGGATCACCCCCATTGCTGGACATCACATCCAACACTGGGCTTCAATTTGTGGGTGAGTCTCCCTATTCTTCCTTTCTGGATTCCTCTCTATTTCTGCTCATTATCCAAAAAAATTCCAGTGCTGGGTGAGAGGTCTCCCCAGTCACCAGGTGACTGCAGTCTCCCTTCTCAGGGGACAGCCTCAGAACGCTTGCCACTCTGGCCACTCTGGCCTCTGGGGAGCATGAATAGCTATGGGGCTGCCCCGACTCTCCAGGTCCCTTCTCTCAGGCAGAATCGAGTTCTCATTTTCTTCTGGGGTATTCACTTCCCTCTGGAGAACTCACTCCCCTCTGGGGTATTCACTCCCTTCTGGGGTACTCACTTTCCCCAGGAGTATTCACTTTCCCCAGGAGTATTCACTCCCATCCAGAGTATTCACTCCCCTCTTCCAAAAAACAAAACATTCAACTTTCAAATTCAACATAATCTAAAAAATCTTTCTCCAACCCAATGGTAAATGATCTGAAGTGCTTTGCTTATCTCTGCTCATGCCTCACTCGCTCTCCTGTCAATCTTGTTCACCTTTTCAAATCTTCCTCCTCAAGGAGAAACCCCCCAAAATGCCTCCTCCTCCAGAGAAGCCTTCCTCCTCTGAATTTCAAGATGGCCAACAAACCCCTTCCTCCACCTCCTGCCCACTACCATTCCCTCCACCTTCTCCTTTGGATCCGGCTCCTCCACTTCCTTACTGTCGCCCTCCATCCCCCTTCCTTCTCCACCTCAAACCAGGTCTCACGCCCAACCCTCTTTTGCCGAAAACCAGACACATGCCCAAAGGCCTTCCAAAGTCCTTCCCTTGCAGGAGGTCTTGAGGACTGAAGGCATAATCTGAATTCAAGTTCCCTAGCTGAACTTCTCCCATATTGAAAAGAGACTTTGCTCCTTTTCAATGGATCCTACCTCCTTCCACAAGGAATTTCTGTACTTCCCTAAATCTTATGACTTTACCTGGCATGATGTATATGTCATCCTCTCCTCTACCCTCACCCTGAAGGACAGGGAACACATCTTTATGGGTGCCCAGGCCCATGAGAACACCCTCCACCAACAAGATGCTGCTCATAACCCAATAGGGACACTAGCTGTCCCCAGAACTGACCTCAATTGGAATTATCAGGCAACTTCCGTAGACAGACAGAAACAAGCCCATGTGATTTCATGCCTTCTAGCTGGCATAAATAAAGTCGCCCCTGCTCTTTTCCTCTCCCACATTTTCAAAGGTCACAACTAAATATGCCACCTTAAGCCCTAATACCAATAAGGGCAAAATCTACCTCCATTTACACTTTATCTCCCAGTCAGCCCCAGACATTTGAAAAAAAACTTTAAAAAGTGGAGGATGGCCCTCAAACCTCCAAAGAGACTTAATCAAAGTGGCCTTTAAGGTCTATAAGATTAGAGAGGAAGAACTAAAAAACCCAAACCTAAAAAAGGACCAGGCTAAATATCAAATGCTGGTAGCTGCCACTCAACAGGGTTCCCAAGGCATACAGAATTCCTCAACTTGGCAGCAGTCAACTCCAGGAGCCTGTTATAAGTGTATCCAACAGCAACACTGGGCAAAAGCCTGGCCTAATCCCATGACACTCTGGAAACCTTGCCCCATCTGTGATATCAAGCAACACTGGAAGTCAGACTGTGCTCAGTGAAACTCTTCATCCAGCTTCAACACCCATACCTGAAGAGAGGTGGGGCCTAGAGTCCACCACCCCTACTGTCATCACCACCTCAGAACCCAGGGTAATTCTGTCAGTCTCTAGTAAGCCCATGTCTTTCCTATTGGATACTCAATAGGACAACTAGTACTCGGTTTTACCAGAATATTCTAGACCCTTTTTCAGTTCTTCGATCTCTATTGTGAGAGTCAATAGAATCCCCTCTAGGCACAGACTCGTCCTTTATTATACAACCTATTCAACACCCCCCTTCACCCACTCTTTCCTGGTTATCCCTGAGTCCCCTACCCCTGTCTTGGGGTGGGACATATTAAGTAAATTCTAGGCCTCCATGCAATGTGGCTCCTACAATTCTACCCCTTTTATTTTACTCTGACACCCAAACGCTTCCCTCTCCCCCCATTCATCCTCATTATCTACGCTGTTACCTTCTGTTAATTCTAAACTTTGGAATGTTTCTAAACCCACAATAGCCACACATCACATCCCAGTTAAAATAACCTTTCAAAACTCCTCCATTTTCTTTTATCAGTCTCAATATCCCCTTAATCCAGCTGTGCTTAGGGGCCTCAAACCTATTATTTGTAAACTTTAACAAGTTCATATTCTCAAGCCTGTTAACTCTCCCCACAACACCCCTATTCTGGCTTTCCAAAAGACAGATGGGACTTACCCCTTTGTCCAGGATCTCCAAGTTGTTAACCAGGCAGTGATACCAATCCATCTAGTGGTCCTCAACCAATATGCTCTACTCTCCCATATTCCTAAATGTACCACACACTCCTCCATATTGGAACTAAAAGACGCCTATTTCACTATTCCCTTAAATCCGGCTTACAGAAGTCTTTTTGCTTTAACTTGGTCAAATCCTAATACTCACATGTGCACCCAACTAGCATAGACTGTACGCTTAGAGGGGTTCCAGGATAGCCCCCACATATTCAGACATGCCCTCATCAAGGACCTAGGTGAACTTTCCCTTGCTGCTAGCACCCTCCTCCAATATGTCAAACTCCTTCTCTGTAGCCCCTTCCTTAACCTGTCCATCCAACATACCACTCAGGTTTTAAACTTCCTCCATAGTAGAGGAAATCTCAGGTAACCCAAACCAAAGTTTGGGCCTAGCCCACAAAATTTCAGGTAGCCCAAACCAAAGTTACTTGCCTTGGGTTTGTCCTAACGCCTAATTCTTGAGCCATCTCAACCCAGTGAAAGAAGCTAATTTGGGACACGCCCCTTCCTCACACAAAAAAAGTACCTTCTCTCCTTCTCAGGCCTTGTGGGTTACTTCTGGCTGTGAATTCCCAACTTTGACTTGCTGGCCAAGCCACTATACGTAGCCTCACATGGGCCCATCCTAAAACCCCTAAACCCAGCTTGCCCCATCAACTCCCACTTAAAAACTTAAAAATGCCCTTTTAATGGCCCTGGCACCAGGACTGCCCAACCTCACCAAGCCCGTTACTTTGTATGTACATTCTGACCAGGGCCTTGCCCTTGGACTACTCTGCCAAACATACAGCGACGCTGCACAAGCCATTGCATGCCTCTCAGAACAACTGGACTCTGTCATCCAAGGCTGGTCACTCTGACTAAAAATCTTGGGTGTGGCCACATTGCTGGCCTTAGAGGCACGGAAACTCCCTCTCTACCAACACATTACTATTGCATCTTCCCATTACCTACAGGACCTCATTAACCATCAATCCCTTCTATCCCTCCCACCATCCTGCTTACAGCAGGTACATGCCTTATTCCTAGGTAACCCTCTAATCACCTTCCAGAGCCATAAAATTCTCAACCCAGCCACCCTCCTCCCTGTAAACACTTCCGATTCTGGGCTCTCTCACTCCTGTCTGGACCGCTTAGACTCCCTGTCCCCCCACTTCCAACACATTTCAGATGCCCCTTTGTAGGGAACACATACACGGTTAGTTAATGGAAGCTCTTTTAGGGAGCCATGTCCAGCAGCTGGCTATTCCATCATTGCTGAAAATAAACTCCTAGAATCCAATGCTCTCCCACCCCATGCTACCTCTCAACAGGCAAAGCTAGTTGCCCTAACCAGGGCCCTCACCCTAGCAAAGGGAAAGAGGGTCAACATTTACACCCATTCCAAATATGCATACCATGTCCTACAGTCTCATGCCTTCATCTGGCAGGAACAGGATTTCCTAACCACAAAAGGAACCCCCATAAGAAATGGCAAACTTATACATAAGCCACTGGGGGTGGATAAACTACCACTAAAGTCCACCATTATCCATTGCAAGGAGCGCAAAAGTCTAAAGATGCCATAACCGAGAGAAACCTTTCAACAAATTTGGCAGCCTGGCAGGCAGCCCTTAAAACCCCATCGTTATTGCTCATTTTTTCCTGTATATACCCAGAAGGAATGAACCCCACTTGCCCGGGCTGGTGCCATTCAGGAAAAAATGGTTTGATCTCAGTGATAAAAGTGTCTTTTCCAAGTTTAAAAAACCTTCTGTACTTTTATATGTGCACAACCATTTCCATGCTGGTTACTGCTCCTATTCCAGCTTTTAAAAAATTATATACATTCTTCCACCATGGCTGCCAATCTGAAATATATTACTAAGGCATGTTCCCTTTGCACTCAAACTTCCCCTCAGGAAGCTGTCAAACCACCTCCTTTCCAACACACAAGGTCTGAGGACACTTACCAGGGCAGGACTAGCAAATCAACATCACTCACATGTCCCCCAGAAAGTGATTCCTATACCTTCTGATAATAGTAGATACATTCTCTGGATGGATAAAAGCTTTACCCACCACCACCGAAAAGGCACACACCATCGCTTCTATTTTCTCCACCCGTATTATCCACCAGTTTAAACTCCTCTCTTGCATCCAGTCAGACAACGGGCCAATTTGTTTCACAGTTTAACCAACAGCTGGTAAAGGCTCTAAACATTAAATCGGCTTTGCATATTCCTTACCACCCCGAATCTTCAGGAAAACTTTTTTAGAAAACAGCAACTAACCAAATCTTCCCTAAAGGTTAAAATGGCCTGGACTTCACTTCTCCCATTGTTCCTCATGCATTTATGAGTCATTTCCCAAAAGCCCCTCAGTTTAAGCCCATTTAAACTCATGTACAAATGCCCCTTTATCCTCCAGAATCTCCCCGTATTTTCACCCCCTTCTATATGGAATACTTGGCCGGCGTTACACCTCACCCAACATCTAATAGGACAGTACACAAATGCTTACTTGACCTAGCCTAAAAGTCCATCCTTAAAACACTCCTCCCTGTCCCTACAACCAGGGGACTGGGTCTGAATCACAGACTCCTCCTCCTCCCCTCTCCAACCTAAGTGGAGGGGTTCTCACCAGGTGATGCTAACTACTCCCATGGCACCAAAGCTAACATCCTTTCCACACTGAATACACCATTCCAAACTAAAAAGAGCACCAGACCCACATCTAGAAATTTGTTCATCCCCAAATTATTCTCCTTCCCTGACAGGACCAACCTTACTGTACTTAACAAGAATTCCAGAAGTTGCCAATCCAGAACACCTTAGTCCATAACACTCTCTGTCTCCAATTTCCAATCTTTTATCTCCTGCTTTATTTCAGATCCTTCCTGGCTTCCCTTCCCCATGTCCCTGAATAGTCCATGCCAATTCGTCACACTAATCCAGGAGGTATGACTGCAGGGCACCTTCCAAAATTTCACTCCTACTCAAATCTCCTCTTTCTTCTTTTGTCCTCTTTGTCTGTGGGATACTCTAAGTCCCCACCCCCAACCTCTGACAGTTGAGCCCCCTTCATCAGCCTCACACATTTCCGCTTAAATCAGTCACACTCCCCTCTTCCTTCCAACTGTTAAATTTATTTGTCCACACAAATCCAGTAATTCACAGCCCTTCCTGTCAACCTGGCCACATGAACTCGGTCCAAAATAAGCCTGCATGTCACCTACTTGACCAATTCATTCCCAAACCTGTTTATTATCTTGCTCAGCTAAACACCTTTCTCCCCAATCCATCAAATCCACCCACACTGTCACACACAGGGCTGTCACCCTCCTTCGCCTCACAGCCTCTTAACTGAAGATGTTACAAACGGATTCCATAAAACACCTCTTACCAACCCCTCCCCTCTTGGCCGGAGCCGCTCTTCAAGTATCCAACTCAACGGTGCTCCCTGGAAAACACGCACAAACAATTCCCTCAACTGCAACCTATATCCTTCTGCCCTGTCAGGACTGCAATGGCTATTAGTTACAAAAACCCATTTATCTCTCTCTCTCCAAAACCAAACAGCCTTCATTGCCTCCACCACCACCATTTCCTATCAGGCCCTTAGAGGGGCTACCCTTGCTGGCAGCTGTTCAACTTGGAAAAATATAAAAGTTAAAACAAAGGGTTTGTGCAGAATTCAACCCCCACCTTCTCATGACTTGCCACCATAACCTACAACTTTTGTCTGTCCACCCCCAGTGTCTTTTTCTTTTGTGCCACAAACTCTTATCTCTGCCTACTGGCCAATTGGTCAGGAACATGCACCCTTGTGTTTCAGTCTAAACATTAACATTTTGCCTGACAAGCAGACCATCCAGATTCCTTTAGTAGCTTCTGTCTCGTCTTCCTCCGCACACACTAAGCAGGCTCTACATCTCATTCTAGTGTTAGCAGAAGGAAACATCTCTGCTGCACTCAGCACTGGGATAGCAGGTGGCCCCTTTCTTAGGACCCTTAATTTTCCTCCTCCTAATACTACAATTGGCCCATGTATACTCACCTTCATATCCCGCTTTATTTCCCGAAGGCTAAACTCCCCTGTCCAGGCAGCCACCCAGCAACACACTGATACCATCCTTCTCCTCTGCCAAGTCCGGTACCAGTGCCTCCAGGAAAACAACTCTGAAGTCCAACACCCACTGCTTCAAAACCCAAACCCTGATTACAGCAACCCTATTCAGCAGGAAGCAGCCAGATAATCAACCACGCCCCTCTTCCTTTTATACTAAAGTAGAAGGCAAGAATGTGAGTCCAAACCACCATTTAGTAAGCTCCCTTCTATTTTGCAGACCTTGGTCAAAGTGAAACATTCCACGGGGATTCGGGCCATGAGAAAAATCTTGCCTAATCACTTTAACACAAGGTGGACAAAGGCCCAACTAAAGAAACTTTCCTATCATATCTTGCTGGGCAAAGTTCCAAGAAACACCACAATGACATCCCCCTGGAAAAAGGGCCAAACAGCCTGATCATAAGAACATCTTATCAATATCCTGCTGGGCAGCAAGCCATACTGCCCAGGCCCCTCCCACCCATACCTATAAGCACCCCAGCCTGTAAGCGGCAGTGGGCTCTGGCATTAAGTGGGTCTCCCACTTCCACAGGTGTCTGCAATATTCCTGTGTTGCTGTTTGAGCCGCCCCCGCTCTGTGTGTCTTTCTTTCACCCTCCCCTTCCCTTCAAAACCTAACAATCTTACCTCATCATTTTCATTGTTAGATTTGCAGGGACTCTTTGTCTTCTCCCCGTTGGTGCTGGAAGTTGGCTGTTCCATGATTCTGGTTGGTTGTAGAATGTCTATAGTAGGCTCTTGTAGACTGCAGATTTCCACAGCTATATTGAAGCTTCCCAGGAGGATGTCCCAGAGCTCTTGCCCTCCCTATATATACCCTCCTGGTGACAAGGCAAAGCCACACCCTTGAGCTTTGTTTGATCATACAGGCAGTGTCCCAGCCAATGGCACTCCTAAGGTGGCTTTGACATCACAAAGCACCACTGCTGACCACTCCCTGGGCTTGTGGGGGAGGGGTGACAGAGGTGTAGAGCAAACCAAATGCTGTTGTTGTTTCAGCATCCCCTGAAGATGCATCCCAAACCAATCTGCCGCCGCTCCTCATTTCTCCGTGTTTAATGTTCATGGTTCACATGGGAGCGAGAGGATGATTCCTTCAAGCCCTTCCCCACAGTCATTCCTATTAAGTGATTCATTCTTTTGTCTTCCAGCCCTCGCCATGACTTAGTATTTTAGATGTCTCACTTCAAATCCCTCCAAGCTAGTGTGGCTACATTTAATTATTAGTTATTAATTACTACATTTAATAATTAATAATTAATAATCAATTATCCAATTTCCCTCCTACAGTTCCTTCATATGCACCTTGAAGACCATTTACTTTTAGGCTACTGCCAGGCAAATTTCAACCCATGTTATTTTACTCAATGTCCATGTAGTTCCTTTAAATTTCCTATTTCCAATCTGAAATAATGGCCTTCAGTCTGTCAAAACTTTAGTGAATAAACATTCTTTACTGTTTATCCTCGTCTTGTTTCAAATCAGGGGTGTATGTTCATAGTAAATGTAGTCTCCCAACATGAATTCTGCCAGTATGTGGGTGGGGGAAGGAGTGGATATTCAAGTGCTGGAAGTTGTTCTCAGTGTTTATATGCAGGATACTACAATCTAAGACCGACATGTGCACCAGTATGGGCATAGTTATACTTTGTATTGGAGATTGTGTCCAGTGCAAAAAAAAAAAAAAAATGCATTCAGTTTGTAAGGGGAGAAGTAAAAGTGTCTTTTGTCAAAGACTACATGAAAGTGTATGTAGAAAAGTCAATCTATAAAAAAGCTTCTACAATTGAGGTTAGCAAGATTGCAGAGTAAGAGATCAACACACAAATCAATTGTATGTTTATATATTAGAAGTTTCTATATTAGAAGAGGCAATGTTTCATCTAATGGTAGTCCTGGGGTGGACTGGAATTTAATTTCAACAACTGAAAGTTGAAACTAAGAACAGTGCAATTTAAAATATCACTAAAAATATTAAAGTCTTAGGGATAAATCTGACCAAAGAGGTAAATGACTTGTACACTTAAAACTACAAAAAATTACAAGGATAAATTAATGACATAAAAAATCGAGATGTATACTTTGATTTTCAGTTGGAAGATTCAGTATTGTAAAATGGCAGTTATTCCAAATTCATCTGTGAGTTCAACTCAATTCTAATCAAAATTCTAAAAAGGATTTTTAATAGAAATTGACAAGATAATTATAATATTCATATGGAAATGTAAAGTGCCTAGAACAGCCAAAAGAAAAGTGTTGAATCTTAAAAAGCTCTGGATTGCATCACTGTCAATGTTCTAGTTTTGATAGTGTAATGTGGTAGTGTACTGAAGATTTTACCATTGGGAGAGACTGGTTGAAGGGTATATAAGGCCTCCATGTATATATCTTTGAAACTTCTTGTGAACTTATAACTGTTTCAAAATAAAAAGCTAAAAATGTTTTAAAAGAGAATAAGAGAGAGGGCCAAAGATAAAGAAGGCCCTAGATTCCTCCCATAGGTTGACACTTGTCCCATTCTCTATAGGAAGTCACAAAAAGCAATAATGGAAAAAAAATTTAAAAATAGAACAAAAGTGAAGTAGACCCTCGATTTTTGTTCCAGTGTTCGTCAAGCTCACATATCTTTACTTCATACACCATAAAAATCAATAAAAGCCTAGCAAAATACTCTGCTGACCTCCAGAAACAAATAATTTATAGCACTCCTATGACTGCAGTCTAAACACTAACAAACCAAGAGAACATTGTTATTAAGGTATACTTTTTTTTTAAGTGAATTCCAGATGTTGTCTAGAGATTAACAACTCCATTTAGTAAATTCTTACAAACCAACATCTAAGTATTTATTCCTTTTGGGCTTCTGCCTGCAATTAACAGTGAGAACATCACACTGTCATGTCATGTTATAACAAACAAAACAAAACAAAAAAACAAGCAAGAACCAACAGGCATGCCACATCAAATAGGGTAGGTCAAAAACTGATTAAAATTGCTGAAAATAACAGCTTTCAATTACCTTATTACCTTTTATGATTGTTTTCTAAATTTGTTTACAAAAAATATTTTGATGGGTATATCACTATCCAATGGAAATTCATCAAAATGTTAGGAACACATTCAGTGGCATATTTCTATTGAAAGATTACAACTTACTTTATAAAATAACTCCTATTGAAAAGCTTAGTGGTTATGTTATATTTTTCACCAAAATGAATAATAAAGAATTAAAGGTCAACAGTGTACAATGAGTTCATTGTATTGATTTTTTTTTAATTTCTGATGTGCTCAGTTTTTAAGAATATTCTTCTTTTTCATATCAGGTTGAGGAACTACTCAAAGTGACTCTCCCATGTCATGCTGTAAGTCAGAGATGGACCCAGGGTCAGAACCAGGGACTCCTTGAAACCTTTTCACTTCTTGTTTTTGAGCCCTCGTACAAGTGATATTACAGACTGACATTAGTTTAGTTATAATAATAACCCTCAACTACATTCTTAATGATTTTTGTTACAATTGTTATCTAAGGTAGGTTTAAACACCACACAAAGTACCAGACACAGGATAGGATCTGCTTGGGATCTGCAGCACTCCGTAGCCACAAAGAGCAAGGTGTTAGAAGCCAACTGTATATTTCCCTCTGGAGCACAGACAGTTGAAAAGCAATCATTGAGAAAGAGTTGAGTATGAAAGAGGCATACATCCTACTGCTAGCTTTGCATGTGACTGAATGAGTGGCTTTAAAAAACACCAGCACGATTACCTCTGCTGCAACCACTACTACCTCTACACTAATATTAATACTAGTACTAGCCATAGATTCTATACACCAAGAACCTACTATATGTCGGGCTCTGCTCTAAGCACATAGTATCTAGGTCAAACAGATGATACATCCAAAATAGGATATTTGACAAATATTTGTCTGCAAAGGGACCATTTATAAGCAGGTAGATGCAGGGGGAACATCAGAGATTGTGCTAGTAGCAGCTGCCATCACTCCAAACCCAAAGGAATGAGAACAGGGAGGAAGTGGTTACTAAAATCTGGAAAAATCAGCAATCATGAGAAAATTGCTGTCTTCAGAAGTACAGTGACCTCCACCAAGAGACTCATCCAGCTCGAGGTGACTCACAGGGATGGAGCCAGGAGAATAGGTCCACAGCCCTCACTCTCCTTCCTTTCTCCCTCTCACCTCCAACTCTCCTTGGGGCTTTTCATTAGCCAAACCCAGTGGACACCAGACAGTCCAGGAGCCCATTGAGAGAATCCTTCCTAAATAGCCTCTCAGGACAGCACAGGTGAAGAATGGTGGTGAGTGGATCTGGAAAGGCAGAGGGAAGATGTTCAGCTGAGATGCAATACTCACAGCAGTCCCAGGAGGTAGATATCATCATGGGGGTCTGATTTACTGATAAGGAAATTGAGGCCCAGAGAAGCTCAATAACACAGTAATTGTGAAACAGAGTTCAAACCAAGTTCAAGCTGCCCTACATCTCATATTCTTTCTGGTACTCTGGGTAAACTGCATACCTTCTGTAGGCTTCAGATCCCTCAGCTGTAGCATGAGTAAATTGGAACAACAGATGTCATTTTTTAAAAATATGCTATAAGGCCAGGCACAGTGGCTCACACTTGTAATCCCAGCACTTTGGGAGGCTGAGGCGAGCAAATTGCCTGAGCTTAGGAGTTCGAGACCAGCCTGGGCAATATGGCAAAACCCCATCTCTACTAAAAATTCCAAAAATTAGCCAAGCATGGTGGCACGTCCCTAGAGTCCCAGCTACTCAGGAAACTGAGGAACGAGAATTGCTTGAACCCAGGAGGTGGGGGTTGCAGTGAGCTGAGATGGGGCCAATGCACTCCAGCCTGGGTGGCAGTGAGACTCTGTCTCAAAAAATAAATAAATAAAATCAGATAATAAATAAAAAATATGCTATGATTCTATAATCCTCACTTTTAAAGATACCATGATTCCTTTAAACTTTAGGTTATATTATGAATCCAGCCAACCAGACTTACAACTCCACAGTGTAAAACTATGTGTGGTGGGGCTATCCTGCCTTGAACTACCCTGGTTCTTCCTTCTGATTCTATTACCACTGGGAGAATACTAGCCCCTAAGAATAAAGCTGTTGGTTTAATATGGAGGATTAGCCCAAAACTAGGATGCTTTAGACAGAAGTAAGCTATCAAAGACCATCAAGTCTCTCAACAACTCTTAAGTGAGCACATATTCTATCTCAAGCACTGGACTAGTCATAGGGATATAAAGACCATGGTCCTCATCCTGCACGTTTTGAAGAAAATTGTTCTCCATAAGTATATTCCATATACGGCATATTGAAAAGATATATTGAAGTAATGTCCAGCCTGAGAAAAAATAAAACATACTCCTTACATCAAACATTCTGAGTCACCAGAAATTTTCTACAGTGCTCAACATTTTAACTTTTTTTCTTTTTAATTTTGTTGTATTTTTCATTCTTGTGAGTACATAGTAGGTGCATGTATTTATGGGGTACATGAGATGTTTTTGTACATGCATACAATAAAGAATAATCACATCATGAAGAATGGGGTATTCATCCCTTCAGGAATTTATTCTTCATGTTATAAACAATCCAATGATGTTCTTTTGGTTATTTTGAAATGTACAATTAAGTTACTATTGGCTGCAGTCATTCTGTTGTGCTATCAAATAGTAGGTCTTACTCATTCTTTCTATTTTTTATACCCATAACTTTTCCCACATTTTCCCAACCCCTAAATACACATCCCATCCTCTGGTCACCATCCTACTACTCTCTATGTCGAATAGTTCAATTATTTGATATTTAGATCCCCCAAATAAATGCCAACATGTGATGCTTGTCTTTCTGTGCCTGGCTTGTTTCACTAAGCACAATGGTTTCCAGTCCCATCCATGTGGTTGCAAATTACAGGATCTCATTCTTTTCATGGCTGAATAGTACTCCGCCGTGTATATGTACCCCACGTTTTCTTCATTTATCTATTGGTGGACATTTAGGTTGCTTCCAACTATTAGCTATTGTAAACAGTGCTGCAACAAACATGAGAGTGCAGATATCTTTTCAATATAATGAATTCCTTACTTTTGGGTATATACCCAATAGTAGGTGTGTTGGATCACATGGTGGCTCTATTTAGGTTTTTGAGGAACCTTCAAACTATGGTTGTATTAATTTATATTCCCACCAACAGCATACAAGGGTTCTCTTTTCTCCATATCCTCGCCAGCATTTGTAATTGCCTGTCTTTTGGATAAAAGTCATTTTAACTGGGGTGAGATGATATCTCATTCTAGTTATATTTGCATTTCCCTGGTGATCAATGATGTTGAGCACCTTTTCATATGCCTGTTTGCCATTTGTATGTCTTCGTTTGAGAAATGTCTATTCAAATCTTTTGCCCATTTTTTGATCAGATTATTATATTTGTTTCTCATAGTGCTGCTTGAGCTTTTTGTATATTCTGGTTATTAATCCCTTGTGACACAGCTTGTTTGCAAATATTTTCTCCCATCCTGTGAGTTGTCTCTTCACTTTATTAATTGTTCACAGAAGCTTTTTAACTTGACGTAATCTCATTTCTCCATGTTTGCCTAGGTTGCCTGCACTTGCAAGATATAAGATATTGCCCAAGGAATTTTGTGCAGACCAATGTCCTGGAAATTTTCCACAATGTTTTCTTGTAGCAGTTTCACAGTTTGTGGTCTTAGATTCAAGTTTTTATTCTATTTAGATTTGATTTATGTATATGGAGAGAAATAGGGGTCTAGTTTTCATTCTTCTGTATATGGATATCCAGTTTCTTCAGCACCATTTATTGAAGACACTGTGTATGTCCCAGTGTATGTTCTTGGTACTTTTGTTGAAAATCAGTTCACTGTAGATGTGTAAACATGTTCTCTATTCTGTTCCATTGGTCTATGAGTCTGTTTTTATACCAGTACCATGCTGTTTTGGTTACTACAGCTCTGTAGTATAGTTTGAAGCCAGTTAATGTGATTCCTCCAGTTTTGTTCTTTTGGCACAGGATAGTGTTAGCTATCCTGGATCTATTGTGGTTCCATATAAATTTTAGGATTGATTTTTCTATTCCTGTGAAGAATCTCATTGGTACTTTGATAGAGATTGAATTGAATCTGTAGATTGCTTTGGGTAGTAGGGACATGTTAAAATTATGAATCCTTTCAATCCATTAAAATGGAATATATTTCCATTTTTTGGTGTCCTCTTTAATTTCTTTCATCAGTGTTTTAGTTTTCATTATACAGATTGTTCACTTCTTTGGTGAAGTTAATTCCTAGGTATTTCATTTTATGTGTGGCTATTGTAAATAAAATAATTTTTAAAATTTATTTTTCAGGTTGTTCACCGTTGGCATATATAAATGCTACAGATTTTTGTATGTTGATTTTGTATCCTGCAACTGTAAATAATTTGTTTATGAGATCTGAGATTTTTTTGGTAGAGTCTTTAGGTTTTTCCAAATAGAAGATTGTATCATCTGCAAACACAGATAATTTGACTTCTTCCATTCCAATTTAAATGCCCTTTATTTCCTTCTCTTATTTGATTATTCTAGCTAGAACTTCAAGCACTATATAACAATGGTGAAAGTGGGCGTCCTTGTCGTGTTTCAGATCATAAAGACGTTCACTTTTTTTTCCATTCAGTATGATACTAGATGTGGGTCTGACATATATGGCTTTTATTATGTTGAGATATGTTCATTCTATACACAGTTCTTTTTCAGGGTTCTTAACATGAAATTATATTGAATTTTATCAAATGTCTTTTCAGTATCAATTGAAATGATCCTATGGTTTTTAGCTTTCATTCTGTTGATATGATGTATTACATTGACTGATTTGTGCATGTTGAGACCTTTTTGCATCCCAGTGATAAATTCCACTTGGTCATGATGAATTATCTTTCAAATGTATTGTTTAATATGATTTGCTCATATTTCATTAAGGATTTTCATATTAATATCCATCAGACATTTTGGCCTGTAGTTTTGTTTTTTCCTTTTTTATGTGTCTTTGTCCGGTTTTGGTTATCAGGGTAAAACAGGCATTTTAGAATGATTTCGAAAGTATTTCCTTCTCCTCTATTTTTTGGAACAATTTGAGTAAAATTGGTATTAGCTTTTCTTTAAATGTTTGGTGTACTTCAACAGTGAAGCCATCAAGTCCTGGGCTTTCCTTTACTGGGAGACTGCTTATTACAGCTTTTATCTTGTTACATCTCTTTGGTTTATTCGGGTTTTGAATACCTTCATGCAAACTTGGTAGGTTGTATGGGTAAGAGTTTATGCATTTCTTAGAGATTTTCCAATTTATTGACATATAGTTTCTCATGGTCGCCACTAATGATCCTTTGAATTTCTGCAGTATCTGTTGTAATGTCTCCTTTTAAACTCTGCTTTTATTTATTTGGATCTTCTCTGCTTTTTCTTACTTACTCTGGCTAAAGTTTTGTCATTTTGTATAGCTTTTCAAAAAACCAACTTTTTGTTTTATTGATATTCTGTATTGATTTTCTTCATTTTAGTTTCATTTATTTCTGCTCTGATCTTTATTATTTATTTTCTTCTATGAATTTTGGGTTCAGTTTGATCTCGTTTTTCTAGTTTTTTTAAGATGCATCATAAGATTATTTATTTGGAGTTGTTCCTCTTTTTTAATGTAGGCACTTATAGCTATAAACTTCCTACTTAATACTGCTTTTGCTGTATCCCACGGGTTTTAGTATGTTGTGTTTCCATTATCATTTAAGAAACTTTAATTTACCTCTTAATTTCTTCATTGACCCACTGGTAATTCAGGAGCATATTATTTAATTTCTATGTATTTGTATAGTTTCCAGAATTATTTTTGTTATTAATTTCCATTTTTATTTTTTGGTGGTCAGAGAAGATGCTTGATATTATTTCAATTTGTTTAAATGTTTTCAAACTTGGTATATGACCTAACGTATATTCTATCCTTGAGAATGATCCATGCGCTGAGTAAAAGAAGGTGTATTCTGCAGTCTTTGGAAAAAGCATTTTGTAAATGTTTATTAGATCCACTTGGTCTATAATGCAGATTAAGTCTGATGTTTCTTTTTTTATTTTATGTCTGGAAAATGTGTCCAATCCTGAAAGCGGGGTGTTGAAGTCTCCAGCTATTATTGTGTTGGGACCTCTCTCTCTCGTTAGTTCTAATACTATTTCTTTTATATATCTTGATGCCCCAGTGTTGGGTGCATATATGTGTAAAATTGTTATATCCTCTTGCTGAACCGATTCCTTTATTATTATATAGTGACCTTTTTTTTCTTCTTACACTTTTTGTCTTGAAATCTATTTTGTCTGCTACAAATATAGCTAATCCTGCTTCTTTTTTGGTTTCCATTGGCATGGAGTAACTTTTTCCATCCCTTTGTTTTCAGTGTATGTGTTTCTTTATAGATGAAGTGTGTTTCTGGTAGGCAACAGATCAATGTGTCTTATTTTTTCATACATTCAGCCACTCTATGTATTTTAATTGGAGAGTTTAGCTCATTTACATTCAATGTTATTATTGATAAGTAAAAACTTACTCCTGTCATTTTGTTATTTATTTTCTGATGGTTTTGTGATCTTCTCCTTTTTCTTTCTTTCCTTCCTGTCTTCCTTTAGTGAAGATGATTTTTCTGTGGGTATATGATTTAGTTTCTTGCCTTTAATTTTTTGTGTATCCGTTGTATTTTTTTTGGTTTGAGGTTGCCATGAGGCTTGCAAATACTATCTTTTAACCCATTATTTTAATCTGGTAACTAAAGACTATTTGTGTAAACAAAGAAGCAAGCAAAAAGAAAACTAATAAAAACTGCATCTTCATCTCACTGCTTTTTGACTTTTTGTTTTTATTCATATCTTATTGTATTGACTATGTCCTGAAAAGTTGTAGTTATTATTTTTGATTGGTTTAGTCTTTAGTCTTTCTACTTAGAATAACAGCAGTTTACACACTACAGTTACATTGTTATAATATTCTATTTTTTCTGTGTACTTACAATTACCATTGAGTTTTGTGCTTTTAGATGATTACATATTGGTAATTAACATCCTTTTATTTCTGACTGAAATACTCCTTTTAGCATTTCTTGTAGGACAGGGCTGGTGTTGATTAAATCCCTCAGCTCTTGTTTCTCTGGGACCATCTTTATTTCTCTTTCATGTTCGAAAGATATTTTTTCAGATGTATTTTTCTAAGGTAAAATATTTTTATCTTTCAGCACTTTAAATATGTCATGCCTCTCTCTCCTGGCCTGTAAGGTTTCCACTGAAAGTCTGCTGCCAGACATATTGGAGCTCTTATCTTGCTGCTTTAAGAACCCTTTTTTATCCTTAATTTTCAGGAGTTTGATTATTAAATGACTTGAGGTAGACTTCTTTGAGTTAAATCTGCTTGGTATTCTATAATATTCTTATACTTGGATATCGATACCTTTCTCTAGGTTTGGAAAGTTCTCTATTGTTATCCATTTGAAGAAACTTTCTACCCATATGTTTTTCTCTACCTCCTCTTTAAGGCCAATAACTCTTAGATTTGTCCTTTTGAAGCTATTTTTAGACCCTATATGCATGCTTCATTGCTTTCTACTATTTTTTAATTTTGTCTTTCCTGACTGTATATTTTTAAATAGCCTGTCTTCACGCTTACTAATTCTTTCTTCTCCTTGATTGATTCTGCTATTAAGAGAATTTGGTAGATTCTGCAACCTGTCACTTGCATTTTTCAGCTCCAGAATTTCTGCTTGATTCAATTGTTTCAAATTTGTTAATCTCTGTGATAGAATTCTGAATTCTTCTGTGTTATACTGAATTTCTTTGAGTTTGATCAACACAGCTATTTTGAATTTTCTGTTTGAAAGGTCACATATCTGTTTCTCCAGAATTGGTCCATGTGGTTTATTTACTTCATTTGGTGAGGTTATGTTTTCCTGGATGGTGTTGATGCTAGTAGATATTCTTTGGTATCTGGTCATTGAAGATTTAGGTATCTATTGTAGTCTTCACTCTCTGAGCTTGTTTATAGCCATTCTAATTGAGAATATTTTCCAGATATTTATAAATACTTGGGTGTTTCGTTTTAATCTGTATCTGCTTCTGTGGGCACCCAAGCCCAGTAATGCTGCAGTTCTTACATACTTGTGGAGGTACCAGCTTGATGGTCTTAGACATGATCCAGGAGAAGTCTCTGGGTTATCAGGCAGAGACTCCTGTTCTCTCCCCTTACTTTCTCCCAGACAAACTGTCTCTCTCTCTCTCTCTCTCTCTTTCTCTCTCTCTCTCCATGTTCTGAGCCATCTAAAGCTGGGGGTGGAGTGACACAGGCCCTCCTCTGGCCACCAACACTATAACTGTGCTGGGTCAGGCCTGAAGCAAGCACAGCTCTGGGTCTTGCCCAAAGTCTTCTGTAACCACTCCCTGGCTGCTGCCTTTATTTGCTCAAAGCCCTGAGGCTCTATAATCAGCAGGTAGCAAAGCTATCCAGGCCTGTGTCTTTCCTTTCAGGGCAGTGAGTTCCCCCAGGTGGGTTCAGAGATGCCATCCTAGAGTCAGGAATTAGAGTTAACTACCCTAGAAATCTACCTGGTGTTCTGTTGTACTGCAGCTGAGCTGACACTCAAACCACAAGAAGCCAATCTTCCCACACTTCCCTCCCTTTTCCAAAGGCAGAGGAGCCTCAACCTGTAGCCACCCCTACTACAGGCCATGGAGAGTACTGCACCACTACCACTGATGCTCCCTTAAGTCCCAAGGGTTCTTAAGTCAGCTCATGGTGAATGCTGCCTGGACTGGGACTCACCCTTCAGGGCTGTGGGCACCTGTCTGGTCACAGGCAGGTCTAGAAATGCTGTCCAAGAGTTAAGTCCTGGAATTGGGGACCCCAATAGCCTGCTTGTTACTCTATTCCCCTCTTACCATGCTGGTACCTGAAGCCAGTATGTTTAAGAGGTTCACCCAAGGTCCTTGATGTAGTACCTGGGTATCGCTGCTGTCTATTCAGGAATCAGGGGCTATTCAGTTGGCCGGTGATGAATGCTGCCAGGACTTGGTTATTTTTTTCAAGGCAGCAGGTTTCTTTCTGGCCTAGGGTGTGTCTAGAAATGTTATCCAGGAGCTAGTGCCTGGAACAGGGGCTTCACAACCCTGACGAGTGCCCTGTCCCGCTGTGGTTGAGTTGGTATTCAAGACGCAAGAAAAAAAAATGCTCCTCACTATTCCATCTCCTCTCCTCAAGTGGAAGGAAGGGGTCTTTTATGGAGCCCCTAGCTGGGCAGTCTGGGGCTAGGGCAGGAGTGACGCCAGCACTCCCTTGGCTGCCCCAGCTGGTATCTCGGTAGGTCATCTGCACCCCTCCACATCCCCGCCACAATCCACTGTCTCTGGGCTCGGTTCAGTGCTAGAACTCACCTAAGCATTGCAGTCCTTATGGCCCAGACTGCCTTTAAGGTTTTCTGAGAAACCTGGAACAGTTTAGCCTTTAGTGGCAAGGTTTGCAGAAACTCAAGTTCTGATTACTGGGATGGGTAATTTCCCTCTGGCTAGAGGTGGTTTAAATGCTCCCTTCCCAGGTGGGAGTCAGCTAAGTTTGGTCTGGTTTTCCTTTCTCCTGTAAGAGACAGCACTGAGTTCAGTGACCCACAACTGCTCTGCTCTTGCTCTTCCAGCTTCCAGAGATGCTCTTGACACCACACTGCCACTTGCCTAGGGTAGGGAAGGAGTGGGGTCAGCGATTTAAGACTGTTTATTCTAACTCTTCAGTGCCTCTTTCAGTGCTACAACCAGGTACTATGGGAGTTCCCCTGATTTTTGGTTCTTTTTTTTTTATTTTTTTATTTTATTGAGACAGAGTCTCACTCTGTCGCCCAGGCTGGAGTGCAGTGGCACGATCTCGGCTCACTGCAAGCTCCGCGTCCCGGGTTCAAGTGATTCTCCTGCCTCAGCCTCCCGAGTAGCTGGGACCACAGGCGCCCGCCACCACGCCCAGCTAGTTTTTTGTATTTTTAGTGGAGACGGGGTTTCACCGTGTTAGCCAGGATGGTCTCGATGTCCTGACCTCGTGATCCGCCCGCCTCGGCCTCCCAAAGTGCTGGGATTACAGGCATGAGCCACCTCACCTGGCCAATTTTTGGTTCTTATAAAGGTGTTTTGTTCTGTGTGGATAGTTGTTAAATTTGTGTCCTTGCGAGGGGGCTGATCTGTGCAGCCTTCTATTCTGCTTTTCTTGCCCCGCCTCTCTCACCTTAACTTTTTTTTTCCTCTGAAATGGCTAAGGCTAATCAGTGTGATCCCTTATTACTATCCTAACATGAAAAATGTTTTAATGTCACATGCTGGATGGAAATCTTAGTTTGCAATGAGAAATACCTTCAATTGCACATATTAAAGTGTAAGAAAAAGAGCATTGTGGTTTTTTGTTGTTGTTTTTACCTTGTGGACTTGATAAGCTGAAAGAATATTCTTTTATTCCAAAGATGGTATTTGGGGGATTTTGTTCTGGATATTAGTGCTAGGTATTTAGGTATTTGGATGGAGAAAAGAAAATTGGTCTTTGTCTATTAATATCTAGTATATTGTATTTTTTCATGTTATCAGTGACAGTGTTACGACTTAGCAAACAACAGTTACAAATAACTAAAATTATAATTGCTCCTGCATTTTTATTTAACTCCCCCATTTATCCTGAGAAGATCTTCCTGTTTTACCTAATTATCTCTCCAACACCCTCTGAACTCTTAACAGATAGGCACTATCTGAAGGTCATCTCAAAGACAGAAACCAAAACCCCATCCACAGGTGACTCCATGCTGAATCCTTAAGATGCCTCCTCCTGCTAACCAATGTGTATCCACCAAGTAGTTTTCTTTTTCACTATAAATATTATGCTGTTTGACATTTAAAAAAATTTAATCGAAACCCATAGCCTTAATTAAATGATGAATTTCAGGAAATTATAATGCCCAATGGGAGTGTTATAAAACAGATAATAGACACACTCGTCTAAAAATGATCTCACCACATCACACCTAACCCTTCTCACCACCTTGCAGTTCACATTCCACGGAAAAAGCTCCTCATACTTAGAGTGTTTTACTTTCCTTTTCCCAAATCTTGGCAATTTTGAATATTCACACTTTGCAGATATCAACACATTTCTAAAGCATACTTACCTTGGTTAAAGACTGTTGAGGTCATTACCACAGTAACATAAATATTTAAGATGCATTGAAAATTTTGTTTTAGAATGGGCTTTTCAATCATTTCATTGTAAGCAATGTTTTCCTGCTGTTTACTTACTCCTACATCTGCTATCTTCTTTTGTATTGTGCTTTGTATTTTACAGAACATTTACCCTTTGTAAAGCAGGTATTTCTAACCTGGGAAAATATGGGATGGAAAGAGAATGGAAATACCTTTGACACGTACATTCAGTGGAACAATGTGCTGCTGGGTGCAGTTGCATGAACATATAAAGATCTTCACTTCCAGCAGCCATTCTGTCTCTACCGTGGAGGACGCAATCCATCCCTCACCTGTGAGTCACCACATTCCCTCAGAAGCCCTTTCACTTCAATGGGAACCAAAAGCTAACATTTGCAAAATCTTGAGGGACATTGTAGGGGTGAATGTGGTTACCACATTCTCTGCTGGGGCCGCTCTAGGAGGAGGAGAAAAATAGAGGCAGAGAGGTTTCCAGGTTTCAGAAACATGGCCTAGAATTAGGAAAGTTTCCACCTTGTTAAGCTTGTCGAGGGAAATGAAACTTAGCGAGGGAAGTGAAACTTAGCCACTGGCAATAATAGAGTAAAATATGATTTTCACTAATAATGTTTTGTTTCAACAAATGTTTGGAGTTAAATTTATTTTGTCATTACACGGGAAGATGCTTACATTTGCCTAGATGAATCTTATCAGTATGAAAAATGTGGGTGCATTTCTAAATAACTAGGATTAGAAACAGCAATACCATCCCACGTGGTCACCAATAAGAGTCACGAACACACCTGTATCATATTAATGGACATTCACATGCACTTTTAACCAGAATGCATTCTTCCAGGCCCTACATTTAATTTCCATACCAGTGGAAGCATTTGGGAAAGGCAGAATTATTTGAGTGCGTTCCCAGTTGAAACCTATAAACATCTACTGAACTTCTTTCTGTGCCAGCCACTGAACTGTGAGGAACGCTGAGATGAGTCAGACATGGATTCCCTGTGGAAAATAAGGTGAAATATGGCATGACTAAGGGACTGCATTTTAAGGAAGATATAGGATGTCTTTGAGGCTCAAAGAAGGATAGATCTCAGAAGACAGATTGGGTCTATGAAGGAAGTTGTATCTGGAAGGGGTTTTATGGATGGAGGAGCTCTTCTCTAGTGGTGAAGAAGGAAGCTGTTCAAGAAGGAACAGCACGGGGGAAGGGAATGTGGGGCAGGTTGACTCCTCTCTGCACCATCATAGCCCTGCCCGTGTCACACGTACGTCACTCCTCTACCCTCATGTGCTCACTGCTTGGTCTCTGTCTCAGCACTGTGACCTCCATGTGAGTAGAATCCACCATGTGCTCATCTCCTTAGCCCCATTTCTAGCATAAAATAACATGTGGCAATTTGACAATCAAGAGAGTCATCAATATTTGTTCAACTGATAGATGTATAGGTGAAAGTGAGAGGCCCAAGGCCAGGCACACTTAGGAAGTGGAAGAGCTGGAAACCAGACCAAAGTTTGACTAACTCCAAATCCTGGGATTTAAAACACTGTGTGATGAGAGCCCCTGAGGAGCGGAGCAAATACTAGGAGAGAGAAGTTATGAAGCATCATCTCTTCCCACCACGTGGAATAGAAATCATGAACATCACACCTGGTCATCACTCACTGTTTGCTTTATTATGGGATTGGAGAAAGGGGCTGTCTTAATTATAAGGGAAGCAGGAGGCATCCTGAGACAGCCAGGTGTTCACATCCACCCATATCTGTGCTGTACGGTTCAAATGAAGCGATTGTCTGGGTTAAGGCGCATAATACCTATAACAAAGGGGAAGTCAGGATGACGCATTGAATTCCACAGAACTAGGCTCAAGTCCCAGCAAGGCCACTTGCTACCTATGTGACTTGGGGCACATTCACTAACTCTCAGCCTGTTTCCTCAGGAAATAATGCCAGCGGTGTGCTGTGAAGAGTCACCATGGTGAATAACAAGAGCCAGTGAAGAAGTGCCTGTGACCTACACGTCTGTCCATGTCAGGTCCAGTTACTCAAACAGATGTGCACATCCTCCCCCAACCAAACTCAAGGTGGAGGAGTGGAAGGGAGCTCCTCAGGCAGGAGTTGCAATGGGGAGTGCACACTCGCCGATAGCTTGGTGTTTGTTAAGACTTAACGTGGCGTAGGGTCTGTATATTGATTCAATTAAGGTTAGCATGTGCCTGAAACTGCCACTGGGAAAGTGAGGATTTGGTCATAAGACTGGATTTTGCATGTGAATGTTGTAGGTGAGGTAGGGTGTGGGTTCTCTGCAGTACACACTTTTCCAATTTGTCAGGGCCCACATCATTGCCGATGTTCAATATCTTTGCAATCCCCCTAGCTTATAGGACGTGCACCTGCACTCAGACAAGCATGGGGCTGAGTCCTGGAGCACCACACATTGGCACTGAGTTTCCAAAGAACCTTCTTGATTCATGAACTAGGGGATGGCTTAAGGGAGATGACCATGAGCAGCAAGGCCACAGAGCCCTCCAGAAGGACCACAGCCAGACTCTGTGCTCCACACCACAGCCCCTTTCTCCCAAGCTGTCCCAAGAGTGCTGTGACACTGCACAAACTGAGTTCTTCCTAGTCATCATGATAACAAATTGGGCTGACTTATGGAGGCTCCCTTTGTGCCAAGAGCTCTAAAGGCACGAATCTCCTTGAAATTCCCAACAGCTCCACGAAGTGAAGGAAGCACTGTGATCATCCCCATTTCACAGATGATAAAAGAGACTCACAAGGTAAAGAAATCAAAGTTTTTGAGTCCTTCCCATAGTTCCTCCTGGGATTACTCATCATCCAGAGGGGTAGCCGCTAGGGGTACCCAACTACCACTGGGCAAATAGCCCCACTATCCTACACATCCACAAACGTGTGAGTAAAGAAAGTGCAAAAGAAGCTCATTTCTGGGCAGGGAAGGTACCTGGTGAACTTGTCGATCCCAAGCTCCAGTTCTTCCATGAGCATGCCAATTGTTCCTATGGATGGGGGTAGGGAGCAACAGCCATCTGGGCTGATTGCTTCTCCAGCCCTTATTGCATCTAAACAAAGGGTCAAAGTGAGGCTGAGATTTCTATTTTTTTCCCAAGGTGGTGTACTAGAGGAATTGTTTGCATACCTTTCCCGCTTGGAAAATATTGTGTAGAGATTCACACCATGAACATTTTTTTTCAAGAAGCAATGCAGGAACTGAACAGGAAAATTGAAGGAACCCACACAGCCTCCGAAGGAAGCAGCAGGCTGCAGCCTACACTGAGTCAGGCAAACGGCTGTGAGTCCCCAAAAATATGAGGGGGAGAGACTGCTTCTCAGATTCACACCCTGACCAGAGAGCCTGAAAGACCAGGCCATCGAGAGAGCCTTAACCCTACCCAGCACAGAAACTGACTTGGGGAGGGTTGTGGAACATAAAAGTAGGAGCAGCAGCAGGAAGACCCTTGTATGCACTTTTAGTCTCCAGTGCAAAGCAAGGAAAGCCATTCCTTATTGATCCTCACAGGGGACGCTGTGGAGGTCAGCCAAATAATTCAGGCAGTGGTTGCAGGTGGAAAGAAGCCCCAAACTGGGTTTGATGATGTCGCCTTGGGTGGGGATGAACTCTCTCGACCAAGGCCAGCCTGTTCAAGTGAAACATGGGCCACAGCTACAAGCACAGGGGCTGGGAGCCTGGCTTTGTGAATGGACCGGGAGGGGTGTGGCCTGAAATATGCAGTTGCTGTCTCCGTGGGGAAAGCCTATGACTTGGGGCAGTTGCAAATTCTAAGTGCAGGCTGCCTGGAACTTAGATAGCTGCTGCTAGTGGAACACAGTGGGAGTGAGATCTCCCTCACCCAATGTGTGGAATCAGTGTGGGGCTTACTGCAGTCTGCTACTCCCCACTCCCTGCGCAAACTCTTCTGTGCAGCAGAGACAGCAACACTCCCCTCTGGAACACCAACCCAGTGGCCTGAGAACCACCCCCTTCCCCTGACACCCACAGGAACTGCTGCTTGCCCTGCATGTGGAAAGTCAGTTCACAAACTCGCCTGACCTAGACCGCACCTGGCTTTGCCCTGCCACCTGCCCTGGTAGCTTAACCCAAAGGAAAGAAACATTTGGGAACTTTATGGCCTCACCCATTGCCTGATAAACTGGAGTAGCCCCTCTGGGCAGCACAAAGCAAGCAAAACTCTCACTGCTACTGCCACAGCTGGTGCTCTTTGGCAAGTGCCATCTCCTGGCTGGAGGCCAACCAACACAGTCCATTACAGCATCTCCTGGTGGAATAACACTGAGTCTACGAAGGAGAAAATTTCTGTGTGACCTAAGCTGTCACCACTGCCTGCACCACTCTGGCTAATCAAGAGGTCCTGGTTCTGTCCAAATGATCAGTTTATTATTACTATAAGTGGTGTTTGAGAAAGCCGACACACTAAGGCTTTCTAAAATCAAGGAATCCCACAGAGTATAGGTCACTCCCCTGCCACCAGCAGTAGAGCTGATGCTGCTACCCACTTCTGGGAGGCTTGAGAACAGCTCGCATCACTGGATCCCTTGATCTCATTCCCTAGCACCAGCCCGGAGTATGGCAATTTCACTAGGCAGTTAGATCCAGCGGAGCAACAATACTCACTGTAATCTGGCTCCCAGGGACTTCGACTCCTAGGAGAAGAGGGAGTGCACAACATCAAGAGAACAGCCCATGAAACAAAAGAATACAGATGACAGGCCTTGAGTACCATATCCTTCTGCTGGTGGGCAGTTTCAGCAGAGGCACAGTCGTAGTGCTGGGCTCAGCAAGTAAAGTCTGCAACTCTAATCTAACAGTCAGACAGCCTTAGTGCATGTGAAGGGTCTTGGAGAAGGAAACAACTTTCCCCCTTTGCTCACCACCATGAACACAGTTGGGGCGTCTCCCATGGGAGCTTTGCATGGGTGCAACTATAGACAACCTTTCTGGAACACCTCAGGGTGAGAGCATCCCTGCAGGAGGACACCCTAAAGGTTCAGGCTTTCAAGATAGAGTCACAATTCCTCTCTACTTGAAAAATCTACATTTCTACAGATGAAAAGAGGTACCTGTGTGGTCTGAATAGCTGGAGCACTGGAACAGGAGTGTGTCTGAGAAGCGGATAGCTTCCCTGCTGACCTGCCAGGGGAGCCGAGGTGGCTCTAACCCTTCCTCTGACAAGACCTTAGTGTGATTCACTGAAAGCTTCTCCAGCCACCTTTGTCAAGACAGGGACATAGCCGGGCATGGTGGCTCACACCTGTAATCCCAGCACTTTGGGAGGCCGAGGTGGGCGGATCACGAGGTCAGGAGATCGAGACCCTCCTGGCTAACATGGTGAAACCCCGTCTCTACTAAAAATACAAAAAATTAGCCGGGCGCGGTGGCAGGCGCCTGTAGTCCCAGCTACTCGGGAGGCTGAGGCAGGAGAATGGCGTGAACCCGGGAGGTGGAGCTTGCAGTGAGCCGAGATCGCGCCACTGCACTCCAGCCTGGGTGACAGAGCGAGACTCCGTCTCAAAAAAAAAAGACAGGGACATCTGTCCACCACTGAGTATTTCATTTACCCACCAGCTTTAGCCACAACCAATTCTTACTCAGGGAAACCTCCCCTACTGGCCTGAAATCTGAACCATCAAATCATTAACCCTTTTCCCTTTTGCCCCAAGAATACGCATTGGTGGTGCTTGTGGCTGAAGCATTTATTGTGAGATAACTTTGCTATGAAATATCTCACTTTTATTATTATTTTCACATCACTCTAGTATATCAACTTTGGAAACTAAATACATCATTCTATTTATAGCATTCTGTTTTTAGAAATGGTATTTCCACTTAAAAATGTAGTAATTCTCAATTGCTGAAAATGTCAAATCCTAGAAAATATAGCTTTCCTTTGCATGATGTTAACATCAGCCATGAACAGTTGTTGGCCAAAGACTTATTTGATGAATCTGATTTTTCAGATATAGACAATCTGATGACTGAGATGATTCTGATGTTTGTTCTGTTTAGAAATAACTCCAAGAGTTTATATTTTATTTTTACACTGGAAGTCAGTCAGATTTGCTTCAGCCTCAGAGTGTGTTTATGTAAAATGTGGTGGCAGCAATCTGCACTATTTTTTTCTAAACAGGAAAAGGCTTAAAGAAAATACTGGGGAAAAATAAATATGCAAAAAAGTGTACACCATGGGGAAATGAAATAAGCTTCAAGAGTCCTCTACCATTTCAAGCTTATAGGAGACAGTAAATTTGCTCACACAATGAACACATTGCTACTACAACCAGCATATGATAAAACTGTTATACAAAGACTCTCTATAACCAAGGAACCTTACAGTCTCCACCCATAAAAGAACCAATAACTGAATTAGGCTATGTTTAACTATAAGCATTAAAGTAGCATACTTAAGAGAAAAAAAATTAAAAACAAATAAACACAGCCAAATCAACATAAATTCAATAATAATTAGAAGAAACACTACCCAAATGAGAAAAAAAATCAGAAAAGTAATTCTAGTAATATGACAAAACAGGGTTCTACAATGCCTTCAAAAGATCACACCAGCTGTCCAGTAATGGATTCAAATCAAGATGAAATATTTATCAGATAAAGAATTCAGAAGGCTCATTATTAAGCTATTCAAGGATATACCAAGGAAAGGTGAAAGCGATCATAGATGACTTTAAAAATCAGTTCAGGATATGAATAAATGATGTTCTAGAGACATAGATATCATAAAGGAAAACTAATTAAAACTTCTGGAAGTGAAATACAAAGGGAATGACAAAATGTAGTGGGAAATTTTTACAACATACTAGAAGAACTAGAAGAAAAACTTCAGAGTTCAAGGACAAGGCTTTTAAATTAACATAATCAGAGAAAAATAAAGAAAAAAGAATCAAAAGAAATGAACAAAGTTTCCAAGAAATATCGGATTATGTAAAAAGGCTAAACCTAAGAATAATTGGTGTTCCTGAGAGAAAAGAGGAAAAAAAAAAAGTCTGGAAATCTTATTTGAGGGAATAATTGAGGAAAACTTCACTGGCCTGGCTAGAGATTTAGATATTCAAATACAAGAAGCTAAAGGAACTCCTGGGAAATTCATTACAAATAGGTCTTCACAAGGCACACAGTCATCAGGCTATCTAAACTCAACATGAAGGAAATAATTCAAAGAGCAATAAGACAAAAGTATAAAGTAACCTGTAAAGGAAAACCTATCAGACTAACAGCAGACTTCTTGGCAGAAACTTTAAAGGCCAGAAGAAATGGAGGTCCAATTTTTGGCCTTCTTAAACAGAATAATTGTCAGCTAAAAGTTTCATATCCAGTAAAGCTGTTTCATAAATGAAAGAGAAATAAAATCATTTTCATACAAACAAATGCTTAGGGAATTTGTCACTCCCAAATCAGCACTACAAATAATGCTAAAAGAAGTTCTAAATATTGAAACAAAAGTTCAATATATGCAAAAATACAAATGCTTGAAAGTTTAAAACTCACAGGGCCTATTAAACAATAATATAATGAAAAAAAAAAACTATCTGGTTAACAGTTAACATGATGAAGAGAACATTACCTCATATCTCAATATTAGTGTTGAATATAAATGACCTAAATGCTCCACTTAAAATGTACACAATGGCAGAATGGATGAAAAATCACAAACCAAATATATACTGTCTGTAAGAAACTTACCTAAATCACAAGGATTCATATAAACTCAAAGTAAAGGGGTGGAAAAAGATATTCTATGTACATGAAAATCAAAAGCAAGCAGAACTATTCTTATATCAGAGAAAACAGATTTCAAAGCAACAACAGTTAAAAAAGACAAAGAAGGTAATTATAAAATGATTACATAATTAATCCAACATGAAGATATCACAATTCTAAACTTATATGCACCAAACACTGTAATACCCAGATTCATAAAACAATTACTACTACACCTATTCAATGAGATAGACAGCAACACAATAATAGTGAGAGAATTCAATACACCACTTACAGCACTAGACAGATTATCAAGACAGGAAGTCAACAAAAAATGGACTTAAATGACATAGTAGAAAAAATGGACTTAACAGATATTTACAGAAATTCTACCCAAGCATTGTAGAATATAAATTCTTCTCATCAGCACATGGAACATTCTCCAAAGATGGACCATATGATAGGCCCCAAAACAAATCTCAGTCAAGAAAATAGTGAAATTATATCAGGTATCTACTCAGACCACCATGGATTAAAACTAGAAACCAACAACAAAAGGAACCCTCAAAACTATAAAAATACATGGAAATTAAATAATTTTTTTCTTGAATGATTTATGGGTTAACAGAAAATTAAGATTGAGGTCCGGTGCGGTGGCTGACACCTATAATCCCAGCACTTTGGGAGGCCGAGGTGGGTAGACCACCTGAGATCAGAAGTTTAAGACTAGCCTGGCCAACATGGTGAAACCCTGTCTCTACTAAAAACACAAAAATTAGCTGGGCATGGTCGCGGGTGCCCATAATCCCAGCTACTTGGGAAGCTAAGGCAGGAAAATTGCTTGAACCTGGGAGATGGAGGTTGCAGTGAGCTGAGATCGTGCCGTTGCACTCCAGCCTGAGTGACAAGAGTGAAACTCCATCTCAAAAAAAAAAAAAAAGAAATCAAGATGGAAATTAATTATTGAATTGAAGGATAATAATGATACAAGTTATCAAAACCTCTGTGATGAAGAAGCAAAAACTGTGCTAACAGGAAATTTTATAGTACTAAATGCCTACATCAAAAAGTCTGAAAGAGGCTGGGTACCGTGGCTCGTTCCTGTAATCCCAACAATTTGGGAGGCCAAGGTGGGTGGATCACTTAAGGCCAGGAGTTTGAGACAAACCTGGCCAACATGGTGAAGCCCCATCTCTACAAAAAATACAAAAATTTGCCAGTGTGTTGGTATGCGCCTGTAGTCCTAGCTACTCTGGCAGCTGAGGCAGGAGAATTGCTCGAACCCAGGAGGTGGAGGTTGCAGTGAGCACAGATCACACCACTGCACTCCAGCCTCGGCAACAGAATGAGACTGTGTCTCAAAGAAAAAAAAAAGTCTGAAAGAGCACAACTTGACAGTCTAATGATATACCTGAAGAAACTAGAGAAACAAGAACAAACTAAACCCAAAGATAGCAGAAGAAAAGAAATAACAAAAATTAGAGGATAATTAAATTCAAACAAAAATACAAAAACAATGAAACAAACAGCTGGTTCTTAGAAAAGATAAACAAAACTGTACACCATTAGCTAGATTAACCAAGAAAAGAAGAGAGAAGCTTCAAAGAATTTCAATTAGAAATGAAGCTGAAGATATTACAACACTACAGAAATACAAAAGATCACTTGAGACTACCATGAACACCTATATGTGCACAAACTAGAAAACTTAGAGGAAATGGATTAATTTCAGGAAACATAAAACCCTCCTAGATTAAATCAGGAAGAAATAGAAACCCTGAACAGACAAATGACATGCAGCAATATTGAATCAGTAATTTTAAAATTGCCAACAAACAAAAAATAGCCTACAACCAGATGGATTCACAGCTGACTCTACCAGACATTCAAAGGAGAGTTGGTACCAATCGTACTGAAAAAAAAATGAGAAAGAGGGAATCCTCCCTAAATAATTCAATGAAGCCAGTATCACCCTTTACGAAATCCAGTAAAGGACATTACAACAACACCAAAAAAAACTACAGACCAATAACTCTGATGAACCTAGATTCAAAAAACCTGAGCAGAAAACTAGCTAACTGAATCTAATAGCACATCAGAAAGGTAACACAACATGATCAAGTGCATTTTATCCCAGGGATTCAGAGATAGTATAACATATGCAAATCAATAAATGTGATATATTAAATAAACAGCATTAAAAGCAAACGGCATATGATCATCTCAATAGATGCAGAGAAAGCATTTGAAAAAATCCAGCATCCTGTTATGACAGACACTCTCAAAAAACTAAGCATAGAAGGGACTAACCTCAAAATAATGAAAGCCATATATGACAGTCCCATGGCCAACATCATAATGAATGGGGAAGAGTTGAAAGCATTCCCCCTAAGAACTGAAACAAGACAAGGATGCCCATTTTCCTACTCCTATTCAACATAGTTCTGGAAGTCCTAGCCAGAGTAATCAGGCAAGAGAAAAGAATAAAGGGCATACAAATTGGAAAAAAAATGAAGTCAAATTATCACTGTTTGTAGATAATATGATTGTATCATATCATCTACATATAATATGGCACAATTTAGAAAATTTTAAATATGTCTGGAAAATTTTAAAGATGCCTCCAAAAAATTATTATATTTGATAAAAAAAATCAGTACATTTCAGGTTACAAAATTAATGTACACAAATCAGTAGTACTGCTATGCTCAAACAATTACCATGCTGAGAATCAAATCAAACACTTAATTCCTTTAATAAGAGCTGGAAATAAATGAAATACCTAGAAATATACTTAGCCAAGGAGGTGAAAGATTCCTACAAGGGAACTAAAAGACACTGCAGAAAGAAATCATATATGACACAAGCAAATGGAAACCCATCCCATGCTCATGGATTGAAAAAATAAATATTGCAAAAATAATCACACTGTCCAAAGCAATCTACAGATTCAATGCAATTCCCATCAAAATACCAACATCATTTTTCACCAAATTAGAAAAACAAATTCTAAAATTCACATGGAACCAAAAAAGAGCCTGATTAGTCAAAGCAATCCTAAGCAAAAAGAGCAAATCTGAAGACATCACATTACCAGACTTCAAATTATACTACAAGGCTAGAGTTACCCAAATTGCATGGTACTGATATAAAAGTAGGCACATAGACCTAGTTTTGAAACAGAATTAGAAACAGAAATAAAGCCAAATACGTACAGCCAACTGATCTCTAACAATGCATTCAAAAACGTAAGTTGGGGAATGGAAAACCTATTTAATAAATGGTGCTGGGACAGCTGGCAAGCCACATGTAGAAGGATGAAACTGGATCCGTATCTCTCACCTTATACAAAAATCAACTCAAAATGTTTCAAAACCTTAAATATAAGATTTAAGACCATAAAAATTCTAGAATATATCATGGAAAAAACTATTCTAGACATCAGTGTAGAAGAGAATTTATGACTAAGACCCAAAAAGTAAATGGAATAAAAACAAAAATAAATAAATAGAACCTAATTAAACTAAAAGGGTTTGTACAGCAAAAGAAATAATAATCAGAGTAAATAGCCAACCCACAGAATAGAAGAAAATATTTGCAAACTATGCATCTGACATAGGACTAGTATCCATGTAATCTATAAGGAGCTCAAACAAATCAGCAAGAAATAAATAATTCCATCAAAAAGTGGAAAAATGACAGGAATGGACATTTTTCAAAAGAAGAAATATAAATACCAGGCATGATGGCTCATGCCTGTAATGTTAGCACTTTGGGAGGTCCAGGCGGGCAAATGGCTTAAGCCCAGGAGTTTGACACCTGCCTGGGCAACACAGTGAAACCCTATCTTTACAAAAAATATGAAAGTTATACAGGTATGGTAGTTGCTTCAAAGGGGATATAAAATATAATTAGTTCTGTAGCTGTGAATGTTATAATTAAAATATCTGTACCTGTAGTCCCAACTACTTGGAAGGCTGACACTGGAGGATCACTTGAGCCTAGGAATCAGAGGCTGCAGTAAACCCCCGAGATTATGCCACTGCACACCAGCCTAGGTGGCAGAGCAAGACATTATGTCAAAAATATATATATATAGAAATGGCCAACAAACAAAACATATTAAAAAATGTTCAACCTCACTAATTGTATTAGTCCATTCTTGCAGTGCTATAAAGAAATACCTGAGACTAGGAAATGTATACAGAAAAGAGGCTTACTTGGCTCATAGTTTCACAGGCCTTACAAAAGGCATGACTGGGGAGGCCTCAGGAAACTTGCAGTCATGGCAGAAGGTGAAGGGGAAGCAGGCACATCTTACATGGCCAAAGCAGGAGTGAGACAGAGAGAGGGGAAGTGCTACACACTTTTAAACAACCATATCTTACAGTAACTCACTCAGTATCACAAGAAAAGTACCAAAAAGGAAATCTGCCCCAATGATCCAATCAACTCCCACCAGGCCCCTCCTTCAACACTAGGAATTACAATTTGACATAAAATTTGGATGGGGACAAAGCCAAAACGTATCATTTCACCTCTTGACCCTCCCAAATCTCATGTCCTTCTCACATTTCAAAACAATCATGCTATCCCAACAGTCCCCCAAAGTTTTAACTCATTCCAGCATTAACTCAAATGTCCAAGTACAAAGTCTCATCTGAGATAAGACAAGGCAAGTCCCTTCTGCCTATGAGCCTGTAAAATTAAGGGCAAGATAGTTACTTCCAAGATACAATGAGGGTACAGGCATTGGGTAAATACACCTGTTTCAAAAGGGATAAATCAGCCAAAACAAAGGGGCTACAGGCCCCATGCAAGTTTGAAACCCAGCAAGGCAGTCATTAAATCTTAAAGCTCCAAAATAATTCCTTTGACTCCATGTCTCAAATCCAGGCCACACTGACTCAAGGGGTAGGCTCCCAAGGCTTGGAAAGCTCCACCCCTGTGGCTCTGCAGGGTACAGGTCCAATGACTGCTTTCATGGATTAGTGTTGAGTTCCTGTGGCTTTTCTGAGTACACAGTGTGAGCTGTCAGTGGATCTACCATTCTGTGGGCCAGAGAACAGTGGCCCTCTTCTCAAAGCTCCACTAGGCAGTGCCCCAGTGGGGACTCTGTGTGGGGGATCCAATCCCACCTGACCCCTTTGCACTGCCCCGCTGGAATCTAGGCAGAGGCTCCTAAGCCTCAACTTTTGCCTTCTGCACTGTTGCAGGCCCAACACCATGCAGAAGCTACCAAGGCTTGGAGCTTGCACTATCTAAAGCAATAGCATAAACTGTACCATAGTCCCTTTTAGTCAAGGCTGGAGCTGGTGCAGCTGGGATACAGGGCACCATATCCCAAGGCTGCACAAGGCAGCAGTGCCCTGGACCTGGCCCACAAAATCATTCTTCTCTCTTAGGCCTCCAGGCCTGTGATGGGAGGAGCTGCTGGGAAAGTCTCTGAAATGCATTTGAGGCATTTTCCCCACTATCTTGGCTATCAACATTTGGCTGATCTTTACACATGCAAATTTCTGCAGGCAGTTTGAATTCCTCCCCAGAAAATGGATGTTTCTTTTCTTTCACATGGCCAGGCTGCAAATTTTCCAAACTTCCAGACTCTCTTCCCTTTTAAATATGTTTCAATTTCAGACCGTCACTCTGAGGATGAATATGAGCATATGCTGTTAGAAGCAGCCAGGCCAATTCTTGAACACTTTGCTGCTTAGAATTTTTTTCCACCAAATACCCTAAATCATTACTCTCAAGTTCAAAGTTCCAAAGGTTCCTAGGGCAGGGGCACAATGCCTCCAACCTCTGTGCTAATGCATAACAAAAGTGGCCCCTGCTGCAGTTCCCAATAAGTTTCTCATCTTCATCTGAGGCCACCTCAGCCTACACTTTATTGTTAATATCGCTATCAGCATTTTGGTCACAACAATTTAACAAGTCTCTGGGAAGTTCCAGACATTCCCTCATCTTCCTGTCTTTTTCTAAGCCCTCTACACTCTTCCAACCTATGCCTGTTATTCAATTCCAAAGTCACATTTTCAGGTCCCTTTATAGCAGTACCCTACTCCTGGTACCAATTTTCTATATTAGTCTGTTCTTGCAGTGCTGTAAAGAAATATCTGAGACTGGGTAATTTGTATAGAAACAAAGTTTAATTGGCTTCCAGTTCCACAGGCTGTAAAAGAAGCATGGCTGGGGGTGGTGAAGGAGGGGTCAGGAAACTTTCAATCATGGCAGAAGGCAAAGGAGAAGCAGGTTGATCTTACATGGCCAGAGCAGGAGTAAGTGAGAGGGTGAAAGTGCTACAAATGTTTAAACAAGCAGATCTCATAGTAACTCATTCACTATCACAAGAACTGCACCAAATCAGAAATCCACCAGCATGATCAAATCACCTCCCACCAGGCCCCACCTTTAACATTGGGGATTAAAATTTGACATGAGATTTGGGCAGGGACACAGACCAAACCATATCACTAATCAGCAGGGAAATGCAAAGTAAAACCACAACGAGATACCACCTTACCTCTCCAAGATTGGGCAGTATTAAAAAGTCAAAAAACAAGAGATGATGGTGTGGATACGAGGTATAGGAAACGCTTATATGCTGCTGGTGGGAATGTAAATCTGTGCAACCTCTATGGAATCCAGTATGGAGATTCCTTAAAGAACTAAAAATACATCTAACATTCAATTCATCAATCCCACTACTGGATATCTACCCAAAGGAAAAGAAGTCATTATGTTAAAAAGACACCTGCACTTGTATGTTTATAGCAGCACAATTCTCAATTGTGAAGGTGTGGAATCAACCTAATTTCCCATTGACTAATGTGTGGATAAAGAAAACGTGGTATATGTACACCATGGAATACTACTCAGCCATAAAAAATGAAATAATATCTTTTGCAGCAACTTGGATATAGCTGTAGGCCATTATTCTAAGTGAAGTAACTCAGGAGTGGAAAACCAAGAACCGTATGTTCTCACAAATGGGAGCTAAGCAAAGGCGTACAGATTGATATTATGGACTTTAGAGACTCAGAAGGGGGAAGCTCAAAGGGGGGAAGGGATAAAAATAACTACATTAAGTACAATGTACACTACTCAGGTGATTGGTGTACTAAAATCTCAGAATTCACCACTATATAATTCATCCATGTAATGAGAAACCACTTTTACCCCAAAAGCTATTGACAAAATTCCTTTCTTTCTCTTTCCTTTTTCTTTTTCTTTCTTTCTCTTTCTTTCTTTCTTGCTTGCTTGCTTGCTTGCTTCTTTCTTTTTTTTTTTTTTTGACAGAGTCTCACTGTGTCACCAGGCTGAAGTGCAGTGGCGTGATCTCAGCTCACTGCAGCCTCTGCCTCCTGGGTTCAAGCGATTCTCCTGTCTCAACTTCCTGAGTATCTGTGACTGCAGGAGTGTGCCACCATGCTCAGCTAATTTTTGTATTTTTAGTAGAGACAGGGTTTCACCATGTTGGCCAGGATGGTCTCAATCTCTTGACCTCGTGATCTGCCCGCCTCGGCCTCCCAAAGTGCTGGGATTACAGGCGTGAGCCACTACGCCTGACTGAAAAAAAAATATTTCTTTACAGTAAGGCTGAGGGTCAAAACACACTAGGTAAAGACAGCAGGAAATCAGAGTCTTGGGACAAGGATGCTAAAGAATCAGGAAATCAGGACACACTGTTACACTGGGTTGGTGAAAGTTATGACCCTTGTCTTTTGCCAAAGTGATTAACAGAAAAACCAAGTACACACATGGGCTCTGTGTGCTTGTATTTTGGGCTTTTAAGGAAGTGAGAGGGGAGAGGCTACATCCAATTCAGAGGCCAGTCTTGGCAGGAAGAGGCACCTGGAAGAGGGAGTGGACATAGGCAGCTCTGCAGGAGAGGAGAGTCCTTATGATCTGCAGAAAGAAAAGAGGAGGGAACAGGATGCCCATTTAGGCTGAGAGGCAGCCCTGGGGCTGAGCAGTTGATGGGGCTACCTGCAGCTTCCAGGTAAATGCTGATTCAGGAGTAGGTGTTTCCCCTTATAGTCACAAAAGTAGGGAATAGTGAAAGGAACAACAGGGTCAGTGCCTAATCCATTCATGTAGTGTCCTATTTGGAGCACTTTCAAGTGAGGAGTATCATGCAGTGTTCTTACACTTGGCTACGAGCCACCAAGCTATAGATAGGTTCTGCACTGAAATAAGCAACTAAAAGATGAATAAAGCACTTCTGGTAACAAATACTTTTATGATCTTATTATTGCAACAAATGTTTGAACAAATGACTTTTATACAGCCTCCTGAATGTAAATATTATGTTATTTTAATAGCACACAAAGCTATTATTATTTTAATAAAATATTTAACTTTCAAAGGGGCTGACATAAAAAGCACATTAAGTGTACCCTCAGCTAAGATGTTGTCTTACACAGTTCCAGGTGCTATAATAAAATACCTTACAGTGGAAATAAGAAACAGAAATGTATTTCAATTATTTATAAATAACAGAAATGTATTTCTCACATTTCTGGAGGCAGGGAAGTCCAAGATCAAAGGATCAGCATATTTTGTGTTTGTTGAGGGCTCTTTGCTGGGAAGATGGCATCTTGTCACTGAGTCCCCACATGGTGAAAGAGGGCAAGGGGCTGCCTAGTTCCCTAGAGCCCTTTTATTAGGGTACTTATTCTATTTAGGAGGGCAGTCATCATGGCTTAATCATTTCCTAAAGGCCACACCTCTTAAAACATTTGCATTGGGGATTAAGTATTCAGTTGAATTTTGGAGAGACAGAAACTTTCAGACCATAGTAGAAGTTGATGATCTATTCCAACTTCCTACTTTCTTAGCAGAACCTAGGAGCCCCAGAACTTTGCAGCATAGGAGCCATAGAGTTTATTTACTCCAGAGGTGACGTATCTGAGATCTGGCCCCCAGATGGGTTTTCTTGGGATTTTCTTTTGCCTGCTTGACGATCTTTTAAAACATGAGGCAGATCTTTTTTAAAATGGGATTTCATATGGAAAGCTAAATTTCTGACTTTTTCAGAAAAATCAGATGACATGTCAATACTGAGCTTTCAGGTCAAAATTCAGCTGCAGCCAAGTGATTGTGAGCACTTTAGGTGGGCTTGAGTCTGAGTTACCCCCAGTCCTACCACTTCCTTCCATCCCTCAGAGAGGCAGAACACTAATTGCCATTCATCAATGTGCTTCTATGTCTACCTGTTCTTATACACATCATATTGCACTAATTTAGGTTGCCTGTCTGATCTGTATAGGCCTTGGTATTCTAACTGCTGTTTTCATCCAGTTTCTTCCTTTTCCAGATAAGAACATGGCAGCTGAGATGGAGATGAAAAAAAATCACTCACAGTTACACAGCTGCTTTCTGGTAGGTGGGATTTGAACTCAGGTGCTCAACTTCTAGTTTAGCTCCCTTGCAGCATCATTCAGTCTTCCTTTCTTTCTGGGAAATGTTTTCTAAACATTTCATCCTGCTTATTTTCTTCCAAAATAATCAGAAAGAAATTCAAGTATAACAAACACAGAGTGACTACAGAGGGCCAGGTGCTTCAGGGATGGAGCAGACTGAATCCTGCTGGAAGGAGCTCCCTAAGGCACTGTGAGATGTTGGGGAGGGAACACTAGTCCTCCACGAGGAGCCAGGAGGTAGAGGCAGATGCTGCTGAGATGGAGGAAACAAGGCATTTGTTCAGTGGAAAGTAAGCAGGGGCACATGGAATAGAGGGAGGCAGAAATAGTTATTTTTGGTAAATGAAGTTAATCAACTCCTTTGAAAGTACCTCTCTGCGTAAAGCAATTTAGGAAGTCAATTTTCCTTGACAGATCTATATGCTCAAAAAAAAAAAAAAAAAAAAACCCAAGCAATTTATACACTGTAATGTTGGTGTATATTCAACTCCTCATGGCTTACTACCAGCAGTTCCAACAAAACTTCTCCTCCTAAATCCTTCTTTAGTTCAGATTCCTATCCCCCTGTCTGAAGAGAGAACTGTCTAACCAATGAGAATCAGCTCCATCCTTTAAGTAGCCCTCTGGTCAAATAGGGGCAGCTCACTTCTAACTGATCAGTTAGAACTAGGACCCCAACACCAGCTGCTATTACTAGCCAAGTTAAATATCACACAGGACAACAGAGAGTCCAGAAATGGATACACGTATATGGACAATGGATTTTTGACAAAGGTGCAAAGGCAAATCAATGAAGAAAGGCTAGCTTTTTTCAACAAATTTGGTTGGAATGATTGGATATTCATAAGTGGAAAAAACCCATCTTAACCTAAACCTCATAGGTTTTATAAAATTAATTAAAAATTGTACCTGGACTAATATGTATAGCATAAAACTATAAAGGTTTTTAGAAGAAACCACAGGAGGAAATGTTTGTAAACTAAGACTTGGTGAAGAGTTCTTAGATATGACACCAAAGTATGACCTGTAAAGAAAGAATGGGTAAACATAACTGATGTGGTTTGACTCAGTGTCCCCACCCAAATCTCATGTTGAATTGTAATTCCTAATGTTAGAGGAGGAGCCTGATAGGAGGTGTTTGGATCATGGGGGTGGTTTTTGATGGTTTAGCACCATGCCCCCAGTGTTGTCTCATGATACAGTTCTCATGATACTTGATTGTTTGAAAAGTGTGTAACACCTCCACTTTTCTCTCTCTCTCTCCTGCTCCACCATGGTAGGACGTGCTTGCTTCCCTTTCACCTTCCACCATGATTGTAAGTTTCCTAAGGTCTCCCCAGCCAAGCTTTCTGTACAGCCTTCAGAACTGTGAGTAAATTTAACCTCTTTTCTTTATAAAGTACCCAGTCTCAGCTATGTCTTTATAGCAGTGTGACAACAAACTAATATAGAAAATTGGTACCAGAGAAGTGAGGCATTGCTATAAAAATACTGAAAATGTGAAAGCAGCTTTGGTACTGGGTGATGGACAGAGGTTGAAAGAGCTTGGAGGGCTCAGAAGAAGACAGGAAGATGAGGAAAAGTTTGGAATTTCCTAGAGACTTGTTGAATGGTTGTGACCAAAATACTGATAGTGATATGCATAATAAAGGTCAGGTTGAAGTAGTCTCAGATGGAGATGGGAAACCTATTGGAAACTGGAGTAAACATCACTCTTGCTATGCTTTGGCAGAGTGACTGGTGGCATTGTGCCTCTGCTCTACGGATTTGTGGAACTTTGAGAGAGATGGTTTGTGGTGTCTACCAGAAAAAAATTTCTAAGCAGCAAAATGTTCAAGAAATGGCCTGGCTGCCTCTAACAGCTTATGCTCATGTGCATTTCCAAAAAGATGGTCTGAAATTGAACATACATTTAAAAGGAAAGCAGAGTATAAAAGCTTGAAAAATTTGCAGCCTGACCATGCAAGAGAAAAGGAAAACCCACTTTTGAGGAGAAATTCAAGCCAACTCCAGAGATTTGCATAAGTAAAGAGGAGCAGAGTGTTAATAGTGAAGACAATTGGGGAAATGCCTCCAGGGCATTTCAGAGACCTTCACAGCAGCCCCTCCCATTACAGGCCCAGAGGCCTAGGAGGGAAGAATGGTTTCATGGGCCAGGCCCAGGGCCCTGTTGCCCTGCCTAACCTCAGGACACTACTCATTGTGTCCTAGCTGCTCCAGCTCCAGCCATGACTAAAAGGGCCCCAGATGTGTCTCAGGCTGCTGCTCCAGAAAGTAAAAGCTGCAAGCCTTGGTGGCTTCCATATGGTGTTAAGCCTGTAGATGCACAGAGGGCAAGAGTTGAGGTTCAGGAGGCCCTGCCTAGATTTCAGAAGATGTATGGAAATGCCTGGACATTCAGGCAGAAGTATGCTGCAGGGATGGACCCCTCATGCAGAACCTCTACTAGGGCAATGTGAAGGGGAAATGTGGTGGTGGAACCCCACTGAGTCACTGCCTAGTGGAGCTGTGAGAAAAGGGCCAATGTCCTCCAGCCTCCAGAATATTAGATCCACTGATAGCATGCACTGTGAACCTGGAAAAGCCACAGGCACACAATGCCAGCCTGTGAAAGCAGTCATGGGGGCTGTACCTTGCAAAGTCACAGGGGTGAAGCTGCCCAAAGCCTTGGGAGCCCACCTTTTGCATCAGTGTACCCTAGATGTGAGACATGAAGTCAAAGGAGATTATTTCAAAGGTTTAAGATTTAATGACTGCCCTGCTGGGTTTTGGATTTGCATGGGGCCTATAGCATCTTTGCTTGACAATTTCTTCCTTTTGGAATGGGAGCATTTACCCAATGCCTTTACCTCTATTGTATCTTTAATGTAACTAACTTGTTTTTTATTTCACAGGCTCATAGGTGGAAGGGATTTCCCTTCTCTCAGATGAGACTTTGAACTTGGACTTTAGAGTTAATGCTGTAATGAGTTAAGACTTTGGGGGACTATTGATATGGGATGATTGTATTTTACAATGTGAGAAAGACATGAGATTTGGGAGGGTCCAGGGAGAAAATGAAATGGTTTGATTCTGCATCCCCATCCAAATCTCATGTCAAATTGTAATTTCTAGTGTTGGAGGAGGGGCCTGGTTGGAGGTGAGTGGATCATGGGGGTTGTATCTAATGGTTTAGCATCATCCCTCTAGTGCTATCTCATAGTAGAGTTCTCACAAGATCTGGTTGTTTGAAAAGTGTGTAGCACTTCCCGTTTGCTCTCTCTCTCTCTTTCTCTCTCTCCGGCTCCACCATGGTAAGATGTGCTTGCTTCCCCTTCACCTTCCACCATGATTATAAGTTTCCTAAGGCCTCTCCAGCCATTCTTCCTGTATAGACTGCAAAACAGTGAGTCAATTCAGTCTCTTTTCTTCATAAATTACACAGTCTCATGTATGTCTCTATAGCAGAGTGAGAACAAACTAATACAATAACTTTATCAAAAAGAAAAAAAAGAAATGTTTTCTCTGAGAAATCTACCATTTAAAAATGGAATGACAAGCAATGAGCTGAAAGAAAATATTTGCCAATCTGACAGAAAAATTTTATGTGACATATACATATAAAGACTTCTTAGAAATCAATTAAAACTTTCAAATAGCAAATATGTGAACAGACAAGAACGAAGAAGATATGTGGATGGCAAATGAACATATAAAAAGAAGTCATTAAGAAAATGCAAATGAAATCCTTGAAGTGATACCCCAACACTTCTGTTAAGATGGACAAAGAACAACAGTAACAACAACCAGGAAACACCAGGTGCTGGTAAGGAGGCAGAACAACTGGATTCCTCATGCATTGCTCATGGGGATGCAAAATGGTACACCCTCTTGATAACAGTTTGGCGGTTTCTAGAAGTTAAGTTACACTCACTCTGTAGACCAGCAATCCTATCCCTATTATATTTATCCTAGGAATTTACCTAAGTGAATTATATTCACAAAATAACTGTTCATGAATGTTTAGTAGCATCTTTATTCAAAATCACCATAAACTGTAAACAACATAAATGCCTTCAATTGGAGAATTGATAACCAGAATGTAATACATCTATGTAATGGAATAATACTCAGCATTAAATATTTTTAAAAATACGAACACAAGCAACTTGAATGATTATCTAGAGAAAGATGGTGAGTGAAAAAAGACAATCTCAAAAAAACCGTCTACTGTAGGATTCCATTTATATAACATTTTAAAAGCAAAAACTATAGGAAGGAGAACACATCTGTGGCTGCCACAGGTTCTGGGTGTGCGGAGAGTTTAACAGTAAAGAGTTTCTCAGGATAACGTGAGAAACTGTGAGGGGGTGATGGAACTGTTGTGTATCCAGATTGTGTTGTGGTTACATAAATCTAAACATGGGTTATAATTCATAAAACTGTCCATGCACAAACGTTAATTGTACAGTATGTTAATTATAGATAATCACACAGGTAAGACTCAAGTTGAGGATATCTCGGTATGTGAAAGAATGTGATGCTTCTTAAGGAAAGTCTACACAATATCTCACAGTCTAAGCTCCATGAGGGAAGGGACCATACCTTAAAGCCATGTACTACTAGTGATGACTGTCATCCCTGGAGCAAAGTTGGTGCTTACTACACATTTGTAGGCTGAATGAATAAGTACCGAAGTCTGTTGTGGTCACTTTTATTCCTTCCCTGCCTATTCTGAAACTTTTTGGGTAACATTATTTAACCTACCTCAAATATAGTGGCCAGAAACCAAATTGGAACAGATATAAATCACTTTAACCTCTCAGGAAACAAAGTTTGCTATACGTTTTCCCAATTCTAGCAACAATATAAGTCCCTCTTAAAAGAAGGAATAGGTGAATAGATCAGTGTTTGGTAGATTGAGGCTAAGGAATCTATTAGACAATGCACGTAGAGGTGTTGAAGTGGCAGCTGAATCTCTAGAAGAGAGATGTGATCTGTAGATTCAGATGTGTGGGTTTGGTGGCAGTGGAGGTCAGCAAATAAATTACAAGATAAAATCTGAAGAGTAACAATGACAAGTGGATCCAGGGCAAATGACTAGGAAACATAAACTTCTAAAATGATAGCAGAGAAAGTAGATTCTGCAGCAGAGTTTGAAATAGAATTGACCTCAGAGAGAAACAGAAAACCAGGAGACAATGGTGTCACATAAACAAGAACGAAGTTGTATGAAGAACAGGGTAGTCACAGTGTCAATGACTGCAAAAATGTCTGTAGACAGAGAGAACGAGGACAAAAGAAGGTGTGATGTTCCTGGGGCCTGTCGGGGGGTGGGGGGCTAGGGGAGGGATAACATTAGGAGAAATACCTAATGTAGATGACAGGTTGATGGGTGCAGCAAACCACCATGGCACGTGTGTACCTATGTAACATAACTGCACGTTCTGCACATGTACCCCAGAACTTAAAGTATAATAAAAAAAAAGAAAGTGTGATGTTCACTGATTATCAGAAAAAGTTCCAACTATTAATTTTCTATTGTGTGCCTATTTTATTCAGGAAAGGTAATGTTCTTCAAATTAGAAAGAACAGAACAGACAGTTTAAAAGGGGAATTCCCAACCCAGATCAACAAAAAGTTAGCAGGAGATTATCTATTTACTAAAAATGTAAGCCCTTGGGTCCAGCCTAATGAAAATCCCAGTGTGAAAAGACCTTACAGGTATAATTTCAGTCACTGTCAGTAATTTTTGACATGGCTTGTAAAACTGGAGAGAGATGCTCACAGAATGGGGAGAGACAAAGGTTGCTTAGAATTTCAAGAAAAATAAACAATTGAGGATGTATACGATAACACTGTTTGTCTGGCCTTGAATCCTGACAAGGTGTTTGGTAGCAGGAGAAGTCAGAGATCACTCCAGGTTTTAGGACCAGGTCACTTATTGATGCTGAGAATATTTTTTAAAATACAGAATCTAGACAACAATTTGGAAGGAAAGGTGAAGGGTGTCATTTTGGCATCTCAGACCTGAGCTGAAGCTGGGCTATGCAAATGTAAATGCTGGAGACAAGAACAGACACTCAGCTGGAGTTTCATATGGCAGGAGTCCTGGAAGGGATGATATTTTATGTAATGGCATTTTTAAAATTTTTCAAAGTAGTAAAAGGAGAATATCACTGAGCCAGAAACTGAACTTTGCACAGTGCTTAGCATGAGTAGTGGGAGAGAAAATGATGCTCGGGAGAGGCGATGGAGAACCAGGAACATGAAGTGTCAGGGCAAAGGTCAGAGCGGGAAGGAGTCCCGTGAGCATACTATCCTCTCTTACTCACCCACCCCTGGCATTACACAAGTTATCTCCTCTGCCCGGGATACCCTTCTCCCACACTGCATCCCAATCACCAGGTAAACGTCTGTTCCTCCACACATCTGCCCCTCGGGTGTCATTATTTCCAGACAATCTTCCCTGGACCTCCTCCCTACTACTTCCTCACAAATTAATAATAATCACCACGCCCATGTTATTCATCTATTGTGTTTGTACAAGTGCACACGAGACTATAAATTGGCTTTGAGATAAGGATCTGTGACAGGTCTCTCTCCATGGCTTGGAAATGTCTGTTTTCTCACTGTGTGTCTTCACATCATCTTCCTTCCATGCATTCCTCTCTACCCAAATTTCCTTTTTTTATAAAGACATCCATCACATTGGAGCTCACTTAACATGATTAACATGACTAACTCTGTAAAGCAGGGGCCCCCAACCTCCAGGTCATGGACCAGACCGGTTCGTGGACTGTTAGAAACTAGGCCACACAGCAGGAGGTGAGTGTTTGGCGAGCGAGCTTACCAGCGGCATTACATTCTCACAGGAGCATGAACTCTATTGTGAATTGCACATGCGAGGAATCTAGACTGTGCTGTCTTTATGAGACTCCAACTAATGCCTGATGATCTGAAGTCAAACAGTTTCATCCTGAAACCATTCCCCCACCCCTCGGTGGAAATACTGTCTTCATGAAACCAGCCCCTGGTGTCAAAAAGGTTGGGAACCGCTGCTGTATGCCTAGATAAAGACATATTTTGAGGTACCGGGAGTTAAAACTTCAACATAAGAATTTTAGTAGACACAATTCAACCCATAACACTGTCTAAACCAGGGCTGTCCAATCTTTTGCCTTCCCTGGACCACATTGGAAGAAGAATTGTCTCGTGCCACACATAAGATACACTAACACTAATGACAGCTGATGAGCTTTAAAAAAATAATCAAAGGAAAATCTCATAATGTTTTAAGAAAGTTTACGAATTTGCGTTGGGCCACATTCAAAGCTGTCCTGGGCCACATGTGGCCCACGGGCTATGGGTTGGACAAGCTTGGTCTAAACCTATCTTTGTTGCCTATAAACATAGCAACAACACATGAGTGATGATGGTCTACATCCAGGCCTGAAATCGTCTGCATTTTATGTGAAATAAAGATAGAGGACACTGGCATAGCCTCATCCATACACAATGAGCAAACACAAAACTAAAGGAGTCTTGGCACTGCAGCCTCTTCTATAAATGCATGCATGCAATAGACTCATTCCTGACTTCATCCATTACTCAATTCACAGAGTTAGTCATTTACCAGTAGGGGAGAACCAAAAGAAATTCAGGGCAAGTGAAGACCTCAACTACTGCCTAATAGATCAGCTCACAGGAAGCCACAGCCGGGCATAGAAAGAGTAGAGTCAGGCTGACCTTGTGCAAGTCACTTCATGTCTTTAGCCCCAGTTTCTCCTCAGTAAAACGGAGATGAGAATAACTATACTGCCACGCTGAGCTGTTCTGAGGATTGAATAAGATGCAAAACAAAACTTTGCATCATGGGGCCTGAAAATATAGTAAGCAGTCAATAAATGTTAAAAGTATGTAATCCATGGCCAGGTACGAGGTAAACTTTCATCCTACAAGGTTCACTAAATTTACAAATGATAACCAGATGGTCACCATTTACTTCATTTAGCATTCTCTGAAGACCAAAATGTTAGTCCACTTCCATTACAGATTTCTAATGTGTTAAGATAGTTTCCCACTGATGATTCCAAGTGTCATAGAAGGCTTTCTTAGGCTGAGCACGGTGGCTCATGCCTGTAATCCCAGCACTTTGGGAGGCCAAAGTGGGCAGATCACCTGAGGTCGGAGTTTGAGACTAGCCTGACCAACATGGAGAAACCCCATCTCTATTAAAAATACAAAATTAGCCAGGCGTGGTGGCGCATGCCTGTGATCTCAGCTACTTGGAGTCTGAGGCAGGAGAGTCGCTTGAACCCGGGAGGCGGAGGTTGCGGTGAGCTGAGATCCCACCATTGCACTCCAGCCTGGGCAACAAGAGCGAAATTCCGTCACAAAAAAAAAAAAAAAAAAAAAAAAAGAAGGCTTACTTTGAGTTTGGTAATACACTAGAGCTTATTCTAAACATATATAAATGGTACAGACAAAGGTAATTGCTGAACAAGGGCCTTGTGAAAATGCTCAGCAAACTTCCACTCCATTGCAGTAGCCTCGCTTCCTCCGACTCTTCTCCTGAGCCCGAGTTTTTTTTGCTTCACGGTTTTCAGAGATTAAAAAACCCAACAACATACTTTGGATATGTACTACAAAAAAAAATATTGTAAAAGGCAGGTACAGCCAGCCTAAGGTTTTGAATTGGTATCAATCATTTCTTCAGATTAATGGAGGTGTCAAAGTGTGAAATGTGTGTGTGTGAGGGGGGGCAACATCCATTGAAAGAATCCTTGATTTCATGGAGTATAAGAAATAAGGTCAGAAAATCTGGTAAGATAAACTGTGGAGTGCTTTATTAAACTATGGAGTTATACTGATTAGAGGAAGTACATTATCAAAACATTTACTTTAAGCCTTCTAGTACTAGGAATGTCTTTGTAAAAACAAACTTCCCTGTCATCTGCTGCCACAACACAGGGATACCCAGAAAATGGTGTATAAACTGAATAAAACTGCATTTGGTGAATCTCTTTACCAAAACTGAAACCTCAGCATCTTCAATCTCTTCCTCTCTCTAAAAAAACGTAACGAAAGTCAGCCAATTCTGCCATTAAACTATCTTTGGAATCTTGCCAATCATTTTTGTTTTCATTGCTGCAGCCAATGTTTCAGGCTCTTACAACTCACATTTGTCCTTGCAATCATTTGGTACTACAGAGAAAATGAAATCTGAACTTTCTGGCATGGCATTCCAAGGCTCTCTACATTTGGAGATTCAAGCTGTCTATCACCACCCCCCTATGCCCCATCCAAACTGTGGACCACCCACAAGGGCCATCCACTGCTCTTGCTTTGAAAACCTCAGACACATTAATAATACTTCATTACTTTTGCTCATACTGCTGTTCAACCTTTATCATCAACCTTTTCACCCCCCGCCCCCACCTACATGTTACCCCTTGCCAGTCAAAGCCTACTCATCCATCAGGGGCTCCATTTAAATGTTCCCACTAAGCCCTTCCTGACCCCTGGAAAAGAATTAATCAATTCCTCTGCTAAACTCTCATAGCCCTTTAATTATATATTATTTTTCTCATGACACTAGCAGTTACTGTCCTTTAGGGGAAAAGGGGGAGTCAGGTAGATTTCATTTAAAATCCCAACTCTAATATCTTTTAGGAGTCTGACCTTAGGCATGTCATCTTACCTTGCTATTCCTTAATGTCTTAATGTTATCCTCCTAATAGAGACTGCTATAAGCAGTTAAATATTATTTTCTTCATTTTCATTCTGGACATACTGTGTGTGCTAGAGCAGTTTCTCTCTCTCTCTCTCTCTGTCTCACTCTCTCCCTCCCCACAATCTGCTCCTAGCACAATAGAGTTACTTAATAAATATCTGTTGAATGAATGGCAGATTAGTATATTCTCAATGGTTGCTTCTCATGTGTAATGATTAACCCAAAGGTTCATATTCTGATTCCAGAATGAAGCTCAGCTAGAGAAATGAAATAAATGTAATCACCCCTCACTTCTAGTCCAGCATTCACCAACTTTATCATTGTTATCACTGCTATCATTTCTCTCTTCTTACTGCACTGAACCTTCTTACTTCCTACTGAACCTTTATTCCAAAGAGACAAAATAACCTAATTACACTTATAATCATTCTACCTTATAATTAATCAAAACCAGCTGGGAAAGCAAGCAGAAAGTTTCAATTTTTCCAGTCAAATTTCTTTCCTAAAAATGTCTGTGGGAAAACTTCAGAAGGTAATCTACCACAATGAGGGGGCAGATCTCTGACTCCGGAGATTGGAGATTCCTGACTTAGGGGCTGACCATACGAATCATGCAAGGACAAGACCTGTACTCAGGAGGTACGCAAGATAATCAGGAAGAGTAAATAGATACACAAGATGAAACGCCCACAGACAATTCAATACCAATGTTTATCATCCAATATATTCGAGTGTTAAACAATTAATAAGTGCTGCCAATAGCATCTCTACTTTGGCAAAATAATAGGATATTTCTTAGTTAATGGAAATACCTCATGAAATAAAAAACAGAACACATACTGAGTCGTTGAAAAGCTCATACCCTTTGTCTAAATAATATATATCTTCAGGATTTATTCTCACAAAATTACTTCAAAATAAAAAATCAATACACACATAAATATTTCCTGAAGTTTTTAAAATAATAACAAACATATGAAAACAATCGAAAATTCCAACAATAAGGAAATGATTATTTTTAAAGCATAAGTTATATTACCTCTCTGTGTTTCATTTTACTTATCTTTAAAATGGAAACAATATTGACTAATTATGTTAGGGCATTAAATTAAGTAATCCAGGTAAAATATGTGCATGCTAAATTGGGTTCCAGGAGATTTCCTTATTAATAAATCCATTCTTCTCTTCTGAGCTCTTCTGAAGGGTTTCTGTTTTTGTTCCTTGCAATCAAGTGATTCCAGATTCAGATGGGTAGAAGGAATTCCAGACTCGGAGGAAGAGACAGACAGAGAGTAATATTTTCCTCTCACTCTACCTTCAAGTATATAAAAAATGCAACAAGTATAAATGACATACATTACCAGGTATTTTATAAAACCTATAAAAAATCTAATTCTAATACTGTATTTTTTCATATACATGCATGCTGACAATGGGTCACCCACTTTAAGCACCATATGTGGAAGATCTCATTAAATGTTTCTTATTTTCTCAACTTCACAGATTGGAAAATTGAGGCACAGAGAAGTTACATATAGCTAGTTAAGGAGACCACATCTGTATACAGAAGGGTTTAGACCTTTACTCCCCTGTGCAAAAGTGTGTTTGGGGTAGAGGAGTAGAGAAGAAACACAAAAGTGATTAAGCTGTGCGGGTAGAAGTTGGCTAAAGGACTTTCTTATTTTGAAGCTAAATTTGTCTGAAAATCTACTGTTTTTACTCAGTGATTTTTGCTTCTTTGTTTGTTTGTGTTTTAAATTTGGGTTGCCTGTGTGAGTGTATGCATATATTTTCCTTTACATTTTTAATAAAATTTTCTCTGGATTAGAATACCTGCCTTGAGGTTCCATTCACATATCAAGCAATTAGTTTTCATTAATTCTTAAGTATGGGTTGGATTGTGGACCACAGGGCTATTGAGACATCATATGTGGGGGACTGAAGTCCCCAGAAATTGTTCTCTTCTCCCTGGCTTCCCCACTGGTTAAAATCTAGTCTGAAGTTACACAGATCTGCCAGACTCCAAAATAAAAATGCCTGACTACAAAGTTGAACTCCCAGTAGCCTTTACAGGAACAATAATAATTGTCTTAAAATTTTATATTACTCTGCCTGCCAGCTATGGAGAGTCAGGACAGCCCGAAAGAGGGAGATTCACCCCAGCACAGCACACCCACTCTGCCAAGGGACAACCAGACTGCTTATTTAAGTGGGTCCCTGATCCCATTCCTCCTGACTGGGTGAGACCTCCCAACAGGGGCCTCTAGATACCTCATACAGGAGAGTTCTTGCCAGCATCAGGTCAGTGCACCTCTGGGTCAGAGCTCATAGAGGAAGGAGTATGCAGCCACCTTTGCTGTTTTGCAGCAAAACCTGGTGATACCTCAAGTTGTGGGAGGGACCCAGATGAACAGAATCTGAAGTGGACCCACCAGCAAACCTCAGCAGCCCTGGGGAAGAGGGGTGTGATTGCTACATGAAAAACAGACAGAAAGCAACAACAGCAACATCAATGAAAAAACCCCCATAAAATCCCCATCCAAAGGTCAGCAGCCTCAAAGATTGAAGGTAGATAAATGCTGAAAGATGAGAAAGAATCAATGCAAAAATGCCAAAAACTCAAAAAGCCAGAGTGCCTCTTCTCCTCCAAGTGATCACAACACTGCTTCTGCAAGGGCCCAGAACTGGGCTGAGGCTGAGATGGATGATTTGAGAGAAGTAGACTTCAGAATGTGGGTAATAACAAACTTCACTGAGCTAAAGGGATATGTTCTAACCCAATGCAAAGAAGCTAAGAACCACGATAAAACATTACAGGAGCTGTTAACTGGAATAAACAGTTTAGAGAGGAACATAAATGACCTGACGGAGCTGAAAAACACAAGAGAACTTCACAATGCAAACACAAGTATCAATAGCTGAATAGATCAGTTGGAAGAAGAAATATCAGAGCTTGATGACTATCTTGCTGAAACGAGGCAGTCAGACAAAATTAGAGAAAAAAATAGAATAAAAAGGAATTAAAAAAAACCTCTGAGAACTATGGGATTATGCAAAAATACCAAACCTACTATTAATTGGGGTACCTGAAAGAGACAGGGAGAATGGAATCAAGTTGGAAAACACACTTCAGGATATCATCCAGAAGAACATCCCCAACCTGCCAAGACAGGCTAACATTCAAATTCAGGAAATCCAGAGAACCCCAGTAAGATACTTCCTGAGAAGATAAACCCCAAGACACATAATCATCACATTCTCCAAGGTCGAAATGAAAGAAACAATGTTAAGGGCAGCCAGAGAGAAAGGCCAGGTCACCTGCAAAGGGAAGCCCATCAGACTAACCGTGGACCTCTCAGTGTAAACCTTACAAGCCACAAGAGATTGGGGGCCAACATTCAGCATTCTTAAATAAAAGAATTTCCAACACATAATTTCATATCTGGACAAGCTAAGTTTTATAAGAGAAGGTGAAATAAAATCCTTTGCAGACAAGCAAATGCTGAGGGAATTCATCACCACCTGGCCTGCCTTGCAAGAGCTCCTGAAGGAAGCACTAAATATAGAAAGAAAAAAACTGCTACCAGCCATTACAAAAACATACTGAAGTACATGGGCCAAGGACACTATAAAGCAACTACATAAATGAGTCTGCAAAATAACCAGCCAGCATCATGATGACAGAATCAAATTCACACATAACAACATTAACCTTAAATGTAAATGGGATAAATGCCCCAATTAAAAGACATAGAATAACAAGCTGGATAAAGAGTCAAGACCCACTGGTGTGCTGTATTCAGGAGACCCATCTTATGTGCCAAGACACAAATAAACTCAAAATAAAGGAATGAAGGAAAATTTACCAAGCAAATGAAAAACAGAAAAAAGCAGGGGTCATAATCCTAGTTTCTGATAAAACAGACTTTAAACCAACCAAGATAAAAAAAGACAAAGAAGGGCATTACATAATGGTAAAGAGTTCGATTCAACAAGAAGAGCTAACTATCCTAAATATATATGCACCCAATACAGGAGTGCCCAGATTCATAAAGCAAGTTCACAGGAAACTACAAAGGGACTTAAACTGCCACACAATAATAGTGGGAGACTTTAACACCCCACTGTCAATATTAGACAGATTATCAATATTAGATGACAGAAAATTAACAAAGATGTTCAGGAATTGAACTCAGCTCTGAATCAAGTGGACCTGATAGATATCTATAGAACTCTTCCCCCTGAAACAACAGAATATACATTCTCCTCAGTGCCACATGGCACTTACTCTAACATTGATCACATAATCGAGAGTAAAACACACCTCAGCAAATGCAAAAGAACTGAAATCATAACAGTCTCTCAGACCACGGTTCAATCAAATTAGAACTTAAAATTAATAAACTCACTCAAAGCCACACAACTATATGGAAATTGAACAGCCTGATTTTGAATGGCTCCTGGGTAAATAATGAAATTAAGGCAGAAATCAAGAAGTTCTTTGAAACAAATGAGAACAAAGAGACAATGTGCCAGAATCTCTGGGATGCAGCTAAAGCAGTGTTAAGAGGAAAATTTATAGCACAAAATGCCCACATCAACAAGCTATAAAAATCTTAAATCACCATCCTAACATTACATCTAAAAGAACTACAGAACCAAAAGCAAACAAACCCTAAAGCTATCAGAAGACAAAAAATATCCAAGCTCAGAGCAGAACTTAAGGAGATAGAGAAACAAAAAAATTCTTAAAAAAGAATCAATGAATCAGGAGCTGGTTTTCTGAAGAAAAAAAAAAAAGACCACTAGCTAGACTAATAAAGAAGAAAAGAGAGGTAAATAAAATAGACACAATATAAAATGATAAAGGGGATATCACCACTGACCCCCCCCCAAAAAAATAAAACCATCAGAGAATACTATAAACACCTCTATGCAAATAAACTAGAAAATCCAGAAGAAATTGATAAATTTCTGGACACATAGACCCTCCCAAAACTGAACCAGGAGGAAGTTAAATCCCTGAATAGACTAGTAACAAGTTCTGAAATTGAGGTAGTAATAAATAGCCTGTCAACCAAAAAACAAAAAAGGCCCAGAACCAGATGGATTTACAGCTGAATTCTACCAGAGGTACAAAGATGAGCTGGTACCATTTCTTCTGAAACTATTCAAACAAAATTGAAAAGGAAGGACTTCTCTCTAACTCATTTTATGAGGCCAGCATTATCCTGACATTAGAACCTTGTGGAGACAGAATAGTAAAAGAAAACTTCAGGCCAATATTATGAACATCAATGCAAAAATTCTCAATAAAATACTGGCAAACTGAATCCAGCAGCCCATCGAAAAGCTAATCCACCATGATTAAGTCAGCTTCATCCTTGGCATGTAAGGCTTCATCCTTGGAATATAATTTCACATATACAAAAAAAAAACATAATTCATCACATAAACAGAACTAAATACAAAAAACACATGATTATCTCAATAGATGCAGAAAAGGCCTTTAATCAAATTCAACATCACTTCATGTTAAAAACTCTTGATAAATTAGGTATTGAAGAGGAACCTCAAAATTATGAGCCATTTATGACAAACCCACAGCAAATATCATACTGAATGGGCAATAGCTGGAAACATTCCCCATGATAACTGGCACAAAACAAGGGTGCCCTCTCTTACCACTCCTATTAAACCTAATATTGGAAGTTCTGTCCAGGGCTATCAGGCAAGAGAAAGAAATAAATGGTAATCATATAGGAACAGAGGAAGTCAAATTGTTTTGCAGGTGACATATCCTATGTCTAGAAAACCCCATCATCTCAGCCCAAAAGCTTCTTAAGCTGATAAGCTACTGCAGCACAGTATCAGGATACAAAATCAATGTGCAAAAATCACAAGCACTTCTATACACAACTACAGACAATCAGAGAACAAAATAATGAATGAACTCATTCACAATTGCTGCAAAGAGAATAGAATACCTAGGAATACAGCTAACAAGGAAAGTGAAGGACCTCTTCCAGGAGAACTACAAACCACTGCTAAAGGAAACAGAGAGGACACAAACAAGTGGAAAAACATTCCATGCTCATGGATAGAAAGAATCAATATCATGAAAATGGTCATACTGCCTGAAGTAATTTATAGAGTCAATGTTATTGTCATTAAACTACCACTGACATTTTTCATAGCATTAGAAGAAACTATTTTAAAATTCATGTGAAACCAAAAAAGAACTTGTATACCCAAGACAATCCTAAACAAAAACAAAGCTGGAGGCATCACACTACCCGACTTGATACAATACTACAAGGCTACAGTAATCAAAACAGCATGGTACTTGTATAAAAACAGACACATAGATTAATGGAACAGAATAGAAAAACTCAGAAATAAAACGGTGCATTTACAACCGTCTGATCTTTGGCAAACCTGACAAAAAACAAGCGATGAGAAAATAATTTCCTATTTAATAAATGGTGCTGGGAGAGTTGGGTAGCCATATGCAGAAAATTGAAACCGGACCCCTTCCTTACACCTTATACAAAAATAAACTCAAGGTTGATTAAAGACTTCAATATAAAACCCAAAACTATGAAAACCAAAAAGAAAATCTAGGCGATACCATTCAGGGCATAGACACGGGCAAAGATTTCATGACAAAATTGCCAAAAGCAATTGCAACAAAAGCAAAAATTGACAAATACGATCGAATTAAATGAAAGAGTTCTGCACAGCAAAATAAACTATCATCGGAGCCAACAGACAACCTAGAGAGTGGGAGAAAACTTTTGCATTTTATGCATCTAACAAAGTCTAATATTCAGAATCTACAAGGAACTTGAACAAATTTACAGGAAAAACCCCATTGTATTAGTCCATTCTCGTGTTGCTAATAAAGACATATCTGAAATATCTGAAATTGGATGATTTATAAAGAAAAGAGGTTTGACTGACTCACACTTTTGCATGGCTGAGAGGCCACAAGAAACATATAATCAGGGCAGAACGGGGGAAGTAAACATGTCCTTCTTCACATGGCAGCATGAGAGAGAAAAATGAGAGCCAAGCGATGGGTAAAGCCACTTGTAATATCATTAGATTTCAGGAGAACTTATTCACTATCACAAGAATAGCATAGGGGAAACCATCCCCATGATTCAATTACCTCCCACTGGATTCCTTCCATGTCACATGGGGATTATGGGAACTACAACTGAAGATGAGATTTGGGTGGGGACACAGCCATACCATATCATCCATTAAAAAGTGGGCAAAAGACATGACCAGACACTTCTCAAAAGTCAGGAAACAACAGATGCTGACAAGGTGGTAGAGAGATAGAAACACTTTTACACTGTTGATGGGAATGTAAATTAGTTCAACCATTGTGGAAGACAGTGTGGCGATTCCTCAAACACCTAGAACAAGAAATACCATTTGACCCAGCAATCCCATTACAAGGTATATACCCAAAAGGATATAAATCATTCTATTATAATGATATATGCACATGTATGTTTATTGCAGCACTATTCACGATAGCAAAGACATGGAATCAATCCAAATGCCCATTAATGATACACAGGATAAAGAAAATGTGGTACATATACACCATGGAATACTATGCATCCATAAAAAGGAATTAGATCATGTGCTTTGCAGGGACATGGATGGAGCTGGAAGCCATTATCTTCAGCAAACTAATGCAGGAAGAGATAACCAAACACTGGGCCAGGTGTGGTGGCTCACGCCTGTAATCCCAGCACTTTGGGAGGCCGAGACAAGTGGATCACCTGAGGTCAGGAGCTTGAGATCCGCCTGGCCAACAAGGGGAAACCTGTCTCTACTAAAAATACAAAAATTAGCTGGGCATAGTGGCGGGTGCCTGTAATCTCAGCTACCCGGGAGGCTGAGGCAGGAGAATCACTCGCATCTGGGAGGCAGAAGTTGCAGTGAACCAAGATCTCACTATTGGACTCCAGCCTGGGTGACAAGAGTGAAACTCCATCTCAAAAATAAGAAAACCAAACACCGCATGTTCTCACTTATAAGTGGGAGTTGAACAATGAGAATACATGGACACAGCAGCGAGAGGAAAAACACACACTGGGGCCTGTTGGGGGTGGGGGCGTGGAGGGAGAGAAGGCATTAGGAAAAATAACGGATGCATGCTAGGCTTAATATCTAGGTGATGGGCTGATAGTTGCAGCAAACCACCATGGCTCACATTTGCCTATGTAACAAATCTGCACATCCTGCACATGTACCCTGGAATTTAAAATAAAAATAAAATAAATTTTATATTACTAAACTACAGTGTACTTTATAACAGTCTTCTCATCTTTGATATTATTTAAGTGTGACCACACTTGCCAAGAAACAACATTATTATTTTAATAAGTCCTATTTAGAGATATCATAATGTAACACCAATATCCCAGACTTTACCAGCCTGAAAGATGACATTTACTATTCATGACCAAAGCATGGAAGCTCAAACCTCTATCAGCCTGACTGCTGGCAATTAAGCCACAATTTCCAAAATGTCCTCTTTGTATATCTTGGGGCGCTTTTCTAGTCCTCCCCACAAGACTTTTAGTTGCAGGCTTCAAGCAAGGTTCACTACATTCTTTCCAGTTTTATCTTCCCCAGGTTGCCATACTCGAAGCCAGTGGCAAGAGGTTTCGCTGTCATGAATGGCCCATCTTACAAGGCCCTAGGTCCAAACCAAAGACCAAGAACCAAGGATATTACATCTAGATGCTTTATCATCTTCAGAGTGCTAGGGCATTGCTGGGATAAAGATTCCAATTCAGAGTCCCAGCTTGGCTGTGAAGCAGCTCAGCTCACAGCCAGAGTCTCATTGCACCCAAAGAAATGCAAAGGCTTTGGGCTAGAATCTCAACCTCTACCCAGGATCTCACTGATTGTCTCATAAACATACGGTTCTGTAGATTTCTGGTGTTCAGGCCTCTAAACAGAGAAGTTCAAACCTGGTTCATACTGCCAGATGGCAGAGAGTTCTTAGAGTGGGTTACCCGAAAACAGACCCTGGGATGGAGAGTTGCTTGCAGGAGGTTGATTAGGGAAGGCTCTTGAGAGTGGCAGTGTGGAACTGTACCTGAGCCATGAGTTTCAGATGGCAATGGAAGATAGAAAGTCTCCCACAACCACCACAACCACAGCCACCATCACCCACCACCTCTACCACTGACAGCATCAGCACCCTTTTCTGTTCTGGAAATGGCTAACCACTTAGGACCACCCCACCCTCACATGTTTACGTATTGGAAGACAAGACCCACCTCTATCTTTCACTTGCCCCTACAGGACTCCTGAATGATGCAGGTGATTCCCTTGTCTCCTACCTCCATAAAACACCAGTCCTCCTTCTTTGGCTTTGAGAACTTTTTTATTAATACACAGTCCCTTGTTAACTTGAACTAAGATTTGCCTACAGGCTGCCTCCATAGTATTTTAAGTTTGATCTAAAAGTTTTACAATGTATAGTGAAATGTAACCTAACTTGATGTGTAAACAGATTGTAGCCTCATCTGGAAGTACCCTCTTGTAACAAGTAGCCAAGTCTCAGTCAATCATAGCAGCTGAATGGCCAGCCAATGAGGCTGAGAGCTGCCAAAATATGACCATATAAGGCAACTGCAGAGGGCAGCCAATCAGGTTATTTTTGTATGTCATTTCATTTACTCTGAGTATAAATATGACCTGCACGTGTGGCAGGGTGGAGGATTTTGAACCATTTTCAGTAGAGTCTGATTGTGCACTCACAATTAAAGCCAATGAAGGTCTGCAAAACTATGTTGTTTTTGTAATTTTTGTCTTTTAACATTTACTATTCTAATAGCCTGAATAAAGGCATCTTCTTAATTGCCGAGTGCATTATGTCACTGACAAAAGACAGGCCTGTAATGGGTGAGAAAGGCAGGGTTAGCAGTGAGAGATTCTGACCTGCAATCAGGTTGCAAATAATGCCTCATCTGTTTCACTGGGGGATCTAGGGCTGAGATGGCCCTTTAAAGTTGTTCCAGATCGAAGCAAAAATACCCATCCTTTGTATCAGGCTGACTGGCATTTGTATCTCAGATGTAGTCCGTCATCCAGTCCCTAAAAAGGAAGTATCCCAGGGCAAAGCATGTCTGGGAGGCCTATGGCAATTTCCAGCTGAGAAAAGCATCTGGGAGCTGCCAGCAGCCAAGATTCCCAGGAGCTGGGGTGGCACCGGCACAGGGGATCCGAGCCTAGGTGTCCTCTCCATGAATAGATGGATGAATACTCACGAATGTCCATGAGTAAAAAGGGAGCAAGCAAATCTGAGAAAGGGGCAAGGGAGAGAAGATAGAGAGGAATAATTGCGGAAAGGGGATGGCGCATCCCCCACAAAATTTCAGAGCTTTCAAGGAGTGTGTCTTCAGCTGTGGTTCACAAAGTTTCCTGGGCATCCCTCTTAACGCATTCAACTTGATTACAAGCCACTCTCTATACTTCTGTTTCTAAAGAAATTAGCATTTTACTCGCGAATATATAATGAAAATAACGTTAAAAAGCCAACTGCCACCATTCGTTGTTGCTACCTAATAAAAGTCAGCTCCAGCCTCCCCATTCTTTCCAGTGAGAGGTTTTTTTCTTCCTGAATTTCATATGCCAACTCGGGCTCAAGACAAAAATATTGCAAGTCATTTTTGTTATAATAAGTCTGACTGTGCATCTTCTTTCCTACTAAGAAGCATTTACTGAGCTTCTACTTCATGCCAGGTGTTATACTGTACCCTATGGGGGAGATTAAACATTTTTCCATATTGATCTACCCTTGATACCATCATAAGGCACAGGTGACTTTGCCATGACGTCAGTAAAAAAGAAAGGCAAAATGCACACTACTGTTAACTGAGGAACTAATGCTAATGAGAATGTGAATACAACATTGTGTAACTTGCTCTTTTTAGATTCTAGAAATGTGAAATCTAGAAGTATTGCTGTCCTAGGCTGGTAGCTAGAGAGAGACGCATGGTAGTGGGGAAGGTGTTTTACACTTTGTTCCATAGCAGGAGAAACTAAGCCATTGTAAATGCTGATGAAAAAGAAATAGAAAATTAGTAAACAAGTTGAAGATACAGAAGGTGGGATCACTTGTGAATTAAATTATTTGAAGACGGATAAGAACTGGGATCTGCAGCCGGGCGCAGTGGCTCACACTTGTAATCCCAGCACTTTGGGAGGCCGAGGCGGGCGGATCACGAGGTCAGGAGATCGAGACCACGGTGAAACCCCGTCTCTACTAAAAATACAAACAAAAAAAAAATTAGCCGGGTGCGGTGGCGGGCGCCTGTAGTCCCAGCTACTCGGGAGGCTGAGGCAGGAGAATGGTGTGAACCTGGGAGGTGGGGCTTGCAGTGAGCCGAGATCGTGCCACTGCACTCCAGCCTGAGCGATGGAGCGAGACTCTGTCTCAAAAAAAAAAAAGAACTGGGATCTGCCTCAGACTGAAGACCTCTTCGACTATGATTGAGGAAGCAAGGGCATGGAACAGGAGGCCAGACAATTGTGAACAGCTGGATTGATCCAGGGTTATAATTTTGCCATATGATACACAGGACAGTGAAGGATCAAAGGAGGTGAAGGGTTTAGACAGTAACTAATTGAGAAGATAAATCTAGTACCTAGATTAAAATAGAAGATGGGGTGAAATCTGAAGAAAACTGATGGTTTGGGAGTAAATGAAAAAGTCTAAAGTTGGGAGGTATCAAATGGGTTATAAAAAGCAGGTGTTGAAGGAGAGAGAGAACAATAGTAGCAAGAGCTAGTACTCACTATAATCCAGCCACTGTTCTATGCAAACAACTAAGAATAACCCTAAGAGTATACATTGTTATTTTTTATATTTTATATGGGATGAAACTAAGACACTCAATGGTCAAGTTGTGTGTGTAAGGTCAAAGAGCTGAGAAGTGGCACAGCTGTGATCAGTCTGATTTCGGTCTCTGCTTCTCTCTACTTTCTGACACAGGCCATAGAGGAAGGTTTGAAGTTATTGTTTCAAGTTGGCAATTGCAGGTGACTATGAGGTTTAGGGTGTGGCATGATAGTGGGTGGATAAAGTGGAATGAAGTCTGTACCCAGTTCACCACAGCTCTTCTGCCCTCTCCTTCTGCAGCTTCCCAGTGACTTTCTGCTTGTCATTGTAATTGCATCCTTGTAGACCTTTGCCACTAGAAGGCTGTGACTGGGTACCCAATGGAGACAGTGACTGGAGTCAACTGGGAAGGAGCTGCATGAGGAAGTTCAAATAGAAAGATCCATCCACATTAAGGAAGCAGGAGTGCATATAAATGGGTAAAACACAGCTTTTTCCTGACTCTGTGCCTCATTTTTGCAAAATCTTTACTATGAGGTGTTTTTTTTTTCCCTGACTGTTCTCTGTGATTCCAACTAAACGTTTGGCAGTGTTTCAAACATGTCAGTTTGGGGCACCAAAGCTAAAGTAGCACTGTCTTTCAATCACATCATTAGAGGAAATCTGAAAAGTTTTAGTCACCCCAGCAAATGTGTAGAGCCCTGGGTTCAAAGCCCCAGCCTTGAAATGCAGCTATTTGAGTTAGAAGGTTACTTTTTTATGTGTTTTCTCCTTGCCCTGGTGCTAAGAAAACTAAAATACACAGTATCTCCTAATCTGTGGAAGCTGTTAAATAAATGTCTCAAAGCTTTCTAGCATTTCACTATGCTAGCATGGGGGTGTGAAAAGAAGTTGTGTTTGTAATCCAGTTATGGCACCTGTTAACTGTAACATTGCCCACGTTATTAAGCCTCCTGAGCCTCAGTTTTCTCATCTGTAAGATGTAGAAATAGTGTGAATGACATCATTCCTGAGGAATGCTTAAGGAATTCTGACTCATAGTAAGACCTCATATATGGTAGTGGTAGTAGTAGTTATTGTTGTTTGCTATACTTATGGTTTGCACTTCCTTTCTGCCAATTCATTCATTCTCCCCGCCGTGCCTGCCCCTTCACCGAAAAAGTTTCCTCCAAAGTCATCAACATCATCCTTGATGCTAAAGCTAATGGATACTTCACAGTTCATATTCAATTGGGCCTCTTGACATCATAGCCCATTTTTTCCCTCTAAAGCACATTCTTTTGGCTCTGTACTAACATCTAATAAGTCCTAAGTATGTGTCAGGTGCTATTCTAAGTACTTTACGTTAAGTATCTTATGTACCTGTGTAATCAATACTGTTCTTAGCCCCATTTTACAGCTAGGAGAAAGAGGCTCAGATAGTTTAATTATTTTTACAGTAGGTCACAGAGCTAGTGAGTGATAAGCTGAGTCAAGGTTACACTTCAAGTTACTGTCCTGGACCTTCCGTCTTCTGGTCCACAACATTACACTTAGCCTATGTAATCACAGGTCATTCTTTTTTTTTTTTTTTTTTTGACAAAATCTTGCTCTGTAGCCCAGCCGGGAGTGCAGTGGTGTGATCTCAGCTCACAGCAACCTCACCTCCTGGATTCAAGTGATTCTCCTGCCTCAGCCTCCAGAGTAGCTGGGATTACAGGCACATGTCACTGCACCCAGCTCATTTTTTTGTATTTTTAGTAGAGACGGGGTTTCACCATGTTGGCCAGGCTGGTCTTGACCTCCCAACCTCATGTCATATGCCCACCTTGGCCTCCCAAAGTGTTGGGATTACAGGTGTGAGCCACCACACCAGGCCATAGTTCATTCTTTAGTGCTTATAGTGTGCCCAGTACTATGTGAAGCACTGTATGTTTGTGTGTTATATGTGTATATGGACAGATGGATAGATTCCTTAAGAGATAAGACAGATCCTTAATTGCAGTCATAGCTTTATTAGATAGATATTATGATTGTATCATCACTTATATTTACACAAAGAAAAGGAGGCTCAGAGAGATTAAGTAAATTTTTCAAGGTTACCTTGTTCATAAATGACAGAACCATGACTTGAACCCAAGCCTTTTTAATTTAAAAATATTTGCTCTTGATTATTACGTTTTACTACAGTACAGTTCCTAGATAGTAACCTCTCCAACTTCACATGAGATTCAAATAAACTAGAACCAAATGGAACTCAGCTATAAAATTTACTGAAATATTTACATTTGTATTCAGGTGTATCTTTGCAAGAGTGGAAATGGACAAACAGTCCTGATAGCCTCAAATGCTGACTCGGAAATAATCAGGCCATCCCAAAACCCCTTCAAAATTATCAGGCTGTTAGAAGCCAAGTGGAAATGCTAAGGCCTCATTTGTAAGAGGCAGGACCAGGCAGAAAACTGGGGTTTTAGCTTGTGCTACAAATAAACTCTGGCCTCAGTCTTCTGCAAATCAGGATGCCCAATCATTCACCCCCTTCAGAAAAGATGAAGAGTGGCCCCTCCACACCCCCAATGTGGCCTCAATTGTACCAACAAACCACCTATATCTACTAAGGCAGAAAATAGAACCATTTGAGGCAACTTGTTAATGATTGTCACTACCATAAGAAGTCATGAGTACCATTTCATGACTTAGCATTTCTCTATGTGTGATTCTTCTAAAGACTAAATAATTCACACTAAATTATAATTACTAGAAGGATATTTTAAGCCTAAAGTTAGAATTAATACAATTAATGTGTAAAACCACCTTGAAGTGTGAAAAGCAAATATTTTGATTATCCAAGTAATTTATAAAGCTCTTACAGAGCTTACTTAACAGTCCTTAAATTAATAGTGATTTCTAAATGAAAGTGAAATATTATGGATAATTTTTACACTAAAATGAAATATTATAAAATATAATTAAGAGGCTTATCAGCAGTCTCACATTTGGGGGATGGAATGCAAAGCTACAAATTGAGAAGCTTATTAAACTGGATGAGTGATTACTGTATCTGTTTCTTAATTATGAAATATTTATACTCCTGATGTCATAGACCATATAATATTTACGCTATGTGTGAAGTAAAATCTGTATTCAATATTTGGGCAATGTGACAGGGGAAAGAACCTATTCCCTAAATTGATTCTAAAATTATCTTTAATTTAAAGCATTATCTCAGAATTACACATAAAGCTCTAAATTCAAAAGAAAGAAATGTTTTTTTACTTGAATTGCCAAAGAATGTGATTCACGTCTCTAGTCACTTTGCCAATAGAGATAGCTAGTTTTATCACACTTCTCTCCACCTGAATGATGATTTTGCTATAGACCCTTGCCCTCCCCTACCCCTACATGATTATTTTTAGAAAGAAATCCTTTTGTTTTTAAACACTGAAACACAAATGAATATTTTATCATCAATGTCAGATTTAGAGGTCTTCCATCAGAGACCAAATTAAAAAGTAGTGAAAATGCTTCTGTCTATAACCACCTTTAATTTGTTCTCTTTCATTTAATTAATTAATTTATTTATTTATTTTAGTGTCTTTTCTTTATTATACTTTAAGTTTTAGGGTACATTTGCACAACATGCAGGTTTGTTACATATGTATCCATGTGCCATGTTGGTGTGCTGCACACATCAACTCGTCATTTAACATTAGGTATATCTCCTAATACTATCCCTCCCCCTTCCCCCCACCCCACAACAGGCCCCGGTGTGTGATGTTCCCCTTCCTGTGTCCATGTGTTCTCATTGTTCAATTCCCACCTATGAGTGAGAACATGCGGTGTTTGGTTTTTTGTCCTTGCGATAGTTTGCTGAGAATGATGGTTTCCAGCTTCATCCATGTCCCTACAAAGGACATGAACTCATCATTTTTTATGGCTGCATAGTATTCCATGGTGTATATGTGCCACATTTTCTTAATCCAGTCTATCATTGTTGGACATTTGAGTTGCTTCCAAGTCTTTGCTATTGTGAATAGTGCCACAATAAACATATGTGTGCATGTGTCTTTATAGCAGCATGTTTTATATTCCTTTGGGTATATACCCAGTAATGGGATGGCTGGGTCAAATGGTATTTCTAGTTCTAGATCCCTGAGGAATCGCCACGCTGACTTCCACAATGGTTGAAGTAGTTTACAGTCTCACCAACAGTGTAAAAGTGTTTCTATTTCTCCACATCCTCTCCAGCACCTGTTGTTTCCTGACTTTTTAATGATCACTGTTCTAACTGGTGTGAGATGGTGTTTCATTGTGGTTTTGATTTGCATTTCTCTGCTGGCCAGTGATGATGAGCATTTTTTCATGTGTCTTTTGGCTGCATAAATGTCTTCTTTTGAGAAGTGTCTGTTCATGTCCTTCGCCAACTTTTTGATGGGGTTGTTTGTTTTTTCTTGTAAATTTGCTTGACTTCATTGTAGATTCTGGATATTAGCCCTTTGTCAGATGAGTAGATTGCAAATATTTTCTCCCATTCTGTAGGTTGCCTGTTCACTCTGATGGTAGTTTCTTTTGCTGTGCAGAAGCTCTTTAGTTTCATTAGATCCCATTTGTCAATTTTGGCTTTTGTTGCCATTGCTTTTGGTGTTTTAGACATGAAGTCCTTGCACATGCCTACATCCTGAATGGTAATGCCTAGGTTTTCTTCTAGGGTTTGTATGGTTTTAGGTCTAACATTTAAGTCTTTAATCCATCTTGAATGAATTTTTGTATAAAGTGTAAGGAAGGGATCCAGTTTCAGCTTTCTACATATGGCTAGCCAGTTTTCCCAGCACCATTTATTAAATAGGGAATCGTTTCCCCATTTCTTCTTTTTGTCAGCTTTGTCAAAGATCAGATAGTTGTAGATATGCGGCATTATTTCTGAGGGCTCTGTTCTGTTCCATTGGTCTGTATCTCTGTTTTGGTACCAGTACCATGCTGTTTTGGTTACTGTAGCCTTGTAGTATAGTTTGAAGTCAGGTAGCGTGATGCCTCCAGCTTTGTTCTTTTGGCTTAGGACTGACTTGGCAATGCGGGCTCTTTTTTGGTTCCATATGAATTTGTTCTCCTTTAAATATACAGGTGAAAAATCATATAAAGTCTTAAGGCAGAGAGGTCTCAAACTGTATGAAGTATGTAAGAATCATCTGCAGATTCTCCAGCCGACCCTTCTAGATTCTGAATCAGTGATTAGGTATAAATTGGAATGAGGGAATCTGCATTCTTACAACACCTTAAAATATTTCTGATGTAAGTCATCCCCAAATTTCACTTTGATATAATTCCTCTGACATGCAGGCATTATATTTTAGTATACCTATAGGTCATGTTGTATAAGACGAGTTTGAGTACTAGAGCAGACAGACTGAGTTTGACCATAGATTCTGCCATTTGCCAGCTGTGTGGCTTTGGGCAAATGACTTCACCTATATGATCCTAGTGCCTCATCTATTAACAGAGGATATAAATTATTGTCATATACCTCCCAGAGTTCTTAGGAGGATAAAATAAGAGAGGCAGCCAGGCACCATGGCTCACGCCTGTAATCCCAGCACTTTGGGAGGCCAAGGTGGGCAGACCACTTGAGGTCAGGAGTTCAAGACCAGCCTGGGAAACATGGTGAAACCCCATCTCTACTAAAAATACAAAACTTAGCTGGGCATGGTGGTGCACGCCTGTAATCCCAGCTATTCAGGAGACTGAGGCAGAAGAATCGCTTGAGTCCTGGAGGTGGAGGTTGCAGTGAGCCAAGATCCCACCACTGAACTCCAGCCTGGGTGACAGAGCGAGACTCTGTCTCAAACACACACACACACACACACACACACACACACACACACACACACACAAACAAAAACACACATGATAGTGGCCATGTGTGGCAGAGTTAATATGTGTTAACATCTTTTCACTTTCCCCTCGAGCACACAGCTAGGCTGCCTTTCCTAGCCTCCCCACTGCAATTAGAAAGGCCACATAGTTGTGTTCTGGCCAGTGAAATGGGATGCGTTTTAGTTCCCTCCAGACTTTCCTTGCTACTGACCCTCTTCCCTGTTTGCCATCTCAATGTCAATTCCCAGAGCAGTCTTGGGAGCCATGTGTGGAACGTGGACAGACTTGCACCCAAACGATGCTTGGAGCTGAGCCCCCTCTCTGCCTACCTGCATCAGATAGAAGCATGAGCAAAATGCTAATCTTTATTGGGTTAACGCACTGAGATTTGGGATTTATTTGTGACTGTAGTTAGTCTACTACTCTGTGATCCATAAAGTCCTATACAGATATAAGAGATCAACACCTGGGGCAGTGCAAAAGCAGAACTGATAGGTCAGGCTGGCTTTTTAAGAATAGGCTTTGGATCTGAGAGAGGTCTTCTGTGCATACATACCTCTTCCCTCTATGTTCACTTGTACCACTGGGTCATTTGTTGGCAGTGCATCATAGAGCCAACATAGGAGTTAGAATGGGAGACCAAAGACTTTGTTAGCAATGAAAAGTAGGAACTAGATATGAGGGCATTGATGCATAGATGGAGGGTGGCAGACTAGGATAGCACAGAGGCCTGAGGTTGCTAAAGAGCTGGATTCAGAAGACAGGCAAGTAGCCGGAATTCAAGGAACACACGGGCAATGTCAAGAAAAGAAATGAGGCACTTTGTCCCAAGGCAACAAATGTGCAAAAGCAAGTGGTCAGTATGAGCCAGGAGGCTGGAAAAAATGGGTTCTGTATTAGTCAGGGTTCTTTAGAGGGACAGGACTAATAAGATAGATGTATATATGAAAGGGAGTTTATTAAGGAATATTGACTCACACGATCATAAGGTGAAGTCCCACAATAGGTAGTCTGCAAGCTGAGGAGCAAGGAAGCCAGTCTGAGTTCCAAACCTCAAAAGTAGAGAAGCCGACAGTGCAGCATTCAGTCTGTGGCCAAAGGCCCGAGAGCCCCTGGCAAACCACTGGTGTAGGTCCAAGGGTCCAAAAGTTGAAGAACTTGGAAGTCCAATGTTCGAGGGCAGGAAGCATCCAGCACAGGAAAAAGATGGAGGCCAGAAGATGTAGCTAGTCTAGTCTTTCCACGTACTGTTGCTTTTATCCTAGCCATGTTGGCAACTGATTAGAAGGTGCCCACCCAGATTGAGGGTGGGTCTACCTCTAGCAGTTCACTGACTCAAATGTTAATCTCCTTTGGCACCACCCTCACAGACACACCCAGGAACAATACTTTGCATCCTTTAATACAATCAAGTTGACACTTAATAATAACCATCACAGGTTCAAAGTCCAAGAACACTGTTCTTTGCTCCCATCTGAAATTCTAACTATTTTTCAGAACTTTATTCAAATGCTACCTTTTTAAATAAAACCCCCAACTAAATTGGGAGGTTTGAATCTGGAGTCCATATGTCTGGGGGATGTAAGAATAAATTTCCAGAGGGTTCTTGAACTCTCTGAACTTAAATGCAAAGTCATGTGCCCATATTTTTAGGGATAGAGTCTTTTCTTTTCATCAGCTTTTTAAAGGAAGTCTATGAATAAAAACGTTTAAAATATCTTCATTGGTTTTGTGAAGAAAGGCAAGTGTTTCTTCTTATCCATCACTTTACCCCTGCGTGGCACAATGCAGTTCAGTAAATGGTCACTAAAACAATATATGTGTCTTCCTCTGAGCCTCCAAGTTGCAATTTCTCTCAAATCACTTGGTTTAGAAACCTACAAAATGTTCTTCATGGTTGTTATACTAATTTACATTACCACCTACAGTGTCCAAGAGTTCCCTTTTCTCCACATACTTGCTAGCATTTGTTATTGCCTGTTTTATGGATATAAGCCATATCCAAGACATTTGGGGTGAAATGATATCTCATTGCAGTTTATATTTGCAATTCTCTGATGATCACTAATGTTGAGCACATTTTCATATGTCTGTTTGCCATTTGTATGACTTATTTTGAGAAATATCTATTCAAATATTTTATCCATCTTTTGATCAGATTATTAGATTTTTTTCTATAGTGCTGTTTAATCTCCTTATACATTCTGGTTATTAATTCCTTGTCAGAAGGGTAGTTGCCAGTATTTTCTTCCATTCTGTGGGTTGTCTCTTCACTTTGTTGATTGTAACTTTTATGCAGAAGCTTTATAACTTGATGTGATCCCATTTGTCCATATTTGCTTTGGTCCTTCCCACTCTTCCCTCCCTTTTCCAAAGGCAGAGGAGCCACCCCTGGCCACAAGGAGTACCGCCAGACTACCACTGATTTTCCCTTAAGTCTCAAGGTCTCTTAAGTCAGCTTGTGGTGAGTGCTGCCTGTCCTGGGACTCATCCTTCAGGGCAGTGGGCTCCCCTCTGTCACAGGGCAGGTCCAGAAATGTCATTCAAGAGTAAACAATCTTGACTTGCTGCTCTACACCCCTGTGGTGGTGTTGGTACCTGAAGCCAGCAAGTCTCAGAGGTTCACCAAAACCCTTGATGTAGCATAGCACCTGGGTATTACTGCTGGTTATTCAGAGCCCATGCTAGCAGGACTGGATCCCTTTCTTCAAATAGGTTCTCTTCTGGCCCAGGGTGTTTCTATAAATATCGTCTGGCTGATAGGGCCTGGAATAGGGGCCTCTTGACTCTGACTGGTGCCATATCCTGCTGTGGCTAAGCTGGTATTTCAGATGCAAGAAATGATCCTCCCCACTCTTCTCTCTACTCTCCTCAAGAGGAAGAAAAGGGTCTTTCTTGGAGCTGTGAGCTGTGCAGCCTGGGATTAGGGGAGGGGTGATGCCAGCACATTTTGCCTGCCAAAGCTGGTGTCACAGTATGTCATGTAGCCTTCTAATCCATTATCTCTAGGCCTAGTTAAGCCCTTGAACTCACCTAAGAGTTGCAGTGCTTATGGGCTAGAAGGCTTTCAAGTTTACTTAGAGACTAAGAGCACTTTGGCCCTGGGTGGCAAGGTTTGCAGGCACTCAAGTTTGAACCACTGGGATTGGAAATTCCCCTTTTGCTAAGGCTGATTTGAATGCTCCCTCTGTGGGCAGGCATCAGCTAAGTTTGGTCTGGTTTTTCTTTTCTGCTCTAACAGAGCAGCACTGAGTTCAATGCTTCACAATTGCTGTGTTCTCCCTCCCCCCAGTGCCCAGAGATACTCTCTGCACCAGGATTCCACTGCCAGAGATTGAGGAGGGGTGGCATCAGCAATTCAAGGCTGTTTTTTCTACCTTTTTGGTGCCTCTTTCAGTGATATGAAGCTAAAACCAGGTACTGAGTACTCACCTTATTTTTGGTTCTTATAAAGGTGTTTTTTCTGAGTAGATAGCTGTTAATTTGATGTCCTTGCTGGGCGAACTATCAGTGAAGCTTTTTATTCCACCATATTCCTCTACCTCCCTTGAATTGGCTTCTTTATGATCATATAGATTGTTAGTTGAGTCAAATTCTTATCTGATTTTAAACACTTTTATCATGTTCATATTATATTATATTACATTTGGCAGTATTATAATATGGTGCTATAGTGTTGTGGGAATCAGAAGACCAGAGAGACCAATGGGTGGAACAGGAGGATTTTATTTAGGTGGCCGCTGGCGCAGCAGATTCACATCCAAAGGCTGAGCCCTGAACAAACACAGGGCTTGACTTTTCTATACACCTCTGAAAGGGAATTGGCTAGTTTTAATGCAGTGGCAGGAAACTGAGGGCACAAAACCTGTGAGGCGGGCAGGCAGGCTTACAGAAGTAGAACAAAGGCAGTTAATCAAACTGTGACAGGTTTTGTAACCTAAGCATAGCTTGTGACCTTACAGCTGCATTGAAGGGAAAACAGGAACTTACAAAACTTGAGAAATTAAGTAATGGTAAGGGGGAAGAGGAGATAGTAAAGGAATTTGTTTTTCTTATCCTTGCTCCAGGGAGGGGGAGGGGTTTGTTGGGAGAGTCTCCGGAGCTCATTCCTTTGGGCTCTGGCTTTCCAGATAGTGTTATTGAGACTTTGCCAGGGCCCTGCCTATTGCTGGCCTTGGAGTGAGTCAGCCAAGTATAGGAAAATTTGTTTTTCTCTTTTTAACTTCTGCTTCAATAGCTGTCCCTCAAGATTGTTGGATTGAACTGATTTGAACGGAACTTAATTGAATTTTGTGGACATGGAATCAGCATGGGCTACCAGGCAGTCAGAAACCTTTGCTCAGGTCCAACCATCTCATGTCACAGGTGGGAAAATGGAAACATACAGTGGAGAGTGACTTGCCCAAATTCAGACAGCCAATAAATGGTTAAACTGAGTTTCTTGCCTCCTGGATAAGTGTTCCTTCTTCCATTATGTTCTGTTCCCCCTTTGTTTCCTTGGTTCATGCCATACTGGACTGAGATCAATGGGTCAACAAATACAGCTAAATCTCTATAAAAAATTATACATGTCTTTATAGCATAATTTAGCTCATAACATTTTAAGATATATTTTGACAGCTGGTGATAATTATGGTTATTGATTAGACAATGCATTTTTATGCATCTAATTTTCTACATTTTTAATTTCAAATATTCTTTTAAAAACAGAGTTAGAACTGTGCCAGATCTTATGATAAGTGTAGGCTACTTAATTTGAAGCAATTGCAGTCCCTCATTAGTAATAAATTAAGTATTGAAGAGAGCAGATCACTTTAATGTTTCAAAAAGGGCCTCGTCACTTGACATAATTTGAGAAGTCAACACGTGCATTTTATAATGATCGTCCATATCCAGTATTTCTGATCTAGCTTACTCTCAGATTCTATTACTCATGGGACTTACCCAAGACACTTGTTGAGTTACAAATAGAGCCAAATATAAAGAACAAAATAGTATCATAACTTGAATCTAAGAATAGTTGGAATGATATTTAGAACTGATCCACATCATGGAACTAAGTGTACCACCAGAAGAAGCTGCATTTGATTGTGACTGTTTCTGTTACTCCAACATGTCTCTTCAAACCAGACAATTAAAAAATCAATTGTTTTTGTACTGATTTTTACCAAAGCAGTTTCAGTGAAAAACAAATTTTTAAAAATCCTCAACCCTCAAAATACTAATTAAAAGTATCAGTTTAGTTGATTTTTCTTTTGAACATTTTTGACCTAAATGCTTGTAAACAGTATCATTTTGTATATTTTAGTAACTATGGGCAACTGTTGAGTGAGTTCAGTCAATGATTAAATTAGTCATAAAAAATGAGTTTTGATAAAGAGAAACAAAAAAGATGGTGAATGGTGAATTTAAGATTAAACCAGGCCGGGCGCAGTGGCTCACGCTTGTAATCCCAGCACTTTGGGAGGCCAAGGTGGGCGGATCACGAGGTCAGGAGATCGAGACCACGGTGAAACCCTGTCTCTACTAAAAATACAAAAAAAAATTAGCCGGGCGTGGTGGCGGGCGCCTGTAGTCCCAGCTACTCAGAGAGGCTGAGACAGGAGAATGGCGTGAACCAGGGAGGCGGAGCTTGCAGTGAGCCGAGATTGCGCCACTGCACTCCAGCCTGGGCGACAGAGCAAGACTCCGTCTCAAAAAAAAAAAAAAAGATTAAACCAATATTGACTTGATATAAATACAACAAATCAAGTCTCTCACATCATAAAAGTGTTTGGCTTTCTGTGAGAAATTTATCAAATGCTTTTTTATGATATTTTTACCAAATTTAGAAAAACAGGGAGCACCAAGCAATTCTTTAGCAGAAAGGCTAATAGACATAAATATCATAACAGCATCTTGTAAATGATGAAACTATATCATCAAAAGGAAAAGACAGAAATGCAATATGAGTACAAATATTTATAGGCACAATCTGCCTATTTAACAAGTACTGACTGAGTACCTACTACTCTGAGCAAACCACCAGGACCAGTGGTACACAGGTTGGAATCCTGACTATGGCAGGAGGCACACAGTCCTGCCCTCCAGGAGCTCTCAGTCTGTAGTGGGGAGAGCAGTACAGCACTAGCTGGAATAAAAGGTTTAAGAGAAAGGAGGGAAAACACAGAATGAGGTCAGGGAAGGGAGAGAACACAATTTCAGCAGAGGAGATATTTGAAATTGCATGGTGAGTAGAGCTGACACTCCAGTTGAAAAGACTGCCAGTCTCCCGGACACACTACTCATTCTAATGTAGTGTGATCAGGTTGTGCCAGCGGTGTAAACGGAATAGAAGAAGATCTGGGAAGATGCTTAAAGATAGTCATATGAGAGCTGGACTTAAAAAATAATAAAATATAGTGCTAGAGAAGTAAGTAGGTGCCTAATCATTTAAGGTCTTAAACACCATTTTAAGATATTTGAATTTTGTCCTGTGAGCAATGGAGAACCATCAAAGGGTAGTTAGCAGAGGAGAGACTGGTCATATTTGTATTTGAGAAAGAGCACCCTGGCTGGAATGTAGAAAATAGATTGGAGGGAAGGGGAACAGGCAAGAAGGCAGGAAAATTTATTGAACTAGTTTTTAAGTAGAAGATTATTATGAGAGCCTAAGAAGGTCATGGTGAGACTGGAGAAAGTGGAATCTATTTGCCAGTAGAAGTGAAATGGAAATGATAAATCTTAGAGACATACTAGGTAGAATTGATTGGACAGGGTAAGTGACCGGATTTGAAGGTATAGGGAAAAAGGAGATAAAATTACCCACTCTGGTTTTAGCTTGGCTGGCCCCATAAAGAGTAATAGCGTTGTATTAATGTGTATAACACAGAAGGACTGCATTTCAATGTGAGTGGTGGCAAGGGTAGGAAACTGGGAAGAAGAAAGTGAGAAACTGATCTAACTCTATGAGAGCAAGAAATACCTTATTTTTTCTTATTGCAGCTTCAGCGCCTAGCTCAACAAATACTAAAATGGTTTAATGAGAAAAATGAATTGTTTTCAAAGTGCCATCGAAGATATTTGAATCTATGAACAGAGCTGTAGACTGAAAAGAAAGCCCATTTCATGCATTGACCTAGTACTTATTGAGCATCTACTACATGCCAGGGAGAATTCTAGGTATTGAGGATATATCAGTAAGCAAAACAGTGGCAATCCTATCTCCATAAACTTATATTCTAGTTAGGTGGGAAAGACAATAAACAAATAAACATGTAATATTTCAGTTGATGATAAATGCTACGAAGAATATAAAGCAGCAAAATAGGGTTAGAAAGTGACAGGATGCTTTTAATATAAAGTCATCAGTGAAGGTCTCTCTGAGAAGGTGATATTTGAATAAAGACCTGAAAGAAAGGGAGTGGGACGTGACTATTTGTGGGAAGAGTATTCCAGGTAGAGAAAATAGCAAAAATGACAATATCGTAAGGCAGTAGCATGCCTAATACCTTCACTTTCAGTGAATAACAAGGAGGTGAGTGTGACTTGAAGAGCAAGAGAAGGAGGTATAGAAGATGAGGTCAGAGAAACAAAGGACTGGATTAGGTAAATCTTTAAAAGCTGATATAAAGACTTTGTTTTCTTTCTCTGAATGAGGGTGGTTCCCTTGGATGGTTTGGAACAGAGGAGTGACATAGTCTGACTTACTTTTTAACAGAATCACTTTGCTATATAGAGAGTAGTTTGTAGAAAGTCAAGAGTAGAGGCCAGTTAGAAGACTAGTTAGACTAGTTAGAAGCCAGTTAGACTAGTTAGAAGGCTCTGGAAGTCATCCAAGCAAGAGGTCATGATTGCATCAAGGGGGAAGCAATGGAGATGGTATGGTGAGAAGTGGCCAGATTAGATTCTGCTGTGGTTTTCTTGTTATTTTGATTGGATTTTTATTTCTAAAAGGTAGAAACTGACAGGAATTACTGAAGTATTGGTATGTGGTGTGGAATAAAAAGGGAGGCAAAGCTGATTCCCAAGCATTTGGCTTGAACAACTGAACAAAAATAAAGGAGCAGCCATTTGCTAAAATGGAGAAGAATGTAGATGCAGTGAGTTTTTGAGTAGAGTATTAGTAGTTTGGTATGGACATACTACATTTGAAATGCCTATTAGCGCATATGTGTAGTTGGCAGTTAAATATATGAATTTGTATTTCTGGTAAGAAGTTCAGGGAGGAGATACAAACCTGGAAGTCTTCAGCATATAGATGATATTTATAACCATGTGACTGGATAAGATCACCCAGGAAATGAGTATAAATAGAGAAGAAAATAGATCCAGGACTAATCTTGGGGAATTTCAATGTTTAGTGGTCTGGAAGATGGGGAAGGTGTAAGCAAAAGAGATAGAACAAGAGAGACCAGTAAGGTAAGAAAAGAAACAAGAATGAGTGGTGTCCTAGAACCACATGAATCAGTATTTTACAAAGAAGAGTGATCAACTTTTCAAATGCTGCAGACAGGTCAGATGAGAGGAGGACCGAAGATCAAGCTTGATATTGGCAACTAGGTAGTAACTTGTGACCTTGACAACAGCTGTTCAGTGGTGTGGCGTGCTTCAGATGAAAACATGATCATGGTGGGTTCCAGAGAAAACGGAAAGAAAGAAAATGGAGATGGTAAGTGGAGACAAGTATTTGTGAGTATTGATGTACAGGAGAGTACTGATGTACCTAGAAATGTATCTACCTGGTCAGAAAGGGAGTGGGGCGCAGATCACATAGAGTCTTGCAGGCCTTTGGGTTTTACTCTTAGAGATATAAGGAATCATAATTCTAGAACAGAATGCTGAGAAACTCCCATATTTAGAGGCCTGGAAAAGATGAAAGAGAGTGAGTAAGATGCTTTTAATGAGGTAGAAAGAAAAATAAGAAAACACGCAAGCAGAAGCCAGGACAGGAGAGAAGCGAATGGTCAGCGATGTCAAATGGCGCTTTGAATTCAAGCAGGATGGAGATAGGCTTGGCAAAATGTATGCTGTGATTTTCCTTATGAGAGCTGTTTGAGATGCTTCAATATGATGGAAGGGAAAGATGTGATATTATAGTGGGGTGAGGAGAGTTGAGAAGATCCAAGAGTAATAGTAACCAGACACATTGATCTAGGACATATACTAAAGAGGAAACTCATGTGTGTGTGTGTACTGAACATAAAATGATAATAGTTCCTTTAAAAAAATCACTAGCAGGGATTGACATTTTAAATATTTAAATATTGGGCTTAAGGGAACTGAGAATGCTGATAAAAGAAGATTTGAATAAATTACCAATATAATTCTAACTTGTATAAAGTATAAAATTGTATAAAGGATTAAAACGTAGAATAGTGACTGAGTTTGAAAAGTGCAATTCAGATCTTAATGTCTTCGGAGCTAAAATTAGTGCTTAATTACAATAATTATATCTTTCCCTTTTCCTGGTACAATTATCTTCCCCATCTCTGTTTGGTTTTTGAGCCCTTCTTGATATTTAAGCCACTCTATCGATGTATTTTTACTATGAGCTTTCTCACAGTTAATCTGTGGGAAATAGGCAACTACAAATAATATTTAAATGCACCTTAAGAGCTAGTATTGATGCAGAAATATTGTAGAGGAAATTATCCTAACTTGTGTCTCTACCTTATAAGAATGATTCTTGGGGTGTTTTATAGAGGAATGTTTGATGAGGGTGAAGCTGGCCAGGAGGTGAAACACTGAGAATTTTAATAGTATCCTTCAACTGAGACAGACTGATGCTCTACGAGCTAGCCTGTCAAGGGTAGGAAAATCTTTGTGGGCAGTGATCAAAGCAGCCATATACCAGGCTGCTGAATAAATATGAACTATTCTTCTCTTGGGTTTTCTCTACATTTTCCCCTAAATTTCATACAGACTCCTTCCCTTCTATCAACACGTTTCTCTTTCACTGAGGTTTAACTACAATACATGAGCAACTACAATGACCCAGGTATTTGGTAAAGCTAAAACAATAGCTTGTCAACAACAAGAGTGAAACTGTAAAATATTTGAAGAGATTTATCCTAGGCCAAATATGAGTGACCATGGCCTGTGACACAGCCCACAGGAGGTCCCAAGAATATCTGCTCAAAGGAATTGGGGTGCAGCTTGGTTTTATACATTTTAGGGAGGCATGAAACATCATTCCCTAAAATGATTCTGAGACATCAATCAAATATATTTGAAAAATACATTGCTTTGTTCCAGAAAGGTGGGACAATTTGAGCAGAGCGGTGGGGAGGGGGTTCCAGGCAATAGGTAAATGTAAACATTTTCTGGTTTATAATTGGTTGAGTTTGTCTGGAATTAATGGAAAGGAAATGTTCAGGTTAAGATAAAAGATTGTGGAGACAAAGGTTCTTTTGAAGTCTCATAGTGGTTGCCCTTAGAGACAATAGATGACAAATGTTTTCTATTCAGACCTTTAAAAGGTGCTAAACTCTCAATTAATCTCTTCAGAATTGGGACAGCCTAGAAGAAAAAGATCTAGCTGTATCAATAGAGAATGTTTACAGATGCAAATTTTCCCCCACAATGGATGGTCTTGCAGGGCCATTTCAAAACACGGCAAAGAAACATGTTTTGGGTAAAATATTTTGATTTTCTTCTTTGTCAAATAATGTTACGCCAGAGTCAGATTGGAAAGTAAGTCATGATATACAGGGTTAAATAAAACCCATCTGATGATAATTAGTCATTTGTAGGGTATGACTCCCCAGACCCCTTAGATAGGAATTTGGGCAAGATAAAAAAGATTAAAAAAAAAAATCAGAGCTTAGTCCTCAGCTTATGTTGAGTGGAATGCTCACTCAAAGTACTTTAATACTATTTAATATTCAGAGAAAACCTCTTTGGCAGTGTGAAAGGAAAATAAATCTGGGACCCCAAACTCACTAAGCCAAAGGGAAAATTCAAGCTGGAATCTGGGTCATGCAAACCTGCCTCCCATTTTTGTTCCTAAATAAGATGGCTACAAAAATGAAATGCAACATACCTCCCTCATATTTTTTCCCACAGGGAAATTTGTTGTGGGCCCCAACATCTTTACTCTAAAGTGTGTTTCTGTTAAAGTTTACCATGGCAATGTAAACTTTAACAGAATGATAGCTTATCTTCACAGCTGTTGAGAAACAGGACAGAACTCAAAGTTATCCCTCTGCCTACCTAAGACAAATATGTATCTGATAGTTTCCTTTGCCGTATTGTCTACATTATCTTATGTGTTAGAAATGCTTGTTCCCCAGTGTCACAAAGAAACAGCACTTGAACATAAATTTAATTATTTCAGCAAGGCCATCTTTACTTTCTGCAGAAAGGGTGCTCCACGCAGATGGAACAATGGCGAGAGCACATTTGAAGAAAGGAAAAGCAGACTTATTTATCCTTTATGCATTTGGGTCATCCTTACTGCTGTGTCCTGCATCCATTGGCTAGAGCTGGACCTCACAGTCTTAAACTGATAACCGATTTGCTAATAACCTAAAACTTTCCTAAATAGGTAAGTGCAAGGAAGAACAAAGAAGGAGAGGAAGTTGCTTACGAAAGGTTCAAGGAATCAGTAACACTTCCAAATAAGAAAGGGGCATAAGCTATGAGCTGAGACTTGCCTGGGCATGTCCAGACATACCTGAGTAACCCAAAGCCACTAACTGGGCTGAAGTGTAAGAACTAATAGTTGATAGGAGGCTTTAGAGTAAAAAGCTATTATTTCTAGTGTCTGTTATTTTAGTTTTAAACCAAGATGAGCTTTGAAGAGGAACTTTTCTACATTCTACATTATGTACAATTATGGATACTCTGAGCCAGACAATGGCATGTACAATTATTTTCCTATACCACTCCCTCAAATTAAAATTGTGTATTTCTCAATATCTCAGCCTTTCCCCCTTTAAATATTGAAACCCTCAAAAGCATCGTTGGAGAAAGGCATAGATCTGTCTCCTAGGTGCATGTCCTTAACCTTGGCAAATAAACCTCCTAAAATGATTGAGACTTGCGTTGGTCATTTTCTTTGATGGCAGGTACTATTTTTTTCCATTTTAAATGTGAAAAAAACAAAGTAAAAGTAAGCTGCAATAACTTGCCTAACATCACATAAGTAAGCAGAGGTGAAGCCAGATTTCACACCCAGTAGGTGTGGTGCCAGAATCTTTGGGCTTAACCACTATGTGCTACTGCCTTCCTAAGACTGAATAACTTACCGTGTCTGGAGTTTCTTCCTTCTGGTGGGTTCTTGGTCTTGCTGACTTCAAGAATGAAGCCACGGACCTCATAGTGAGTGTTACAGCTCTTAAAAGTGGCGCGTCCAGAGTTATTTGTTCCTCCCAGTGGGTTCGTGGTCTTGCTGACTTCAGGAATGAAGCTGCAGACCCTGGGAGTGAGTGTTACAGCTCTTAAAGGTGGTGCAGACCCAAAGAGTGAGCAGCAGCATTTATGATGAAGAGTGAAAGAACAAAGCTCCCACAAGGTGAAAGGGGACCCAATCCGGTTGCTACTGCTGGCGTGGGTGGCCAGCTTTTATTCCCTTATTTGGCCCTGCCCATGTCCTGCTGATTGGTCCATTTTACAGAGTGTTGATTGGTCCATTTTTACAGAATGTTGATTGGTGCATTTACAATCCTCTAGCTAGGCACAGAGCGCTGATTCGTGCATTTACAATCCTCTAGCTAGACAGAAAAGTTCTCCAAGTCCCCACTCAACCCAGAAGCCCAGCTGGCTTTACCTCTCATTACGTCACTCAGCATTTTGATTTCCCTTTTATAGAAGAGGATATTGAGGCTCACAGGAAAAAATCAATAAGCTCTTAAAGATAATATGAGTGTGAAGCAGAATTTTCATGCCAAGCCTATTTATTACTCTTTTTACACTTATGAAATACAATTTATTTATGGCTTGCTTTTTCCTTAATTCGGTATTTGCCAAAATATGTTTCTTGGTCTGTTTCAATGAGCATTATTTTTTAAAGGGTTTATTAGCAAATACATTTGGCTAAAGCTGGGTTAAACAAAGCTAAAGAGATGTCTTTGCTATGGGTCTTTTTATTACCTTTGATATGCTAATATGCCTTTTGAAGCTTTGAGTGGGAGGTATGTTTTAGCAAGTTGGCCATGGGACTTGTTTTTCTCAGAGTGCCTTACCAGCAAGAGCACCAAACATACTTTGGCTAACTGTATATCTACATTCCTAAGCTCACACATACTCTGGTGACATTAATTAGATTGAAAGGCACTCTGATCCTTGTATTCGATAAAGAAATACTCTGATCTTCATGGTAGAGATGTAGGGTGTAGGCTTTCCTCAATAATACCAGATTTTCATGCCATTCATCATGGTAGTTTATTCTGAAGATGTCTCATATTGCCCAAGAGGAATTCGTTCAGTTTTAGAGTGATATTTTCATATTTTGTTCCAAAGACATAGGGGTAAGTCTTTGTAGACATTCCCAGTCCTATGCATCTTTAAGGATGCTGCCAATAATGTATGTTATAATTTTGTGGCTTCTGTTTTTTGTAAAGCGTATTGAAATATAGTCCTTTCAAGTGTCTCTGCAATTGGATGAGTTACATAAGTAAGAGCCAATATAAGAAGTAAGTATTTAAAGTATAAGAGGATAAGAATGTGATAAATATATTTCTTCATTGCCATCATATTTTGGCTCTAATGAGGTCACCCCTAAGAGCATATCTGCTTCAAAGATGACACGAAAATGATTATAGTGACGGGAAGGTCTCAAACCAGAAATCATCCCCATATCCCCATTATGACATCAAATGGATAAACATATTTTGGGATAGCATTAAACTTTGAGAACCAGCAGGGAGAGGCAAACCCTCAAAATTATAAATAAATCTAAGAATGTATTATACTCCAGGAAAGAATGAGCTGAAATGCAAATGCTTTTCCCCCCCTCCGCCGCCTCAGGGAAGTCACTAGGAATAAAAGGTCATTGTGACTTGGTGCCAAATTTCATGGCTGTTAGGAAAAAAAAAAAAAAAAGAAAAAAAAAAAGAAAAAGCAGAACTTCTCTTTTCCTAAAAAGACCAATTGAGATGGGACTGGGAAAGGTCCACATAAAGTGAATATGCCTTAGGCCTAAAAAAGAGAAAAAAGGTGATTACACACACACACACACAGATTTTGCACTTGGGTTCTACAACCTGTCACAGAATCAGGAAATCATAGAGTATTAGAGTTGGAAGAGACCATTCTGAAACTGCCATTGAAAATTACAACTGAGAAAATTATTACAGTGAAACAGATATGACCTAACCGACTCTATCTTGCTTCTAACTTCCAAGCTGTCATTGTTCATTCCTGGGTGTAGGCCAAACTAACTTTGGGACGAACTTAGTTTATAGTTTAACTTTGAAACAAAGACAATAATATCCCTTTTCCAAAACAAGCCCCCTACTTGCCTGGGGACTAGAATGCCTTTGTAAGACTAACAAATTAGCCACAAGATTAGAAACTATGGTTTAGGTGTCACGCAGCTGGAAGCTACAATATTCTGACCCTCACCAAATTGTTCCTGGGGATAACATCACTATTGGTAAACCCTAAGATTGTTACAGTAGGTAGCTAGTCAGACATGAGCAGCGCAGGAGAGCCCCCCCTCAAAACAGGAGTGTCAGGGGAGCATCAAGTGATGGTCAGGCAGTTGATAGTCTCAGCCAGTGCCAGGGAAAGGTGGTCCCTCAATACATAGAAAAAACCTGAAGCTGGTGAGCAGCAGCTTCCTAATAAGATCTCAGGAGTTGGGTGAGTTGGCTCAAGCGTGCTCATTAAGAGGCAAAATGGCAGTTTAACTGGTGTATGACTTTCTAGGGATGTTTGACTGGTAAGGGAAGAATGCCTCAAGTAAGCATGTTTAACTCCATTAAGCACACTGTACATGGGGCCACTCCCAAGTGCTAGCAGGCCACTGTGCATGCAGGCAGCCCATGCCAAGGGAAGAATCAGGGGAGAGAAAATTCAGATGCCGGAAGAATCCCAACTAATAAAACCCCAGGTCAAAAGTCAAGGCGTGCCCTTGATCTCTTAAGTCACCTATTTGGTCCTCTTCCAAGTGTACTCTACTTCCTTTCATTTCTGCTTTACAGCTTTTTAATAAATTTTCACCCCTGCTCTAAAACTTGCACCAAGGTATGTTACTGATGGTGAATTTGTACATGTCTGCAGCAACCTCAATTCTTGCCTTCTCAGAAGAAAGAATTCAACTGAGAGGCATAAGGTAGAAGGAGAGACCGAGGTAAATTTTAGAGCAGGAGTGAAAGCATATTAAAAAGCTTTAGATCAGGAATGAAAGGAAGTAAAGTATACTTGCAAGAGGGCCAGGCAGGTGACCTGAGAGATCAAGTGCCATGTTTGACCTTTGACTTAGGGTTTTATATGTTGGTGTACTTCCAGGGTCCTGAATCCCTTCTCCTCTGATTCTTCTCTTGGGGTGAGTTGTCTGCATGCTCAGTGGTCTGCCAGCACTTGGAAATGGCTGCATGCACAGTGTGTTTACTGGAGTTGTACACTTGCTCACTAGAGGTTTTCTTCTCTTACCAGTCCAATGTCCCTAGAAGGTCATATACCAGTTAAACTCTGCCATTTTGCCTCTTAATGTGCAAGCTTAAGCCCACTGGCCCAACTCCTGAGATCCTACTGGGAAGCTGCTGATTATAAGTTTCAGGTGTTTTCTATCTATTGGAGGACTGCCTTTCTCTGTCACTGGCTGTGACCAAATATTATTTTAGAGAAATGGTTTAACAACTGCCTGACCATCCCATAATGGTTGCCTGACTTTCTTGATGGGGGTGGGGGGTCACTCTCCTGCTCTGCTCATGTCTGACTAGCTATGTACTGCAATGAGATCAGTGCTTTAGATATGTTGCAGACCCTGCACCTGATGGGTCAGCTGGCACCACCCAGTTGGATAAACTGGCTTGTCTAGTCTTGTGGCTTCCATCCATGAAGGGACTCAGTGTATGAGGACAGCTGCGACTCCCTATGATTTCAACTGCCACCCAACCAATCAACACTCCAAACTCACTGGTCTCCACACCCACCAAAATATTCTTAAAAACTCTGATCCCTGAATTCTTAGGGAGACTGATTTGAGCAACAATAAAACTCCAGTCTCCCATGTAGCCAGCTCTATGTGAATTAAACTTTCTCTATTGTAATTCCCTTGTCTTGATAAATCAGCTCTGTCTAGGCAGTCGGCTAGGTAAACTCATTGGGTGGTTACAATTCAGCCATTAGATTTATCAATCCCAACAAGTTTTTATCAAATATTTGCATGAATGAACTGTAATACTCTCTTTCATTGCTATAGAGCTTAACACTGGTTATCTGTGAGGTCTTGTATTACAATGGGAAGAGCACAGATTTGGGAAGCAGAATAAGCTAGGTTTAACTCTGACTCTTCTGCTTCTGCCATTATCAGCCAGGAGGGCTGAGTTATCCTACAGTAACAAATAATCCCAAATTCCCAGTGACAAACAGAAACGTATACAACCTATGACTTAGACCAAGAACATAGACTAAGAATGCATATAGTTAGCAGGCTTCTCTTGGATTTTCATGACAAGAGAAAAAAGTTTGTTTCTCACTTTTGCTATATGTCCAATCCATATTGGAAGGGAACCTCTGCTTTATCTTGGCATATGGTTTTATTATCACCACTGCAGAGGGAAGGGAATACGGTGAATCATGTAATGGCTTTACAAAATTCCGCAAGCCTACCCTTAGCTTCAGACAAGGTTGGGAAGTACAATCCTACCATGTTTCTGGAAGAAAAGGAAATGGAATATTTGTGAATAGCTTTAAATGACTACCATAGTATCCGTATATTCATAGGAACATGGAATAATTTACCGTTTCTGGGCCTATTTCCTAATTTCTAAAATGGGTCAGCTGTACCTGTTTTGCATATTTTGTATGACTGTTAAATAAAATAACATGCTTAAAATATCCAGAACCATCCCTCGCCTAACAGGTGCTCAAGCATAACACTTTCCCCTCTGAGGTGTCTTCCTTTTTATAGCATCCTAAACAGCCAGCCTAATAGGTCCTCAACAGGACAACCTTTTGAATATTTAAAGATAATATTCCTACCTGCACACAATTCTTCTCTTCTCCAAGCTAAACACCCCAGTTCCTTCAGTGATTCCTCATATGCCATGTGTTTGAATACCCTTATCATTTTCGTCCCTCCCCTCTGACCTTTATTCGGGTTTGTCTCTGCTTCTTTTTGAAGTGATAATCATATCTGAGTGCAGGCTCTCGATTCTAGCCTCGTCAGCATAGGTTACAGTTGGGACTATAAACAAACAGCCTCACATCATGTTTCTCTTCACATAGTAAGTGCATTAGGTTCTCTAGAGGGACAGAATTAATGGAATATATATATATGAATTTATTAAGTATTAACTCACATGATCACAAGGTCCCACAATAGGCCATCTGCAGGCTACGGAGCAAGGAGAGCCAGCCCAAGTTCCAAAACGGAAGGACTTGGAGTCCAGTGTTCGAGGGCCGGAAGCATCCAGCACAGCAGAAAGATGTAGGCTGGAAGGCTAGTCCAGTCTCTCTTTTCACATTTTTCTGCCCGTTTATATTCTAGCCACACTGGCAGCTGATTATATTGTGCCCACCCAGGTTAAGGATGGGTCTGCCTTTCCCAGCCCACTGACTCAAATGTTAATCTCCTTTGGCAACAACCTCACAGACACACATAGGGTCAATACTTTGTATCCTTCTATCCAATCGAGTTGACATTCAGTACTAACCATCACACTAAGTACATTTAAGGAAGTCATGTCATACTCAGAATGTAGAAAAATATATGATTGGAAGGAAGAAATTGGAAGTCATTTAAGCCAGTAGTCCTAATTATATATATGTGACCCAGCAACATTAGATTCACTTGTAGATTTTTTTTTTCCTAAGGAGACATCCACAGGTCCCACTCCCAGCACCATTGGATCTACTGGGTCAAGTTTCCAAGGTCTTGGGTAGAACTCCAGGAACTGGTGCATGGACAGGATTGAGAAGAACTCTGTAGCATCCTTATAGGCTTTCTTGACTTTATGTCTTAGGCTTGTTCCAAATATTGACATATGGACCAAATATGGTCCAGAACCCCTGGAATGACCATTAAAAATTGTTTCTAGAGCTTTCCCTCAAATTATAGAATCAGAAATCCTGGGAATTTGTCTCAGAAATCTGCACTTACAACAAATACTTTAGTTAGGTCAAATGTGCAGCTAGGTCCCGTTCAATCTTCTATTGAATGCTTGGACCTATCAACAATCTTGCCAAGACATTTTATAGAAAATATCATGCTGAGCTTAATTAGGCAGTTACACGGTGGTATGTATATATATATAGATATAGATATATATAGATATAGATATATATCTATATAATATATATAGATATAGATATTATATAGATATATATATATCAGTATTCTCCTATATCTTCATGGCCTGTAACAGAATCACGGAATTGTAAGTGTTCAGTGTTAGAAGGGACTTGAGATTCCAATTAGTCAGCGTTTCCCACGGTATGATCTATGGCACACAAGACTCTTTTTGTTTGTTTGTTTGTTTGAGAAATCTTTTATTAGAAGATGTCCCAGAAGGCAATATTTTAAAATCAGGCAATCAGTAATCACAACTAAATACAAAATTTCAGGTGAACTTGCCTCTCACAATAAATCAGACCCTTGCAACAGGAGAATTGCCCATGAGTTATTTCTTGTACAAAAACATTTAACACCACTTTCCGAAAGGCATACAAAAATACAATATATAAAAAAGAAGACTCCTCCCACCATAATACCCAACAGCAGCTTATAAAACTCAGGTGAGACATCAGTAACCTACACCCAAACTATCCTCCATAGACAGTTCCAGAAGTCAGCTGGCTTTTGTAAACCGTGCTCCAGGAGGGTGGAGAGGCTATTTCCAAACATCCCCTGGGGCCCTTTGAGGCCAAGTAGCAACCTCAGAAAGAAACCATTATGGACAATAGATTTGGAAGTAGCAGCTGTTTTTCCAGAGCCACATATAGTACTTACCACCCGCTACCCACCCCAGCTTCCAAACCCAGAGCCAGCAGGCACCTGCTGTCCTGAGCAGAGTTCTGGAAGGGCTGCTGGTCATTCTTCCAGGTCAGGCTTAGAGGTGCCTGAGGTTACCCACATGACAACTGCTAGGTTGGGTGACTTTCCCAGACTGGAGGCTGCACCTGGATTCCACTGCCGAGTCCAGTTGGGGCAAAATCCATCGTGGTTGGTTAAGCATATCTCCTGGAGGCTCCTTTAAAACCCATCAGAAGCAAGTCCACCTTCTGGAGCACTGGATGAGTCCCAGCGGCTCTCCCCAAAACTTCAGAAAGGCCCAGATTCTGGGAAAGAGATCTGATTCATGGCAGGCTGGCGGGGGCCCAAAGGTGGCTGCAGAGCCAGCAAGCTCCTTGGAGTTGCACGAGAAGGACAGGTTTGCATGGTTGCAGAAGAACTTTAAACTCGCCAGTCAAGGATTGAGATGAGACGCAGGTAGGAAAGAGGAAGCAGTACAATTCTCCCTCTGAGGTGGCTTACACCTGCCTCGAGTGAAGATTGGACCTCACGTGCCCCCCAGAAAACACCTGGGCAGGGATCAATCTCGTGGGCCAGGACTCCAAGCTTTCCCCAGGACCCAGGCTAGGACCCATTTCCCCGGCACACAGACTCTTAAAAATTGAATTAGTAAGTTAAATCAGATTGGGAAACATGGAATATTATATCATATATCTTGGTGTATTAACATGCACATTTGCACAATGACTACTTCGACAAGACCTACATAGATAAACTGGTTTAATTTTACTAAAATTAACACTTTTAAAAATTATGATTTTAATACTCTTTTACTAGTTTCAGCCTTCTAAGTAGGTAGGCTTCTATGTATTCTGCAGATCACTAGTGGTCTTGATTACCATTAATATATGTTTGTGTTATATTATTTTTCAACTGAATCGCAGTTGGAAAAAAAAAATCTTTAATATTATGCCCTTGGATCTGTTACTGCATCACTAGCACTTGTGATGCAATAGGACACTTGGCCTGTACTAAAAGGGCCAAGAGTAAATGTCTTATTTTTTTTGTTGTTGTTTGTTGTTAAAAATGTCTATAGAGTTGGCAGTTAATGCTGAATTTGTCAAATGGCCCTTCCAGAATTATACTTGTATTTAAAAAATTAATGAATATACCTAAAAAAATTATTAGAGCACAGAACCCTTCAAAAATATCACCCATTAGCCTAAACAATGAGTGTCCTCTGGAATAATTTTGGGAAACAACGGTCTTGGGCATTGTTCATCTGATGTATGATACCTTATCCAGTTTTCTGGCAAGAACTTACTAGAGTTGGAGGCTAATAATTCCATTTTTGCCACCTCTGTTCACATATGCATCAGCATATCTTATTCTGTCTCTTGTATCACCTTAATTCAGACCACATACTTTATACATAGAGGCAACATAACAGAGTGAAATGCATGTGAAATTCACTGTCAGAAGTCCTAGGTTTGAATCTTGGCTCTACCAAATATTAACTATATTACCTTAGACATTATTTAGGCTTCCTGAACATCATTCTTTTTATAGATACAAAATTAATAACACTCTTCTTACAAGGCGTATTGAGAAGTAAGACAATGCATGTGAAAAGCTTAGCACAGTGCCCAGAACAGTAACACTCAAATAATGGCAGTATTCGTTTCATTCACAGATGAGAATGCAAAATGCTTAGTTTCAATGAAGAATGAAGGAAATCCTGTCTTGTACTCACCCCATTGCACCCCACCCCCATATACAAACTTCCCCCTTTCCCCAGTGCTATCCCACCAGATTCATGTCTGACTTATACAAATCCATGTTGGTCTGAAATTAACATTCTAACAAGTTTCATTTTAATAAAAACAAATCTATTGACCCTATTATTCCCTAGTATGTTATTTTGGAACAATAAATAATACAATACAATGTAAGGATACTAATCTCTCAAGAAAACATGACAAATGAAGAAGCACTAAAACAAAATAAACTTTGTGGAGTTAGCCATAGATGTTGAAGACACTATTATAAGAACTTGTATGCTATGTGAAAAGACATTCCTTGGGAAATGGTGACTATTTCCCAAGAGGAAATAGTGGTGACTTTAGTAAATAGAAACTGCTGGTAAGATTACTGACTCATTAGCACTCTAGACTTTTACAGGAAAGCCAAGTTAATAGGTCATTCCACATCTAAAACATATGGCTGCTATACAGTGAAATAAAGGGTGGTAGAGAGGTGATTATGGTTATATCTATATATTAACAAAGCCAAGCTAGAACATACTGTCCAAAAAGCAGTGCAGCTGCTCCCATAACAGAAAACAAAACAGAATAAAAGCAAGGGAGGTTTAAAATGCAAGCTCTGTCACTAGTTAGCTCTAACCTTATGAGTTATTTACATTCTTTGACAATTGGTTTTCTTCTCTATGAAATGGGTATTGCAGGAGAGGTTTTTTCCTATTATTTTGTTTTGTTATTTGTTTTTTATTATCTTTGAGTCAAAATTCTGAAGGCTTCCAAACAATGGGATTAGTTTAAATAGCTTTGAAATGATCATTAATTTTTAAAATCACAAAATTGTCAAATAACATAAATAGGTAGTTAAAAGAGCTTGTACCCCCAGGAAAAGATTATTAGCTTTAATTATACTTTAAAATATAAAATTTAATAAAGCAATGAGATACTATTTTTTACACATTGAAATGGTAAACATATGAAACAAAATTAATGGAATATAAAGTTTGTGTGGGTGTGGGTAAACTGGGTCTCCCATATAACGCTAATGGAAGAATAAAATGGTATAACTTATTGGAGGTAACTTTGGCAATACTAATCAATATTTGAGTACATAGTCCTTTTAACACAGAAATTCTGCTTGTCAAAAATTATTATATCAATATGTTCACAAGTGTGGGCAAATGCAGTTTGGGAAAGGATTTTCTTTACAGTAATGCTTCTAATAACAAAAGACTGAAAGCTTCAGTGTTTTTCAGTAGGAAACTGGTTATATAAATTATGCTACCCTGTAAAAATATAAAGCCATTACAAAGAACCGAGGTAGATATACCTTACATAAAAAGAAATAAAGAAGGTGTAGATTAATTTATATTTAATGATCACTTACTGAGTGAATGTGCTAGTAAATTATTTATTAATTCCCTTACCCTTTATATCAATACTTATGAGGCAGGATGTATTATCACCCCCATATTACATATGAGCAATTTGAGATAAAAGTTTCAGTTACAAGGCCAAATTCAAACAGCAAAAGAACTCGGGGATATAACCCTGGGGAGTCTGGCTTCCAGGACTGCACTATGTTAACTACTATACTTTGCTTCCTCTTCTTAAATAGAGCCTTCTATATTCTTCCTTTTGATTAAAACACAAATGAAAATATGTACATATGCCTGGATATGACTACAAAAGTCCTGGAAAGGTATCCAAGAAACCGACAGCAGTGGTTGTCAGTAGGGAGCAGGGATAAGACTGTGGGTGAGAGGAAGACTTAATATGGGTGATATATCTTTGTTTTTGTTTGTTTTGTTTTGTCTTTATCTCTCACCTGTATTACTTTTGACTGAGTAAGAACTACAAAGGCACCTAGCTTTTTATGGGAAGAATAAAATAAAATAATACCCACATTCAGGGGACTGAGGCCTGGAGAAATGAAGGGACACATTGAGTTCAAGGAGATAATAGTTGAGTAAGAACCATCACCCTTGTCTGTTTGTGTTTTCTTTCAGCTTTCTTATCCCTCTTATCTTTGACCCTCAGGGACTCTTCTTGTCACAGATAAGAGAAAGACTTCAGTTTCACTGTTATTTTATTTTTTATAACAATAACATATTTTTAATTAAAGAAATACTATGTTTAAAATTCCATTATAATATTAGCAAAAAAAATTCAACAGCACAGTAAAAGAGTTATACACCATGACCAAGGGGGATTTACTCCTGGTGTACAAGAATGGGTCAACATAAGCAAATCTATAAATGTGATATACCACATTAACATAATGAAAGATGAAAACCATATGGTATTTCAATAAATGCAAGAAAAGCATCTGACAAAATTCAACATCCCTTTATGATAAAACTCCCAACAGATTAGGTATAAGAAGGAATGTACCTGAACACAATAAAGGTCATATATGACAAGCCCACAGGTGACTTCATTATCGATGATGAAAAACTAAAAGCTTTTCTCTAAGATCAGTAACAAGACAAAGATGCCCACTTTTGCCACTTCTATTCAACATAGTTCCTATGGTTTAAATGTGTTTCTCTAAAGTTCATGTGTTGGAAACTTTATCCCCAACGCAACAGTGCCAAGAAGTGGGATTTTAAGAGATGACTGGGTCATGAAGGCTCTGCCCTGTGAATAGATTAATGGTGCTATTGCAGGAACTGGTTAGTTAACTTGGGAGTAGGCTCCTGATAAACAGGATAAATTCCACTCCCTTTAATTGTTGCTCTCCCTCTCACCCTCTCTTGCCTTAATATCTTCTGCCATGGGATAATGTGGAATGAAGTTCCTTACCTGATGTCTTCACAGCCTCCAGAACTGTGAGCCAAATAAATTTCTGTTCTTTATAAATTACTCAATCTGTGATATTCTGTTACAGCAATATGAAATGGACTAAGAAAATAGTAGAAGTCCTAGCTAGAGCAATTAGATAAGAGAAAAAAAATGCATCCAAATCAGAAAGGAAGAAGTGAAATTATCTCTGCAGATGACATGTTCTTATACATAGAAATCCTGAAGACCCCACCCCAAATCTCTTAATACTGACTTAAAATCTCAGTGAAGTTGCAGGATACACAATGAACAACAAAAAAAGTTTTGTTCTTATATACTAAAAGCAAATAATCTGAAAAGAAAATTAGGAAGACAACTCTATTTACTATAGTGTCAAAAAATAAGATACTTAAGAATAAGATACTTAGGAATAAACTAAAGAAGTAAAAAGACTTGTACACTGAACACTACAAAACATTGGTGAATGAAATTAAAGAAGACACACTCAAATCCGAAAATACTCTGTGTTCATGGTTTAGAAGACTTAATATTGTCAAATTGACCATACTACCTAAAGTGATCTACAGATTCAATTTAATCCCTATGAAAATCCCAATGGCAATATTTACAGAAATAGAAAAAAAAATTCTAAAATTTGTGCACATATGCAAAGAAATCTGAATAGCCAAAACAGTCTTGAGAAAGCAGAAAAAAAGCTGAAAGCATCATACTTTCTGATTTGCAAATATATTACAAAGCTGCTGTAATCAAAACTATATGGTGCTGGCATAATAAAGACAGACATACAAGACCAATGGAACAAAATAGAAAGTCTGGAAATAAACCCCCACATATATAGTCAACTGATTTTTGTTCATTTGTTTCAGTGCTCCAGTCAAGAGGGAAGTCAACTGATTTTTGATAAAGGTACAAATAATAAATTATAGGGAAAGGATAATCTCTTTAAAAACAGTGTTGGAAAAACTAGATATCCACATGCAAAAGAATAAAATCAGACCCTTATCTTACACCATACGCACAAAAAAAACCCTCAAAATGGACTAAAGACTTAAATACAAGACTTGAAACTGTAAACTCCCAGAAGACGACATGAGGGAAAGCTTTGTGACAGCAGTCTTGGCAAAGATTTAAGAGACATGATATTAAAAGCACAGGCAACAAAAGAAAAAATAGACAAGTAGGACTACATCACACTAAAAACCTGCTACAAAACAAAGGAAACAATAGAGTTGAAAAGGCCACCTATGGAATGGGAAAAATATTTGCAAACCATATAGTTGAAAAGAGGTTAACATTCAAAATATATTAGAAACTCACATAACACAACAGCTAAAACTGATAGCCCAATTAAAAAATGGTCTAAAGACTTGAATAGACATTTCCCCAAAGAAGACATACAAATGACCAACAGGTACATGAAAAGATGCTCAATGTCACTAATAATCATAACAATGCAAATCAAAACCAGAAGGCGATACCACCTCACAACTGTTAGGATGGTTATTATTAAGGAAAAAGAAAAAAGACAAAAAGCGTTGGAAAGGGTGCTGAGGAACCGGGACCCTTGTACACTGTTGTGGTAATGCAAAATGGTGCAGCTGCTATTAAAAACAGTTTGGAGATTCCTTTAAAAGATTAAAAATAGAACCACTATGTGATCCTGCAATCTCACCTGTTTATTTGCACAAAAGAATTAAAATCATGATTTCAAAGAGATATTTGCACTTCCATGTTCACTGCAGCCTTATTCATAGTAGCCAAAATGTGGAAACAACCTAAATGTCTATCAACAGATGAATGGATAAGTAAATTGTAATATATACATACAAGGGAGTATTATTTAGTTTCAAAAATATGGAAATTTTGCCATATGCAACAACATGAATGAACCTGGAGGACATTATGCTAAGTGAAATAAATCAGTCACAGAAAAACTAATACTGCATGATTCCACTTATATGAAGTATCTAAAATAGTCAAATTTATAGTAGCAGAGTAGAATGGTAGCTGTCAGGGGCTGAAGGTAGAGGAAAATGGGGAGTTTCTATTCAAGTGGTTTCAGTTTTGTCACATGAATAAGTTCTAGTGATCTGATGTCCAGAATTGTTTCTGTACTTAAGAATAGTGAAATGTACATGCAAAAATCTGTTTTAGAAGAACTTTTGAGGGATAGGATTTTTCCAGGCAGAAAACATGTGAGTCAAGGATGATGGAATGTTAGACACACACACACAAACACACACTCAATATGAATATACTTAGTGTCTTTGAGAAGCAATGAGTTGTCATGTGTAAAATGAGATTCAGTAGGAGGTTAAGTTGGAAAATTAGGTGAAAACTCGCTCATAGTTTTTCTCTGTTTCTCTCTCTGCCTCTCTAGCAGGTAATGCAAGCAAATGGCAAAATAAATTCAAACAGTACAATAGAGTTTATAATGAAAAATAAATTTCATTCCATTGCTATAAAAATCTGTTTAGGGGATACATCTCATGTTAAGTGTTCTTAAGACAATAAAACAAAACTTTCATAATAATAATTGAAAAACTAATTTGTTCTGGGAGCAAATGGGATGTTGTTATCTTCCAGGATACCAATATCACAGGAGGCCCAGTCTGTACAATTGAGACCTGATGGGGAGTATTATAACAAGTAGTCCCAATGACAATCATTACAATCTAATAGTGACGCATGAGGTATGATAGTGCTTTGTCCTTTATTTACTTGTTCAGTTACATAAAAAGTGAAGTAAAATTTTTGGTATTATAATACTCATCATATGAGGATACAAACTCTAGAAAAAGTCATTCCGAAAATTCTAGGTAAAATGTCTAATTGAGATAATGCTAATGAACTTATTTGTCCAGGAACCAGCCCATAGTAGGATTCAGTAACTGCCAAAACTTGGATCATTATTAGACAGGAGTTAGGTGGTAGACAAGAAGGAGACTACCTTAATCAATCAGTTGTTTAATCTTCAGAAAACCAACCAATCAACTTGGCTACTAGTGCCACTGCATATATAGAATCCTTGGTGCCAGAGCTATAGAGCGTTTGTAAAGTATTCCAGTAGATTAGATTTTCTTTTTTTTTTTTTTTTTTTTTTTTTTGAGACGGAGTCTTGCTCTCTTGCTCTGTCATCCAGGCTGGAGTGCAGTGGCGCAATCTCGGCTCACTGCAAGCTCCGCTTCCCGGGTTCACGCCATTCTCCTGCCTCAGCCTCTCCTAGTAGCTGGGACTACAGGCGCCCGCAACCACGCCCGGCTAATTTTTTGTTTTTTTGTACTTTTAGTAGAGACGGGGTTTCACCATGGTCTCGATCTCCTGACCTCGTGATCCGCCGGCCTCGGCCTCCCAAAGTGCTGGGATTACAAGCGTGAGCCACCGCACCCGGCCAGTAGATTAGATTTTCTGAAGTTGCTGAAATTTTTTTCCAGCTCAAACTCTCAAACCAGATAAAACTGTGCATTTTGCTCAGGCATATAAATTTTCCAAGAAGTTATTAGCTCTTTGATATGCTGGAATTTCCTTAAGTTGGACAATTTAGTATATTTAATCACTCTTGGTTTTTTGTCAGCAGTCTTATGGACAGACAACAAAAAGGAAGAAAAAGATCTATCACCAGATGGAGAAAGGCATTAGCCACACATGACCTTTCAAGTGTTATGTTGTCTTTTAGATCCACATAGGGGATGTCTCTGTTGGATAAATGACAGAGCTCAAGATGTAGCCAGACTGCGTGCAACGTGTACAATAGTAAAATCTGAAAGAAAACGCAAACAAGCAAGCAACAGTGTCTGAACACATTAAGTCACAGAAAAAAGTCTGAAGTGTTTATTTGTGAATTCATCTAGAAGTTGAGGGTAGATGTAAGGAAGGTGAAAAGAGAAAAAAAAATCCAGTTCCATATTTTAATAAAAAGATAACAATTTTTTTCTCATATTCTATTATTCTGTTATAATGAGTCATTTGAATTTGTTTATTCAAGTCATTTATAGTCAGTTTCTTTCCAAATTAATTTTAGCCCTTGAAATTACTCATTTTTTTGCTGTATAAAGTGGGTAATGATATTTAATGCCAAAAAATTTCTATTATAATTTTTCTTTCTTTCTATCCCCAAAAGTTTACCCCTATCCTGGGCTGCCACATAGAAGACCATGACTATAAAATAATTTTCAGTCCTGCCAGTAGTGACAGGTAAATCTACATATACAAGGAAGTAAGAAGAAAAGAACAACCATTGCTGACCATAACATGACAAATGAAAGAGCACTTTAAATCTTTATTGATAATTCAGCAACTTGTTTTAAATCCACACAGAAAAGCATACATATTATTTCTTCCCCTCCCTTGCAAAATAGCAAAATATAGAGAGAACACTTCAGAGGAGTGAAACAGCAAGGATGGGTAACACCATCTAGCCTCAATAAATGTATGCAGAGACTTTTTTTCACTTGTCATTTTAGGCTGAGATTCTAAGCCAGGCTCCTCCTCACCATTTTGCACTGAAGACTGGGTTTTCTGCCTTTCTCTGCTGCATCTTTGTGGGGGTCGAGCATCATTTGCAGGGGAACCTTCTGCCCAAGTCCACTTCCCATGAGACATGACTGACTACATCTCTGTCAACAGAAACTCCATGGGAAAAGGGATAGTGTAGACAGTGAGTCTTTCATAGTGAAGATGGCATTTTTTTAACCAGTTTTATTTTGGACCCCATAGAGATGGAAATACAGCCTCGAATTAGAAAGTTGGCTCATTGTCTGCACTATTAATATTTGACTTACATGGATGTAGTATTTGAGACCGAAGTGTGACTGATTAGAACACCCTGCCTGCTGCTTTATTTTATTTATTTTTTTTCTTTTGAGATGGAGTCTCGCTCTGTCGCCCAGGCTGGAGTGCAGTGGCGCCATCTCGGCTCACTACAAGCTCCACCTCCCGGGTTCACGCCATTCTCCTGCCTCAGCCTCTCCGAGTAGCTGGGACTACAGGCGCCCGCCACCACGCCCGGCTAATTTTTTGTATTTTTAGTAGAGACGGGGTTTCACCGTGGTCTCGATCTCCTGACCTCGTGATCCGCCCGCCTCGACCTCCCAAAGTGCTGGGATTACAAGCGTGAGCCACCGCACCTGGCCACCTGCTGCTTTATTTCTAAGATAAAAAATGAAGCCACATTCAAAATATGAGCTCTGTTCACAGAAAGGTGACAACTCATCAAGACCCTCCTTCCTCAAACAGTAGAGCAGATAGCACAGAAAAGAAAACAAAAACAGACTCTTTCTTACAGTGTAAGAGGAAAAACAGAAAATGAAGGCAAAAAACAAATGAAAAGATGCCCTTTCTATTTTCTGAAGCCAGAGGCTAGGGCAAACTGGTAAACATACTGATATGGTTTGGTTCTGTGTCCCCACCAAAATCTCATCTGGAATTGTAATCCCCATAATCCCCACGTGTAGAGGGAGGGACCTAGTGGGAGTTGATTGAATCATGGGGGCAGTGTCCCCCATGCTGTTCTCATGATAGTGAGTGAGATCTCATGAGATCTGATGGTTTTATGTGTTTGACAGTTCCCCCTTCACACACTCTCTCTCGACTGCTGCCATGTAAGGCATTCCTGCTTCCCCTCACACCATGACTGTAAGATTCCTGAGGCTTCCCAAGCCATGCAGAACTATAAGTCAATTAAACCTCTTTCCTTTATAAATTACCCAGTCTCAGGGAAGTTCTTTATAGCAGTGTGAAAATGGACTAATTCAAAGAATTAGTACTGAGGGTAGTGGGGCATTGCTATGAGATACCTGAGAATGTGGAAGGTACTTTGGAACAGGGTAATTGGCAGAAGTTGGAACAGTGTGGAAGGCTTGGAAGACAGGAAGATGTGAGAAAGTTGGGAACTTCCTAGACAGTTGTCAAATGGTTTTGACCAAAATGCTGAGAGTGATATGGATGATGAAGTCCAGGCTGAGGTGGTCTCAGACGGAGATGAGGAACTTTTGGGAACTGAAGCAAAGGTCACTCTCACTATGCTTTAGCAAAAAGATTGGAGACATTTTGCCCTTGCCCTAGAGATCTGTGGAACTTTAAACTTGAGAGAGATGATTAAGGGTTTCTGGTAGAAGAAATTTCTAAAAAGCGATGTATTCAAGACATGACCTGGATTATTCTGAAAGTGTTCAGTTATATGCATTCACAAAGAGAATATTTGAAATTGGAACTTACAATTAAAAGAGAAGAAGAGCATAAAAGTTTGGAAAATTTGCAGCCTTACTATGTAGTTGAAAAGAAAAACCCATTTTCTGGGGAGAAATTCAAGCCAGCTGAAGAAATTTGCATAAGTCATGAGGAGCACATGGTAATAGCCAAGACAATGGGGAAAAACGTCTCAGAAGGATGTCAGAGATCTTCATGGCAGCCCCTGCCATTACAAGCCCAGAGGCCTAGGAGGGAAAAATGGTTTCCTGGGCTGGGCCAAGGGTCCCCCTGCTCTGTGCAGCCTTGGGACATGGTGCCATGTGTCCCAGCTTCTCCAGCTCCATTAGTGCTACAAGGGCCCAAGTTACAGCTTGGGCTGTTGCTTCAGAGGGTGCAAGCCCCAAGCCCATGTGGGTTCCATGTAGTGCTGGGTTTGTGGGTGCACAGAGGTAAAAAATTGAGGTTTAGGAACCTCCACTTAGATTTCAGAGGATATCTGGAAATGCCTGGATGTCCAGGAAGAAGCTTGCTGCAGAAGTGAAAACTTCATGCAGAACCTCTGCTAGGGCAGTGCAGAAGAAAAATGTGGGGTTGGAGCCCCCACACAGAGTCCCCACTGGGGCACTGCTTAGTGGAGCTGTAAGAAGAGGGAAACCATCATCAGACCCTAGATTGGTAGATCCATTGACAGCTTGCATTGTGCACTTTGAAGAGCAACAGGCACTAAACATCAGCCAATGGAGGAACTGCCAAAGGCTGTGGGAGCCAACCCCTTGCATCAGCATGCCCTGGATGTGAGATGTGGAGTCAAAGGAGATCATTTTGGACTTTTAAGATTTAATGACTGTCCCACTGGGTTTTGGACTTGCATGGGGCCTGTAGCCCCTGTGTTTGGCCAATCTCTCCCATTTGAAATGGATGTATTTACCGTACCCCCACTGTATCTTGGAAGAAGCGAACTTGTTTTTGATTTTACAGGTTCATAACTGGAAGGGACCTGCCTTGTCTCAGATGAGATTTGGACCATGGACTTTTGAGTTAATGCTGAAACGAGTTAAGACTTTGGGGGACTGCTGGGAAGGCATGACTAGTTTTGAAATGTAAAAAGGATGTGAAATTTGGGAGGGGCCAGGGGTGGAATGATATGGTTTGGCTCTTTGCCTGCACCCAAGTCTTATCTTGAATTGTAATCTCCATAATCCCCACATGTCAGGGGAGGGATCTAGTGGGAGGTGATTGGATCATGGGGGCAGATTTCCCCATGTTGTTCTCATGATAGTGAGTTTTCCCAAGATCTGATTGTTTTATAAGTGTTTGACAGTTCCTCCAACACGCTCTCTCTTACCTGCTGCCATGTAAGATGTACCTGCTTTCCCTTCCACCATGATTCTAAGTTTCCTGAGGCCTCCCCAGCCATGCAGAACTGTTAGTCAATTAAACCTTTTTCATTTATGGATTACTTAGTCTCAAGGAAGTTCTTTATAGTAGTGTGAAAATGGACTAATACACATACTGACAATATATAGAGTTCACAGAGGAAGGTGCAGGGACTTTGCTTGAATGGAATTGTTCAGAGCTGTTAAAAAAAAGTCTGCAATGCTCAGGTTTTTCATCACAGAGATGCCTGCAGAGAATTAGAACAACACAAATCCCGGCAACAAATGCTTAACTTGAGCTTAGTGAAGTACACCCACCAATAGAAGTAGGAGTAATGCACCACCATCCCAGCTTTCAAAGTTTTAAAAACAGTAACCTCAAACTCACTCCAGGATCTTGCTGAAGTAGAAGGAAGTACAAGCTTTTGCACTAGATTGAGAAAACACCTTAACTTTATTCCTAATTAAGATTGAGGATTAATTGCCAAAAATATAGGCAGATGCATGATTTAGGCTAATTCTGTAGCATAGCTACATAGTGAGATTTTTTGTCTAAACAATGCTAAATATCTGTGTTAAGAGAAAAGCTACTGAAATGAACTGAGGTACAGAATCTTTGAAGGAGGGGAGGAGGTCTAGTTTTTCTTTTTTTTTTTTTGTCTTTCCAAGCAACTGACACAGTATTTATTAATTCATGTATGTGTGTGGGTGAGTTCATTCAGCTAATATATAACAAGTACTATACTGGCAGGCCTGGTGCTAAGTACTGAGGTCCTGTGCTGAATCATACATGGCAACTGTCCTTAAGAAAAACAAAATAATCAAGCCAAGCATGTCAAATAAAAACAAAAATCTGAGCTTAGATAAGGAGCTAATTTACTTGAAAGAACTGCTGGAAGAGAGGGAAAAGAGAAAGCTGCAGTGGAGCGGGAGGCCTGTTGTAATAGGGAGAAGGCTCCAAGCATGAGATCTGCTAGTGTCTCAATAGTCAGGCCTGGAAAGACTTTTCTTTCTTTTTTTTTTCTTTCTTTCCTTTTTCTTTTTTCTTTTTTCTTTTTTTTAGATGGACTCTTGCTCTATCACCCAGGCTGGAGTGCAGTGGCGTGACCTCAGCTCACTGCAACCTCCGCCTCCTGGATTCAAGCGATTCTCCTGTCTCAGCCTCCTGAGTAGCTGGGACTACAGGCGTGTGCCACCATATCCAGCTATTTTTTTTTTTTTTTTTGTATTTTTAGTAGAGACGAGGTTTCGCCATGTGGACCAGGCTGCTCTCAAACTCCTGACCACAGGTGATCCACCCGCCTTAGCCTCCCAAAGTGCTGGGATTACAGGCGTGAGCCACCCCGCCTGGCCAAAAGATTTTTCTTCTACATGGAGAAATAAACACACCTAGAAAGGGCTGGTTGTAGAAAAGTGGGATGAGGGCCAGGCACAGTGGCTCACGCCTGTAATCCCAGCACTTTGGGAGGCTAAGGCAGGCAGATCACAAGGTCAGGAGTTCAAGACCACCCTGGCCAGTATGGTGAAACTCCGTCTCTACTAAAAATACAAAAATTAGCTGGGCATGGGGGTGCGCGCCTGTAGTCCCAGCTACTCGGGAGGCTGAGGCAGAAGAATAGCTTGAACTCAGGAGGTGGAGGTTGCAGTGAGCCGAGATCACACCACTGCACTCCAGCCTGGGCGACAGAGCAAGACCCCATCTCAAAAAAAAAAAAAAAAAGTGGGATGAATCAGTGAGTCAGGGTGACACGACTGGATATAAGGTTTTACTCTGAATCCCACCTATTCTCAATGGAAGCCTTTAAGGAGGGCTGGCTCAGGCTGAGGGTAAAAGATCAGCAGCCCATGGACAAAACAAAAGTCTGACAACATTTGGTCAAGTCAAGTTAGTGGGCATTTTGTTTTGATTTGTCAGTGGAGACAAACATTTCAGCTAATCACTTATGGGACAAAAGGTGGAACTATGGAGGGTCTTTATCTGGCCTTGTCATAGGTATTCAAGGGTACATTCACCAGAGTCTTAGTCGTATGGGGAGAGTGGTTTATGACAGTAAAACATTTTAGGGAATACAAAAGGGCAGGAGAAGTATTTCTTAACTATTATTCGTTTCCAAGAGCACAGGGCTCAGGTAAGGTTCAGCACTGTTAAGGGAAAAGACTTGTAAATTACCAATTAAGCAAGCATGCAAATCCGTGCTCTTGTGGAGAATTGTTCAAAGACCTTTGAGAGTAAACAGGGAAGCACCCCTAACTGAGGGTCAGGTAGGTGTCACAGGAAATTCACACTGTAGCTGGGCCTAGTGGAATAATCGTTTTCTCTGCCAGGACCACACCACCTTTCTTCTAGCTGTTTGTCTCTCCCCTACCCTATGGCCTTCACCAATGTATCCTTTAACTATGATGTAAAAGTTAGAACTATCACTCTGCAATTTCATTAACTCATTCCACAAAATTATTAAGCCCCTACTTCTTGCCAGACATCAATCTAGGTACTAGGAATATAAAGTACAGAAAACATGTGAACATTCCAGCTCTTGTGGACTTTATGTTTTAGAGAAAAAGAGATGGAGAATAGAAAACATAGTTAAGTTAATCATATAACACTATAGAGAAGGGTAAAGATAGGATTTGGAGTGTGGGGGTTGGGTTGTAATTTTACTTTATTTTATTATTATTATTTTTTAGACGGAGTCTTGCTCTGTCGCCCAGGCTGGAGTGCAGTGGTGCGACCTCGGCTCAATGCAAACTCCACCTCCCAGGTTCAAGCGATTCTCCTGCCTCAGCCTCCCGAGTAGCTGGGACTACAGGTGCCCACCACCTCTCCCAGCTAATTTTTGTATTTTCAGTAGAGATGGGGTTTCACCATGTTGGCCAGGATGGTCTCAATCTTCTGACCTTGTGATCTGCCCACCTCGGCCTCCCAAAGTGCTGGGATTACAGGTGTCAGCCATTGCACCTGGGCCAATTTTAAATTAAGCAGTCATGGTAGGCTCTGTTGAGAAGGTAACCTTTGAGGAAAGACACAATGAAGGAAATGAAGGAGTGAATTATTAGGCTTCCTGGAGGAAGAGTGTTCCATGAAGAACAAACTTATAAAGATCAGGAAATGAAAATATATATGGCATTTTCAAAGAACAGCATAGCTAGAACAAAGTGAATGAGGAAAAAGTAATAGGTGGTAAGGTCAGAACAGTAGTGGAGGTTAGGTTGTATAGGAACTTATAGCCCATTATAAAAACTTTAGCTTTTAATTTTGAGAGAAATGGGGTTTAGAAGAGAAAGGTGACATGACCTCATTTTAAAATATCATTTTACATCATTTTAAAATGTCCCATTGCCTACCATGTTAAGAACAGACTGAAGAAATACAAGGGTAGAGGCAGGGAGACCAGCGTGAAGGCCAGTGCATTATACAGGAAACGGAAAATGATGCTTTTGACCTAGGTGATAGCTGTGGAATAGTGGGAAGTGGGAAGTTTCTGGATATGTGTTCAAGCTATAATTAACAGAATTTGTGGATGGACTGGCGCTATAGTTTGAATATCCCCTCTGAAACAAATGCTGAAATTTAATTGCTATTATAGTGGTGTTAAGGAGTAAGATCTTTAAGAGGTGATTAGGTTATAAGAGCTTCACCCTCATGAAAGGATTAATGCCTTTATCTTGGGAATTGGTTAGTTTATCAAAGGAATGGGTCCCTCATAATGAGGATGTGATCAGCCCAATTCCTCTCTGTCTCTTGCACACAGACTTCATCATGCGATGTCTTCCATCATGGCATGACCCTCACCCGATGTGGGCACCATGCGCTTGGACTTCTCAGCCTCCAGAATGATGAACCAAATATATTTATATGTTTTATAAATTACCCAGTTTGTGGTATTCTGTTATAGCTGCAAAAAATGAACTAAGACAGTTGGTTTGAGACAAAAGAGTGGCAGAAAAGGAAAAAAATAGAGACAAGTAGAGATGTCAGCTGAAGAGAAATACTCAGTAGCTTCCTGTCATTACATCAGAGCCAACTTTACACTTTCCCTGTCTGTGATGTTTAATGCTGAGTGTCAACTTGATTGGATTGAAGGATGCAAAGTGTTGATCCTATGTGTGTCTGTGAGGTTGTTGCCAAAGGAGATTAACATTTGAGTCAGTGGGCTGGGAAAGGCAGACCCACCGTTTATCTGGGTGGGCACCATCTAATCAGCTGCCAGTGTGGATAGAATATAAAGCAGGCAGAAAAACATGAAAAGACTACACTGGCCTAGCTTCCCAGCCTACATCTTTCTCCCATGCTGGATGCTTCCTGCCCTCAAACGTCAGACTCCAAATTCTTCAGTTTAGGGACTGGGACTGGCTTTCCTCACTCCTCAGCTAGCAGACGGCCTATTGTGGGATCTTGTGATCCTGTGAGCTAATATTTAATGAATATATATATATTCATATATATATATTCATATATATATTCATATATATATATTCATATATATATTCATATATATATTCACATATATATATTCATATATATATTCATATATATATATTCACATATATATATTCATATATATATATTCATATATATATTCATATATATATTCACATATATATATTCATATATATATATTCACATATATATATTCATATATATATTCATATATATATATTCACATATATATATTCATATATATATTCATATATATATTCATATATATATTCATATATATATTCATATATATATTCATATATATATTCATATATATATTCATATATATATATATGTTCTGTTCCTCTACTGAACCCTGACTAATACACTGTCCTTCACATGGGTTCCTGAGATTCTTTAGAACACTTCCTAGAAAATTCCCTTTTTGTCTAACCTAATTCAGTTTGGGCTTTTTTTCTCTTGCCATCACAAGAGGCCTGAAGAATGCCAACATGCCTAGCACCATTTCTCACCATCCCTTCATATATAGTGCCTTGCATGCATCCCAGACACTTGTTTCTCTGTACTTTTGCTTAGGCTGTCTCCCTGACTTTCTCTGCTACTTTTCCAAATTCACCTATACTTTAGCACTAAGATTTATTGTCATCTTCTCCACTACTGATTTCTACAGGTGGAATTAAGCTCTTGCAATTTCTTCTTCTCCCTATGGCATTCACCTCTTTCAAGAACATCTAATATTTACCTGCGTATATGTCTTATTTGCACAAGTCTTGTGTTCACTGGACTGTAAGATGTGTGGATGGGTACCACATCTTATCCACGTCTGTGAATAAGGGGCTTGTACATAATCAATGCATCCTAATTCTGCAATGAATAAACACCTTTCTCCCTCACTATCTTCATTCAAACCATCTCTATGTTACTGATCACTTGGTCTCTAATACTTCAGGTCATCACTGACTTTTATTGTTCCCTATCCTCTGAATCCAATTATTTGCCTTTTTGTGTGTTTCTCCTCTCATCCTCTAGGCCTGTTTCAGTTATCATCTGCAGTAATATTTTCCAAACTTTTATTCCATCCTACCAGATTTCATGGATTTGATACTCTAATTAGTAAAAATAATTCATACTAGAAATGATTCTGAAAGGCAGGGGTGAAGGTAGGATTTAAAATACACATACGTGGTTACCCCTTCCCTAAAATTTTGTTTCACCTTTCAAGGTGGAGCATGCCTTTGTACTCCCCAGTTGATAACTACTGATCTGTACTATATCAATAGCATCTGTGGTGATTATTGTTCATCAAACAGTCACTCCTTTCCCTTTAACTGCCATGGGAAGAGTCTTTTTTTTTCCTGCCTCATTGATGTTGGGCTTCCTTTTGTACCTGCTTTGGTCAATGCTAAGACACAAGCAGGGGCTTGATATATACTTGTGCAGTTGGGCTTGTCCTCTTGTACTGGCGACAATGCTAGGTGAAGAGCTTCCCCTGAATGTCCAGTTTCCCCTGAATATCCCAGAAGAATAAGGGACAAATCAAAAAGATAGAACTGAACCTTCAATTTGGTGATAAAACAGCCCACATCAGTCTAGATCAGCCAACCCACGCACCTACAGACCCATAGGCTGAAGTAGCCAACCTGCAGTGTATGCAGCTGAGTTTGAAGGCAGTATTTTAGGCAGCAAAAGTTGACTGATATTTTAATTTTCTAATTATCTTTATAATATCCTAATTATCTTCTTGCCTTCATAATTCTCTCTCCAGTCTCCACAAATTAGCAGACTCATCTTCCCAAAATAAAAATGTCAGGTAATGTCTCTCCTTTCTCAAAAATCTTCAATGGCTCCCCATTGCCTGCAGAAAAAAAAATCAAACATCTTAACATGGCCTCCGAAGTTTTCAATAATTTGACTCTAAACTAACCCTCTCACATTTCATTTGCTGTCGTAACCATTAATATATTTATTGATTCAACAAATATCTGTTTACCACATACTACCTTCTACGTACTATGGTAGGCATTGGTGATAAAAGATAAACAGAATATATATCCTGTGCTCCAGAAGCTCTTATTTTAGTTGTAGGATACAGATAAGAAAACATGCCTTTTTGATTCAAGGTGCCAAGGGCTGAAATGCATTAGCACAGGTACTATGGGGATATATAGGTGGGGCTTCTTAGGGGAGGTGGTGAATAAGCTGATATCTAAGATAAGAACAGAAGTCAACATGGCAAAGAGAGGAATAAAGAGTGTTTTAGGCAGAGGGATGCAAACTGCCTTGTCCATTTAGTTCACCATGTCACATAAAATATTAAGAAAGAAAGGGAGTCTATGGTGTGAGTTAAGGCTAGAGAGTCTGGCAAAGGCCCAGCCATGCTGGTTATGTAGACCATGGTAAAGAGTTTACATTTTGTAGGAGCCATACACCATGATACAGAGAAGTCTGGGATATATAGCCAAAATGCCTGGGTGTGTTTTCCAGCTTTGTCACTGGAACCAGTGTACAAGTGTACCAGTGTACAAGTTTGGGCAAATTTTAAAAATCTCCTTTTGCTTCCATTTTTAATCTGTAAATTAGGAACAATTGTAGTGCCTACAACATAAAGTTGCCAGAAGAAAATATTGGGGAAAAGTTTTGTGATACTGATCTTGCCAACATTTGTTTGATATCATGCCAAACCCTCAGGCAACCAAAGCAAAAACAAACAAGTAGGACTATATCAAACCAAAAAGCTTCTGCACATCAAAGGAAACAACCAACAAAGTGAAAAAGGTAGCCTACAAACTGGGAGAAAATGTTTGCACACCATATATCAGATAAATGGTAAATATCTAGAATATAATTTTTAAAACTCACATAACTCAATAGCAGAACAAAAAAAAAACAACCTGATTAAAAATGGACCTAGGACCTGAATAGACATTTTTTCAAAGTAGACATAAAAATGGCCAACAGATATATGGAAAGGTGCTCATCATCACTAAGCATCAGGAAAATACAAATAGAAACAACCTATCACCTCACACCTGCTAGGATTGTTATTATCAAAAAGACAAGAGATAAGCGTTGGTAAGGTTATAGAGAAAAGGGAATTCTTGTACACTATTGGTGGCAATGTCAATCGGTACAGCCATTATAAAAAACATAATGGAGCTTCCTAAAAAAAATGAAACTAGACCTGCCATATGATCTAGCAATTACTGTGCTGGGTGTATACTCAAAGGAAACAATCAGCACCTATAGACGTATCTGCAGTCCTGTGTTCACTGCTGCATTACTTATAATGTCCAAGACATGGAAATGATATAAGTGCTTGTGTATATATAAATAGATAAAGGAAATGTGGTATATACATACAATGGAATACTGCTCAGCCTTTAAAAGGGAAATACTGCCAATGAGGCCAGGGGACATTATGCTAAATGAAATAAGCCAAGCATAGAAAGAAATACTAAATTATCTCACTTATATGTAGAATCTAAAAAAAAAAAAAAAAAAAAAAAAAAAGCTAATGCATAGAAACAGATAGAATCCTGGTTACCAGGAGCAGGAAGAGGGAGGAACTAGGACTAAGTAGGTAAATGCTTAGAAACTTGCGTTTATTAGGAGGAATAATTCTGAAGATCTAATGTACAGCATGACAACTATACTTAATAATATTGTATTACATACTGAGTATTGGCTAAGAGAGTAGACTTGAGGTACTCTTAACACACATACACAAACGGTAACTATAGCAGGTGATGGATAGGTGAATTTGCTTGACTACAGTAATAATTTCACTGTGTATATGTATATCAAAACATCATGTCGTACATCTTACAAATATCTACTACAAAACATTAATCTGGGGTTCAATAAATAGTATAAATGGCAAAAAAAGAGTTAATTTAAATGGCACCTGCTAAGTGCTTAGAACAATGACTGGTAGGTAAGAAGCACTCAGAATCCCCAGGTCTTGCTGCTGTGGGGTGAAGGATATAGAGGGGCTCAGGATGATGCCCAGGATTCTAGCTGGAGTATCCAGGTAGCTGAGGGGCTGGGCACTAGGATAGCAAAGACTAGAAGAATATTCTGTGCAAAGAGAATGATGAATTCAATATGTCATATTTTGAGCTTGGGGTCCCTTTGAGTCAGAGGGACATGGCAGGTAAGCAGTGGAGACAGCCCTCAGGTACATGCTCCAGCCACACTGAACCACCTAATATTCCGAGAACACCAAGCTTCCCCACCCCTCTCTGCTTTTACACACACTATTCTCTCAGCTGGAACATCCCTCTTCTATCAAAATCCAATCCATCCTTCAAAGGTTAGATCACAATGTACCTCCACCATGAAGCCTTCCTTGTGCCCTACAGCTCAGCGCCTGCTCAAGTAGCACATTCCCTTTATGTTACAGCATTAAGGATGTGATATTCTAGTTAGTCACTTTCATACCTGCCTCCTCCACTAGATTGTAAGCTCCATGGGAACTGGGTGGGACTTGGTATAACTCTTCTGTCTCTTCCATCATCCAGCCCAGAGAAAACACATAGTAGGCATTCAGTGAATGTGCATTAACTTGAATTTAAAAAGCATTCTCTATTAAGGAAAAATTTCCATGACAGAGTAGGGGTGGTAGTGGGGTTTTCCTGGCCGAATTTGTTTCTGTTCAAAGACCACAGAAAACAGCTAAAGCTCCAAGATTCCTCTCTTTGTTCCTCATCTCTGTTGGGGCAGGACTACTGGACATAAAGTCATTTATAAAGTGCTAGAGTTTGGTGAGCTTCCACCACAGCCCACTCCTGTTGCCCTCTGGTGCTGACTCTACGTGCTCATTTTGACCTCCTACTCTGGGTATAATCCTGCTGCTGGCTTTGCTGTTTCCATGTCTCACCACTGGAATCCTGAAGTCTTTCTTGCACTGATCTTTTGCTTTCACTTTGCCCAGTACTGTGGTCCTGATTATTCTCTCCCATTTCTCATCCACCATCCCTTCTCTCTGTGGAGTTTCTTTCTACGATTCTGTCTCTTGTTAGGGAATGGAGTCCCACAGCTGTTCTGACATCAGTCTTTCATGCAATCTCAGTGAGGCCAATACCAGAAAAGCATGCTTAGATAGCACTGCTGTCTCTCAGCAACACTGGACATAGTCAGTCATGGAGTGCTTTGTGGAATACTCTTTTTTTCTTTGCTCCCAGGACCCCACAGCTTCCTAGTTTTCTGTCATGCTGTCTGGTCACCATTTCCCTTTTTTGCAGGTACTTTATCTTCTAAGTTACCTAAACAGTAGACACTCTCACAGTTTAATGTAAATAAGAATTAACTAAGAACTTCAAAATGGACATTCCTTGGGTCCTGACCACAAAAATTTTGATTCAGAAGGTCTGGGATGGGGCCTAAGAGTCTGAATGTTAACAAACACCTCAGGAAATTCTGATGCAGAATGCACACAGTACAGATGACAGCGAAAAGGAAAGCTCTAAAGCACCTGCAGTCATTGCAGGGTCTTTTTTTCATTCTGTGACCTTCTTCCATGACCTCCAGTTTTAAAACGATAATAATTCTCAATCCTGTCTGCGGCCTAAGCTTCTCCTCAGAGATCCTGTTGAACAAAGTCAGTCAACAATCTGACAATTTGAAGACTCTCAGCCATTTCAAATTTAACACATCCAAAATGGAACTTTATTTTATTTATTTATTTATTTATTTATTTATTTATTTATTTATTTTTTGAGACAGAGTCTCACTCTTGTCACCCAAGCTGGAGTGCAGTGGCACAATCTCAGCTCACTGCAATCTCTGCCTCCCGAGCTCAAGTGATTCTCCCGCCTCAGCCTCCTGAGTAGCTGGGATTACAGGCACGTGCCACCACACTGGACTAATTTTTTATTTTAGAAGAGAGGGTGTTTCACCATGTTGCCCAGGGTGGTTTTGAACTCCTGAGCTCAGGCAATCTGCCCACCTCAGCCTCCTAAAGTGCTAGGATTGCAGGCGTGAGCCACCATGCCCGGCCACCAAAATGAAACTCTTTGTCTCATAGTGCCTACCTTCCACAGCCACCGCTAACCTAGAGGTCCTCATCTCAGAGAAGGGCATCTTTATCAGTGCAGGTGCTCATGGCACAGAACTCAGGGTTTTCCTTGATTCCACTGCCACCCTTGACCTCCATATCCAGGATATTGGCAAGTGCTACAGAGTTGACATTCAAAATATAGCTCACAACCATATTCTTCCTTCATCTTAGCTTGGATTATGTTTATAATTGGTCAGCACTATTGCAAGAGCTTCCTGACTTCTTTCCCCACTTATACTCTGCTCCTCACCACCTCTAGTCCAGCCTCCAGAAGCAGAAGGAAGTCTATTGGAAACAAACCTAATCATGCCACTGCACTGCTTTTAAAAAACCTTCATTGACTTCCTAAAGCACCTGAAAGTAAAACTCCTTCAAGGCCCTTCAGAATCTAGCCAAGGGGTTGACACCTCTGGCCTGTAGGTCAAATCCATCCCCTAGCTTATTTTGGACAACAAAGTTTTATTGGCACACAGTCACATCCATTTGGGACTATACCTGTTGTCTGTGTTTACTTCTGTGCTACAACAGCAGTTAACTAGTAGAAGCACAGACAATATGGTCTGTAAAACCTCAAATATTTGCTATTTCAGAAAATTATTTCCGAAAAAGTTTGCCAACCCTTGATCTAGGCACTGCCTACCTGACCAGTACCACATAATGAGTTAATTCCCACACTGGAGTCAAAGCCCATGTTGTTCTCTCAACCTCAGAGGCCCTCCTCAACCCTACTGCTCAGCCACTAATATGAACTTCACCCTTCAAGACTTTCATTTAAATGTTATTTCCGCAAGAGAGCCTTACCTAACTGGCTCCCACTCCTTCCACTCAAATATGAATAATGTGGAATGAATGGAAGCCACTAAGGAGACATCAGATGGGACTTCCTGAGAGAAGGTTGAAGTCAGCCTCTCTCCTTATTGGTCTGAACTGTACCAGCTTTACCCATGGTAAGACTGAAGGATACCAAGGAGGTCCCCTAGTCCACTGTTTGTCCCAGGCCTGAAATACCATTATTTGTTTCACTAACATGGTCTCCTCTTCCACTCCTTGATGTCCTCTCTCTCTTTTTTTTTCTGAGACGGAGTCTCGCACTGTCGCCCAGGCTGGAGTGCAGTGGCTCAATCTCGGCTCACTGCAAGCTCCACCTCCTGGGTTCATGTCATTGTCCTGCCTCAGCCTCCCGTATAGCTGGGACTACAGGCGCCCGCCACCACGCCTGGCTAATTTTTTGTATTTTTAATAGAGACGGGGTTTCACCGTGTTAGCCACGATGGTCCCGATCTCCTGAGTTTGTGATCCGCCCGCCTCGGCCTCCCAAAGTGCTGGGATTACAGGCATGAGCCACCGTGCCTGGCCAATGTCCTCTCTTGAAAATGTCTCAGAGTACTGACATATTTGATGGGCCTGTGAATTAGCGGCATGTGAATCTGGCATCTGAATTTGAATTATCAGAAAAACATTGTTAAACAGAAACAGTTTTAGTGAGGGTGGGGGCATGTGGCCACTGTGACAAGAGGTAATGTTTGAATGAGGAGCTATGAGGCTGCACGGGGAGCAGGCAGATAAAGTGGTATCATCCATAGGCATGTGAGATGAAGAGAGAGGGAAGGCCGGAGGGTCAACATGCCTTGGACATCAGTGTTAAGTCAAAGTAAATATTTTTATTCCCTTCTATTCTTCTCTACTAAAACATAAAATTACTTGGGCAGAGGTTATGTATATATTTAACACTGTGACTATTTAAAAGTGAAGTATGACTCCAAAGTATAAAACTGCTAATTTTGAATGAGTTGCTGGTACCTGAGGGAACACTCTTTGTGATTAAAGGGACCAGGAATTGCATGGTAGCCACATTTGATAGAGCTCTAGTTAATGATATGGATGGAATAAAGAAAACCTAGAAATTGCATTTCAGAGTCATCCTGGGTGTACCCAGAATCTTTAAAAATTAATAACATCCCAAATAAACCAAACAGCCCTTGAGGTCGGAATGGTTTTATTTTCCCTTTACTATTTTTTTAAAGAAAACTATCTTTATGGAATAAAATTCAAATAAATATTTCTAATAATGTTTACGGTCAGATAATTTGCAGTTTCTATTCTGAATATAGTCTGTTGAGCTGCAACCTGAACTGCAATTCTTTGGAATAAAGTTCAGTTCTATCTTATTGAGAGTAAATTATTAAAAAAATGCACCCAACTCCAATTAGCAAAGATGATGTTACAAGATATTAACCTTTGTGTTCCATTTGCCAAGCTCAGGAAATATTCTCAAAATTGAAATTTAGGATTGAAATAACATATACCGGCATGTCTCAGCATTTCCAGTGTGGGGTTGTTACTACAGTGCCATCTTCAGTGCAATGTACAAAAGAATTTGTTTTTCCTTTGTAAAAAATTAAACATCAGAGACTATTCTTTTCGAAATGCTGACACTTAAAAACACAAACATTATATAGTGGGGGAGATTTCACTCTATGTCCCTTTTATCAAGATGCCTAATACCTAACTGGTATTTTTGGAGTTATTAATTTGTTATTCTACTAGTAGAGATCATCTGCTAGTCATTAAACTACAAAGATCAATTAATTAAATATTCCAGATGAAAAATATTTGATAGCTTTGACTTGCTTGGTAAATGATTATAGTGTATACACTACAGAATCCTTAGTGTCTTAGAGTTTCAAGTGTCCTCCCTGATCACCTAGTTCAAGCTCACATTCAAATAAATTTTCTTGAATAACATCCATCCTCCTTGTTAGAACCATCCTCAGCTTGAACACTTCTAAGGACTAAGAGCTCTGCATTTTGTATCTAGTTCATTCCAGTTATAGAGCATTCTAAAACCTTACAGAAAATGTCCTTATGCTGCATTGGAATGTCTGCCTGAAGCTTCACCCACAGATGCTCATTTTCCTCTCTGGAACTTGCAAACAAAGCAGTGTAATGAAAATAACATGATCCTGCGAGTGAGGAGAATCAGGTCCTAGACCAGACTAGCTGTAATAATTTTTTGACCTTGGGCAGGTCACTTGCCCTCTCTAGCTCTAGTTACTCTTTCAAAAGAGAAGAAATTGGGACCAAATAATCTGACTTGGAAATTCAGAGTACATATACTCAGTCTTCCTCTGATGGTCTTTAAACATTGAAACTGACCAACAGCCTCTTAGTTTACCCCTGCTCTGATAACCTTTAGGATGAAATAAAGGTCATCCAGTGAAGTCTCAATTGGCTGTAGTAAAAATATTATGTTAGAAACTGACCATGTCCAATGTGTTAATATTCAAATGAGCAACTGAAATCATATATGCATTTGGGATTTAAAAACAAAGTTACTGGTCACACATTCTACACTGCAGCACAGCCTAGGCAACCAAGAAGAATGAGCAGAGAGTGAAAATGCTGCATATAAACAGAGTCCTATTCCCCTTATAATGCATACATTGGAGTCTTCAAAAAGTCGACAAGTTCATAGGGAGGTGGTAGATGTAATTTTTAATAAAATGCCTGCATTTCGCTTCCTTAAAACCCTCTTTTCTTACGAACACACTAGTTATCTTCTTTATCCTGATGTTTTTATCCAGTTTCCAATACACATTTTTGTGTAACGGCTTAGTTACATATAGAAAAAAAATTCTTTTTGAATTTTCATGGTGAGAATTGATACAGCAGCATTTCAGCAGCTGTGCCAAATCTGAGAGAATGAATATTTTCTGAAGTAGAAAGTGCAAGGAGAAAATAGCAACCATGTTTATGGCAACACATAGCAAACCTGCCCACATGTCAGCAATAATATCATTTCTAGTTATTGCACGGCCCCAGAGTGAAAACTGATTTCATTGTGTCCAGCTCACAAGCGAAGGCATTGAAGTCTAATTGCAAAGCAAGGAAATCTAAAACTTAAGAAATGACTTCCTAAAGTTGTTTTTTTCTGGTAAGTCACTCTGTCTTCATATCATGATTTTGTGTGTGTCAGTAGGACTTCCTTTTAAATCCATCACTTACTGTACTAAATTTTCTATATTTCTGGAAGTTATAGAAGGAAATGGACACATAGAAGTGTGATGATTATTTCTATAAATAACTGAGATTTCAGGATGGTAATCAGCTTCTACTTTGAAAGAGAGGGATGAATAAAATAACTAGTAGCTTCTGTGGGATGGAGGATAACTGATGAATAAAAACACAGATGCAATGTGTAAAATATACAGGACCCAAATGCTCTCCAGTATGGTAATATTACAAAGGTAAATATATGCTTGTATTGAGACTCCCAGATTTGTTGTGCGTATTACCACTAACTACCAAAAAACAGTGAAAAAATTCTCCCTAAGCTAGCCAATGCCATAGACAGTGTCGGTTGCTTGTAACAGCAGAAGAGAAAAATTTCCAGCAGAGAGGACTTGGCAAATGTGACGCATCTTGCTATGGAGCAAGGGGATCCATGGCAGATACATGGCTTCCTGGGGATTCGTACAGGAAATGGCTTCTGAAATAGGCACTTGACATATTTTTTTAAAAATAAAATTTCTGCAAACAGCCCAAAAGGTCTAGCAGCTTTTTGACCACAGTTTTTGTATCTGGGAACCCAAATGTTTGTACTAATTTATTTTGCTCCCTATCATGACGGTTTTCTGTGATATGCATTTTTCACCTCTTATTCTCATTACACACAAATGCTACTTATCATTTTTTGACAGCTAAAACTGTACTGGGAGGCTTTGAGAATCAGTCAATCCTTGATGTTAGTCAACCAAGAAAAAAAATCCATAGGGGTTGCGAAGGTAATTAAATGTTTTAGTTGACCAGTGGATTCTATACAAACTATAAATTACTATTGTGTTGACAAAGCCTAGATTTCGTAGCTGTTTAAAAGAAATAAAGCCAAGGTAAATAATAAGGAGAAAGAAATCTACAATTTGACTTATTTTATGATACATTTGTTCAGTATTTAATTTCTGAATTCTATCTGATAAGTAAATATTTTTTTCTCTTAATGCTCCTTTGTTCTCATCCTGCTCTTTAGTCATAATTTTCAACCAACTTTTCCTTCTTTAAGGGAAAAAACATACCTGTTCCAATAATTTCTAGTTAAATCCTCATCCTGGGATTATTTTGGATTTAAATGCCCCTGTATGGTTCTCTGAATAACGTTTGTGAAAGGTAGTAGATTTGCACCTGGGCTGGTTGCCGGAAAATTGTACACAGCACTATACATTTATTAAGCATATAATTTGGAGATGATAGTGATGAAAAATGTTAACAAAGAAAATCAAAATAAAATCTCAAGACAACAAACATAACTGAAACCCAGAGAAGTCTTGGGAGATAAGCTGGGTATAATTTCTACTATATATGACAAAGTGGTCAGGTTTTAATTTCAAGCGTAGGTGAAAAAAAAAAAGGGCAATTAATATTTAGGTCCCAATCTACTTGGATTTGAAAAATCTAGGTAGTCAAGTAGGTAGTCAAGGTAGAAATATTTTGTTTATATTAACTAGATAATTCCCTTTGTGTATAATTCACTATTTGCACATATTACTCTCTGTCTTTCTTATGTGTATGCATGTGTATGTGTGTAGGTAGATCTGGCCTAGCCATGTAAACTAATATAATGATTGCATCAGCTAAAAACCAGACTATTTGCGTTTCTTTTTGAGCTTGAGCTTTACTAATTTCACACTAATAAACACACTGAATGGCTACAAATGTGACCTATAAGAAAAAACTTTTATTTGTGAAAACAGCATTAAAGTTATTCCATATCAACTCCAAAAGTTTACCACAATGGTTCAGTTTACATGAAACAATGATGGAAATATACATAGCAAGTCTTAGCAGGGAGAACAAAGCTTACTATGATTTTCACAGACTTCCATGAGCAATACCCACTGCACAACATGCCTTCCTTCAGCTATTAACCAGCAGCATCTGACATGATCTAGTATTTGTGAGGTGCCAACTAAGAGAAATATATTGTTCAGAAACTTAAAAAGACTATTTCCTACCTATAGCTAATTTAAAGGCACTGCTCTATGGTTATTCATTATATTATTAATATTATTTCTCTGAAGGCCTCATTCATGACCTTTTTAAGTTAAACAGGTAATTTGTCATTTTTGATGTTATGGAAATCACCAGAATTTCTATTTCTATTTAGGCAGTGTCTACAAAAGTAAACTAAAGTGGAGGGTTGAGTAATTCTCTCCTGGTTCTGGGTCCTATAGTCAGTGGAAATGTCAATTATGAATTGATGAGAAGTTTGAATCTTTATTCTCAATAGCAATTATTTGGTCTAAAATATTCAAATGCCTCAGAGCCCTACTTTATTTTCCCCCTGTAGACATAAGAACAACAGGTTAAAATAATTTTTTAAAAATTAAAAAAACATCATTTCATATAACATAAACAACACAATTTCCCTTCCTCGATTTTCCCTTTTAAAACACAATCCTATCAACCAGTAGAAACTACAAAGACATTAAATAAATAAATAAATAAAACAAAATAAAATTCCAAATTAGATTAAGGGCAGTTTTGTACAAAGTAAGTTATTAAAATTCATTTGAGTTCCCATTTGCTTTTAAATTAACAAAGAATAGATCCTTAGGAAATCTGAAATTGAGAGTTAACAATTATCAGGTGAACTCGATATATGTCACCAGTTATTCTAGGTAAGTGAAGCCACAAACAGGATATTTTATTTTAGTTCAGCCCATCTGACCACAGTGACTAATTGGATGAGCACTAGAAATGATGCCAAACCTTGATTTAATGCCACTTGTCTACATAACAGAAGTGGCTGGAACCCAAAGCTCTGTGCTCAGTACTCATAAATAAATAAAATAACACAATCCTACGGTGTATCTCCTCAGATGCATAAGGCATTTAGTCTAAAAGTACTTGTATATGCTATCTATACTGTTCACACCTTCAGCATACCTATGTATACGTGTAAAGCAACAACAATCTTAATTTATATTCTCTCTCTGTTTCTGTCTTTACTTTTCTTACCATAAATATATGAACCTTAAACCCATTGTATTGGTCAATATAGTCAGTTACATTCATTTCTGCCCTCAAGTTGACTGTAATGCAATTAGTTCATTTTCCACAACAGTAATAATTTTGGTAAAGTGATGGATTGATAATTTTGGTCATCTTTAAAAGAACCAAATACAAATCACAATTCACTCCATAAGTGGGTAACTAACCTGTAACCAGGCAAACTGGCAATGGAATACAGAGGTAGTGAAGGTTTTCTAAAAGTATTTGAGCCGATAGTTAAGACTGAATATTAGTATTTGCTTATCTGAAGTTATGTCAGAATGCAACTGATTCAAAAGAATGGGCAAGAATCAAAGCATGTTGATCTTGGCACTGTCTGACTCTTCTCCAAAGGGGCTGCCAGTGGGAAGGAACACAGATTGAAAATATGTTTCTAAAGAAAGCATTTTTTTTAACAGAGATTTAGCAGTTAAGTTGAATACAAACAGTAGTCTAAAGCTATATCTTACCCTCAAATCTGGGTGAAATGATCAGTTTGGTTACTGCTTTATTTTTTTCTGAAAAATAATGGAAAGACAAATATATTTAACAAACTGTGGCTTCAGAAATATCATTGTAGCAAACAATTTTATTAATACTTTCATAAAAATGGCAATTAATAAATTCTAATACCTTGATGTTATTAAAAGCAAACAGAAGTCATTAAAACAGTTCTTTTCTGTGGTTT